>NC_060130.1:477804336-478429336 GCF_021461395.2 Schistocerca americana | reverse complement strand
GCCGCCACTGCCTGGGCGTGAGAAAGAAGCATGGCTCATGACGCGCAAATAGCCAGACCATATTCATCCAGTATTTGAAAATGAGAGCACTTAGTGACTTGCAAAACTTAACACATAATTTCCGCTGACATCCCCACAATATGATGAACATTATCGTTTACCAGTACCACGTTCTCGCTGTTCATGCAGTAAATCTGGCGCAACAGGCATGACATTTTAATTTATTAATTCCTTATTAATATTTATATTCGCAACACATTTCGCAGACAGTATCCAAATATACCACTGGATGTACTTGGAAAATTATATCAATATACGACTCATATTTCAGAGGATGTGAAGTAATATACATTGAATCGCGTGGAAACGAAACTGCAGGGCGAAATTCGCTGGAGACATAAGTTAAAGACTTGCATAAATATGTGTGAAATATGTCAAATGTACATGAAGTATATGTGACATGTGAAAATACAGGTAAAGCCATGGATGAGAAAACCTTCCCAAACCCTTGGATCGATTTCAACCAAACATGGTACACATATTGCTTACTATCTGAAATGAAATCCTGTAGGGTTATAAAAGAGACCTCTCATACTGTGGTGGGGGTGACAACGTGGAGAAAGAAGGGAGAAGAGGAGATGGACAGATCGAGGGGTGAAAGGGGGATATCGTCACAGATATGACAAAGGGCGTAGGAGGAAATGGATAGAACGAGGGGCAGGGGGAAATTGAAGGAAAGGAAAGAGAAGGAGATCTGCAGAGAAAGGAAATAGAAGGAGATGGACAGAGAGATGGAGAAGGAAAGGATGTTCAGGGAGACAGGGAAAGAGGAGATGAACAGTGAGTGTGGGCAGAGGAGATGGACAGAGCGAGGGGGAGGAGGTTATTGACAGAATTGGAAGAGGAAGAGATTAGCAGAGAAAGAAAAGGGGAGGAGATACACACAGAGGGAAGGGAGAAGAAGATAAACAGATAAGGGAAAGAGGAGAATATGTATAAAGAGAAGGGCAGGAGAAGATGGACTTTGAGGGGAGGTGAGCAATAGATAAAAGAGAAGAGGAGATCGAGAGAGGGGGAAGGAGTAGATGGAAAGAGAGAGGGCGGAGGAGCAGATTGACAGCGAGAGGGCACGAGGAGATGGACAGAGAGTGGAGATGGTGGAAGTGAGAGGGGGATGGACAAATAGAGGGGAGGGAGGAGCTAGACAAATAGAAGACTGGAATAAATACATTTCTGGGCAATCTTGGAAACTCGGTGAAATATATCGATATTTCGGTTTCGATTCTGTAAGTAAAATTAATATTTTTTTTAGCATATACAACACCTTACATGAAAAGCAACGACATTATCCCCAGTAATAAGGCTACTGCCAGTCCTTTTTCTACGAGTACTCATTACTGTTCATTTTACATTGGTACAAAAACTGAAAAGGGTTAGCACGCTGTTTATCTTAGCCATAATATGATATCGACTCACAAAATTTAGAACCCTGTCGACGTTGGATACGGCAAAACAACGGTCACAGAAACATTTGGCTTTCTCAAATACGGCTCATTTTGTTATTGTGACGTCATCGGCGTTAAAATATCAGCACGTGGTGTTTCACACAAGTTTGTCTGATGTCAAATTTACATATATATAAATGTCACGAAGAAGGAGGGTATGTAGAGCCAAGCTTGATTTTCGCCATCTACTTATGGAAACGAGGACACCTTGAGGCGGCTGAATGTTACATAGAAACAAGAGTTTTTCTTCGGTGAATTTTATTTACTGATGACCGTCTGTTAACGTCAGTTAAAAATACTGTTGTGAGGTTCGGAGTTAACGATGGCAGGATTATCCACGGGAAGGGGGATGCCACTTCAGCACTCCTGAAGTGAATAAAATTATTTTCCTGCCATTAAAATTGCAACACCAGTGAGGATAACAAATAACGAACTTTTACTCGTTGTGCGTATACAGTATTAGTACAGAGAATAAATGACTAAATTTGTACGTAATTTAGGCGTACACAGGGTGCGAAATTTAGTATACAGGCCTGCTACCTCGGGCAGCAGAAATAGGTCCAACCCAGCAGGACTTCGAGTCGAACCGACGTTGGACATGGGTACGTCAGTCGAAGTTGCCACAAGTTTATGGCATAGTTCATCAGCCGTAGTGGATGGAGTGTGGTTGTGTGCCAGAATCTCAGAAACTCACGGCCAGATGTTTTCCGTGGGTGGGAGATATGGAAAACACGCTGGTCAGAGTAAGAGGAACAGCCTCTGTATCGAAGTAGGTAAGGACAGCATGGGCAACATCCAATCTTGCCCTCGAAGACAAGGTATAGACACTGGGCTTAAAACGTCAGAAACGTAACTTCCACTGTCCAAATTACCCCCTGCGCGAACCAGAGGTAAACATGTTGTGTACCCAATGGCAACCCACACCATCTTACCAGGTTCTTTTGTCTGTATGGCGATGATCGATGCAATCTGGCAACGCTCTTTCTCCTTCACACATGGATACGTCAATGGTAGTACTGTACACAGAACCGGGTACCCTCTGAAAAGATAACGCGGGGCCAATTACGTGTCAGATATTGTCGTTGGGCACACCAACGTCGGCCAACGTCTCTCTGCTCCTTGGTGAAGAGAAGCATAACAATGTACTTCTACATCTACATCCACGTGATTACTCTGCTATTCACAGTAAAGTGCCTGACAGAAGGTTCAATGAACCACCTTCAAGCTGTCTCTCTACAGTTCCACTCTGGAGCGGCAGGCAGGAAAAACGAGCACTTAAATTTTTCTGTGCGAGCCCTGATTTCTCTTATTTTATCGTGAAGATAATTTCTCCCTATGTAGGTGGGTGCCAATAGAATGTTTTCGCGATCAGAGGAGAAAACTGGTGATTGAAATTTCATGAGAAGATCCCGTCGCAACGAAAAACGCCTTTGTCTTAATGATTGCCACTCCAATTCACGTATCATGTCTGTGACACTATCTCCCCTATTTCGCGATAATACAAAACGAGCTGCCCTTCTTTGTACTTTTCCGATGTCATCCGTTAGTCCCATCTGATGCGGATCCCACACCGCACAGCAATACTCAAGAATAGGGCGGACAAGTGTGGTGTAAGCAGTCTCTTTAGTAGACCTGTTGCACCTTCTAAGTGTTCTGCCAATGAATCGCAGTCTTTGGTTTGCTCTACCCACAATATTACCTATGTGATCGTTCCAATTTAGGTTATTTGTAATTGTAATCCCTAAGTGTTTAGTTGAATTTACAGCCTTCAGATTTGTGTGACTTATCGCGTAATCTAAATTTAGCTGATTTCTTGTAGTACTCATGTGAATAACTTCACACTTTTCCTTATTCAGGGTCAATTGCCACTTTTCGCACCATACAGATATCTTATCTAAATCATTTTGCAAGTCGTTTTGATGGTTTCTATTCTGCCAATCAGTGATGTTCCAGGTGCTGTCCATGTGAATTGCGAACAAATCCATTTCATGATACAATGTGCGTCACTTGGTTGTACGGTCCTGCCCGGCTTAAAGTACAATACATCTGCCGTCTAGGGCGCTTGTCGGGTGGAGTCGTTCAGTTCCTGCAACGAGTTAAGTACAGCTCTTCTGAACCCATTGATTCCATATTCGTAAGACAGTCGTGATATCCCAATCGACGCGAGCAGCAGTGTCGTGGAACGATAAACAACAGTCCTGAAAAGCTATGATGCTGCCAGTGTCGTATTCCGACACGTGCTGAATGACGTTACTGCTTCTTACACGAATTATAGCACGGTATTCTTACAACCAACATTCAAATGCGATTCCTGAATGAGAAAACCGCAACGTAGCATGTTCTCATACGCAGAATCTATACGGCCTTACTGCAGTCTACGAGGTGGGCTGAAATGCTAATCATTTGCACCTCCAAGTACTTAGTTCACTTTATGACAAATTCATGTTTGTTCCTTGCCTCTTCCATGTCGTTTCAATTTTTTTCCCCAGCAGTATATTTCGGAAAACCTGTGCAGTAACATGTGCGGGTATTTAGTTGCATACGTTGTCACAAGCTTTACAGCACTAAATACACTACACAACGCAATTAAAAAACCAATTTTGCGAAACCCTGTAACTGTCTACCTTTGCGATGCATAAATTTTGAATTTGGTTGAAACGTGCCTACAACCTTCCTCTGCCGTGGTGCCAAACCGTGACGGCCTGCGAGGTCCCCCTCCGGCTCGGCAACGCTTCGAACAGCAAGTTACCGACACATAAGGAAAAAAGGCCGGAGCTCAGAAGTTCATGTGAGGTGTCAGGTGGTGTAATGATGTCACATTTGCACCAAGTTTCACTGGAATTCTGCCCAACTCCATCGTGGAAGTATCACAGGATGGAAAGTTCGTTACATACCCTCTTACTCACGTTTTACCCTTTCTTTTGACGCATCTGCGATGGAGATCATAACTGCCACGCCCAGCGTTGAAATCACGCTGTTTTGTAATGGATGACCGAGGAAAATATTTCAGAGATACTGCTGCTCAGAATCGACAGGAAAAGGCCTGAGGAGGTGGTATAAAAGGAGTCAATGAAACCACCCCTTCCCTTGGAGCGTTGATTCCCACACATTTCGCGGTCAAATACGACACTTAGCAGTGTGATGAGCAACAGGGTGACGATCTTGATAGACTATTCAGCCCTTCCCTAAGGACATCGCGAAACTACAACCACACTGAACGGTTTAGCACCTGTGCAGACTGCAGCGCAATAGCAGTTTTTATCCTGGCATACAAGGTGAAAGCACTAGGGACAGTTCAAAAACACTCGACAAAATTTGAACGTGATCCCAAACAGCAAAGAGTGTTTATGCTCCTCCAGTGCCCTGTTGTGGCGTAATCACATAGGGATGTGACACTGATGCAGCATAAATAAAGCCGCACATGATCCCTCTAAGAACCTTCAGTTCGGCACCACCCTCAGTACCACCCCTGCCCACTTGTTGAGCAGATTAAAAATTTACCTGTACAGAGACAGGCCATTCAGTGATACCTAAGCAACATAGGCAACCCTTTCGACACACATTACACCGAGCATGTGCTAGTGGAGATGCACAGTGGAACTGAGTTGTTTTGTTCTGATGAACAAGGAAATCATTTTCAGGACAAAGAAAGATACGCATTCTGATTTCAATGATTTCTTTATTGAATAACGAATATTCAGCAACAGATACCACTTCCAGCACTATCAACAGTCTGGCATGGAGACGATAGCTGGGAATTGATGTAGTCGTAGAGGATTTTGGTATAGACGTTTTGTAAGTCATCGGCCAATCAAAAAATGGCTCTGAGCACTATGGGACTTAACTTCTGAGGTCATCAGTCCCCTAGAACTTAGAACTACTTAAACCTAACTAACCTAAGGACATCACACACATCCATGCCCGAGATAGGATTCGAACCTGCGACAGTAGCGGTCGCGCGGTTCCAAACTGTAGCGCCTAGAACCGCTCGGCCACCCCGATCGGCCAATCCCCAACTGTTTCCGGTGGGACGTATGCGCCTTAACCTTCGAACCAAGTGATCTCAGACATGTTCAATTGGATTTAAGTCTGGGTTGTTGGCAGACCATTTCACCACCGTGATGACAGCTTTATTCAGACAATTTTTGGTGACCCAGGCGGTGTGAGGCTGAGCATTGTCCTGCATCAATGTGAAGCTGCAGCCTCTGAAATGGTTGTGTGGCTCCACCGTCTCATCCCGGTAGCACTGCGCATTCGGTCCTGGAGGGGACACAATGGCGACGGCTGTTTTTCTATTGAGTTTGATGTCTCCCAAAACCATGAAAGATATGCTCATAAACACAGTCTCAACGAAACGACATCTGGATGATTTTTTGCTTCATCATCATCACACCAACTACGGGTCCTGCCGTCATGATCGTACGTGGAGAAAGCGTGATTCATCCTTGAAGGGCACACGATGCCAACAATCCGTACTCCACTGCAAGTGCTGTCTGGTAACAGGTCACGCATGTGTGAATGTGGGTTCCTTCATTGAGATGTGGGGACGAATGTGCTGTTCCAGCAGCCATTAACGAACTGTTTATTCCAACACCGCTCGACCAGCAGCAGAAGGACGATGATCGGCTAGAGTCTGTGCTGTTGTTCGTCGGTCGGGGATTGAAATAGCGTGATCCTCGCGCGCCGTTATGCAATGGCCAGCGCCCTGAGGAAGATATTGCCCTGCATGGTCTGTTTCCCGATGTTGCAACACCCTGGATACCACACTTTGTGACAGACCTAGCACGTCCGCAATATAACGCTATGATCTGCTGTTGTACACAGCAGAGCAACGGCATGGATAACACCAACGGAAGGCAGCTCTCTCTGTCCCATATTTCTGTAAAACAAAATAAAGATACCAAGTTCTCTGCGCTGAGATGAGGCAGAGTGTACAGAACACATTGTTATTCACAGATTCCTTACAACTCACTGATAACAGTGATGATAATAAATGAAACCCACTGCACTGTGCGAGAGCTGTCAGCAGAGTACGTTGCTTGTCCATCAAAACAAAAGAGCTGAGCTGCGCTACGCCTTTGCAATAGATTTGCTGGCTGCCTACAAACTGTGTTCTGTGTCGAAAGGGTCGCTTATATCGCCGGCGCTTAGGTATCACTGAATGGCCTGTCTCTGGATACGCACATTTTTAATGTGCTCAACAGAGGTGAGCGAGTAGCACAGAGGGTGTTGCCAAGTCGGGGTTTTCAGAGGGACCATGTGCCGTTTTATTCCCGCATGTGTCAGTGCCGCATTTCCTCCTGGTCACGCCACATGAGGGTGAGACACGGGAGAGCTGAAAAAGCTTTAACACCCTTTGTTGCTTCGGATCATGTTCAAATTTCGTCGAATGATTTTGAACGGTCCCTAGTCGTTCCACCCTGTACACCAGAGCAAAAACTGCGGTCATAATCTAATGCGATGAACGAAATTAAATTGCGTCCGCGCTACACTTCAAAGGGGTGCGATCACGTTCAGTTTGGTTGCAGGCCTACGACGCCCTTAGAGATGGGGGCTTCAGGAGTGACAAATGTTATCAAGTACGTTGCTGTGTTGCTCATCACACTCGAACTGTCGTATTTGATCAGCAAGATGTGTGCGAATCAACGCCCCAATGGTAGGGGTGGTTTCACTGACTCCCTTTATGCCACCTCTTGAGAACATTTCGTATCTATTCTGAATAGTGGTGTTTCTGAAATGTTTTCCTTAGCCATCCATAACAAGACTACCTGATTTCAACATTGGGCACTGCAGTTCTAATCTCTATCGCAGATGCGCCAAAAGAAGGGGGTGAACTGTGGGTGAGAGGGAGTGTGACGACTTTCTCGTCGTGTGATACTTCTATGATGGCGTTGGGCAGATTTTCGATGAAATTTGGTGCCAATGTCCTGTCATCAAACCACCATACACCAGACATGAAATGTGCTCTGGCATTTTTTTTCGCCTGTCTCGACACCTAGCTGCCTGAAGCACTGCCGATCCCGTAGGTGACATCACAGGAAGCCACGCTATTGCTCCACGACAAAGGAAGTTCTCAGGCACATTTGAGCCAAATTTCAAATTTAAGCGTCACCGAGGGATACAATTACACGGTTTCGAAAATGTGATCCTTTAATTATGTTGAGCAGTGTATATTCGCAGCGGTGCAGGTTTTCACTGTCAATTTTTTATTGTGGTGTCTATGTGTGGTGGAGCAGCGCTAAGCGCTTACCAAGCACCTTCCCTTTTAGTTTCAGTGAATTGTTGAGTATTAATTGCCGTCTAAAAGATGCCAGAATTGGTATCTCTTTCCTCCTTGTATAAATTGTTTTTCGATCGTATTTATAGTAAGTTAACTTTGAGAGTCTAGAGCAGAAAAACCGTGTAATTTTCAAGTTCCAGTAGGAGACGCCATAAGCATCACAGTGAGCTTGTCTTTCAATACGGCTCAAGAAATGCAGGGTGTCTGTATAGTCCTTTACCATTTTGTCTTATCGTTAAAATTTTTGACTTTTTTGCAATTTATATGACAGAGTGTTCACAATAGAAGAAGGAACAGGTGTTATTGCTGACCACCTGCATAAAGGAGTATCTGAATGCCACATTTCCGAGGAGGAGGATTAGTCGTGCATAGTTGAGAGCTCTTTTTCTCAATTTATGGGATTTCGGGCCACGCCCCTCAGTCATCTCAATAGTATTATCAATTATGACTATACGAATCTGAGGACAACGCAACCCCGGTCCCCGAACAGAAAATAATCTCCACCCCGACTAGGACTTAAACCCGGACCCCTTCACTTAGCAATCCGCTGTGCTGAACGCGCAGCTACCGTGGGTTAACATCGCCAAGAGTTTGGGCTCTCCATTAGCCTGATGTGACCCCAGTAGATGGCATTTTTCAGTTACTGAAGGTTACTACTGACCTTCGCTTAATGCACCTCGGACTTGATAAAAAACCCAAATAAAATAGTGCGCTGGGGTCAGATCAGATGAACAGGGAGCCCAAAGTCTTAAATGTACGCCCAATCCATCTCTTAGGAAATGTGCCTTTCAGGTAGTACTGGATGTAGTCGGTCAGCAACAATAGCTTTTCTTTCTTCTATAGGGTACACTCAGGATCAAAGTTAAATTAATAATAGGGACACAGGGCTGAGATGTTGTTCGTCGACTTGTGATATTATTTTAAACTCATGCTTGCGTTCGCATTCAGGTTCATTTGTTGGTTGAAACACACAGTAACTTAGTTCAACGTTTTTCCGGATACTCACCCATTCAGGATCAAAGTTAAGTTAATAATAGGAATACAGGGCTGAGGTGTTGTTCGTCGACTTGTGATATTATTTTACACTCATGCTTGCGTTCGCATTCAGGTCCATTTGTTGGTTGAAGTCGGTGAGGAATGGGTGAAGCGGATAACAATAGTCCTACAGCGATTTGGACAACACCTTGAGTTCATCCTGTAGCCTTTATGTGTTATCACCAACATTTGCCTTGTTTCGCACAAAATACAGCATAGCTCGAGAGTGCATAAAGCATGAAAGGCACCATTGTTTATCTCGCGTATTTCTCTATCTGTTCGGCATCTCACATGCCCTCCTTTTCGTTTTAAAATTACGTGGTGCATCCAATATGTCGGCTTCCAAAATAGTAAACAGGTTGATAATATAGCCTCATAGGTTCGTCCCCCTCCCCCCTCTTCCATCTCATACTAAATGACTCTAAATTTCGACTTAACCACTTGTTTTTGTTTTAGAAGGGTGGTTCCACACCTGTGGACCACCCGGAACAGCGGAAGAAATAGGAGAAAGTGCCAGGGCATGCTGCGGCTAAGCGTCTGGAAGAAGCAGCAGTAATTGACATGAACCTCGCCTACTGATCCACAATGCATGGCGACCACAGTTCAGGTCTATGACATCGGTTGTGTCGTGTTTACGGGCAAGAAATAGTTTTGATGGCCATAGAGAAAGACACAGCTGGTTTCCTGGTACCAGGTGAACATTTGACTGCGTTGTACTCTTTGCCAAACAGCGAAAGTATTCTTCAAGAAGTGAATGCATTTACTGCTTGTGTACGTCCTGTGTAGTAACGTATTGCGTATTTTAGGTTTTTAATGGCCTCCAGGTTCAAGAGGTTGGAAACAAATGCAGGACTTTGAGACACAGGCAGCTAACCCACATCTCTTGGCAATAGTGCTCCTGGTATTATCTCCCATATCAAAGAGCTATCTTGACATAATTACACCAGAATGTTCGTGTGCACAATTAGAAAACTGGCCATAGTTCCATGATCCCCTGGAGTGAAAGCATCAGCAGCTGAAGGTATTGTTTCCTGTGGTTAGTGTGCAGCTCGAAAGGCTCTTCCAACACAGCCACAACGGCGGTTGTTACAGTAAATATAACTTATATTTCGTGACATACGCCAGCGGTCGAGGAAATCGAAACCATTAGGAAGATCCAAACGTCAAGGATATATACAGCTGTCTATCAGCAATAAGTGATTTGCGTTGTAGGGAGGTAATTAAAAGATTCAGTGTTACGTCAACGAAGTAAGAATGTGAAACAAAAAACGGGCGCTAAAAACTTACTGTCGTGCACCGAAAGAACGCATTGGGTACCACTACAACATGACGAGAAATACCATTCAGAGAGTGTGGATAATTAGGAAGTAAGTTAGTTCTCCAGGAAATGTGTTTGCTGACATTTCAGCTCAAACACGAACTGCTGCTATGCGCGTACTGGAACAGTCAATACGGAGTTTGGTTGGCAGACGCTGAGGCACGGTCCCTGTGGGCTTCGCACCTGCTGCTGGCAGCCGGCCTTCAATTGTCCAGGAAACACAAACGGCACGCGAGCGCCACGCTGTCGCTGGCATGGTGAACAGGACAGATTTCTGCATCTGTCTAAAAGGCGCATTTACTCCCCTGCGCTTTGCACCAAGCTGCCATGTGTCGGCGCCTGCCTCACACGCGTAAGGAGTGCATATCTCGCTACGTTTATTAACATACAATTGCAACACTGATCCGTTGAAAATGTTATGCTACAACATCAGTGACGATAATGTGGTGGTAAGAAAAATTGTACCATAAACCTGAAGAAGATAGAGGGCTTATAGTCTGCCAATTTAGTGCTCTTGCCATTCGTTCGGTCAAATATGTCCATTACATATGCTAATTTTACCGTTTACACTAAACACTGAACTGCCTGTGTTGTAGCTTATGTATTTACATATTTAAATGTAAACGTACTGATTTATTACAGTTCACAGCCCCTTTTGATGCTGCTGTAGTCCACTTTTTAATTACTACAAATGACTGATAGAAATATGTATTTGTACAATTAAATAAATAAACTGTATTTACTGTGTTGGACCATCTCGTCTAGGTTTCGGTACTCGATGAATGGCGATGCGATTACTTTCATAAGACCACTGACGAGCAACGACATTGTAGTGAAGACACGGTGGTGTTCTATCTAATCACTTAGGATTTTACTGCAGATAAAACTGACAGAAGTTAGCGCTGGACTGTATAGTATTTGTGGAGGCTTTTAGAAGGTTTCTCTCAGGCAGAAAGCAAGTGCAAGGGTTGTGACTCGTTCTCTACGAGAAAAAACTGTGCATCTATACTCAATGACCTCATCATTTCCCGACTGAAAAAAAGAACAGCGCCATAAGGGCAACGGATAAGTTAACATAAGATTTATCAGGAGGTTAGTCAGTCCATGAACACACCTTCCCCAATCCAGAGATGGAATGAAAAATGAAAAATATGTTGTGTTGCGGTGTCTTTAAAGGCTCAACTACACAGATTTTTACTTAGATGGTGATATTGTTAACAATGGTAATATTTGTTTGTTGAAGTACAAGTCACACGCAGCGTCAGTAGTGTGCCTTGTAGTGTAATACCAAGTCTATTGTTCATTTTGCTAAAAATGGAAGCCGTGTAGTCACATTTCATCGACAAAAAACGTTGTAAATAAATGGTCTAACACATTGTTTTCTACACAGTAAACTCCAAACAATAAAACTGAGATTCAGTTCATGAAGAAAACATTAACACGAAAAACTAAAATATACCTTTCATACTAAGAACAATTCAGTTATATCTCTTAATTAACTGCATTTTACAAATCATTCACTCTATCAAAATTGTTACAGAAACATATTTCATGGAAGCCCCACTCGTGTTCCTCGTTTAATGAATTTCCCAACGACGACTGCTGCAGTCGCTGGCAGTTGTTACTTGAACGTAAATAACTGTAGTATATTGCTCATACATAGGAAAAGAAATCCACTACTGCACAACTACACTATTAATGACAAATAGCAGGGAAGAGTATCTACCGTAAAATATCTAGGACTAACTATCCAGAGCGACCTCGTGTAGAAGGACCACATAAGAAAAGCATTAGGGAAAGCAGATACTAAGAGTGAGATTCATAGGAAAAATCTTAAGGAAATCCAAGAAGGAAGTGGCTTACGAGGCGCTTGTTCGACCGATTCTTGAGTATTGTTCATCAGTCTCGGATCCCTGCCAGGTAGGACTGCTAGCACACATATAGAAGGTCTCACGAAGAGCGGCGCTTTTCGTTACGGGTTCGCTTAGTCGGCGCGAGAGAGTTACAGAGATGCTCAATGAACTACAGTGACAGACGTTACAATAGAAGCGTTGCGTATTACGGAGAGATTTACTATTGAAATTTCGAGTGAGTACATTCCGCGAAGAGTCGGACAACATATTCCTCTCACGCACGTACATACATATCACGAAATGACCACGACGAGAAAATTCGATAAATTAGAGCTAATGTTGAGGCGTACCGACAATCATTCTTACCAAGCACCATTCTCGAATGGAACAGGCAAGAGGGCTATTAGTTAGTGGCACCAAGAGTTCAAATGGCTGTGAGCCTGAGGTCATCAGTCGAGGAGTGGCGCGGTTCCAGACTGAAGCGCCTAGAACCGTTCGGCCACACCGGCCGGCGCACCAGGAGTACCCTCCACCACACACCGTCAGGTTTGCGGAGTATGTCGTAGATGTATTCGATTTTACTTCGTGATGAGACATTCCTTACAAGGTGTAGTGACTATGATTTTGGAACGGCAGAATTACTCAGAATACAACAGAAGTGAAACAAAGTCATTGATACAAAATACTAAAGTCGACAGTTCCACTGTGTAACTAATTATTTATTCCTGCTGTGGTTCTCGCAATTTAGACATACACGCGCGTTTACAATTACGTAAATGCGTCGTGAGTAAAAAGCGAAAATTCCCCGTCCGATTCAAAATTGAATAACTTCCTACTCTCCGTGATTTGCATTACGTTTATCAAAATTACCACGCAGAGTAAGAGTGGAGAGTGCCATTTTCGACAGCAGATGTACATTTCCCCATCTCGTTTCGGTTCGTTTCGAAGCCGATTGCTTTATTTCCGAACTATTACTGTTACGATCACACGGTCATTGTAATTTAACCGAACGGGATGTCACAATACGACTCTCCGCTCAGTAATGGTGGCAGTGATCAGCAAGGACGGCGGTCGAGTGTATACGTTGTGGCAAATTATTTCTCTGCGCCAAATCCTAATAACGCATAGAGATGTTGACATGAAGTGCGACACTACTGGGTGTCCTGATGACAATCCGAAACTGAGTTTTAGTGAAGTTTTGCATATAAATTACAATATGTTGTGAACACAATGCGTCTACCAGTATCCCGCTTAGTTAAACTGGCATACGAAAAAGACAGTCGTGTATTATTTCTGGTTACGCAAGTACGTCACGTGAGATATGCATTATGAGAATGAAACTGGTGTTTTCTGCGTTATATATCCAGTAGTTTGTACAGTAAACATTTTATGAGTTTAAAATATGTTACATTACCAACAGACGGTCTGATTCTCTGCAGTACTGCTGGAGACACGAACTGTGTTAGGGATCCGAATTGGAGACTTAGATTTGTTCGAAGGGTTCTAGGAAAATGCAGTGCGTCTGTGAAGGAAATCGCATACAAGATGCTGCGTCTAGAGTGTTGTTCCGATGTTTGTAATCATTATCGAGAAGCACTGATAAGTGTAGTCTAAACGAAAGTGTAACTGAAATGCTCGGATTTATGGGAATCCTTGGAAGAGAGACAACGAAAATCACGCATAAAACTTAGGATGAATGTGTAGAATCTGTATTTGAAGGAGACTGTGCGACCATTATGCTGCCACCGTCGTATATCTCCAACAGGGATTGTGAGAATAAGAAATCATAAATTCAGTCTCGTGCCGACGCATCAGGACAGTTATTTTTCTCTCGCTCAGCACATAAATGGAATAGGCAGTAAAATGATAACACAGATGCGATGTACTCTCCACGATATACTACACCGGGTGTTCCCCCTAACAATCATCAGGTGCATTTTCTCTGATGTTTTGGCAGAAACTGCCAATTTCCGTTTGTCAATGTGGTGCTGAAGCCAGCCGAAACAAATACTGCTTATCACGTCTTTCATGCGCTGCCCAGCCTCGATGGAAAGCATCGATTTGCTTCCCGCTAAAAACAAAATGATTTTTAAAGCGAAATTTTATATGCCCATTCCATAGAGCGATCTCATATTAGCCTTGTGCGATATTCTTTTTATCGTTTTGAATTAACAGGAAGATTAAAACACAATGAAAAACCAGTTCCCCGGCAGCGACTCGCATGTTGACCTGGCCCGCCATGCAGCAGCGCTGCTCAGTCTGTTTTGGAGTACTAAATATTCACCGTGCGTTAATTAATGTTCCTATTAATACATTTCGATAAAATGAATTTCGCACTAGAGTAATTTTGAACCGCTCTATCGACGGGCAGGTGAAATTCCGCCTTAAAAAAAATTCTGTTCGTAACGAAAACGAGCGGGCGTTTTCCGAAGACGCTGGCCGTCGCAAGAAAGACATGATGAGCAGTATTTGTTTGAACTGAATCAAGCTATAAATTGCAAAAGCGAAATTTCAAATATCTGTCGACACTACAGAGCAAACAGGCCTGACGACTCTTATGAGAGACACCCCGCATATATAAGTATGTATATTGTACCAGGAGGAAGTATTTTGGATTTTGCTGTGTCGGTCGAACAAGACACAGCCAGGGAAAATACACCACAGGTGCACAGAAGCGTGCTGGTGCCAGTGCCATAGCGACTCGCCACTTGCGCGAGTTTTACCAGCGCCACGAGCGGCGCTGAGGATGAAGATATCGACTTCGCCTAGGTCAATTGCCGGCCGAGTACAACCCACCAATGACCGGACGACAACGGACAGAAGCCTGTTCGGAAGATGGAACAGCAGCTCTTGCCCACTTGGTTAGAAATCATCGTCCAGGGCTGACTTAGACAGGGAACGTCGTTTAGTGAACTCTTAGGAGTGAACAGACAGTTGTTGCAAATTGCATTTGCTATGTACCGTGAAGTTTACCTACGATTATTTACACTTCGCCATCGAGGGCATTTTTCGTGTTATATTAGAAGCAGTGTTGCACACTTTATTATTCAACTAGTCACAAAGACAAGTAGGTACCTGGCCCTGGGGCATCGCTGTGTATCAGTGGCAGGGGGAAACTGTCTTAGTGGTGTACTGCACCAAGAGCCGTTTCACGAACTCTCAAACTCGGCCTACCGTAACAACAGTGGCAACTCGGCCTCCACTGTAGTAGCGACGAGGCCTTTGCAAAACTGGCGACGAGGGTTTACAAAACATTCGTCATTAGATCTTACACATAATTGGAAGGGCGCTGTGGATTTTACAAAACTCTTCCTGAAACATTCCCCCAGAGAAACTGTAGCCTGAACATTATTTCGGTTTGCCTGTGAGGTAACAAAGCGTCATAAAACTTTTTCAAACTAGTAAATAATTTATTTTACGACAGGTTGCAATGTCGACGAAGACAGCTTGCTAAGGCTTGTATTGCACAGTCCAAGATCTTTGACAAATGCCTCACAAAAGCTAGACGCTGCTGTAACTTTTATAAAATGCGAAAGACGTTTAATAAAGTATTTGACTGTGCACTGGGATCCTTTATGAAACAAAGTACTTTTGGCAAAGTTATTTTACAGTATAATGCGAACCTAAGCTCAGTCAGGGTATCGGTCGGAGGTTGCATTCCCAAGCCTCACATTTGAGCGCACGAGCTATTCTCAGCCGCGACCACGCGGAGGCTGCTTTCTCTGAAAGGGTGTTGACCCCTGACAACCGAAAACAGGCACCAATGTGTGCTGGTTTACGCCAGCCGCTTATTAAACTACTCTGCTTGTCGCGGTAGGGAAATACGCACACCAAACTTACGCTACCTTCTGAACATAGATAACAGCAAGATATAAGCAGTAGAGACGAGGAGAGTAAAGAGCTGCACAAGAAGAGATCTAACATAAAATGAAGATGTTCGAAATGAGTTGAATTTACGTGCTGTTAATGAGAAAACAGCTCAATACAATGAGAAGGGGAAACTGTGTGAATATAACGAAAGATGTAGGTCTCCGAAGGAATGTATCGTTCGACAACCCGAAGGAAAACGGAACGTGCATATGCCTAACACGTTGTGAGGACCACAAAGGTCGCATATTCCCTCTGTCCATCTATGCTTTCATTCATTCTTGGACATTGCTTCGTTTAGTACATATGTAAACTTGGTAGGCTCGGTGCGTCTTTGGGTTAGTCTGACTTTGTGTTCTTCATTTAAGTATTTATACATTCTATAGGATTAATGCTAATACGCTGACATGGAACCAAAGAGTAATGAGTAACTGCTGATTCAGTTCTAGAGTAAAGATGTATCTGGAGAAAGTTTAGGGTTTAACAGTCCGCTGGCTATTTTTAATGACCTTTGTTGAGCTAATACTGCCTCAGACTATGAAAAAAAATTCCATCAGTACGAGCAGTAGTTCATTCAATTTATGTCAGAATCAGTTTGCTTTGTTCAAAGGAGTGTGCACTGACTTAGAACTTCCTGGCAAATTAAAACTGTGTGCCGGACCGAGACTGGGACCTTTATCTTTTATTGGAAAACGTACCACGTTTGAGTGTCGGCTCGGCACACGGTTTTAGTCTTGTGTGTGAAACCTAATGGGACTTAACTGCTAAGGTCATCAGTTCCTAAGCTTACACACTACTTAACCTAAATTATCCTAAGGACAAACAGATTTTAGTCTTACTTGAAGTATTTATATCAGGTCTCTTTATAAATAAATGGGATTTTATTTCACATGGAAGTAATTCGTTCCGAGTTATAGAAATCGGTGCTGTCCTATGTTTAACACCAGCTTGCTCGAATTTTCACATAGAAATAATTGCACATAAAAATAATTCGTCTGAATTAAAGAAATCAGTGCTGTCCTATGTTTAACACCAACTTGCTCGAATTTGTACGTTACATAACTGATTGCACTGTACGCGATATCTCTGCAGTACCAATGGGTAATAAGAAACTATATCATTCACCTACAGGAGGTATTACGTCATGTGACTCTGAACATTTACCTAACGGTAGGTTACTCCTGCCGTATTGTTCGAGGTTTCTTCCTTCTCTGCTCTATAAAGGGCGGTCGAAGTATTTCCGTTCGAAGGCCGTACTGTCCACAACCGGTATGCCAGTCAGGCAAAATCGCAGTGAGCACTGAGGCAATCACCCCACCGATTCACCAGTTTGGAGATAACCGTTCAGTAGAACGCTGTGTCCCGCAGCGTGAAGAAGTCCTTAGCTGACTGCTACACATTGTCGACTCTCCAAGGCTGAAAGCGTGATAATCGCATAGAAAACAGCACATGATATTTTCGATATGTAGAAGTGCCTTATCATGACTCAAACGCACCCGTTGCCTCAGTTTTCGACAACAGTGCTTTTCGACAGACATGCTGCCCAATGCTAATTCTTCACTCCCCTATGGATTTCTATCGGTGTGTGTCCTTTGGCAGCCACGAAAAGTGTGACTGTGCGTTCATCCTGTTTCGACGCATTTGGTAATAACGTCACCATATTTCATGTTTCCGCATTTACCGAAGGCTAGATGGAAAGACGTAAATGCCAAACTAACCCCTAAACCTCATGCCGATTCGTATATACCCGCACCGGAGTCGCGCTACTTTGCATACACGGTGCAGCAACGTACACAAACGGAAACTTATAAGAGAGTCAGATCTGTGTTGAAATTAACGGCAATATAAAATATCTTACACGGGTAGTATACCAAAGCTGGAGCAGCTGAAACCAAATGAAAATATTTTGAGGTGCGAAGATATATGTGTTCCACAATCCATTAAAGTCATTTATCTGTAAAACTCTGCACTTACGTACAACCGATGTTTGTAGATCAACCAATCTAAAGTACACAGAAACAAACCTTGCTGAAGAAACAGTACTGTCTATCACACAACTATATTGTGTAACGTAACTATGACAATCAGATTCAGAACACTCACAACCGAGCTACTATTTGGGGGAAAAGCTTAAGACTTGCTTAAAACAATGTATGTGACTCCTAAAGTACAGGGTGGTTGTAATTAAACTTTCGCTACTTGATCCAGTTGTAGACGGAAAACTATTTACCGTATGGGTACCAAATTTTATAGTAATATTGTTAAGATTGAGCATTGCAGGATTTGCGTTGTTAGTAGTGCTAGTCTACATCTACATCTACATCTATACTCCGCGAGCCACCTTACGGTGTGTGGCGGAGGGTACTTATTGTACCACTATCTGATCCCCCCTTCCCTGTTCATGACTTGCCGTCAGGCGCCGGTACCGGTACGGCGACGTAGGGGTGAAGCACAAACATCAGTGCGAATTACAAGTTGCGGACGGACAACATGGCTCTGAGCAACGTGAGCAGGGCTTTATTCGTGAAGCTGTTTTATCAAAACAACAGCAATAGTACAGCTGCTCTACGCGTTTATCGACGCATTAAAGGAATACGAGTTCTCTTTCCGCACTGGGGTTGAAGAATATGACTTGAAAGTTAGAAATAACTGGTGATTAGGGAATTGCTCCTGGAAGACGCCGACGGCAGATTACGCCAAAATTATTACGGAAGTTACTGCTGCCGTAGCTGAGAAAGGTGGACGCAATGTACGAACTTCAAGCAGTGCAGGAGTCGTGTGGTTCCAGGTTGCAGCTGATCGTCACATGGAGTAACGTTTGTAGCCTGGAAGGTAAACATGGCAAGTAGTTAACAAAAGTTAGTCTCTCATGTGGAAATTAAAATGTTTCTTTCAATGGTTTATTCGTTATTTGTCTTCATTACAAATGTTTCCACGCTGTTTCATTGTCCTGTGATCACTCGTTTTTCATGGGGTCCTCTCAAGTAGTCATATTTTCCCAAGCAGAAGCTACTGTGTTATCGTAATTCCATCCCTTTTTCCTCACAGAAGTGCAAATATGAAGTCTCTGTGTAATGATCAATACACTGTGGAAGGAAACAATATACACACTTGACAACGGCAGCATGTGGACAAGCTACATAATTTTTTGCGTTTCTAGAGTATTCCAATATCAAAAGCTATTGGTGGTCACATGATCAAATGGTGTCACAGAACGTTAGCTTTGTAACCAGCTCTTTACCACGCAAAGGTTAACATAAGTCTCTGCAGAATGCTTGTTGTACATTGAAGGACCTGGGGTTCGTCAGTTTTCAAGCTTACAAAATCAACAAGACATCTAGTATAGAGTCCATACTGTCTAAGAGACTTACTTCCAGAGGTTGATAGTATCTGATTGTCTTTGGTGGCAGTATCTTTAATGTAGCAGCGCTCTTCGATGAGGCTGTAGTCTTCACATACTGACCATGAAACGCAAAGTAATAGACGTCTCTTGTCAACATGTTCACCATGGACCGAATGTAAAAAGTTTTTCATGTGTTCTTTAGTCACTTGCCCACTTTTACACGTTTGAGCGTGGATGTTCTGTGAACACATTTATACTAGTTCCCTTTCAATTTCCAGACCAAATGTCGCACGTGCTTCCCGAAACAAAATTTAAATCTTGTTTGTACCATCCACTGACACAGCTGCACCTATTATGTAATTATTTTTACACATATAGACAGATAGTACCACACTATCTCTTGATTCTTCCCCAAGCTCTGACAACTATTTTACATGCTTTCCTTACTTGTATTTTCGTCTGCATAATGATGTCTTCTCAATCTCTTTGCGAGCTATGATCATAATGGTTCGCCTGCACAACATGTTATGTTCTTGTTCGAAGGCACAGAGGAAATGCAAAGAAGCCTTATAATTATTGTTGTGTCTAGACAAGACAGCCTAGACACAATGAGAGGAAGCCGAAAGGCACGCGCTAAGTTAAAGCAGGATGGCTTGAGGTCTGAAACAGGATACGTAATGAATGCTATAAAGAAAAGTACGTAGCTTCTGGAATACTCAACTTTAATCCATCCTTTTGGTACATCTGGAGATTGTGGCGATACAAGTGAGACTCTTTAGATACATGCAATGTTACTAATGGCGCCTTGCTAGGTCGTAGCCATTGACTTAGCTGAAGGCTATTCTAACTATCGGCTCGGCAAAGGAGCGAGGCTTCGTCAGTATAGCCGCTAGCTACGTCGTCCGTACAACTGGGGCGAGTGCTATCCCGTATCTCGAGACCTGCCTTGTGGTGGCGCTCGGTCTGCGATCACACAGTGGCGACACGCGGGTCCGACATGTACTAATGGACCGCGGCCGATTTAAAGCTACCACCTAGCAAGTGTGGTGTCTGGCGGTGACACCACAATTATCCAGACCAATTTCTCCAGCAGTTTACAGAGGCCACGCTTGAATGTTCCAATAGCAGACCACTGTCTCTGGCTCTGTCAACTGTTCTCTTACACATCTTTCTAAAGTCATTAATTCTGATAGTTTCCTCTCTTGAAGAGACCTTGGTCTTGTTTGCTGTGGATCATGTAAACTAAGTCACCTTGCAGTTGGAGAGTAAATGAATGTAACAAATGAACATTCTTTAGTTTCTTAAAACAAATGAAACTGATTTTATAATAATCGTTATAAATGTTGCTGAATGACCGGCCTTTAATACTCCATAGCAAGCTTATTCTGGCACCGCAGGTGCATAATCACTCTGATGTGTAGTTCCTTCGTTTCTGGATATGGCATTTCAGAATTATGGAACGCTCATAGCTGCTTTCAGTGTCTCCTCTGCCGTCAGACTTATAGTCTCCCCAATGTATCGGTAAGTATTTCTGTTATGACCCCATCGTATTTACGCAGTATGAAATCATGTAACATTCATGTAAATGGCCTATACTGCAGTACAATTACGTCTTCATTATCCACTGTGTAAATTCGATGTACGTTTTCGCGCAGCAGCTTAACAGAAGATTAATTGCACTTCACTACCAAACACAGCAACAATCTCACTCAGGCTGTGTGCACAGCTACAATGCAGAGGATAGTACACTGACCTTCAGATGGCGCTAGCGGCCGCTCATGTGTTGTAAATTAATGAATCGTATTGACAGCTATTCAGGTAGGTACAGCGGTGTATTTAAAACGCATTGCCAGCCAGATTCGGCCGTTCCACATGGGGAACTTCCCTTGTCATAGAAAGGCAATATCTCATAGCTTGTTCGTGATGTGAAATTTTTGCGCGAATGCCGTCCATGTCGATTGCATGCTTCTCGGTCAAGGCTACGTTATGGTAACAATAATTCGCGATAAAATTAAATTACAAGTCTTCCTAGAAAATATACGTGTTGCATGTAGAAAAGATGAGTCATACTGATACAGAAAACGAAATGAAAGCATTACACACCCGAACAAAGGCTGCCACACAATAGAAGCTCAAACAAACCGCGTGTCTGAAACATCACACAAAGAAACACGAATACGGCTGGAGCACCCTTTTACGACTGCGGTTTTCATCTGATTTATTTTTCTGGCGGAAATTTACAGCAATTACAGCTACATCATAGATCATTAAAGAAGTAACTAACTGCATTATGAAAATGATTCTTACTGAAAATATAAAGTCCCCATCGTTACATGTGGTTTTCTGATTGCTTTTGTGTTTTCCAACACAATAGGCGTGGCTGTGATTTTGCAAACAAATACAGAGCTTAGAACTATCAAAGTTCAAATGGTTCAAATGGCTCTGAGCACTATGGGACTTAACATTTGTGGTCATCAGTCCCCTAGAACTTAGAACTATTTAAACCTAACTAACCTAAGGACATCACACACATCCATGCCCGAGGCAGGATTCGAACCTGCGACCGTAGCAGTCGTGCGGCTCCGGACTGAGCGCCGAGAACTATCAAAGTATTCTACGATTTAGCTCTGTGAGGAAATATGGATGGTGCAACAGCGCCTGCGGTCATCCGTGGATATCTGATTCGTACAAACAACATTTATAACAACAATATAGTTCACAAACAATTGTGATTAAGTACGAGGGGCGCTTAGTAGGTAATGCAACACTTTTTTCTGAAAGCAGGTTTGTATCATTAAGGATTTCAATACACTATGTTATTTTCCCCTCTTCTGACTAAAAAACCCTATTTTTCAACATAATCTTCGTTCAATGCGACGGCCTGTATGCCTGCATGACACCACTCCACTAATCGACGCCGGAGCCACACCCTCACCTACGTTCTGTTTTCCGCAAAGTGCTCCCTTCATTGGGCGAAACAGAAGTAAATCGGAAGGTGCGAGATCCGGGCTCGGGCTGTAGGGTGGATGAGGAAAAACAGTCCAAGAAAGTTTTATGAGCTCCTTTCGTGGGCACAGACATGTTTAAGCCATGCGTTGTCATGGCGAAAGCGGTGATGAATACGCTGAGGTGGTTTCTCCAATTTCATGAGGGTAGAAGTACAGGATTCACAGCTGTATGCGACAGGCCGGCACGCGGGAGACAGGACAGGTGTGCGCGACCTCGTTGCGACGATGACAGAAGTATCGCTCAATGACTCGCCGTGATTTAGTGATTTTGTTCACTGCCAGGTCTTCCGCCAAAAGAAACTGAATGACAGCTCTCTGCTTGGAACGCATTTCCGTTACAGACACCATTTGGAAGGCTACTCATAGCGCCGCCACCCATCGGAATATCACGATACTATAGGGGCTGAAACGGGACTATTCTACGATGTCTCACTACAAAGTCCACATTTTGTCAACCGAAATTTGCTGAAAAGAAAAGTGCTGCGTTACTTATTGAACGCTGCTCGTGTTTGATTTGCTGTTCTTCTAATATTCGCATTAAGCTTGTTACACTACTGGCCATTAAAATTCCTACACCAAATAGAAATGCAGACGGTAAACGGGTATTCATTGGACAAATACATTATACTAGAACTGACATGTGGTTACATTTTCACGCAATTTGGATGCATAGATCCTGAGAAATCACTACCCAGAATAACCACCTCTGGCTGTAATAACGGCCTTGATACGCCTGGGCATTGAGTCAAACAGAGCTTGGATGGTGTGTACAGGTACAGCTGCCCATGCAGCTTCAACACGATACCACGGTTCATCAAGAGTAATGACTGGCGTATTGTGACGAGCCAGTTGCTCGGCCACTTTTGACCAGACGTTTTGCATTGGTGAGAGATCTGGAGAATGTGCTGGCCAGGGCAGCAGTCGAATATTTTCTGTATCCAGAAAGGCCAGTACAGGACCTGCAACATGCGGTCGTGCATTATCCTGCTGATACGTAGGGTTTCGCAGGGATCGAATGAAGGGTAGAGCCACGAGTCGTAACACATCTGAAATGTAACATCCACTGTTCACAGTGCCGTGAATGCGAACAAGAGGTGACCGAGGCGTGTAACCAATGGCACCCCATACCATCACTCCAGGTGATACGCCAGTATGGCGATGACGGATACACGCTTCCAATGTGCGTTCACCGCGATGTCGCCAAACACGGATGCGACCATCATGATTCTGTAAACAGAACCTGGATTCATCCGAAAAAAAATGACGTTTTGCCATTCGTGCACCCAGGTTCGTCGTTGAGTACACCATCGAAGGTGCTCCTGTCTGTGAAGCAGCGTCAAGGGTAACTGCAGCCATGGTCTCCGAGCTGATAGTCCAAGCTGTTGCAAACGTGCAGATGTTTGTTGTCTTGCAAACTTCCCCATCTATTGACTCATTGATCGAGACGTGGCTGCACAATCCGTTACAGCCATGAGGATAAGATGCCTTTCATCTCGACTGCTAGTGATACGAGGCCGTTGAGATCCAGCATGGCGTACCCTATTACCCTCCTGAATCCACCGATTCCATATTCTGCTAACAGTCATTGGATCTCGACCAACGCGAGCAGCAATGTCGCGATACGATAAACCGCAATCGCGATAGGCTACAATCCGACCTTTATCAAAGTCGGAAACGTGATGGTACGCATTTCCCCTCCTTACACGAGGCATCGCAACAACGTTTCACCAGGCAACGCCGGTCAACTGCTGTTTGTGCATGAGAAATCGGTTGGAAACTTTCCTCATGTCAGCACGTTGTAGGTGTCGCCACCTTGTGTGAATGCTCTGAAAAGCTAATCATTTGCATATCACAGCATCTTCTTCCTATCGGTTAAATTTCGCGTCTGTAGCACGTCATCTTTGTGGTTTTGCAGTTTTAATGGCCAGTAGTGTAATTAGAATATTTTCTGGGTTTTTACATCTATGTAGGTGAGTCAGGTGCCTAAATGGCTTTCGGGGTTTAATCCAGGATGTTTATAGTGTTATACAATCCCCATACACACGCAAACACAACAAGCAACGTCATACTTTCGACAAATAAGTAGTAGTCACATGAAAAACAGAGAGGCGTTACTTTTCAGCACGCCCTCATAAATACTGCAGTAGAATGGCCAGTAATCTCCAAGATCTACGTGGAAACGTTATATATAATGCACGACTGAACTGTAAGCGTGAGCCTGCAACAGCCCTAGTGGTTTTTGAATGTCTGGGAGACCGCATTGGCCATCTCAAAAAGTACCGAAGTTTGAAGAAACGTGTTGCTAACGCAAGTTGATGTTACTACCGGGCAGCGCCGTTTGTTCCACAATAGTAGAACGAAAATGGCGCTAACTTATAGGTTAGTTTTCATGTAGGAGTTGCTGCTGTTGCTGTGCTCTTCAGACCGATGACTGGTTTGATGCAGCTCTCCATGCTACTGTATCCTGTGCAAGCCTTTTCATCTCCGAATAACTACTGCAATGTGTATTCTTTTGAACCTGCTTACTGTTTTCATGTCTTGGTCTCCCCCTACAATTTTTATCTCCCACACTTCCCTCCAAAACTGACCTGGTGATCTCTTGATGTCTCAGAATGCGTCCTCTAAACCAATGGCTTATTTTATTCAAGCTGTGCCACAAATTTCTTTTCTCCCTTGTTTTATTCAGTACCTCATCAATAATCACATGTTTTAACCATCTAAGATTCGGCATTATTATGCAACATCACGTTTCAAAAGATTGTATTCGTTTTTTGTCTGAACCATCCATCGTCCACGTTTTACTTCCATACAAGGCTACACTCCTGAGACTTAAATCTACATTCAGGGTTAATAATTTTCGTTCGTCAGAAAAGTTTTTCTTGCCAATGGCAGCTTACATTTTATATCCTTTCTACTTGGGCCATCATCATTTATTTTACTGCCCAAATAGAAAAAGTTACCCACTACTTTTAGTGTCTCGTTGTATAATTTAATTCCATCAGCATCACCTGATTTAATTCGACTTCATCCCCTCACCTTTGTTTCGCTTTTGTTAATGTTTATCTTGTATATTCCTTTCAAGACACTGTCCATTCCATTCAACTGCTCTTCCTAGTCCTTTGCTGTCTGTGATAGAATTACAACGTCATCGGCAAACCTCAAGGTTTTTATTTCTTCTCGCTCAACCCAAATCCTGTTGCCGAATTTTTCTTGGGTTTCCTTTACCGATTGCTAAATATTCAGATTGAACAATATCGAGGATTGGCTGCAACTCTGTCGCACTTCCTTCTTAACCACTGCATCCTCTCATGTCCTTCAACAGTCGTAACTGCCGTGTCGTTTTTGTACAAGTTGTAAATAGCCTTTCGCTCGTTAACTCCTGTTTTATGGAAAGCCCATAAAATTGCCAGAACGTAGGGGAAAATACATACCCTGAAACGGGTGGTTTTAAAGATTTAGTTAGTATCTCCAAAATCAAAAAAAGTGACAATTTTTTGTTTGTTTGCAGTGTTTGCAGGTTCCCGCACCAAAGTATCGCAGCACTCTTTTAGAGGGGCCAACACAAAATGGTGCATTCCGTGTGTAAAGTGGAATACCGCGGGGTTCTTCTTTTTTTGCATTTGAAGGGGAACAACACTGCTATAATCCTTGCTGTATTGGTAGAAGTGTACAGTAAAGGAGCACTACCATAAGACACATGATAACGTCATACACTGGCGGAAAAAAATGGGTAAAGATTTTGATCCGATGACGGCAGATTCCACTTTGGATGTAGTAGACATACTGATAATGGTTTCAGCGTCGTCTGCCAATAGATAGCATAATAGCATAGCTACCAGAGCGCCCTCTATGTCTACTCTTTAATAGGGAATACTCACAACCAGAAGGCTCAGTGTGTGCAAACGTGTGAAGCAAGCAGGCGACCATGCCACGGAAACGCACTCGGTCTTCTTACAGCCAAATGAGCAAGTTTGAAATGTGTCAAATTGTCGCTTTCCGAGTGGCGGGATGGTCCTTTCGGAGAAATGCCACACAAATTGGACGTGTTGCCTCGCTTGTGCAACGACGCTGGTATGAGTGGTCACGTGTTCATTCTCACACGCGTAGTAGAGGTTATGGACGTCCATGCAGCACAGACGTGCTCCAGGATCTTCATATTGTAAGAGCAGCACTGGCCGATGGTACAGCTACCACAGCACAGATAAAACGGCTTGTGGGCCTGGATGTGTCAACTCGAACTGTTGCGAACAGGTTAATAGAAGTGGGATTACGGGCACGCCCACCTCCAGCCCGTCTTCCACTCACCCTAAAACATCGATTTGTACAGTTCTGCTGGTGCCTCAGAGGATCACTTGGAAGATGGAGTGGAGCGCTGGTCTTCAGCGAAGGAAACAGATGCTGCCTGCACACATATGATGGTCGATTGCGCGTACAACGTAGATCTGGTGAGCGCTGTCTCTTAGAGTGCATTCGTGGTTTGGGGTGCGATAAGCTTCAACTCTTCTTCGCCTTGGTGTTTCTGGAGAGGACGCTAATTAGCGCTCGGTACGTGCAGAATGTCGTTAGACCCATTCTTCTGCAGTTTTGCAACAGAAAAGTGATGTGCTGTTCCAACAGGAACATACACTGTCAATGAAACTCAACTTGCTATGCAGGACATGCAGCAACTTCTCTGGTCTTAACTCCAATCTAACACGTGTGGGATATGATGGGAAGAGAAGTGACACGTGCGACTTGTCAACTAGCATCTCTTGCAGAATTACATGAACAGATCAAGCAGGCGTGGGTAACGTATCCCAGGATATTTTTCGCCATCTGTACGATTGACTGAATTCCAGAGACAGCGCCTGCATTGCCGCCCGTGGAGGCTATACCACGTACTAATATGGGTGTTGCAACATATGTCGACATCTGGTACCTCATAACCGCTTATGCTGTATTTCGTGTGCTGCATATGCACTGTTGCAACCATAAATCTTGAGTGAATTGCAAACCCCTAAAAGGGTGTACGAATTTCTTTTTCTGGCAGTGTACGTTCGTAAACCACCTCTCTCAGCACCTGCACCGCAGGAACGCTCCTGGGAAAGTTTGGAGAACGTGCCGCGAAAATTCTGCGGTAGTTGGGTCAGGTTTCAACTTACCGACTACTGATTGAGACACTCTCTTGCTTAAGACAGTTTGCAGTGGTTGGGATTCGTGTGAAATTGTCGTATACGTCTTACCCGAAAATTATATTGCACAGTTAGAGAACTGACTTGTGGAATCCCCTGGTAACAAACAGAAACGATGTTTTCAGTTCCGTTAACGTGCAAGATGAAACTGGAGATCATAAGACTGTTACAAAAACAGTAACTATAGTTGATGAAAGTATTATTAATAAATGCAGGGTAATATTTTTGCTGCTATTAACACAAGAAACAGATTGTATATGAGGCTAGGAATAAGGCGTAGCAATGGGTGAAATTCCAGGATATTGTTCTACACACTTTAGACGGGTATGTGCAAGCGAGAGTTTTATTTATAGAAGAGACCTCCCGTATTTCAGTGCCCTATTAGAAAATTACTACCAAGCAAAAAGCGCTTCATGTCAAGCTTAAAGCCAGATCCTTACTGACAAATAGAAGCCGATTGAGGCCTAAACGAGCGTAAGGAGAAACGTAAGTATACCAAGCGAGGAATGATACAGAGTAAGGGAATAAAATTGTACCAGTTTCACAAAATTTCCTAAAAAGTTTGGATCTTCCATAAAGTCATAAAATGCATTAAAGTCATCTGTTCGGTCCCTCGGCGATCTGCTGACGCCGGAATGCTGTATGACACAGAGAATGAGGAGATACTTAAACACGTCTTCCACTACTGTTTTACCGAGAAATATTGTACATGTTTCGAACATAGTACGAACGTAGAAATGAAGCGATAAGATAAGTTATTGCGTAATAGAAAACAGCAAAATCAGCTGGTGAAAGACGTCAGAACCAAATGGAGTACGTGTACAGTTTTTTAAGAATTACCATAGTAAATTACCATAGTAAAACCTCATTACTCGTCAGCCTGGAGCCTTTAATAAGTGGTTAACAGAGTAGATGCAAAAAAGAGCAGCAAGTTTAGTAATGTGTTAAAACGTTCCTAGGTTCTTTTATAAGCGTGCACTTAGGTTCTATCAAATTGTTATTGCTGTTATGCTTTGACGTGTCGGTGTTTGATTCAACACCGACCTTTCAGCAGACAAAGATATCCTGAGGTAATGGAAAAAATTGGCACTTATAAATACATGAAAAACAGTTAATACAATATTTGATCAAATGTATCTGGACACCTATTACTGGACATTAATATGGTTTGTATGGGCCCTTCACTTTTAAGACGGCTGGAACTCTGTTGGAGACACTTTCAATGAGATGTCTGCATGTCCGTGGTGGAATAGCAGGCGATTCTGCCACAAGAGCCGACTCTACAGAAGGTAGTGATGTTGTACGCGAAGTCATCCCAGAAGTGTTGCGGTGGGTTCATATCGAGACTCTGGGTAGATCAGTCCATTTTAGGAATGTTATTGTCTGCAGTCAATGCCTCAGAGGGGCTGCAGGGTGCCCTGTTATGCTGATACAAACAGTCATCCTCTCCGAACTGTTCCTCTATAGCATGCATGACACAATGCTGTAAAATGTGTTCATATCCTTCCGCATATGGGGTTTTCTGAAGCACAATCAGGAGACTATACCCTAACCAACAAAAACACATCCATATTTTAACGCCGTTTCCTCCTTACCACACTGTTGTCACTACACATGATGCGAGGTAAAGTGCTTCAGGCTTTCAGCAACCCCAAACCTTTCCATCGTACTGCTTCAGACTATTGTGTCATACATCACTCCAAATCATTCGTTTCCAGCCATCAGCTGTTTAGTGGCCTCGATGTTTACAGAACTTCAAGCTTCGTTTAAAACTGACAACGTAAATGTGTGGAATACGGGGAACTGCTCGGCCATTGTACCCTGTTCTTCTTAATCCACTACGCATAGTCATTGTGCTAGTTGGTCGACGGCGGGTAGCACTTTGGAACTCTTGAGTGTTCCCTTTCGCTGATATCATACAATTTTTTACAACCACCATCCACAATGCTCGACGGTCCCTGTCCGTCAGTACATCTAGAACTACATCTGCATACATACTCCGCGGGCCACCGTACGATGCGTGGCGGAGGGTACCCTGGCGGAGGGTACCCTGTATCAATACTAGTAATTTCCTTTCCTGTTCTACTCGCGAACAGAGCTAAGAAAAAACGACAGTTTGTGTGCCTCCGTACGAGCCCTAATTTCTTTTATCTTCGTTATCCTTACACAAAATGTGCGTTGAAGCACCGAATCGTTCTGCAGTCACCCTCTCTAAATTTTCTCAGTAATATTCCTTGAAAATATCGTCACCCTCCCTCCAAGGATTCCCATTTGATTTCAAATGGTTCAAATGGCTCTGAGCACTATGGGACTTAACTGCTGAGGTCATCAGTCCCCTAGAACTTAGAACTACTTAAACCTAACTAACCTAAGGACGTCACAGACATCCATGCCCGAGGCAGGATTCGAACCTGCGACAGTAGCGGTCGCGCGGTTCCAGACTGTAGCGCCTAGAACCGCTCGGCCACCCAGGCCAGCATTCCCATTTGAGTTCCCGAAGCATCTCAGTAATACTTGCACGTTGTTAGAACCTACTGGTAACAAATCTAGCAGCCCGCTTATGAATTACTTCGATGTCTTCCGTTAATCCGGTTGATGCGGATCCAAAACGCTCGAGTAGTGCTCAAGAATGGGTCGTACAAGTGTTCTGAATGCGGTATACTTTACAGATGAACTAAATTTTCCCAAAATTCCGCAAATAAATCTGAGTGGATCATTCGCCTTCCCTACTACAATCCTTACAAGCGCGTTCCATTTCATATCGCTTTGCAACGTTACGCTTAGATATTTAATCGACGTGACTCTGTCTAGCAGCCAACTACTTACACTGTGTTCGAATATTATGGTTTTATTTATCCTACTAGTCCGCATTAACTTATATTTTTCTATATTTAGAGCTAGCTGCTATTCATCACACCAACCACAAGATTTGTTTGAGTCATCTTATACCCTCTCACATTCACTCAGGAAAGACACCTCCATGTACACCACTGCATCACCAGTCTGTAATTTTGCGGGTCCGTTCTTTTACCCTTCTTATATACGGGAGTCACCTGCGCTCTTTTCCAGTCGCCTGGGCCTTAGCGTTGGGCGAGAAATTCATGAAAAATGCAAATTAAGTAAAGGGCTAATGCCGTAGAGTACCGAATTGGGTTTCCATCCGGACATTGACATTTACATGTTTTCATGAGGTCATTTATTCTTGGTTTAGCTGAAGCTGTTCCATCGTTTTCCACTTCACAGTCACATCACCAACAGTGGACATGGACAGCTTTAGGAGCACTGAAATGTCCGTGATGGATCTGTTACTTATGTAATATCCAATGGCTTAGTCCACGTTCAAAGTCACGGAGCTCTCCTGACCCACCCACTCTGATGTTAATACTTCTCTAATGACTTTTATACTGGCGGGTCCGCCTCTTGTGACATCTAGTAGTCAATTGCGCTTTACATACGGGTGCCCGGATACTTCTGGTCGCATAGAATATATTGATACATCAGATTAGACATGGGGTGTTGTCCTCTTAAACTGAACTGTAAATGAAAAGCTCTCTCAATATGAATGTCCGCGTAAGGTTGGTTGTAACTGGTTTTTGACAAGGGCGACCGTTTAACTTTCAGCTGAATTTTGTTACGATTTATCACCAAAACCTATTGGTATTATTACTGGACTATGGTCTGTGGCAACTGAGAATATACGGATTTTTGAAACTGCCTATGAAAAATAAACTTTGATTACCGGTAGCTAAAAGGAACTGCTGGATCAATTCCTTTTCTCACCTCCCACAATAAGCCAAATTCCCGTCGGTTGAGTTTATTCCCTTTGATTGATAAATTTATCTTTATCAGTTAAGTCTTTTTTTGCTGACTACAGTATGAAATACGACCGTTTTTTCGTGTTGTGTTTTTGTTTGCTGCGCTCTCATGGGCCCATCGACTTACAGTTTTCCCGCTGAGTTTACAGACTTGTCTGAGCTTGAAAAGGCTTGAAATAATCATATTCAAGCCTCCAGGAAATTCCTAGAAGCCTGTGTAGTAGGCAATGAGGGCCAAAGGGTTTTCAAGTTTTAAGTGAGGTGCCGCTTACTTTCTGACGGTCTGCTCACCGCTTTGCTACAGATAGCGGGATGGTCTGCGCTTGCTCGCTGTTTTTGTGAGTGATTGTCAACCACTGAAGTCTGAGAATGAATCATCTCAAACAAAATAATTAGCAAATGCACTGAACTATATGAAGGTGCAGTTTCCCCAGGTATCTGTGGCTGATCAGTCAACGGTCTCAGATGAAACATTACCTCAAGAAGTACTCCTCCATCCCATTCTTTCCAACATCTACCATATTAAATCAAGAATTGTCACTGCCTAATACAAGCTTTGTGATGGTAAAACAATTTTTGTACTTAAAATAATATGAACCGCTGTCTGTAGGCATTATGATATACACGTCTTTGCCATACACTGCACTCGGTCAATATGACAAGCTGCCCAAAATAAGTCAATTGTTTAACACATTTTCGCTCTGACCTTCATCCCAAATCTGCATGGGGTTGGCATGTTACTTTTCGGATTTGGCAATGTTAGTGACTGAGGATGGCTTGATGCCCTTCTTGTCTCGAACGCCTTTCTCTTGGGGGCGGAATTTGTGTACCCTAACTGTCAGTGTCTAGCGTTATCCCATGTGGAAGTGTGTGAACGTTTTCTGTTTGCGAATCGTGTAACTGAGACTGGAAGTGGGAACCAGTCCAGTATTTATCTAGTCGGCTGTGCGAAACCTCCTAAAAACCACATTCAGGCTGGCCGTTCCCCTGTCGATAAGCCGCCCGGCGGATTCGATCCGGGGCCGCCGTGCGTCCCCGAATTAAGGAAGCCGAGTGCTGATATGCGTGGCTGTCTGGGCGTGTTTTCTGGAAACTAGAACTCCGAAGATAATATGAGCAGTTGAAGTTGTGATCGTATTATTTCATGATGTTATTGTATTAATTTGCGATGTACCTTTTTCATTTTTCGAGACACAAATGCCATGTTGCTGTTTTTTGTCGGATGCGAGCAACATTCACACGCAAGCCAGCTCGCCAGGGGCATGTGAGATGCGGGGAGGGGCGACGAGCGAGGAGCGAAGTTGACGTGAGAACGCGAGGCACGCAAAAAGCAATATGGCCCGTGCTGCGTTCCCAGCGTCGATCGTACCGGAAAGTGGCACGCTCACTGCTCTATGGCCGCTATTTACAAGAGTACAAGGTACAGCGAACACCCTCCAGCAAACTGCCGGTGCTCGAGTGCCTTCAGTTTTTCATCCTGTAGCCTGGAATATAAGACAATAAATAAATAAGATTAGCGTAAGTATCATAGCCAGAAGTAGTGCTCGACAAGCGACGCTGTGAAGTATATTTCGTTAGGTTGTCATAAAACTGTGAAATACGCAAAGAACATTGTAATGAAAGTGTGTGTAGTCGAAAGGAACACTGAGAAACTATTCTCTAAAGTTCTGGCAACATTTCCAGTGAGCACATACTTCAGGGTGTAAATGATTCACAGTTGGAATCACCAGTGTATCATAATTTATAGCAAAATCTGAAATGGGTGAACACGTTTGATAATATTAGGCTGATGCATAAGTTGGTAGTGTTTTTCTTTTTTATGTTGGTATTCCGGTTGTTGAGGTTTTATTCATCGATTGTCATTTGCTGTTTGTAGTTCACCAGCTCCGGATCTACGATATTTCCGAACTGGGGCAAAAAAACTTGATGGCGTCCACCCCCCACCCCCCTCCCCCCCCACTCACTCACCACATCTCAAGTATTTGAAATAGGACGTCAGAAGTTTAAAAAAATCAGTTTTTCAAAAATGTGTTCATTTTGTAGCCCACGTCTTTGTGAAGAGTTCAGTGTATAAAACATATATGTTATATATGTTCTAGGAAATGTAAGAGATGTTACAGTATTTGGTCTTACGTGTGGCAAAGTGCAGTGCCATACCTCTTCACACAGCATTCTTCTATTGCACGTCACTGTACTTCGCTGTGTAATTCAGATGTGTATATTTTGTGGTAGAAGCTGTATTGGGCAGAAGCCTTTATTCAGGACAGTGGAAATAAAATGTTCTGTGGTGCCCATCCTGCTCCCTGTCGGGCGGTTTGACATCCCACCCCTTTAAAAAAAACTCACAGTTAATACTGGGTGGGATTATTTGTAGCCGGGAGAACAAGAACTCTTCAGAAAATTTTCACTCTTTATTGCCTGTTAGCTAATAACTTTCTCTTTTGTGTGACATAAAAGTAAATGTAGAAAACATAAAACCAGTAAAGACAAGATAAAAGCAAGACAGTACGCATTTATTCAATCCTTATGTCCCAGCATTTTTTTCTCTCTAATCTTGCTACAGCAATACACGGCGTGCTTTCCTTTCTGCGAAAGAATTTGTTTCCTCATCAAAATTCGTCAAAAGTTTTGCTACATGAAAAATCGAAATGTCGTTGACAAATACTGAAAAAGATGTTAATACGAATAGTACCCAAGACGTGTGTGGTTTCTCGATTTAGTTGCGTCTATTTTGTCACTGTCTGCTAGATAATAGGAAATAGGTCTTCCTAATATTGCAGCAATTGTAACACACGCTAAATAAGCGAGGATGGTCAATTTATGCACCTCATTTACATAAAAAACACGATAGAATGTAATTTACGAAGTACAACATCAAATGACTATTAGATTTACCACAAGAAAAAAATTATATTAGAAAATAGTTTCACATTACTTTCTCACACTCCAGTTTCTCAAGAATGAGGTCGAAAACTAGAGGTGGGAATTTTATTTGGAATCGTCATGTTCTTCCATATAATTTTTGTGATGTCCCCGCTTCTACTCCTTCTTCGTTCTTACAAACCATCTTGTCATCAATAATTCTGTAACTATTCCTGCCATCGTCAAAAATTATTCTGCAGTTAACTTCACTAACCCTGCCAGAATCATCGGTTCAGTTATCCCGCGTTTATTCTCCGGTTATGCGTCATTACGTGTCCGTACAGTAGTGCGTTTTCCGCGCTATTCTGGGAACAGAACTTTTAAGCGACGGGGGATTATACAACTGCTCCTTAGTAGTATAGCGTTCTGGCAAAAATTTTCTGTCGAAATTTCATTTTCTTGGATACAACGAGAAGATAATATATAAACTTTCTTACGTGTTACTCCTGTCAGTCGTTTATTTTCACTTTGGTAGTCTTAAACTATGGATTTCCCTACTAATTATAACAACGCTTATTATTCGCACATATAATCAACCACATAAACAAACAGCGTCTGGCATGTACCCTTTCGAGTTTATTCGGCTCAGCTCGTATAGCCCCGTTCCCTTTCGCCAGACGGAAAGTTCGTTGTTATTAGATGCGATTGGGATTTCTCTGACAGAGACATCACGTACACTATGCATGCATTCAAAACTCAACTTATGATTCGTTCAGAAATCAACTTAGAATCTGTTTAAAAATGTTTAAAAACAAACGGGGATGTATTTTAAAATTATATGAATAATGGATAGACCATTGTGCGCTGAACGCTAGGCGCTTTGTGAAACAAGGTATTTTTCTTCAGGAATATGAATTTGGCGCCCCCTGAAATTGCCGTCCGGGGCAGCAGATACCACAGACATACCACAGTTTGCCCCCCCCCTCCCTCTCTCCCCTAGATCCGAGCCTGCAGTTCACAGATGCTACTTGAGTTTACATATTGTCATATTACCGTTTGGAGGTTGTGGGTGGAGCCGTGGACGCTAGAAAAAGGGAGTGCCAAATGGAGAAAGTTCAATGGAGGGGTGACAGCAACGGAGGCAGACAGGAACATTTGCACCGTGCATGGGGATAACGCCACTGGACAGAGCACCGCAAGTAAATGGCTTTTCCGTTTTAAGGAGGATCGTTTTAATATTAGTGACTCTCCACTTTCAGAAAGACCTTCAGAGTTCGATGAAAATCGCCTAATCGCATTAATCCACAATTATCAACGTCACTGTATTCGAGAACTGGCAAATGTGATGAACTGTGATGATTCCACCATCGTGCGACATTTGAATGCAATGGAGAATGTTGAAAAATCGAGTATATGGGTGCTGCTTGCTCTAAGCCAAGACAACAAGAATCTGCGGGTGACCATATGTGCACCCAAGCTAGATTCCCATCAACTGGCTTGTTAACAACCCCGACTACTCGTATCCTGTATCGTTATGCATCTGGTGGAACAGCGATGGTGTGGTGTACCGCTAATTACATCCCCGGGGTCTGGAAATTTTGGAAATTTGTGGTAAGTTCTATGGGACCAAACTGCTGAAGTCATCGGTCCCTAGGCTTACGCACTACTTAATCTAACTTAAACTATCTTACGCTAAGGACAACACACACACACACACACACACACATGCCCGAGGGAGGACTCGAACCTCCGACGGGCGGAGCCGAGCGAACTGTTGCAGGGCGCCTAACCCGCGCGGCTGCTGACAACAATTCAACAACTGAGTCTTCTTCCAGAAGCAGTACAATAACAACGCACCAGGAAGACTGCGTGAAGTAATGCTACTCCACAATAATGTCCATCAACATTCTGCTACATTTACAACAACAAAAAAATGGTTCAAATGGCTCTGAGCACTATGGGACTTAACATCTACGGTCCCCTAGAACTTAGAACTACTTAAACCTAACTAACCTAAGGACATCACACACATCCATGCCCGAGGCAGGATTCGAACCTGCGACCGTAGCAGTCCCGCGGTTCCGGACTGCAGCGCCTAGAACCGGCCGGCCATTTACAACAAGCACTATACAAGAGTTGGCGTGGGAAGTTATTCCGCACCCATCTTATTCATCTGAACGTGTGCCCTCAGGTCTCCACCTATTCCGCTCTCTATCGAACAGCCTTCAAGGAACTTCCTTTCCAGATGAAAATCTGTTCAGAACATGGCTCGACGAGTTCTTCGGCGCAAAACCACATGATTACTAGAGTCTTGAAATCGAAAAGTTACACTAGCGTTGGTAGACTTCCGAATAGTGAAGGAGAAAGTATTATTGATGACTGAAGTCTCTGTTATGTGTATCTGTTGTGTTTGTTAAATTTACGGAAAAACGCTACGAACTTATGCACTAACCCAACAGAAGCAAAAAAGGTCCAATAAACATTAGTACGCAAATTAGCTGTTTGAGAGATATGTGAGGTTACGAGCCGCCATTGAATTCAGTATGAAATTTTGTCCTCGTTAGAACAAATGTGTTTGAACTGTAAATCTTTTGGTAAAGTCGCCTTAAAATATTGGTCTCACACCCATTTCCTACTTCAAAAATAAATAAATAAATACTGCTCCAACACGAAATCTACTGTACACTGGTCCATGCTAAATGTGCTGTTCCACGTGTACTTTACTCGGCGCTGCAATGAGTTACGAATTCTTTGAACACTCAAGCAAAATATAGTTAATCTTGACAGGACTGTACAATTCAAGAACGATTGTAGGGAAGGTGAATGGTTGACTCCATTTTATTGGGAGATTCCAAGGGTAGTACAAAAGATGGGATTTTTCGGAATTCCACTCATAAGGGGATGAAATAGGGGATCAAAATTTTTTGAAAACGCATGTCTATTAATGCAATTTTCAAGTTAGAACTACGAAAACAGGAATCTAGTTTCTCAGTCGGAAATTAAAAAATACATTTTTCAACCTTTTTTTTTTTTGTAATTCAACCCTTAAGGGCGAGAAATAGGGGCGAAAATGTAAATGAAAATATTTCATTATGGGAGCATTTTTGAATCTAGATCTACGAAATTTTGTATTTAGTATCGGCTGGAAATTAAAAAATCGTTTTTTCAAACCCTAATGGGGTGTAATAGGAAATGAAATTTTATATGAAAATATTTCGTTATATTCAAACATTTTAGAGATAAGTCTCTGAAGCTTGGTAATTCACTTCTCGGTTAGAAATAAAGATTGTGTTAGGGGATGTAAATTTTAATGGAAATACCACCAAAAGATATCAAATGCCGGGATTAACATAAAACTCCGACTCCAGCTATCAGAATCGCTGTTTGATTGGAAGTACATTCGAAAAAGACCACGCTTTTATGGCGAAAATTAGCATGAAAAGTTTAGAAGGTGTTACAATTTGTGAATTAAATCAAAGAAAGCTATTTAGTCAGCTATTTAGTCGGCTTTGTCAGTATTGCATATAAAAAGAAACGCATGTTCATTAAAGTTTCAGGAGGCCTAATATACGCTTATAAAAGTACTTTTGAAGTAATTATTAGGTTGTTTTTTGTTTTGAATGTTGATATTCCGGTTGCTATGGGTGTATTGATCGATTATTATTTTTTATTTGTAGCTCACAGTTGCTATTTGAGATTAAATATTTTTATTTTGTCATTTGAAGGTAGTGAGTGGAGCTGTGGACGCTAGAAGGTGGACTTCAGTAGAATTATGACAGCAGCGGAGGGAGCCAGAAACATTTGCGCCGTTTATGGGGATAATGACATTGGACAGTGCACGACAAGAAAATGGTTCCTCGTTTTAAGGAGGATCGTTTTAACATTAGTGGCTCTCCACGTTCAGGAATACCTTCGGGTTTGATGAAGATCGTTAAAACGCATTAATCCACAACTATCCACGTCACTGTACTTGAGAACTGGCGAATGTGATGAACTGTGATCATTCCACCATCGTGTGACATTTGTATGCAATGGAGAATGTTGAAAAATCGAGTGTATGGGTACCGCATGCTCTAACCCAACACCACAAAAATCAGCGGGTGGCCATATGTGCCTCCCTGCTAGCTCAGTCACCAATTGGCTAGCTAACAACACCGACTATTCCTATCCTGTATCGTTACTGCTGATGAGAAATGATGTCTTTGTGCTAACATAAAGGGAAGAAGGGAGTGGTTGAGCCCAAACAAAGCAGCAGTTTCCCGTACAAATACCTGCGCGCATTCACGAAAGACAATGTTACTCATATCGTGGAACAGCGAGGATGTGGTGTCCTACGAATCGCTTCCGTGAATTATAACCATCACTGCTGACAGTTCTCAACAACTGAGACGTCTTGCCGACCCAATCCGAGAACAACGACGAGGGGCACTGCGTGAAGTGATGCTACTCCAAGATAACGCCGACCCACATTCTGCTACACTTACAAACAAAACAGGTGCTGTGCTGCGAGTCATTCCGCATCCACCTTATTCACCTGATCTTGCGCACTCTGATTTTCACTTTCTCCGCTCTCTATCGAACAACCTTCAAGGAACTTCCTTTCCCGATGAAAACGCGCTCCGAAAGTGGCTCGACTGGCTCTTCGCCTCAAAACCACATGATTTCTAAGGTCGAGGAATCGTAAAGTTACCCAACGTTGGCAGACTGTTGTAAACAGTGAATGAAAATATATTATTGATGACTGAAGTCTTTGTTATGTGTATATGATGTGTTTATTAAACTTATGGAATAACGCTACGAACTTACGCACCAACCTACACTACGCAAACTAATCATTACTGATGACAATATATGTATCACGTTTAATGCGATTCTGTGTACGGGAATACCCGTTTGAGATTGACCTAGTTCACTTAACCTGTATTACTGATATGTACCTGAGCAATGTGCGTAAGAATATATAAATTCAATTAAATTTTTTAAAAGTGCAAATCTTATACGAAGAATCGCATTCTTAAACTTTTATACTTCTGTTTTCAGCTTGTTTTCCGTAGACTGGATACACTGTTTGCAAATTTTGTAGATTTACACATGAGCAATGGGGGTAACAAATTCCAAACTCGATCAAACAGAAAAAAAAGAAAAAAAGATATGTGCAGACCACACAGCCTACGCGAGCGAAGCAGCGGGCGTTCTTGAATATTGCTCGAGTGTTTATGATTTCCAACAGATGTCTTAAAGGAACACATCGATGCAATTGTAAAGCGTGCTGCTAGATTTATTATCGGCAGGTTCAATCAACGTGCAAGTATTACGGAAATGTTCCCTAAACTCAGATGGGAATCGTTGGGGAGAAGGAAACATTCTTTTAACGAGACTCTGTCGAGGAAGTTCATGGAACTTGCATTTACGCCAAGCTACAGAACGAGTCTACTGCCATAAATGTACATCTCACTTAAAGACTGCGAAGATACCATAAGAGAAACGAGGACTGGTATGGAAGTATACAGATAGTTGTTTTTCACTCGCTCCATTTGCGAGTGGAACAGGAACGGAAATGATAAGCTGTGGTACAAGGTACCCTCCGACATTCATCGTTTGTTGGCTTGCGGAGTGTATACTTAGATGTAGAATCGTATCAATGGGAGTGCATACACTTTTGAGATGACCCCAGACAGAAGAAAGCTAGAGGAGTGCGGTCAGGTGATCCTAACGCACCTATCAATCTTGGACCCTGCTGGAGCAGTAGCCGGTGGCGGCGTTGCAGTTATCAGTCTTCCAACATGACCCATGGATGAAATTGGAGCCCGATTAGAAAAGGGCGTAATCGATCCAAAGGGACAAACGAGATGTACATCAGCATGTCGGTTAAATATGATATCAAAATTGTTTATCCACACCTACAAACTTTTTTGTAATGAACATTGTGTTCCACGGCATTTTAATTATTACGTAATGGCAGTTTCGTACTATTACTATTTTTTATATATTTGACTCCTTAGTCTCAACGTAACATTTTACGTAAATCACGAACGTTGTACTTCTAACTTCCCACGCCAGATGGTGGGTATTATGTTTTTTTAGAAACCTGTGTTATACCTCATTTCATGTTATTCATATATTATTATTTTTCATTGTCTTTTTCTCTTTTACCTGTCCTGCACTCTGACAACTTATTATCGATCTGTTTTATGTTTCGTAAGTTTGTTTTTTAAAAACAATACGCCACTGTGTTTTAGATGTTTCCTTCCCCCTTCGTCTGCTATGTGTTTTACGTACATTTTAAATTTGAATTACTTCATGATTCACAAATGCACAAGAGTTATTTTGTGTTAATATCTCGCAAAACCAGTAATATTAAGTCTTCACGTGATACATGTCACATAGAGGGCGTCCCAAGCCCTGTCACACCGAGGTCTGCTAAACAAGTGCATAAACAGCGGCCTCAGTTTATGTAATCGCTCTAAGCTTGTTGACACCAGTGCCTACCAATTTTAATTGTATGTTACAGGTATGTTCCTACCAACTGTTATGTTCATACGCAGGTGTAGTTGTGATTTTCTGTTTTATACTCTCTGATCGTTATGTGAAAATTTTTAACTTCTAGCACTGAGGATGGTCACTAAGTTACCGAAAATCGATTTTGTGGATAATAAAACAAAAAAAAAAAAAAAAAAAAATACGACCAATGCTGTTTCTTCTTGCAAGTATATCCATTATCTGGTCGTGGTGCACAGAACACTCCATGGAGTCGCCAATCAACGAAAAGTTTTCAATTCAAACACATCTGTGATACATAAAAGAAGCATCGTCGGTATTAGGCTGTAACGTATACTTCATTTATATAAATCTTGGGATTAGTTAATTTAGAACATAAATTGTTTTCAAGCGTATGTTTGATATTACATATAAAATGTTGGATTATCACGTTCTCTAACTTTACACATATAAAAAAAGACAGCATACTCCATAATTACATCAGGAACGAACCCACATCAAAAAGTTACAGCCTCACATCACATTTTGGTAATTGTCCTTCGTACGAACCAGGACAATATTTCTCACGGGATCACACATTCGCAGTTATTTTGCAGACGGGTAGTTTGTGGAGTCACGATTATCCGAATATTTTTGCTTCTGTTCTGATATAATTTCACCAAGGACAGTTTTTGTGGTGTCACCGCCAGACACCACACTTGCTGGGTGGTAGCCTTTAAATCGGCCGCGGTCCGTTAGTATACGTCGGACCCGCGTGTCGCCACTATCAGCGATTGCAGACCGAGCGCCGCCACACGGCAGGTCTAGTCGAGAGACACTCCCTAGCAGTCGCCCCAGTGGTACAGCCGACTTTGCTAGCGATGGTTCACTGTCTACATACACTCTCACTTGCAGAGACAACAGTTTAGCATGACCTTCAGCTACGTCATTTGCTACGACCTAGCAAGGCGCCATATTCAGTTACTATTGATACTGTGAATCATGTAACGTCAAGAGCGACGTTCATCATTAATGGATTAAAGTTAATTATCAAACTAATTACGTCCGCTTTCTGAATTCTCATTCCTTGTCATGTTCCAGACCTCACGTCAGTATAATTCTTCCCTCCTCACGCCAGCCTGCGTGAGCTAAAACGCGTGAATTTCGGCCTCCACTAGTAACACGGTGTTGGCTCTTCTGCTAACAAAAAAGTTTTCGTTATTAATTATGATATACCCTGTGCAAGTGCCGTGCTGAGAACAGATGCTTGCAGGTAAATGGGTAGAAAGAATTTTTTTCTGTATTCCTCGGACTTAATGTCTCTACAGCTGCATCCAACTCACTTTAAACTACCTTAACAAAACTTCCAAGAAATACTCTTAGGTGCAAACGTAGTGCAACAATTGTTCTCCTGAGCTGCTAAAACTCCGAACTCAATACATATCAAATGAACACTGGTGTCACTTTACGTACAATGTTGATTAAATTTAAGACGTAGCGCTTTATTGCCGAGAAACGAACATCAGATGTTGTATTTCAGGAAGTAATTCAATCTCACACAGATGAAATTCTCAATGTTTCTTAACAAAGTACAATTCTACATGGAGAACAGACATATGATATCAGTAACACACAGTTATACATTTCAATGTGAATGTGCAAATAGTTAAAAGTAAGACAGGAGCCACAGCGGTCATTCTGCAAATTATTTTTCTTTATATTTTTCAGCCACAGCTCACACAGATGGTGTCATTATCGGTTTTGACTTATTAACACGTCATAATCAGACGATTTTAATACGTTACATAGAAACTCGTTAACTGATTGGGTCCATTGAGGTGCTCACAATGTAGTTAGTAACTGAACACTGTTCACAGTTATTCACTAAGAGATTGCAGCACTAAGCAACTGTCATCCTCCATTTGCAGCTCATAGGGCAACGCCTCTATGCTCAGAACTCGTTAGAGGAATCTTCGTCACTACAAATCACACAGTTACTCATGAAATGTGATATAATTGCAGCAGACGTAAACATGAAACCAACATAAACATCTGTAACATCTTTTGGCGATACCTATTTTGGATATGTTCCTTATGTTTTACACACTACTGGCCATTAAAACTGCTACACCACGAAGATGACGTGCTACAGACGCGAAATTTAACCGACAGGAAGAAGATGCTGTGATATGCAAGTGATTAGCTTTTCAGAGCATTCACACAAGTTTGGCGCCGGTGGTGACACCTACAACGTGCTACCATGAGGAAAGTTTCCAACCGGTTTCTCATACACAAACAGCAGCTGACCGGCGTTGCCTGGTGAAACGCTGTTGTGATGCCTCGTGTAAGGAGGAGAAATGCGTACCATCACGTTTCCGACTTTGATAAAGGTCAGATTGTAGCCCATCGCGATTGCGGTTTATCGTATCGCGACATTGCTGCTAGCGCTGGTCGAGATCCAATGACTGTTAGCAGAATATGGAATCGGTGGGTTCAGGAGGGTGACACGGAATGCCGTGCTGGATCTCAACGGCCTCGTATCACCGGTAGTCGAGATGACAGGCATCTTAGCCGCATGGCTGTAACGGATCGTGCAGCCACATTTCGATCCCTGAGTCAACAGATGGGGACGTTTGCAAGACAACAACCATCTGCACGAACAGTTCGACGACGTTTGCAGCAGCATGGACTATCAGCTCGAAGACCATGGCTGCGATTACCCTTGATGCTGCATCACAGACAAGAGCGCCTGTGATGGTGTACTCAACGACGAACCTGGGTGCACGAATGGCAAAACGTCAATTTTTCGGATGAATCCAGGTTCTGTTTACAGCATCATGATGGTCGCATCCGTGTTTGGCGACATCGCAGTGAACGCACGTTGGAAGCGAGCAACTGGTTCGTCACAACACGCCAGTCGCTACTCTTGATGAACTGTTGTCTCGTGTTGAAGCTGCATGGGCAGCTGTACCTGTACACGCCATCCAAGCTCTGTTTGACTCAGTGCCCAGGCGTATCACGGCCGTTATTACGGCCAGAGTTCGTTGTTCTGGGTACTGATTTCTCAGGATCTATGCACCCAGATTGTGTGAAAATGTAATCACATGTCAGTTCTAGTATAATATATTTGTCCAATGAATACCTGTTTATCATCTGCATTTCTTCTTGGTGTAGCAATTTTAATGGCCAGTAGTGTATGAGATTTTAGCAATAGACATACCTCAATATGATTCTATACCTCGTAACAAGTTATTAAATAAAGGGAAAAAAATACGCGGCTGCTAACATATTCGTTGAGAGAAGTTCCACAAGTGTCTTGATATTTAAAATCTATCGTTCATTTTGCCTTCTCAATACGCTGTAAATTTCCTTTTGTAACTTGAGAAGTTTTGATCGAAGTTGACCAACTTCAGATCTATATAGTTGTATAAGCAACTTGTATCTACATGGAGCTAGCACTTTAAAAAATTAACGATCAAAGACTTTCTAAATTCTACAAATTTTAGGCACAACACAGACTCTAGCCCACGTTTACACCTTCTTCCTAATAACTGTCACCACTTAGATTTTTCAGATCCTTCTTTTCATATATAAAATGTTCAAAGCATGAATATATAAATCGATCTCGCGCCATCTGCTCCTTCCTTTCTCCCTTCCTTCCTTCAAATGACTCAAATGGCTCTGAGCACTATGGGACTTAACATCTGAGGTCATCAGTCCCCTAGAACTTAGAACTACTTAAACGTAACTAACCTAAGGACATCACACACATCCATGCCCAAGGGGGGATTCGAACCTGCAACCGTAGCAGCAGCGTGGCTCCGGACTGAAGCGCCTAGAATCGGTCGGCCACAGCGGCCGGCTTCCATCCTTCCATGCAACTGTGATACTCACTTGATCGCTCTCTTTCACAGATTTTACACTAACATGTTTACTTATCTGTGTATAAAATTTTACAATAAATATTACACACAGTGTTCCATACAAAAGTTTACATTCGTCGCATTTACTTTAGGCTCAAGTAGTTACAAAATTTGCTACACAGGTTTACATTCATACAAGAATTAAAGACAGATTATGATAACAGGATATGTGTGATAAGCGTCATGGAGGTGCGCAACCAACTCAAATGAAAGGAGCTACAAGTGAGACGTTGCGCTTCTCAAAGTGGGTCCATTAGCTTATATGTCAAGTTTTCTTTCACATACATGTGACGACATAAGTATGTTGGCAACATCAGAGAAATTGAACTTATGGAGGGGTTACTACTCACGAATGCAGTAGAAAAAAATGGGATATAAACTACTCTCCGACACACACCATAATGTGGATTGCGGGGTATAGGTGTAAGTGAATGGATATGCATATCTAATTATGCAGAAGGGGACATCCGTATGAAACGAGAAATACGCTCCATATGAAACAGTACATAGCGTGTAGAATACATTCCATGTTACCGTGACGTGTCGAGCTAGCTGATAACTAGCAGAGTGAATCGCTTCTAGCTGTGCATCACATTCTAAGAGCCAAAAACCGAAAAACGCTTATGTCTGAAACGCTACATTTTTAGTATTATTGCAATTTTATGAACATGGACGTCTTGACAACATAATTCCCTTTGCGTTAATCATCTTGTAAAGTTAAGGAAGGTGACAACTTCTTTTAAGGGAACGAACAGTTGCAAATATGACCTAATTACCACCCTATTTTGTTTAATTATAGAAAGTTTGTAATATACTTCAAGAAATTTCCAGTGAATAAGCAGCCGTAACAATGAAGACAAAAGGTCAATAATTAACTACTTTGTTTAACTTTCATTAATGAGTTACACCGAGTGTCGCCTTCAATGTCAGCCTGAAGTTTCAGAGACGCATTGAGAAACTTTGTAAATGAATGAAGCTGCGACGTCGTTTCTGGTTTGGACGAGTTCAGTAAACCTTGGGAACGTATGCTTCTCAATTTATACAGTTCCTTACAAGCACAACCATGAGCGGGCTTTCTCTAATATAACTGCTGTTTTCTTACGTGTCACGTTTGTATGGAAAATTGCACTGCAGCATGGCAGTGATCTGGTCTCAGAAAAAATGGAAGTTGGGAGTGGAAAAAATATTGTTCTACATAGTGACTTTTATTTATTCTGCAAAACAAAAAGTACTGGTTAACCTCCGTCAGGACTCAGACTGTAGAACTTACTTTCGGTGAAATACTTCTCAGACCTCTTTCACTCATTTAAGGAAAACGTTGAGTAATAAATTTTCTTTTTCAGAGTAATGTATGACCAAGAGACAGTAAGAATCAATATATCTTCTGTAGTTATTTTTAGAAAATTCTCAGCATAATATTTTCCGGAAACTTGATATTGAACTTTAAACTCAAACGAGCTACAGATTTCACAAATTTGAGAATATTGTAGCTTAGCGTTAACAGACGCAACAGTGAATGGCTCGCATACATATTAAAACACTTCGTTCACTTTTTGACCTCTGAGTGAGTTTTAGAAGCTCGAAATGCAAATACCAGGTTTAAATCTTCGACTAAATATATATTTAGTGGCAGCGAAAATATTTTTCCACATAAAATGACTAGGTACAGCGGTCAGCTACTCGGCGTTTATACTAACGCTAGTGGGAGAAAGGAAGATTGGGTCTTACGTCCTGTCGACAGCGTGGTCATTAGAGATGGTACTTTTATCGAAGTTGCCCAGAAGCAACGGGCTAAATGAATCGAAATATGATGGATGTGAAGAACACAGTGCCGACAGTAAGGTGTCTGACGTAAAAGTTGTTCCAGAAGCAGCGCTCGAAACCATCAGTGCTACATAAATCTTGCAAGTAATGATACTTCAGTCAAAACGGAAATTTGAGAACTGGCACCAATATGTCTCCCCAATGATAAAGGATCTAATACCATTTATGGGTGAGTTGCAACGGGACGGAATGATCGATCTTCGAGAGAAAGTGCTGGAGATTTTACATGCTGCTCCAACAGTAATACGTGCCAGTAGCTAATAGGTAGGAGCGCAGCACTGTTCTGGCTTGCGCTGCCAATAATTAACGTATTACCTACAGAACCTGTAAATGTGACATAGACTGTTTAAAGATATTGAAAGTATTTACAGTAAGGTAGTCAAGCTTTACTCAGTAAACATCACAGAAAAATCATGACTAACGTACAAAGTCATGGCCAGGTTCAAAAATGGTTCAAATGGCTCTGAGCACTATGGGACTTAACTTCTAAGGTCATCAGTCCCCTAGAACTTAGAACTACTTAAACCTAACTAATCTAAGGACATCACACACATCCATGCCCGAGGCAGGATTCGAACCTGCGACCGTAGCGGTCGCGCGGTTCCAGACTGTTCATGGCCAGGAATTTAAAGTTTGCTTAGTTTGACAGTTCAGCTTGAATAATTATTTTCAATTTATTTCATTAGTAAAAGCATTTTTTAGCAGAACAGGTATTATATGTGGCAAGTCAGTTTAAATTCATACGCATCCGTGGGCTCGTCACTCATTGGCTGTAGCTTTATGACCACAGCTCCATATAAGTGGATTTCGTCCTATGGTTATTTGGAAAATATTGCGCAATTCGATGTCCTCTACCATGCTCTGACCTTATGTTAGGTTCCTCCCGCTACACTTCATGACATTATTTGACAAGCAAACACCTTCAAGTTCCGTAAAAAAATCTTACCGCTTGCCAAAAGTGTAGTTTATGACAACTGCAATTGACACTATGTTCCATTTCCAAGGCACATGTAATGCTAAACACTTCTAATCTGCGGTATATAGCCACATGGATCCTTCATGGTGTTGCAGTCATCGTTAGCTCTTGTTCAGAATATTGCGATACAATCCATGAATGATCAAACACTGAAACTTGAGGCCACTGAATTAGTTTCGATATAAGTTTTGATTATAGGCATAATGGCAGTTATATTCGCTTGTAAAAGTAACATTTATTCGGCAACAGAATCCGGGGCTACCACTATAGGTGTTTCGTGGTCACAGTCGCAAGTTTGCAGAGGGGACACGGGATTAGTTAGCATGGCACGGCCTTCTTGCGCCTCCGATCCGCTGTTCCGCCTTGCCTCTCATCGCAGCTAACACACTGCATTGAAATTTATAACACTTTGTTTCCAAAACTTCTAACTTTCAGGACTAGGAGTTCCGTAGAAGGGATGAATAATAAACTGCTTTAGACATAATATATGTATCACTATGAAAAACTGATGTTAACAGGAAGTCCTGTCTGGCACATGAATTTTTTGCGTAAAGTCACAAAAAGAACGGTCTTGCAATACCTGATATGCCTGCTACGTGTTTTCTTCGTGGAATACGGAATTGATTCTTATTAATTTCTGTAAAACTCGTAATACGCCACCCTTGATTTTTTGTTACTTTAATACCGGCTTTTCAATTAAGGAAGCCATTGCAAAAAGTAATCTCAATAAAGAGATTCACTTTCACTCAAGAAAAAGAAAAATTAGATACATGAACTTCCACAGTGTATTCATTGTCCTCTGATACAAATCGTCTTCTTAATTGCTGTTCATAGTGGATCTAAACATTTCTCTCTTTGACTGTCTTATTGTTACTGATGTTAGATTTCCGTTCTTTCTATGAATGTGACCAACAAGTCTGCCTCTGTTCACGTAACTTATGGCAATACATCCAGGTAACGTACTCCATAACAGTTGATATTTCTACAACATGAACTAGACACTGGGATAGCGAGCCACTTATGCGCAGAACTGGACTGTGGCGGAGGTTCATGGCGAGGATCAGACCAACGGCCTCATAGTAAAACAATTTTACAAGTCAAGCACTGTGTTATACACGATCCAGTCACATTAATGTGATCACTTCGTATGTTCAGTGTCAATGTGCGATAACCAGTCACTGGCGGTAGGTGTAGCACAAGCAGTAGAAGGCATATAAAACGTGTCGAGGGAACACGGACAACAGCACAGTCGTTGTAATGCGAAAACGGAGCTATTTAACTGATATCCAAAATGGCATGATCATTGGATTTCGGGCCAAGGGTAGAAGAATTTCCGAAATGGCTACGTTTGTAACCTGTTCGCTAGTCGCCATGGCTAAAGTATACCGTGCACGGCAAAAAGATGCTACCAAAACCGGCTTCGAGGCAGCTGTGGTGTACCATGGGGCATCGATGACAGTGGTGAATAATGGCTGCAGAGAAATGTACGCCGAACAGACGCGCAATTTTTGAGCAAACAGCCACCCCGAGAAACAAGGGGCTGCCAACAGTGTCTCTTCAACTACCGTCCAGCGAACGTTGCTGCGTATGGGCCTCTGCAGCAGGCCCGTGGCTCACGCACCCACGCTGACAGCCTTTTATCCACGACAAAGGCTGGTATTTGCACACCAATGCTGCACCTGGACGTCCACTGAATAGCAACGGGTGGCCTTTTCAGATGAATCATGTTTCATGCTCCATCGGACAGATAGCCGTCTGCGTGTACGGCGTAAAAAATCTGAAAGCAAACTTTCTGCAACAATTGCTGGAAGGGTCCAGGCTGGAGGAGAGAGCATTACGGTCTGGGGAGTGTTTTCCTGGTACTCCCTGGGAGACGGTGTCATTCTGCAGGGCACAATGGATCAACATAAGTATGCAGCTATCCTTTGAGACCGTGTCGTTCCCTGTGTGTAGTTTGTTTTCCGTTGTCACTATGGCATCTACCAGCAGGACAATGCAATATGTCACACCACTTGCAGTGTACACACTTGTTTCAAGGAGTACCTGGATGAGTTTACCGTACTACGCTGGCCACTGTAAGTGCTATGGATCCTCAACTGAGAAACTTAGCTTAGTTGGCCATGGCACTGAAGTTGCCCGTATCTTCCAAAACCACACTGACTCTCTTCCTGCACGTCTCGCAGCAGACCACACTGCAAAAGTAGGTTATTCAGGCTTCTGACCGGTGGTCACATTAATGTGACTAGACAGTGTAACACACGCGGCACGGTGAGTCACCAGGTTCGGCTTCTGTCATCATCGCAACAAGATCGAGCAAACCTCTCCGATCTCCCACGTGCCGGCAGGCCGCACACAGCTGTGACCCCTGCAATGTCGGAGCGTGTGGACACTCACATTAGAGGCGAACGATGGATCACAATCAACGACGTGAGCATTTTGCCATCACAAAGATGTAAACGAACGTGTCCTTCTCCATGACAACGCATGACCTCATAAACGTTTGCGCACCCGAGAGGAGCTAACAAAACTTCATTGGAGTGTTCCTCCTCATCCACCCTACAGCCGGGATCTTTCCTTCCGACTTCCATCTGTTTGGCCCAGTGGAGGATCCACTCCACGGGAAGCAGTACGTGGATGTTGGAGATGTTATTGATGCAGCAAGACGTTGGCTCTGACGTCGATCGGTACAGTGGTACCAGATGGGCTTACGGAGATTATGTTGAAAAATAGCGTTTTATAGCCAAAAGAGTGGAGGAGAATTATATGGTGTATTGGAATCCTGAATAAAACTAACCTGCTTTCACGACAAAAAATGTGTTGCATTGTTTACTGAACACTCCTCGAAGTAGGTGTCCGTAACATTTAAAACTTTTGTCTTTCTCCTTTTGTGTTAGTAGAAGGGCCAACACCGTGTTACGAGTGGAGGCCGAAATGCACGCGTTATAGCTCACGCAGTCTAGCGTGAGGAGGGAAGGACTATACTGACATGAGGTCTGGAACATGACAAGGAATGAGAATTCAGGAAGCGGACGTAATTAGTTTGATACTTAACTTTAATCCATTAATGATGACAGTACATGATTCACAATATTATCTGTTCAGAATACGTTCTTGAAGATATTACTTATAGTAGCTAAACACGGCGCCGTGCTAGGTCGTAGCAAATGACGTAGCTGAAGGCTCTGCTAAACTGTCGTCTCTGCAAATGAGAGCGTAGACAGTGAACCATCGCTAGCAAAGTCGGCTGTACAACTGGGGCGAGTGCTAAGGAGTCTCTCTAGACTAGACCTGTCGTGTGGCGGCGCTCGGTCTGCAATCACTGATAGTGGCGACACGCGGGTCCGACGTATACTAACGGACCGCGGCCGATTTAAATACTACCACCTAGCAAGTGTGGTGTCTGGCGGTGACACCACATCTCCAGAGCAATAAAAAGTTTATAACCTTGACGGAAATAGGTCAGAAGTGAGTCATTCCTACAGATAAAGACTGATGTTATTTTATAATGACACTGTCAATGTTGCTCTATCGTTGCAGATGAAGATCGCAGTATAATATGCCCAGAAAGTGTGCAAGTACACCTTATCGCCATCTTAGGGACTTTGAGAAACAATGAATCATTGGCATAAGGGACATGAAAGATCACATCGACTGATCTTACAGAGAAATGGCTACAGGGCATGAATGACTGCAGAACTACTGGTCATAAGAGGTACTCAGGATAACGATGTAGCGGTTCCTTTCAAATAAACTACACCATCAGATATTACGACTGTTCGACCGTCTTTAACGAGTAGATGGATGACAGCAGCTGACATCTGGAAGGAGGTTACAGGCACAATGTCCCCATTAACCATCAGGAACAGATTACTGGAGGCTGAGTTGAAATCTTTAGTTCCAATGCGTCGTTTATACCTGTTACCATGCCACAGAAAACATAGATATGCTTAGTGTGCAACCAAAGATAACAGACATTAAATGGCATTCTGTGGTGTCCATCGATGAGTCTCGTTTCTGTTTGTGTTTGTAAGATCGGCGGCGACGTGTCCGTAGACGACCTGCTAAAAGAATGGTGATTTTCCCTTGGTTTATAAGCGATGCCTTATATATAGCCGACCAGGATGGCCGAGCGGTTCTGGGCGCTACAGCCTGGAATCGCGCGACCGTTACGGTCGCAGGTTCGAATCCTGCCTCGGGCATTGGTGTCTGTGACGTCTTTAGGTTAGTTAGGTTTAAGTAGTTCTAAGTTCTAGGGGACTGATGACCTCAGAAGTTGAGTCCCATAGTGCTCAGAGCCATTTGAACCATTTTTTGAACCTTATACATAATCAAAATACAACATAGAAATCCCGGCTATCAGTTTCTAATTTTAGTACAAACAATTTGCAGGATTACATTCAGTTTTAAAAGTCATTGCCATGAAGCTGTTGCTGGAGCGCAATGTGGCATGAACGAAGTGCTTTGTCATGAAGTATTCGCAGAACTGTTTTGGTTGATTCCACTTACACGTTCAAGGTTCCTGGTAATGAAATGTGGATTGTGTATTACCCCACCTAAAATGTTATTTGTATTACTCTCACTAGTTGCTCTCTTTTCGTTGGCGTATTTAATTCAAAAATGGTTCAAATGGCTCTGAGCACTATGGGACTCAACATCTTAGGTCATAAGTCCCCTAGAACTTAGAACTACTTAAACCTAACTAACCTAAGGACATCACACACACCCATGCCCGAGTCAGGATTCGAACCTGCGACCGTAGCAGTCCCGCGGTTCCGGGCTGCAGCGCCAGAACCGCTAGACCACCGCGGCCGGCCGTATTTAATTCTTCACGCTTTTAATTTACAGAGATTTTTTGTACAATGTTTGCAAAGGCAGATCAGGAGGGTTTGGCACGACGGTGATACCTTTCAGGATACAACCACACCGCTCCTGTAACAGTTTGGTGACACTGGCCATAAACGAAAACCATATCCAATTGTCAACTGTCGTATGCATGTGACAGCCAGAATAACTTCACAAGCAAGCTGTCTGATCGGTACGCTAGTAGATCACAAACTGATGGGCTTTAAGAGCACAACTCAACACATAAACGATAGCTTAGATACGAATTTGTCTACGTTTGGTATTGCAGAGCAAAATTTTTTGGGACCTTCTGTCCTGGCAGTTAGGCCGTTGTTTGCGGATCTGTTACCAAGCTATACACGTATTATTTTGTGGACGTCCTCTTTGAAGGCTTTCTCCACGGCCACAGAAAAAATAATGTATTTCTATTAAAAGTAAAAAACAACTGTGTCATAATTTGACAATGACAAACGTTAAAAATTGAACGTGTACGTCAGAAAATTCGCTAAACTTTCCGCCATAGCTTAGTGAAAAACGCATCTCGATATATTTACTCGTTCTTGAGGTATTTTGGTTTGCCTGCCTTCTACGTATTGAGTCGCAGCATTGCATTACGGGTGCATAATATTTAACGCGATACGGTAGGTTTAATGGTGTCATTATGCAATACTGTAGACGCAACTGATTTCATAAAACCGCATTATATCATCACACAAATGGCACGTACATCACGGCTTAATAACGACAAGGAATCTGTATGCACGTTGACGTCATGACATGGTTCATGTGTCAATAGACACATATGCACTTCATGCTGTAATACTGAATACTGTACAGTGTTGTGTTGTTTGTATACAGACCTGTATCCGTAATAATGTATGCTGTACATTGCAGTATTATATATGCACCTAAAACCATTGAGTTGCCATGTCACGGACTGCGCGGCCTCTCGCGCCGGGAGTTCGAGTCCTCCCTTGGGGCATGGGTGTGTATGTTGTTCTTAACATAAGTTAGTTTAAGTAGTGAGTAAGTCTAGGGACCGATGACCTCCGCAGTTTGGTCCCTTGGGAACTCACACTCATTTGAACATAAAACCATAACAATGCGTTTTGGGATTTGCGATTAGGTGTAGAAACACCGGCCCGTATCGGTGGGTCAGACGTTATTCGAAAGTAATACCCTGGATTAAACAAGTTAAACACAATCAAGATTACTGTTCGATTGTTTGGGTAGTCTTTAGAATTACAAAACATATGGTTTACAACCGAGCTGTAGAAAATTCGATTAGAGGATATGGTTGTTTCTAGCTGGCATCAATGAGACAAGCTGTCCGTGAGTAATTTACGAGTGTGTCCCATTCCACCGAAAGAACAGTCCTTTCTGACAGGTGACAGGTTTCAGTTGATTTTTCTAGTTCTTTTCAGATACACGCCAGAGTTTTCAAATCTGGAGAGCTCAAAGCCGAGTCAGTGCGCTGGTTGTTAGAAATCTAGACAGAATGTCTATCTGGATAGGCTCCCTCGTATCACTTATGAAGACAACGTCTGGGCCAACTGGACCTCTGAAAATACGAGTATGTGCCTGTTGTACATCATCCCTGTATATTAGGTATTTATCTTCCCACTAATTAACACAGGAAGTTGCATATTCGCATACGCCCTGAACACCCAATTAATCTGTTTCCAGGTTTTGCACTACGACTTTTCCTCCAGAGAAATGTGTGGCAATCGGAATCTGCAATTACCTGTAACACCTATCACTTATTCATAGCCAGCAGGACAGCGAAGAGGTTACTCTCTTGACCTTTGACCTGTTGTAACATGGGGGTGTGACTGATGTCACAAGGTCGTTGCCCTCCCGCTTCCACCCCACAAGTGGATAGCACCACTTCCCTGACCTCACATCCCTATCTAATTGATGATGCTGCTTCAGTCAGTATTACTTTAATCCATCCAGTTGACAATGATGCTCTCAAGAACTAATTTTACGAGTGCTAAGAGCATTAATGCATTTTAAATGGCACTGTTGTTCTCAGTGAGCCAGTTGCGTATTTGGTTACTAGGTGGCATATAATTACGCGGATGGGTGCACTAGAACTGTGTGCTGTCGGATGGTTCGTCCTTTACTTTGTGGGCTTGGCCATGAAAGGTCAAGACTTATCCGCAGGCTTTGTAAGGTCAATTTTATAAAAAAGTTTACATTTAATTACACAAAAATAAAGTAAGATACTTGAGGAACTTAAGAGCAACATTCATTGTTTAAAAATAAAGAAGGTAAACCTAGTATCAATACGAGCGCTCTTACAGGTATTTCCTTTCTCTCCTCTGATCTTTGAACTGAACTCCCAATCACAGGGAGCCTACAGTCTTACGTGGACTTCAAACCTCTTTGCAACTGCGAATTTTTCACATTGAAAATATTACCAGATGTGGAAATAATAATAAGTAACATATAAAATACCACTATTGACTACGGTTCCAACAACAGACATCTGGATCTCTCATCTGGCACTTTACCACAGTCATCGAGTCGCATCTACTTAAGAATAAAAATAAATTTAAAAATGTAAACTTGTATAATTATTTATTTACATTCAGGGAGCCCTATATGCTCGAAAAAAAAAACTTAAAATATTTTTTCATTATTTTAAAGTAGTGGCAAATAACTTGGTGCTGTTATCAGCTACACCCAACAATACAAGGCAATGGAGCAAACTTTTTCAACATATCATGAACTTATAAAACTAGTATCTCCAACTTCCAAAGGTCTTTCGTTATTCATCCAACACCCACGTTAAAACCGACTAAATTTGAGGAGCTTGCTACTCTAAACGAAACTGATCAGGGTAATGGACATTTGCTGTTACCCACATGGCGGCCTTAACGTTCGCATCTTTGATAAAACCGCAGCAGCTATATTTTTGAAAGATGGCATGCCGCTCTCCAGGCAAACACACCCGTAAATATTACCTCTTTTTCTCTATATCTCAAAATGTACCCCATTTCTTACGACAGAGTACTTGTTTATGAACACCCTGCCGTCTCATATTACACTAGACTGCAGATTTCTCAAGTACACTACTCTCCATTAAAATTGCTAGCCGGCCGGAGTGGCCGAGCGGTTCTAGGCGCTATAGTCTAGAACCGCGCGACCCTACGGCCGCAGGTTCGAATTTTTTTCTTAACGGTTATTTCTCAGCACAAACTACCCTGCAACGCCCTTACGGGCTTTTCACACCGTTTCTGATCAGCCTGTAGAAGTAGACGTAGACTCCTACATCAATGACTTATTGGACCCCAACGAACTGTTCATCCGGCCACAGGTTCGAATCCTGCCTCGGGCATGGATGTGTGTGATGTCCTTAGGTTAGTTAGGTTTAAGTAGTTCTAAGTTCTAGGGGACTGATGCCCAAAGTAGTTAAGTCCCATAGTGCTCAGAGCCATTTGAACCAAAATTGCTACACCAAGAAGAAATGCACACTGATAAACGGGTATTCATTGGACAAATATATTATACCAGAACTGACATGTGATTACATTGTCACACAATTTGGGTGCATAGATCCTGAGAAATCAGTACCCAGAACAACCACCTCTGGCCGTAATAACGGCCTTGATACGCCTGGACATTGAGTCAGAGCTTGGATGGCGTGTACGGGTACAGCTGCTCATGCAGCTTCATCACGATACCACAGTTCATCAAGCGAGTTGCTCGGCCACCATTGACCAGACGTTTTCGATTGGTGAGAGATCTGGAGAATGTGCTGGCCAGGGCAGCAGTCGAACGTCTTCTGTATCCAGAAAGGCCCGTACAGGACTTGCAATGTGCGGTCGTGCATTATCCTGCTGAACTCTAGGGTTTCGCAGGGATCGAATCAAGGGTAGAGCCACGAGTCGTAACACATCTGAAATGTAACGTCCACTGTTCAAATTGCCGTCAATGCGAACAAGAGGTGACCGAGATGTGTAACCAATGGCACCCCATACCATCACACCGTGTGAGACGCCAGTATGGCGATGACGAATACACGATTCCAATGTGCGTTCACCGCCATGTCGCCTAACACGGATGCGACCATCATGATTCTGTAAACAGAACCTAGATTCGTCCGAAAAAATGACGTTTTGCCATTCGTGCACCCAGGTTCGACGTTGAGTACACCATCGCAGGCGCTCCTGTCTGTGAAGCAGCGTCAAGGGTAACTGCAGCCATGGTCTCCGAGCTGATAGTCCATGCTGCTGCAAACGTAGACGAACTGTTCAGGCAGATGGTTGTTGTCTTGCAAACGTCCCCTTCTGTTGACTCAGGGATCGAAACGTGGCTGCACGACCCATTACAGCCATGCGGATAGGATGTCTGTCATCTCGACTGCTAGTGGTACGAGGCCGTTGGGATCCAGCACGGCGTTCTGTATTACCCTCCTGAACCCACCGATTCCATATTCTGCTAACAGTCATTTGATCTCGACCAACGCTAGCAGCAATGTCGCGATATGATAAACCGCAATGGCGATAGGCTACACTCCGACCTCACGCCAGCCTGCGTGAGCTAAAACGCGTGCCTTCCGGCTTCCTCTCATATCAGTTTGGCTCTCTTGCCAATCCACAATACACTGTGTGTGAACCTTGACCTCAGTGATTACGCAACTGCTTATCATTGTCTGGGCAGTATGTAAACAACCACGCGAGTGCACGTGCTGCCAAAGAGACTACAGCACGCGTGCGGGATAACACCCACACAGTGGACTCGGAAATTTTCCGATCGCTAGCGTAAGCCGAGAACCGCCAAACGTACATCGAGAACCGGGGGCTCAAGGATGCAACAGGTCCGTCCATATAAGTAATGATTGTGTTAAGAAGGCGTCAGTCTTCCTGCAGCCGCTCGATGAACAGCATTGGACCGCTCACACAGCAGATGCAAAAAATGTTCAAATGTGTGTGAAATCGTATGGGACTAAACTGCTAAGGTCATCAGTCCCTAAGCTTACACACCACGTAACCTAAATTATCCTAAGGACAAACACACATACCCATGCCCGAGGGAGGTTCGAACCTCCGCCGGGATCAGCCGGACAGTCCATGACTGCAGCGTCCTGGACTGCTCGGCTAATCCCGCGCGGCACAGAAGATGCGACGATATTATAGGAGGAGAAGGCGTACCCGCCTCACAGTCTATAAAGCAATAGACAATATTGCTATTAATAGCGAGAACTATGTAGGTGCACAAGTCATCCTGCATGGTCCATCAGTGTTCTGAGATTAGGGTGTCATCTACTGTATTCTCTACAAGCATCATCAGTAGCATCGTTTCCATTACAAAATCAATACACAATGTTGATGTATTGAGAATTTGTAAATACGTGCAGCATAGTAGGATCAGCCAACAAATCAAAATCAAAATCACAGTTCAAAAATTCAGTTATGAAAACTAAGGAGGAACTTCACAACTTGATCTTAAAAACAAGGATAACAATCAATCAATAAACCCACAGCCAATGGTGTACCAACGAGCGAAATAAAAACCAGCTGTATCACTGCAACCAATAAAAACTGAATGCATATTGGCTGGAATAAATGGCTCTGAGCACTACGGGACTTAACTTCTGAGGTCAACAGTCCCCTAGAACTTAGAACTACTTAAACCTAACTAACCTAAGGACATCACACACATCCATGCCCGAGGCAGGATTCGAACCTGCGTCCGTAGCGGTCGCGTGATTCCAGACTGTAGCACCTAGAACCGCTCGGCCACCAGGCCGGCTGAATGCATATTATAACGGAATGTTATACTAACATTTCCTAAAATATTCACTACCAGTGAACCACCCCAACTACGCACGTGTAGCAGTCAGTGTCTATGGGCAGACGACTAGTTTATAATATATAGTATCTATGGCCAGACGACTAGTTTGTAAATAGGTAGTGAGGAGTGAGATGATGCATCACGCTGTCGATCAGAGTTACGTCGCACCTCGCTTACGGAAAGCTTTTCCAAATAGCATGTTAAAGCCTGATGTTCTCACGCTGCAGCAAATCTCACCTCATAGCCTTCACTGGATTCTGCAGATCGCAGTTCTCAGTCTTTTGGCTGCACTTATGTAGTGAGAAGGACTAGAATGTTTTCTCGGCATTTTTATTTGTAAGCATAACGAAATAAAAATGTAATAAGCAGGCACCAAAATCACAAAGAAAACTCAATAAAATCGTTCTTTCTAGCAAAGAAGTCAAACAAAAATAAGACCTATCGAAAGAAGTAAAGCAATTTCGTTAAGTTTTAAATATATTAAGTGAAATCACTAAATCTGTTCTGCCCAGTCAAACAAATGCGATGCTAGTTCGTATTCGTAAAGATAAGATTGCAGCACATAATTCTGTCACTAACGTAAACTTTCGAAAATACTTGTCACTGAGGTAAAAAAAAAAAAAAAACTAACTGCGTCATCTATTGGTTGTTTGGTATAACCAACAGCGCCACCAATTGGACCTTTGGCGTAATACGCCTTAATGACCACATTACAGAGGTAAACATCCGAACTACTAAGCTGAGCAGAAACTTACAATTTTAATTTAAGATATGTTTCTTCGTGATCTGATTCTGATGACATAAAGCCTGTATGTTGCCCCAGTCTATATTCAAGTTACCTGTGAAAATGCCATGCAATTTCGTCTAGTAGTTTTGGAGATTAGCGTATTCAACAGAAAAACAAAGAAACAGAAAACAGCGGTCCACTCCGTTCTATCTGTGATATTCCTGGCTGTGGCCGCCAGTATTTTATTTTGCTAGAAGCTCGCCTTGATGCAGCTTGATACATGCGAAGTAGCATATCGTACAAAAGTGAGGTGAGGTACAAGCGACAGATGGTACAGTATGTATCATTCCCGTGGGAGAGTCAGTCAATTGTACTGAACTTGCATCTGATTGGTCGGCACATTCGGGTGCTAGGCGCCAAAGCGCCTGACTTCTCTTATTAATTATTTATATACATTTCATTGTATTTAACCCAGTTTTCAGTATGACAGTCTCTCATGGTTACCCTACGAGTCTATCGCTTTTGTTTATTAAATTTCACTAGTTTTAGAAACGTAAGAGTAACGATATTGCAACCGAAGTGCTTCGGACACCTTCGGGTCGCTTTGGAGCGCCTGGAAGACGAAGTACTTCGGCTGCGCTAGTCACTCTGTTTTGGGTGTTCTGGAGTGACGGACAGGTAACACTGTTGTAGGCGTTCTTCAGAGCCGGACATGTTGTACTCTATATCGAAAGTTGGATAAACAAGTTACCGCATAATTAAGAGAGCTATGTCGAGTGTTGTAAAAGACAGTGTAAAATGTACGAATATTTAAATAATAATAAAACGGGTACATTAATGAGAAGTGTCACCTACCATCATTGTAAGTACTAGAGATCTTGCCCTTTATAGATATAGAAACTAAACTGGGCAAGTGGCATCCCATAAAAAGTACAATCACAGGTTAAAGCTAACAGCATAGCAGCGTCCGCCGAAGAGGATCCCACGACCGACAAGCTGTCTTCTGCGCTGGGGACACAACTTTAGACGACGACAGGTTGGTGGAAAGAACGATGAGGGACTATTACTCAATCTCTGCAAATGGTTCAAATGGCTCTGAGCACTATGGGACTCAACTGCTGAGGTCATTAGTCCCCTAGAACTTAGAACTAGTTAAACCTAACTAACCTAAGGACATCACACACATCCATGCCCGAGGCAGGATTCGAACCTGCGACCGTAGCGGTCTCGCGGTTCCAGACTGCAGCGCCAGAACCGCGCGGCCACTTCGGCCGGCTCAATCTCTGCAGCTTCCATATTTGACTTCCAAAGGACATATAATTAACATATCTCTTACAAATATCTCAATGAATCGTATATCGAGTGATTTCAAATTTCTCCTCTGACACACACACAAAACTCGTTATTACTCTCCTTACGTTTGTTCAGTTGATAACCAACGCACTGATGGGCAAAAATAATCCGTTTGTGCCCTGTCTCACATCCCTCCCCTGACAACATGCATACACATTTACGAACACCAACTCATACCCTACAAGAACAAAAATAAAGGCAGAAGGATAAATTACAGTAACGATAATTACTTAAAGTAAATAACGTGGTATGTTTTAATTAGTGGGCAGTGTCGGTGTTAAAGTTTAAGCGGAACCACGAAACATCAATGTTACAAAGCGAAATTCCCTAACACGGAGTTGAAATACTTAATGTGTTGTGAAGCTTTCAAACTGTTAAGTTTCTACAAGTAATCCAATCGTAACTAATCGTATTTACGTCGTAATTGTACGTCAAATAACTGCACAAGAGGTTACTATGACTTACTTCACAGTGGCAGTTAGGCTTAATACCGATGAACTGAATTTATTTTCTACAGTTTCGATATGCCAGTCTAGTTTAATTTTCGGTTTTTCGTTCCTACTTCTACGAATTGTTTCTAATATTTTATTAAGTCAATAAACTTCAGTGACGTATTGCAATTAATATCGTAGGGCGTTAACGTATAGCCGTTTCCGTGTTATTGATTTACATAAATCAGGACGTAAATCTGCGACTCTTGTGCCAGGCAGTTGCTAGTGGTGGAAGCTAGGTCTCCGACCGTATCGATACTGCTGGATAAACATTGTGACAAAATGGCATCTTCCTCCATTTTATGTGTTGCAAATTCACAAATGATTACTTCCACTAAAATGGTGACTCCATAACTCCACTCAGTGACGAGAAATGATGCAGTCTCTCCAGGGAAAACGTCTGGATGGAAGTTGGATGTGGTATGTGTGTATAACACAAACTGTTTATAGCAGCAATGCACGCACACAATAGATTTAATTGACAGGCGAAGTGCACTTTATTGAAATTTTCACGCATATGAGTCATGTGCCCTTACATTTAGCTAAAACCATTCTAAACAGTTTACTGTAGACGAAGGTCGGTGTAACACTCACTGATTCTAATAAACATACACTCCTGGAAATGGAAAAAAGAACACATTGACACCGGTGTGTCAGACCCACCATACTTGCTCCGGACACTGCGAGAGGGCTGTACAAGCAATGATCACACGCACGGCACAGCGGACACACCAGGAACCGCGGTGTTGGCCGTCGAATGGCGCTAGCTGCGCAGCATTTGTGCACCGCCGCCGTCAGTGTCAGCCAGTTAGCCGTGGCATACGGAGCTCCATCGCAGTCTTTAACACTGGTAGCATGCCGCGACAGCGTGGACGTGAACCGTATGTGCAGTTGACGGACTTTGAGCGAGGGCGTATAGTGGGCATGCGGGAGTACGGGTGGACGTACCGCCGAATTGCTCAACACGTGGGGCATGAGGTCTCCACAGTACATCGATGTTGTCGCCAGTGGTCGGCGGAAGGTGCACGTGCCCGTCGACCTGGGACCGGACCGCAGCGACGCACGGATGCACGCCAAGACCGTAGGATCCTACGCAGTGCCGTAGGGGACCGCACCGCCACTTCCCAGCAAATTAGGGACACTGTTGCTCCTGGTGTATCGGCGACGACCATTCGCAACCGTCTCCATGAAGCTAGGCTACGGTCCCGCACACCGTTAGGCCATCTTCCGCTCACGCCCCAACATCGTGCAGCCCGCCTCCAGTGGTGTCGCGACAGGCGTGAATGGAGGGACGAATGGAGACGTGTCGTCTTCAGCGATGAGAGTCGCTTCTGCCTTGGTGCCAATGATGGTCGTATACGTGTTTGGCGCCGTGCAGGTGAGCGCCACAATCAGGACTGCATACGACCGAGGCACACAGGGCCAACACCCGGCATCATGGTGTGGGGAGCGATCTCCTACACTGGCCGTACACCACTGGTGATCGTCGAGGGGACACTGAATAGTGCACGGTACATCCAAACCGTCATCGAACCCATCGTTCTACCATTCCTAGACCGGCAAGGGAACTTGCTGTTCCAACAGGACAATGCACGTCCGCATGTATCCCGTGCCACCCAACGTGCTCTAGAAGGTGTAAGTCAACTACCCTGGCCAGCAAGATCTCCGGATCTGTCCCCCATTGAGCATGTTTGGGACTGGATGAAGCGTCGTCTCACGCGGTCTGCACGTCCAGCACGAACGCTGGTCCAACTGAGGGGCCAGGTGGAAATGGCATGGCAAGCCGTTCCACAGGACTACATCCAGCATCTCTACGATCGTCTCCATGGGAGAATAGCAGCCTGCATTGCTGCGAAAGGTGGATATACACTGTACTAGTGCCGACATTGTGCATGCTCTGTTGCCTGTGTCTATGTGCCTGTGGTTCTGTCAGTGTGATCATGTGATGTATCTGACCCCAGGAATGTGTCAATAAAGTTTCCCCTTCCTGGGACAATGAATTCACGGTGTTCTTATTTCAATTTCCAGGAGTGTAGTTCTCAAGTGCGCTACAACGCGTATCCATTTCAAAGTCCACACAAGACTTTCATCTCACTGAACAATAAGTTCATGTACCTTCCAGCTCTGTAAGACACAATTCATTCGTCTTCTGCTAATCAGATTCAAGTGAGAGTTCTGTTTTCTGTTCTCTTCTTCGATTACGCCGTGTCTTGACTACTTCTTTTGTTCGCTTGTTGCCCTGAAATCTTCTCCAAACTATAATTTCTCTTCTTTTTCCACCAATAAATGCTCCTCTTCTTTCCTTGAATCACTTTCACCGTCACTGAATACTTTGTATAATTAATGTTCAATTACAAGGTCACCAAAAGGCCGCGGTCAGGGATTTTCTCTGCCTCGTGATGGCTGGATGTTGTGTGCTGTCCTTAGGTTAGTTAGGTTTAAGTAGTTCTAAGTTCTAGGGGACTGATGACCATAGATGTTAAGTCCAATAGTGCTCAGAGCCATTTGAACCATTTTGAACCAAAAGGCCACTGGTTTGTCTCTGACAACACTCTTCGTTACGTTCCTCCAAAAACCTCTTAATCTAATTTCTTTTCATCACAGTACCTCTTTCTACGTCTTCTCCACACTTCTCAGTCCAAGTCCTGCCTCAAAATGCTACTTCTGTCCTCAACACATAAACCAGTCCTTCATTACTCCACCTCCATGTCTCTCAAAATATTTCCACATTTAACTGTCAACTCATTCATTTAATCACATAAATATACACTGAAGAGCCAAAGGAACTGGTACTCCTCCCTAATATCGTGTAGGGCCCCCGCGAGCACGCAGAAGTGCCGCAATATAGACCTGACTAATGTCTGAAGTAGTGCTGGAGGGAATTGACACCATGAATCTTGCAGGGCTCTCCATAAGTCAGTAAGAGTAAGACGGGGTGGAGATATCTTCTGAACAGCACGTTGCAAGGCATCCCAGATATGCTCAATAATATCATGCCTGGGGAGTTTGGTGGCCAGTGGAGGTGTTTAAACTCAGAAGTGTGTTCCTGGAGCCACTCTGTAGCATTTCTGGTGGTGTAGGGTGTCTTGCTGGAATTGTCCAAGTCCGTCAGAATGCACTATGGACATGAATGGATGCAGGTGATCAGACAGGATGCTTATGTACTTGTCACCTGTCAGAATTGTATCTAGACACATCAGGGGTCCCATGTCACTCCAACTGCACATGCCACACACCATTACAGAACCTCCACCAGCTTGAACAGTCTCCTGCTGACATGCAGGGCCCATGGATTCATGAGGTGGTCTCCATAGCCATACACGGCTCTATAGAATTTGGAACAACACTCGTCTGACCAGGCAGCATGTTTCCAGTCATCAACAGTCGAATGTCGGTGTTGACGGGCCCAAGAGAGGCTTAAGGCCTAGTGTCTTGCAGTTATGACTGGTACACGGGTGAGCCTTCGGCTCCGAAAGCCGCAGCAATTTGCGGAAGGGTAGCACTTCTATCACGTTGAACGATTCTTTTCAGCCGTCGTTGGTCCCGTTCTTGCTGGATCCTTTTCCGACCGCAGCGATGGCGGAGATATGTTGTTTTACCGGATTCCTGACATTCACGTTACACTCGTGAAATGGTCGTACGGGGAAAGCCCCACTTCATCGCTACCTCGGAGATGCTGTGTCCCATCGCTCATGCGCCGACTATAACACCACGTTCAAACTCACTTAAATCTGGATAACCTACCATTGTAGCAGCAGTAACCAATCTAACAACTGCGCCAGACACTTGTTGTCTTATAGGAGTTTACGACAGAAGCGCCGTATTCTGCCTGTTTACATACATCTGTATTTGAATATGCATGCCTATACCAGTTTCTTTGGCGCTTCAGTGTAAATTTTGTCCTAACGGGCATAGTATACCCTTTATATAACTCACAACATTTTTCGTAAATATTACATAAAAGCACAACAACGGATTACATATGGCAATACAGTCTCAAATATTCAAATATGTGCTCTTTACACTTAGTATTAACCAAAATAGGTGATATAAAGATAAAGGAATCCGGCTCTGTAAGCAAATATGGGTAACCAAAACACTGTAAATTTGATACGTATTAACTACACAACAAAAAATCTCCGTCACAAGTGCCATAGTGAAATGTCAGACGCGACTTGGTGCATGAAGCAAATTTCCGCATCCTTCAGTGTCCATACGGAGGAATTTCTCCACAACACTGAAACCAAGGGAGTTCCAAGACAGTGATGTGTTTCCGGAAGTCAATACCGCGCAGAACATTCGCGACGGGTACATGTGTTAGTTCGTGAAAGATTTCACTGTCGTTTGTGAAGAGATTCATAACTCTGATGTACCTAATCCACAAATAGATCACAATAGCGGAAAATATCAATGTGTTCCTGTAAGATCTTCGTCTCTAACACGTACATACACCTTGCTCTACGAGGTGCATTCAGGTTCTAAGGCCTCCGATTTTTTTTCTCTGGACTGGAAAGAGATAGAAACATGCGCATTGTTTTAAAATGAGGCCGCGTTCATCGTCAATACGTCCCAGAGATGGCAGCACCGTACGGCAGATGGAATTTTACCGCCAGCGGCGAGAATGAGAACTGTTTTAAATACTTAAAATGGCGACGTTTTCCTTACTTGAACAGCGTGCAATCATTCGTTTTCTGAATTTGCGTGGTGTGAAACCAATTGAAATTCATCGACAGTTGAAGGAGACATGTGGTGATGGAGTTATGGATGTGTCGAAAGTGCGTTCATGGGTGCGACAGTTTAATGAAGGCAGAACATCGTGTGACAACAAAACGAAACAACCTCGGGCTCGCACAAGCCGGTCTGACGACATAATCGAGAAAGTGGAGAGAATTGTTTTGGGAGATCGCCGAATGACTGTTGAACAGATCGCCTCCAGAGTTGGCATTTCTGTGGGTTCTGTGCACACAATCCTGCATGACGACCTGAAAATGCGAAAAGTGTCATCCAGGTGGGTGCCACAAATGCTGACGGACGACCACATGGCTGCCTGTGTGGCATGTTGCCAAGCAATGTTGACACGCAACAACAGCATGAATGGGACGTTCTTTTCGTCGGTTGTGACAATGGACGAGACGTGGATGCCATTTTTCAATCCAGAAACAAAGCGCCAGTCAGCTCAATGGATGCACACAGATTCACCGCCACCAAAAAAATTTCGGTTAACCGCCAGTGCTGAAAAAATGATGGTGTCCATGTTCTGGGACAGCGAGGGCGTAATCGTTACCCATTGCGTTCCAAATGGCACTACGGTAACAGGTGCATCCTACTAAAATGTTTTGAAGAAGAAATTCCTTCCTGCACTGCAACAAAAACGTCCGGGAAGGGCTGCGCGTGTGCTGTTTCACCAAGACAACGCACCCGCACATCGAGCTAACATTACGCAACAGTTTCTTCGTGATAACAACTTTGAAGTGATTCCTCTAGCTCCCTACTCACCTGGCCTGGCTCCTAGTGACTTTTGGCTTTTTCCAACAATGAAAGACACTCTCCGTGGCCGCACACTCACCAGCCGTGCTGCTATTGCCTCAGCGATTTTCCAGTGGTCAAAACAGACTCCTAAAGAAGCCTTCGCCGCTGCCATGGAATCATGGCGTCACCGTTGTGAAAAATGTGTACGTCTGCAGGGCGATTACGTCGAGAAGTAACGCCAGTTTCATCGATTTCGGGTGAGTAGTTAATTAGAAAAAAAAAAAAAAAAATCGGAGGCCTTAGAACTTGAATGCACCTCGTATTCAGAAGCTGAGGAAGAATAGCAACGTTGAACGCCATCCATGATGACTCCATGCGGCGCACAAATACGTACATTCATCTCCAAGTGATCAGTAAACTTAAAGCCAACAGAACTTGGACGACTCATCAAGCGTCCAATTGGCACGTTTCTCGCACCAGTGGAACCATTTCTGCCAATGAACACACGTTAGCTGCAGGATATGCAGTGTTCTTCACGTAGAATGGCTGATAGATGCTTGTGCAGCGCACAATCACGAGAGAGAGACTGTAAGGCTGTACTGAACAACGTGTTAGTCACCACTAAAAAACCGTGGTTTGAGTACGAACTTTGCTTTCATATTCGAAAACATTTAAAATTCTTTAAGAAGCCCTTCACTGACGAGTCTTGAATTTTTCGGTCACGCATCACAGAGCACTTCTAATCATACGTCTGCATCATCTTCCTACAATATTTTATTCGGTGATATTCTTATGGTCGAATCATCAAGTTTGTTTAGTAACTTAATTCCGCTGTTGAAAGTTATTGTAAGTTAATGAAAGTTGTAACTAAAGATTCGGAGAAAGTATCAAGGGCATGTGTGTTTATTTGTAAAATATGAACATGAAATGTATTTGTGCTGCGAGTGACGTGAGCCGGTAAGGCTCGAAATCGCCATTCTCTGCAGGGTTCGCGCTCTGTGACCGCACCGCTGGGAGCGGACAATGTTACGTCCATGAGTAGATACAGATAGGTGTGGAACACTTAATACGAAGAAAATTGCCACGTCGTTGAATATAGGAGGCATTGAGAGACAGCATTTCAAAGCTCGTTAAGATACCAACATTTTGGGATTGCCACTTCTTTGTACAACATTTAACTATCGCGTAATCCGTAAATAAAGACATGACTGCATCAACTGCAGTGTTTGTACTGTAAATTGTGGAATATGTACTTGTTTTTAATATGGTTAGAGAGTCGGTCTAAAGAGGCGAATGAGCGTATCAACAGAGAGTAGCATAAATGCAGTACATGGTCGCAGACTGGAATGAGAGCAGATAAACAGTACTAATGACTTAACTAATTACATGTAATAGCGTGCGTATGCCAAATGTATCTCACACGTTGGTCAATATTCATCTGAGAAATCCAAGTCCGTCATCGGAAATATGGTCAAAGAGGGACGAAATTCATGTATCATATATACTACAGCAATTCGCTTAAGGGCAGTTTTTAGTTATACAACATTTACATAATTTCGCGCCAAGCGCGTTGTATTGATTAAATGCACGTAACTCATGAACTAATGAATATGCACACATCCATTAAGCATGGTTGGAGTCAACACGAAAGCGCGCTGAGTATGCTATTTCAATATCGTTAATTTGCCAAATAGTTTAAGAATTACGAAAAATGTGCTGTACACACATCCTTTTCTGCCTCTTTAACTGGTAATGGTGGAAGAAGGGACTAACTACCGTATTTCGGGCAGGCGCAGAGTTGCCGCGAGGCCGTTTGTTCCCGGAGGTCACGGTGGGTCGGTCGTACTAAATCGTGCTCGGTAAGTTAAACAGGTGTTACTGTGATTCTTGAGTTTCTCCCGGCGTATTTGATAATCAAAATATCCACGGGTGTACTGCCGGTCTACGGTGTCCAACGGGCACAATATTTCGGTGATCATACATGTCGCCATCATCAGGTGAACTGACGGACTGAGCGCCTGTGAACGTGCCGGCACGGAGATCCGTACGCTATGGCTGCTCAGGGGGAACTGGGTTCGGTCGCGGCGCGCTCACTCCGCCGTCCGCGCCCCGCGCCACGGTCGCTCGGTGGAACAGATTGCAACGGCGTCTGAGATGACGTCGGTGTGATGGCTCTGTCCGCCGTGGTCGTCACAGCTACACGTTTGCTCGATTTACTCTTGATTAACCCAATCGCTGGTTCCCAAGCCTTGCTAAGATTATAGCCACAGTCACGGTTTATGAGGTCGTCATTGGTGCGAATTTCGATGGACTCTCTAACAACGCTGTCCCAGTATCTCGACGTCTGTACCAGAATCCTCTTGCGTTCATACTCCATAGCGTGATTTTCCGACAAACAATGTTCAGCGACCGCCGACTTGCTCGGATACATCAGTCGAGTGTGCCTCTGATGTTCACGGCATCGATCCTCGATGATACGCATCGCCTGACCAATATACCACTTTCCGCATTGACACGGAATCTGGTACACGCCAGCCTTCCTCAAACCGAGGTCATCTTTGGCGCTCCCCACCAATGCAAGAGTTTTATTCGGAGTACAAAACTGTTTTGGGCTGCAAATCACTGCATGTTAGTGCATTAATGAACTTAGTCTAATTTCGTAATCAGTTACAAAAATTTTAAACACTCATCGTGTTGTACGGTGAAAAAAAAGCACTCCGTCTTCAGTGGCCTACCGGGACCATCCGACCGCCGTGTCATCCTCGGGGGAGGATGCGGATAGGAGGAGCGTGGGGTCAGCACACCTCTCTCCCGATCGTTATGATGGTATTCTTGACCGAAGCCGCTACGATTCGGTCGAGTAGCTCCTCAATTGGCATCACCAGGCTGAGTGCACCCCGAAAAATGGCAACAGCGCATGGCAGCCTGGATGGTCACCCATCCCAGTACTGACCACGCCCGACAGCGCTTAACTGCAGTGATCTCACGGGAACCGATGTATCCACATCGGCAAGGCCGTTGCCTCGTAATGGACGGTAATATATTAAAATCACGATGACTAGAAGATCATTATTTCACCACATCATTTTACTTATTTAAATTATCTGAAGTTCCTTTATATGTTGAACCGAATGTTGATAGTACACAGAAGCAACCAGTCACAATTTGATTTTGTTTTACTATATTAAAAAAGAATCGGGCTCGAAGTATACAGTCATCTTCAGATGGGTCACAGTTTTTCATCAAAACGGGACGTTGGCTTACATTTTTTCATCAAACCGCGGGGACGTTGGTTTAAAGATGAGTTTCTGTCAAATAATCAACAGAAAGATTTGTTTTTATCGTCTTTCTCGAACGAAACACATTTACACTACTGGCCATTAAAATTGCTACACCACGAAGATGACGCGCTACAGACCCGAAATTTAACGAACAGGAAGAAGATGCTGTGATATGCAAATGATTAGCTTTTTAGAGCATTCACACAAGGTTGGCGCCGGTGGCGACACCTACAACGTGCTGACATGAGGAAAGTTTCCAACCGGTTTCTCATACACAAACAGCAGTTGACCGGCGTTGCCTGGTGAAACGTTGTTGTGATGCCTCGTGTAAGGAGGAGAAATGCGTACCATCACGTTTCCGACTTTGATAAAGGTCGGAGTGTAGCCTATCGCCATTGCGGTTTATCGTATCGCGACATTGCTGCTAGCGTTGGTCGAGATCAAATGACTGTTAGCGGAATATGGAATCGGTGGGTTCAGGAGGATAATACGGAATGCCGTGCTGGATCCCAACGGCTTCGTACCACTAGCAGTCGAGATGACAGGCATCTTATCCGCATGGCTGTAACGGATAGTGCAGTCACGTCTCGATCCCTGAGTCAACAGATGGGGACGTTTGCAAGACAACAACCATCTGCCTGAACAGTTCGACTACGTTTGCAGCAGCATAGACTATCAGTTCGGAGACCATGGCTGCGGTTACCCTTGACGCTGCTTCACAGACAGGAGCGCCTGCGATTGTGTACTCAACGTCGAACCTGGGTGCACGAATGGTAAAACGTCTTTTTTTCGGATGAATCCAGGTTCTGTTTACAGAATCATGCTGGTCACATCCGTGTTTGGCGACATCGCGGTGGACGCACATTGGAAGCGTGTATTCGTCATCGCCATACTGGCGTATCACCCGGTGTGATGGTATGGGGTGCCATTGGTTACACGTCGCGGTCACCTTTTGTTCACATTGGCGGCGCTTGGAACAGTGGACGTTACATTTCAGTTGTGTTACGACTCGTGGCTATACCCTTGATTCGATCCCTGCGAAACCCTACATTTCAGCAGGATAATGCACGACTGCATGTTGCAGATCCTGTACGGGCCTCTCTGGGTACCGAAAATGTTCGACTGCTGCCCTGTCCAGGACATTCTCCAGAACCCTCGCCAACAGAGAACGTCTGGTCAATGGTGACCGAGCAACTGGCTTGTCACAATACGCCAGTCACTACTCTGTGGTATCGTGTTGAAGGTGAATGGGCAGCTGTACCTGTACACGCCATCCAAGCTCTGTTTGGTTCAAATGGCTCTGAGCACTATGGGACTTAACTGCTGAGGTCATCTGTCCCCTAGAACTTGGAACTACTTAAACCTATGTAACCTAAGGACACACATCGATGCTCGAGGCAGGATTCGAACCTGCGACCGTAGCGGTCGCGCGGTTCCAGACTGTAGCGCCTAGAACCGCCGGACACGCCGGCCGGCCAAGCTCTGTTTGACTCAATGCCTAGGCGTATCAAGGCCGTTATTACGGCCAGAAGTGGTTGATCTGGGTACTGATTTCTCAGGATCTATGCACCCAAATTTCGTGAAAATGTAGTCACATTTCAGTTCAAGTATAATATATTTGTCCAATGAATACCCGTTTATCATTTGCATTTCTTCTTGGTGTAGCAATTTTAATGGCCAGTAGTGTAGGTTCTTATTCATGTTTACACATATTCCCACTGCTGTGTGCATTACCAATCAAGTTCGTTTGGCAACAGCACAACGTATCTCTCAGCACCACATGTATTAGAATCACTTATTGAAGTGATCGTAGCGCTCAGTACCCACGAACAATCTCCCAGGAGGAGAAATAACCGTAAACGCTTTATTAACATTAAAAGTAGAAGACGATTCTCATAAAATCACGAAAGTGGTGATTAATTAAGCCACTGAACAAAAAAAGACTACTCTGATCAACCTAAATAATGTCCATCGGTTTATACTTTTAATTGCTGTTAAATCCAAATATTCGACGTTCATGGAGAAAGACTATAATGGAAGAACTAACTATAAGTTCTATACCCTGAAGGACCATTGTTCGCAATTCACAATCACAGAAAAGTCTAATAAGGAACCCCTTGATGACCCTGTTACACCAACATGATTCTACATGCATTCTCTAATAGTGGATACCTAGCTGAACGTGCTACACGCTAACCCACAAGGCTTTCATCTTCGATCTTGATGGTGCGAACCTTTGTGACCACAATGGCGCGTCATTTTTCATTCGATATTGACGGTGCAAGTTAATGGTTTGTTTTTTACGTTTCTTGAATGTCAGTATGTTCAAATGTGTGTGAATTCCTAAGGGACCAAACTGCTGAGGTCATCGGTCCGTAGACTTACACACTACTGAAACTAACTTATGCTGTGAACAACACACACACCAATGCTCGAGGCAGGACTTGAACCTCCGGCGGAAGGGACCACGCAATCCGTGACATGTCGCCTCTAACCGCACGGCCACTTCGCGCATCTCTTGAATGTCGACGATGTCCATTTTGTGAAGTGTAATACACATATCCTATAGAATGTTGATCTCTGCAGCTTCCGGACACTCACTTTCTGTCTCCCTCCTGAAGCATGCACATCGTGTGTCATTAGCAGCTTATATTATTCCTGCTATAATTTTTAACACAGCACTTTCAAATGAGTCTTACTAAAGACTAAACTTCCGCCCTCAAACTCAAGGGGTTCCTTGTAAGAAAGCTACGGTAGCCACGCAAACAAACTTGTTAAGCTGAGTATCAGGTTTGCCACTAGAGTACGTAAGGTCAGAGTCCCAGAGCGTCGCTCGTGCTGGGCTCCTAGTGGCTCGTGAAGGTTCCACTGAGGATGATTCAGGAGAGTGCGAAGGCTTCGACTGGCTCGGCTGTAGTCGTACAGTGTCCTACACTGAAGCGCCAAAGAATCTGGTATAGGCATGCTTATTCAAATACAGAGATATATAAACAGGTAGAATTCGGCGCTGCGGTCAGAAACACCTGTACGATGTTTGGAACTTAAATCGGGGCAACTATTTATTCACAACCGATACAAAAGAGTTACATGTTTGCACCTGTTACTGTCGTTCAAAGTAGTCACCAGGGTTGTGTAAAACCCGTTGCCAGCGATGTGAAAGGCGTAGTATTCCGTTATCAGAGCCTGTTCTGTTGATGGTGCGAATGGAGCGGCCTACTGCCTGTCGAATCTCTGGAACAGTTCTGAAGCTAATGCCACGAAGTGGTTCCTTCATCTTCGGAATCAAATCAAAGTCACAAGGACTTAATCCGCATTACTGTTGGTTTTTTGGAGCATCACCTGCGACCAGCTTTGTGAAAGAACCGGCGACACTTTCTGTGCAACCCACCCATGATTTTGCATGACAATGCGCGGGCGCATACAGAGCAAGCCGTGGCTGCTCTGTTCGGTCGATGGGACTGGAAAGTACTGTACTTGTGCGTGAGACAGCATTGTGCTCTTTCGGCAGTGATGCCGCATATCATAATCTATCCTACTCTACAGAGCAGAAAAGCCTTCGAACTCCACGTTATGTGAAGAGTCGTGGACGTTCAACCGCTTAGCGTATAACGGTAGTTTCACTGTCCTTCCCATATCTTCACTAGGGTGATCCCCAGCCCGTGTTTTCGCCGCTTATATACTGTTGTTACCTCGTTAGGTACCCGAAACGCCACTAGGCGGCATCCAATGTCGCGGTGGCAGTGGCATTGATGTTTTGGCTTGTCAGTGTATAATGGCACCCCATATAATCCCGTATGACGATAGTAAATGCAATCTGGGTTCGTTCGGGCCTTTCGGAGCCTCCACATATTGGCACGTCTACCGTGATGCTGCACGTTGAAACTGGACCCGTCTGGAAAGACGATGAGGTGTCACTCTCGTGTCCAGTGTTGACAATCGGTATCCCAACGTCGACGCCTTTGTCTTTAGTGCCGTGTAAAGGGTGGCCCTAAAAATGGTCGCCGTGCCATTTGTCCGAGGTGCTCCATACGTCGTCGCATAAAATACTGTAAGGCCTGATGATTAATGGCTAGGTGTGTCCCTCTCACAATACAGACAGTCCGTCCTCTCTATAAGGGAACTACGCAGGTGTATTATTTTCGACTGAACGTACCATAAGGCGTGTTGGAACTGGAAGTAGTGTCATTACTAACTGACTCTATACGGTTAAACATACCATTATTACACTATTAAAACAGCTTTTAACACATTGCTGTCTAGTAGACGTCACAGAACTAAAATGGGAGATGTGTAGCAGGTACTGACCGTGTGGAGAGTTGTGTTGCTGTAGACAAGCTCATATCCTGACTCAAGGCACATGATATGGCTGGTCGACCTCACACATCCGACAGACACGTAGGTCTGTCCTCGCGGAACCAGTTAAATGGTGACGTTAAGATTCTGGATGGTGTTAAGTATCGTTCTCCTGAACCCGTTGATTCCATATTCACTTGACAGTCAGGGGTTCTCGACCAACGCAAGTAGCAATATCGCCGAACAATGAACTGCAATCTCAATGTGCCACGTTGCTCAAAATGGTTCAAGTGGCTCTAAGCACTATGGGACTTAACATCTGACGTCATCAGTCCCCTAGACTTAGAACTACTTAAACCTAACTAACCTAAGGACATCACACACACCCATACCCGAGTCAGGATTCGAACCTGCGACCGTAGCAGCAGCAGCGCGGTTCCGGACTGAAACGCCTAGAACCGCTCGGCCACATCATTTGTGACTCACTGCTGTACGCTTTACTGCTTAAAATGAATACAGTCGCTCGGCAGGACTCTTTTACCTAAGGAATCAAACCTGATAAAACGCATAGAAAATGTGTGAGGCTGTCTGGAATAGCGGGTGAAACGAAGCAATCAACACCCCACAGGTTTTCAGTTCGATGGGATAAATCGTTAATGAGTGGCGTTAGCTGGATGGAGCGTACCTGAATAAATTCGTGGACTCTCTTCCTCGACGAACTGAGGACGTTATCAAATCAAGAGGCCGTGTTAAACGGTATTAGCGTGCTGTCTCAGATTTTTTTGTTCAGTGTCCTTATATTCAACAAATCTCTTACCGCGGTACCTACGTAAGCTATGGATTCGGCTTCACCGGAGTACTCCAGTTATTGTAGAGAAATATCTTATGTTTCAAGTAAGGCGCGACTGTATATCGCCAGACATAACACTTCCGTAACATGGATATACGCCTATCTCCTCTTCCGTGGCGAGCAGCGTGAAAAATTCGACGTGAAGTGAGGATATATTCGGCGGGCGGAGCAGTGTTATATCAGAATAACAACCGGCGCGCTGCAAGCCGACCTCATTAATACTGCGTCGGACGCCAAGCAGCATTTCTTACTCTATGCATCTCTCGCGCAGTAATTCTTTTGAGAGTCATATCCCCGTACCAGGTAACAAACATCAACGAGAAAAACAACGGATTTAACTTTTATCGTTCCATTTATGGCCGTGTTTTCTTTCTGGAACTGATTTTAGTGAGCCATCGACACTGAAACCTTTAGGACTCCATTTGCGAGTGTAATGTTGTGGAGGTGAGAGGTGTGGGGTATGACTTAGGGATTAACTCCTCGGGTATTACACTTTCTGCAACTATTTCAGGTATTTCTGTAGGTGCTTCTACTTTTGTACATTGCAGACAAATGTACAGAACATTGCACCAGTATTTACCACGGAAAGATCCGATTTCTTGTTCACTTTGCGGATGGTAAGTAAAGGAAAATAAACTGTGAATAAACCTCAGCGTAATGTCGAATTTCGCTAATTTTACCATCATATTCATTATGTGGGACGTTTCTTGTAAGTAGCAACAAATGTATTTGTTGACCCATATTTGAACATGGGCTCTCCTAAGACTGACAATTCCTTTATTTTAAGTTTTCCCACTGCAGCTTGTTTAGCATTTCTGTGACATTGGCTAAACAAACTTGTGACAAATGGCCCATATCTTCTGTGAGTAGGTATTCTCTCTTCCAGCAGTGCAGCTTTTGAAATGTTGTAAACTAATTAAGAGCACTCAAGACTTCCTCTAACGAGCATTTGTAAGCGCTCTCCCTGGTGAGCCAATTAAACTTCCGAAGGATTCTTCCAGTAACTCTCAGTCTGGTACCTGTCTTTCCCTCGGAATGATTTATGTGGACATTATAAGTTAAATCTTTCTGGACTGATAATTTATGATTGCTGCTAATTTCAACTACTGAGCGCTGATCGAGCAGAAAAACGGTATCAGGTCTTTTTGTCGGCTTAAGCGTATGGCATTTACAGGTTATTAATAAACAGCAACAACAAAAGTATGCAATGACCATTAATATTAAAAGTCTCAGAGCGATATCCGAAAGCAGATTATGTTCCCGCAAAAAGTGAACGGTGAATCTAAACCTGTGCTACAAAACGTATTTAAAGCTGTCCTCAACCAACTAAGCTCTTATTTAGTCAAGAAGAGCAACAATTATGATGTGAGCATATCGACAGCTGTGTTGCTACCTATGATGACAACATTGACGGATTCGGACCTAGGTAGCAATATAAGTGGGAAAAAGAGGGAAAATATTGCTACGAAAATCGTGGAACGGGTGGAGAACAGATTGGCGAGCACGAACAATAATAAAATAGAAAGTAATTCTAGAGACTGCGGGTAAACCTACAGCTTTGTGTTTCAATCAGCTAATACACAAATCGTGTAAGACTTGTGCACTGTTCAAGACGACTGATGGGCAAATGATCGTTCATCGGTAGAAGGCCTGTGTCCAACCTCGTTTCCCCTCAACTCCCATCAACACCATTACTCTTCTAGCCCTCTGCACGGTGCCGTGAACTGCCTAAAGGTCACAGAAGCATCAGTTGTTCAAGATCCAAATAGAGCATGCCTCACTCCATGTAAATTGTGCTAGCCATTTGAAATGTACTCTGGTTGAAGCCTTTGAATTTTTTCTTATGTGAAAGTTGAAAATCAGTTGCCTAGGAAGAATTAGTGAATATACAGTAGATAAATAGTAATGACTTCCGTGCGATATGGTTGCTAACGATGTTGTAGAGGCAAAGCGGATCATTTATGAATGTGGTCATTGTAAAACAAATGGGAAACAGTTACAAATATATCAAACGGTCTAAAATCGTAAAACCTGTAGACTTACGATTTTGTAATCGTACTCGCAGAAAATAAAACACAATAGTGCTCTTTGTTGTTTGTTGTAGCTACAATAATAGACAAAAAACTACGGAAGTTGATCGAACCCCTTTATCTAACGCTTATTTATAACAAGGAAATTCAAACAGATAACATGCCTACAAAGTTTCATGCAGACCTTCTACTAACGTTTAAGTGATAAGTGTGGATGGTGTCTTGGAGAGACATGAATATGAAGAATCTGAAGAGCGCCAGTGGGAGAGTCTGTGTCATCTGAGCAGAGTGCCACGATACCACAGACCAGTGAAAAATGCCGGCTGTGGCATGCGGGCATCAGCTGACGCTGAATCACACCGAGAGAGCCGCTACAAGGAAGCGCATGCTCATGTGTCTACTTCCAGACTTTGCATAGATACTGGAATACTTAGACCATCAGATAATACAGAGCGTACAAGACGTCATTATAATGAAACCAACGTCTCGATCAGTTGACGGCATCCGTTTACTGGCGACTTTTGCGATCTCTTTATAACACTAACGTATATCACTCTATCGTGAAACTCGCTAATGTTACCCTCCGAGAGGATGTCGAAGAGTGACAGCGCGTGTGTCTAATGGACAAAGGTATCGGACTATGATTTTGAATTTGGTGAAATTAACAGAAAAACCGAACGGACTTTAACATTGGGAGTTAATGAAATTGGTAAAATCGTAAGTGAATGAAAACAAATGAACGGTCGCCAGCTCAATTAGGCACATTAATTTGGGAATATGTTTAAGAAAATTGAATATTGGTTACTGAAGTTATTTTCGTTGAGATTTCCCTTTGAATAGCACACAAGGTACAAGTGACACAGTGCACTCTGAACTGCATGTGACACAGTGCCCTCTGAACTTTGTGTAGCAGCAGTTACCAATAACGCACACACCAATAAATTATAGGAAGTAAATTTGCACCAAGCTCATACTAATGACAGCTACACTCAAGAGTATTACTTAATGAAATACTGAAATTTTACTGCATGAAGTGCAGAACTAAGTTTGGACATGAGGGGTTCTTATCTTAACTGAAATGAAAAAAAAAAAACAAATAACGATGAATGATATCATAAATACACTGTTTAAGCTCCTCTACATATATCAGTTTTCCTTAGCCTCAATAATAGTTCAATTTTTTCGTGATAGGTGGCGAATATGATGGGGACCCATAAACTATTATAGTTTCACTAGTCAACGCTCTTTGATTATTATGGTAGAAAAGACTAATTCAAAAAGCTAATCATTCACTTCACTTGGAGTAGTTCACAATTTACTTTGCGAGACGATAAAATACAACACTGGGTTTTGATAACTTCAAAAAAGGAACCATTTATGATACAAATCGAAATCACACTATTTTTGAAAATGAGCGTAACTTATTTGCCTTTTTATCACCTGTGAAGCAGGTATTCTAGATAATAATATTTACACAATCTTGCACTGTAACCCTACAAAACTATATTTTGTAATAAGCTAAAGTTTGGAAGGTAGGAGACGAGGTACTGGCAGAAGTAAAGCTGTGAGTACCGGGCGTGAGTCGTGCTTCGGTAGCTCAGTTGGTAGAGCACTTGCCCGCGAAAGGCAAAGGTCCCGAGTTCGAGTCTCGGTCGGGCACACAGTTTTAATCTGCCAGGAAGTTTCATATCAGCGCACACTCCGCTGCAGAGTGAAAATCTCATTCTGGAAACATCCCCCAGGCTGTGGCTAAGCCATGTCTCCGCAATATCCTTTCTTTCAGGAGTGCTAGTTCTGCAAGGTTCGCAGGAGAGCTTCTGTAAAGTTTGGAAGGTAGGAGACGAGGTACTGGCAGAAGTAAAGCTGTGAGTACCGGGCGTGAGTCGTGCTTCGGTAGCTCAGTTGGTAGAGCACTTGCCCGCGAAAGGCAAAGGTCCCGAGTTCGAGTCTCGGTCGGGCACACAGTTTTAATCTGCCAGGAAGTTTCATATCAGCGCACACTCCGCTGCAGAGTGAAAATCTCATTCTGGAAGCTAAAGATACTTTAGCAAAAGCTTACCGAACTTCACTTCTGTGGTTTTAGCTTTAACGTTTACTACTCCTTTTACATTAGACTAAAAATCACTTTTAAACACATGAATGCAAGAATTATTCATTTAAATCAGGATACTCGGTTTCAGTAGCACTTAGTGAGGACCCCGCATAGGTTCCTGATTGGGATAGAAAATATGGTTCCGGACACGAGGCTATGTTTTTGTGATTATTATTGAAACAACACACAAATTAACTGGTCCATGCCCATATACATTACTAAATGTATGAAGTTTGTGAAGCAGTGGTGAATATTGGTGGCAAGCGACATGGTGGCTAACTGTACTCACGACTCTTGATGTTCGAATGCTCTAGAAAATCTCTTCTTGGCGTCGGGTTTTCAACATATTAGAGCCATTTCTTTATGTTGGGAATACCAAATAATAGCCAGGTCCACATCCGAGGCAAATCCTTTACAAAGCAGCTTGCCTCTCTTATCAACGTCGAAGTGTACCGTGCTACGACTAACCACATACTGCGTGCCGTTCACACAAAGGGGCCGCTCAGTTCGACAGCCAAAACCACCTTTTACATCATGCCATGCCACTTCCGTTGCGGAGGGACTTCCCTACAGCTTTTACATGTTACAAATACAAGTGCCCTAAGCATGAACCAGCTTTTAATAAACATCTCCCTTTTATGAATATGCACATATTATAATAAATTGTTATTTTAAGTTATCCTTTTGCTTTTTTCTTATATTCATTACAAAACCCTAATTTTCTTGCCACAAATCAAAGAGTTTAAATAACACAGAATACCCACTTCATAATTGCAGATACACAGTTACATAATATAAAGCTACTTCTAATCGAGATAAGTGTTACATGTTCACTGACTGTATCTTTATTACAATGGTGAAATCTCATGGAGGGTTTGCAAGCACAAAAAGAAATGTGAAAGGAAGAAAGAGTGAAGGTAAGGAGCGATGCCGTTGTCAAATAGGTCTGAATGATCTTCAGTTTCAGAAGGTTTGTTTCTAAATGTTACGGACTGAATGATAGAGGCCATTTTAATACCTGAAAAACTAAAAACCGGATTAAAGAAATGTTTTAACAGATGTTCGTACCAAAGGGGAACATCGAATGACGCCAAATTAGACACCCAGGGGACAAGAAGGGGTTCAACTTTGAAATCTTAAACAGGAACCCTCATTTTATATTGTAGGCTTGGATTCTCTGCGAAAAAAGTACCTAACTTTTGTATTTAACATTTTTTCGTTGTTTGATACGTGTCCCAATGGTAGACGAAAGTCAAAATGTGTTAAGAACCTTTGAAAAATGATAATGTATCGAGTAACACTCAGCTGATTAGAACCCACGAGGATAGAAAATCAGTTATTCTAAAATATTTAAAGAGAAATCGGTTTATATAGCAAAAAAATACATTAGTTCTTTTCAAAGCGCACTATTTCAGTAATTTAGCTTAGAAGTGTCCTGCGCATAGAGCATGAACATACATACCATCCACAACTCTTGCATCAATAACTAAATGGGGACGAATGAATCAAGTTTTACGAAGTGTGGTCAATTAAATCGGCACGACACGCTTTATTGGTCAGTGGATAATCTCCAGTGGTTAATGCAAGTCGAGCTTCATATGTGAAGCGAATTACATCAATAATGTTGCAAAAGTAATCTATTATGTTCTGGAGAATCAAATTCTCTTGCTATAAAAGATTTTAGAATAACTGCTTTTCTAACCTCCTGTGATTCTCATCCGATATGTGTTACTTGAGGAGTTATCATTTTTCAACGATTTCTTACAAATTTTGATTTTTAACGATTGTAGCGTCACCTTTCACAAAACGAAAACAATATTAAACCCACAAGTTACGTAGTTTTCCCGAAGAATCTGAACCCTCAACAACAAAATGTGGGTTTCTGTTTAAGGTTTCGTACTTGATCCCCCTTGTTCACGCTGGGAGGTGGGGCAGGGGCGACGAGATTGGTGTCATTGGATGTCCGCCATGGAGACGGACAGTTTTTATTACAACGTTTTTTAATTCAATTTGTAGTTTTCCATATATATTTAAAATCAGCTTCAAACGCCTGTCACTGCATATCTCGGAAAAACACCACAGTCTTGAAACCTAAAACTCGATGAATGACGAAGATTTTGAGAGGACAGAACGTTAATCTCTAACTTACAGCAAGAGTTTTGTCTATAGTCGAAGTTTTATAATATATTATGCTCCTTATTTTAATCTTGCTTCGATATCTGTACTGTGAATCTTTAGTATAAGTGATTACACATTCCTTACAAAATCACAACAAAACATTTTAAACGTATTTTTGGAGAATATTAAGAGACTGATATTTTGTCTTCTACTCCTGTCGAAGCGATGCGCTGAATGTATCGCAGTGCAACAGAGACAAGAATTTACTGAAGCACAGTAATTGTATCACTTGTAAAGAGAAAGAATTGTCAATACAGTGTTTCAAACTGTTTGTTACCATCACCTGGTCAAACGTAAAAATGATAACCTTCGTATTAATACTGGAAATTTAGCAGAAATTAAGTTAACTGTACTACTAAGTGTGTAATTCCAGTACAAGTCGTTCAATTGGTAAAATCAATGCTTGATTTCACTTATAAATACGAAAAACTATAAAACTCCACTTTGCACAGTGCATAATAACAGAATCAACGCTTTTTGCTCTCTGTTATGTGATTTGGATATTTGTTTCAAACCTTAACACAGCAGTGATAGGGGCTACTTATGGTAGTTTAGGATCACGGGGAGTGTGCGCAGGCGCAGTAACAAGCTGAGACGCTAACGTCACAGCCGACCTTGCCACCACTCAGTAGCCCGTCGTTGTCATAATCTATTGTGTCGTCACTGCATTTTTCAGCTAATACAAGGATATTCTCGTGATTGTGAGTTCTTAGCCATATTTGAAGATTAAGTGCTCATTTACCGTTGTACAGTCAAGTAGACAGTTACCGGTGTATTGAGGGCTTATGAAAGCATGGTCTAAACTGTTTTCCTCGAAAAATAATTGTTTGCTGTACGCTAGCGAATAGTACTAACCATTACAGACAACGAAAAAAGTTAGAAATTAAGTTTCATAAATATCCTAAGAACAATGAAAGGAAACGGAGAGGATAAATACTTGTTAACGTGACGATTCATTTTCAGATGCTAACGCTCGGATATATCCGATAAATTTTGCTGACTCAGATAAAGAGATGAATCTGAAAGGAAAACTGTACACCTTCCTCCGAGGCCTGATACGGTTCCGGCTCTATACCTCCCATCCTCCAAAGTTGATTTACGGGACAGTAATGAGCCTTATAAAGAGAGAAAAAAATTTAAGGCGGAAAAGAAGCTTTTCGATGGTAATCTTGCTCCCAGGATCGCCATATTAATCTGAAGTCTGGATCACATTCCACACCCCATCCTATGACACATTCCTGAAAGTTAGAATCTATATCATTAACTCTCTCTGAATTCACGTACATGTTCACTTAACTGAAAATACTACAATCACTGCGTCGCGGAGTCCCGGGGCTCTTAAGTTCATTGTTTACAGTGCTTGTGCTGATAACAGACTGCAGTCGCCTGAGCACGAGACGAGTCTGCCTTCGATAGAAAGGTACTAAACAGGGCATGCTCCATGATCAACAATAGGAAAATTACTAAAACTTCACACATCTAATGAGTCCCAGAGACTCCGCAACGCCGGTTAGGGGGTAAAAGAAGACTTAGGCAGTCAGTGTTCTACCAGATTTTATTGATTTAAGAATTAATATCATGAAAACATATTCAAAGTTACCAACTAAATTGGAAAAAGGCGTAATTCCTTTTTTGTAATGACTTTTCTTAGAGTTTTATACAGGTGAACTTATGTATAAAAATAAATTTTTTATTTGTATGTATGTATGTATTTTACTGGGGACCTAGAAACGACGGGGAGGCTTCGTCCCCGCCGTAGCCCTCAGTGGTGCACAACCCCACAACAGGCTACAGCAGTCCACTCACCTCACTGCCGCCCACACCGATCCCGGGGTTATTGTGCGGTTCGGCTCCCAGTGGACCCACCCGGGAACGTCTCATTCCAGACGAGTGCAACCCCAATGTTTGCGTGGTAGAGTAATTATGGTGTACACATACGTGGAGACAGTGTTTGAGCAGCAATCGCCGACGTATTGTAACTGAGGCGGAATAAGGGGAACCAGCCCACATTCGCCGAGGCAGATGGAAAACCGCCTTAAAAACCGTCCACAGGCTGGCCGGTACACTGGACCTCAACACTAATTGGCCGGGTGGATTCGTACCGGGGACCGGTACGCCTTCCCGCTCTGGAAGCAGTGCGTTAGAGCGCACGGCTAGCCGGGCGGACAGTTTTTCATTTACTTAACTAGTTAATGATTTGATAATACTAGTGCACAACTACAAGAAAAATCCCTGTAGTATTAACAGTTTTATAGGAGTTAAGCAAATGTGCGTGGTGTGCCTATAAGCTTGTGTATGGTGCACTCTGAGGCGACAGTTCAGCGATGACGTCACGCCGCACAGACTTCCTGCACGTTACACCTACTGGCTACCCTATATTCTAGCGACCGTGGTACTACGTACACTTCTGCTGACGTTACTTTAGGATTAGAACGTCACGGCTGATTTTACTGCACTGAAACGTTGTCTACGAAAATTTAGGAGTAATCCTTGAGGTTTACTAGGCGAGATTTCCTAACGATGTATTACCTGGTGTTCAGCTTAGTCGTCGTTTCAGTTTCACTGACATTTCGACAGCCGATCCACGCGTCTTCTTCGGGTGCTGAGAGGTGTATTATTGCGTATACTCGCTGTTGGACTCCAACTAGACTGAAGTATAGCTTATGTGGCTCCGCCATTTGCAGCTGAGTTCCACTCTCGGCCCCCGCTACGTACTTTGATGCTTCTTTGTTTTTCGGAGTCAGCTCATAAGGATCACAATGTACACAGAAAACTCACGTGCACTGTCAGCACGCCTCGAGACATCACCACCCGTCCTCTGCCAGGCACTTAGGTGTGATTTGCAGAGAATCCATGTAGATATAGAAAGAAATATCATTCTAACAACTCTCCTGCATAGAGCTCGAACGCTGTCAGCCAACGAAAGCATTGCTAAATAATTACAGCACGTACGAATCGTTTTTCGAAGGAATGGATACTCAGATCGACAAACTGGGTTGGCGTTGGTGTCACAATTAACAACGCTTGATAAACGGGCTAAATAAGAGAAAGAAAAACAAAATCCAGTAACTGTTTTATACTGCACCAGTTTCCGGAACGGTGAGTAGACTGTTAGAGAAGCGTGGCATCGAATTAATTCCACTGCAATGAAGAAAGATAAAAAGTTTTTTGCAAAACATTATCGGACATCCTCGACCTTTCGACGATTACCTGCGTCGTCTGCATCAGGAACAGCTGACTGCCAAAACTGTTGCTGTGGTGGCCTCATTCAATCTAAATACGGCTTGTGATTGATGGTAATTACGTCATGCTGTCTCAGATGGTGTCAACGTCTGCGCTGGTGGTGCCACCTCTCCCGCCGTAGCGTAAACACTGCGACCGTGTCTCTGGCCCTTTTCTGCATCGAGAGCTCGCACCGCTAAAATCATATCCGCCGTCACGATTGAAGATTTTCTCACACATTACAGAGTCCCAGTATGTGAGAGCCTGGAACAAAACTTTTGTTTCGTCAAACAGTATTTGTGAGGCTGTGCTCAGAATCTGCAGATATCTCCATTTCTCGATTTTTAATATACCGTTGACGTTCAGCACAGCGGTCGGAATCGGCGCAGATTGACTGCCCATTGTAACTGCTTCTGCTGCCCCCATGAGATGTTATAAATCGCAGGAATCCTCAGGTGGATACGGTCCTTAACAGGGCTTCGACTGTCCTTTATCTTCTTACTGGGTCGGAAAATAGATCTGATACGTCGTCGTCCCAGGAATTTGCCTATTTTGATGAACGTAGCGCCCCAAAAGGGAAGGAATGCAATCGACGACTCTCCACATTTCCTTTTCTTCGAGAACGCCGATCTCACGTAATATGACCCATAGCCATTCACTCGGAACACATGCTTCAGATTATTAATTTCGGAAGTCAAGTGGTCACATCAGAAAAGGTGTTTGCTCTGCTCTGTGTACAAGCGTATTTAAAGCTACTCTCTTCTGGACAGGATGGTGAAAAATCTGGGCGTTAAGATATGTCAGTGTGCGTCGGATTGAGGTAAACTGAGTGGCCGAGATGTCCATCGGACTTTCGTTGTACCAAAACATCTAAAAACGGCAGCCTTCCTTCTATCTCTGTCTCGACGGTGAACTGTCTGTTTGCGTGCATGCAGTTCATATGTTCTTGGAAGTGCTCAAGAGCTTCTATGCCGTGTGGCTAGATCGTAAGCGTATCGTCAACATAAAGATAAAATAAAGCTGGAAGGACGGAAGACGAACGTAATGCATCTACATCTACATCTATATCTACATGGATACTCTGCAAATCACACTTACTTTCCTGGCAGAGTGTTTATCGAACCACCTTTACAATAATTCTCCGTTATTTCAAGCTCGAACAGCGATCGGAGAAAGGGAACACCAAGTGCGAGCTTTGAGTTCCCTTATTTTATTATAATGATCATTTCTCCTTGTGTAGGTCGGCTCAACAAAATATCTTCACATTCAGAGGAGAAAGTTGGTGATTGAAATTACCTGGGAAGATTCTGTCGCAACGAGAAACGCCTTTGATTCAATTATATCCTCCCCAAAAACTGTATAATGTCACTGACACTCTCTCCCCAATATCTCGGTAATACAAAACGTGCTGCCATTCTTTGAACTTTCTCGATATACCCCTTTAATCCTATCTGGTAAGGGTTCCATATCGCACAGCAGTACTGCAATAGAGGTCGGACAAGGGTAGTGTAGGCAGTCTCCTTAGCAGATATGTCCCATCTTCTAACGCTTCTGCCAATAAAACACAGTCTTTGGTTCGCCTTCTCCACAATATTTTCCATGTGTTTTTTTCAATTTAAGTTGTTCGTAACTGTAATTCCTAGGTATTTAGTCGAATTTAAGGCCCTTAGATCCGGATGATTTATCGTGTAACCGAAGTTTAACAGATTCCTTTTAATAATCATATGGATGACCTCAAACTTTAGGGTCAACTGCGAATTTTCGCACTGAACATACATCTTTTCTAAATCGCTTTGCAATTTGTTTTGATCTTCTGATGACTCTACTAGACGATACAGGACAGCATCATCTGCAAACAACTTAAGATGGTTGCTCAGATTGTCTCCTAAATCGTTTATATACATAAGGAACAGCAGAGGGCTATAACACCACCTTAGGCAACGCCAGAAATAACTTCTGTTTTACTCGATCACTTTCCGTCATTTACCACGAACTATGTCCTCTCTGATAGGAAATCACGAATCCAATAACATAACTGGGACGATACGCCATAAGCACGTAATCTGACTACAAGCCACTTGTGTGGTACAGGGTCAAAAGCTTTCTGGAAATCTAGAAATATGAAATCAATTTGAAATCCCTTGTTAATAGCACTGAACACCTCGTGAGAGTAAAGGCCTGTGTTTGTTAATAGACCGTTCTCTTTGAGGTAATTTACAATGTTCGAACACAATATATGTTCCAGAATCCAGCTGCACGTCCACTTTAATGATATGGGCCTGTAATTTAGTGGATTACTCCTACTGCCTTTCTTGAATATTGGAGTGACATGTGCAACTTTCCGGTTTTTGGATACGGATCTGTCGGCCGCTGTAGTCGAGCGCTTCTAGCCGTTTCAGTCCAGAACCACGCGGCTGCTACGGTCGCAGGTACGAATCCTGCCTCGGGCAAGGATATGTGTATGTCTTTATTTATTTTATTTATTTATTTATGCATTTATTTTACCTGGCAAGATTAGGGCCTTCTGGCCCTCTCTTACACCTAACCAGGCATACTCAGATTCAACAAATTTCAGTGTCTACAGAAAATTAGGACATATAACATGTTATACAGTATTAATGTTAAAGAAAAAAAATAGAGATTATAAAAGTAGTACAATGATAATTATAACAATCATAAAATAATTATAACAATCAAGAATAATAAAAATAATAATAATAATGATAATAATAATAATAATAATAATAATGACTATGTATATGAAAGTAAACATATTTTTCTTTTATGAGTGTCAGTCCTATTGCTAGTTGGGAATTTTCTCGTTATATTCTTACAGCTTGTGAGTTATTCTCATCAAGCAGAGACATAAGACGATGGAATGGGGTGAAAGTGATATAGAAGAGGTAGATAGGTTAGAGGAAGAGAAATAGAATGGTAAAATTCGAAGCTATGATGGAGAGGAGAAAGAAAAAGATGAGGGGGGGCACAACAATGGTGGCTATACCGTCCCTAATATGTAAGTCTTAAGTTCCCTCTTGAATGTTGAGTGGTTCTGGATAAGACGCAGATCACAGGGGAGCGCGTTCCATAGTCGTATGGCTGAGATGGAGAATGACACGGAGAAAGATTTTGTGTTATGTAAAGGTACAGCCAAGATGCTAGACGTATCCGATCTGGTATTGCGGTTGTGGAATGATGATAGGTGTTTAATGTGAGAAGATAAGTATTGGGGGCACCAGCGGCTAAGAAATCGATGAAGTAAGCACATCGTGTGGAGATCGCGTGCCTTATGTGGGCGTATCCAACCTAGCTGGGAGTATGAAGGACTGATATGATCATACAACCGTATGTTGCATACGTATCTAACACAAGCATTCATCACTAGCTCGAGGCATCTCGAATTTTCATTATTTGTGCCATGTTGAACTACATCACAGTAGTAAAGATTAGGCAAGACTAGTGTTTGGACTAATTTTTGTTTAACATGGGTTGGAAATATTTTTCTAAATTCTTGAATTGCATGTAGGGAGGAGAGCGATTTCCGGCAAGCTGTGACTGTTTGTTCTTCCCAGTTTAGGTGTTCATCCAAGATTATTCCAAGGTCTTTTACTGTTTTTTGGTATGGTAGTTGGGTACCATTGAGGAGTATTTGAGGGACTGTTTCGCGAAAGTACCGACTGATTAACTTTGGATGAGATATAAGTATGACCTGGGATTTCTTGGGGTTTAGTTTCAGACCTAGGTTCTGTGCCCATCGAGAAACAGAGCAAAGATCTGCGTTCATACTCGCTACTGCGTCAGCAATGTTCTTGGGGCTTGCACTTATGTACAGTTGGATGTCGTCGGCATATAGATGGTAGTTGCAGGGGTGAATCACTGAAGAAATATCATTAATGTACAGTGAGAAGAGTAATGGACCAAGGACGGAGCCTTGGGGACCTCCAGAGCGCACGTTTTTCCATAACGACTTTTCCGACCCACAAATGACTTGTTGACTTCTGTTTTTGAGGTAGCTGTCGAACCAGTGTATTGCGCTGTTTGAGAAATTCAGCTGCTTCATTTTAATTAGTAATATATCAAAGTCAACTGTATCAAAAGCCTTGCTAAAGTCAAGCAGTGTTAGGATGGTAGCTTCACGTCTGTCCATAGCATGTTTAATGTCATCAGTTACTTTGATTAATGCGGTTGCTGTACTATGGTGCTTTCGAAAGCCTGACTGATATTTGTCGTGGATGTTATGAGTTTTGAGGTAATCCGTCAGCTGTTCATGGACGATGTATTCTAGGGCTTTAGATATTGCAGGAAGTATGCTGATCGGCCTGTAGTCACCTGGCGACTTAGGGTTGTCAGTCTTGGGTATAGGTTGAATTAAGCTTTGCTTCCACTCAGTAGGATATGTATTACTGACAAGAGACAGGTTGAAGATGTCTGTGATAACTGGAGTAATAGTGTTTACGACGTTCTTAATCATGCCAATGCTCACTCCATCATTTCCTACTGCCTCGGAAGAGATTCTCATAATTGCCTTGTGTACTGTGTCGGTAGTGACATGTTTTAGGAAAAACTTGTCTCTCGAGAGATTGATATCTTGGGGCTGGTAATTTGTCGCTGCGTGGCAGTTTACGGCTGTTGAGAAGAAATCGTTTAATTCTTCTGCAGACGCTTGATAAACAGCGTCAGATCTTCGCTTCCCTATACCGAAACTGCGCAGCTTTTTCCACAGTGCAGCAGGTTTTGATATGCCGCATACGACAGAGCGGGCATGTCTGATTTTGGCATTCCTCACGCTTTGCTTGGTTCTATTTCGGAGTTTCCTATAAGCTTCGTACGCCTCGGGAGTTGGGTTACGCTTGAAGGCCCTATGTGCAGCATCACGTTCATTCATTAACTGGCGTAATGCAGTGGTGAGCCACGGAGCGGGAGCTCTCTTTACCTTGACAGTGCGTTGAGGAGCATGTTTATCATACAGTGCAATAATTTTGCGACGTAATTCCCGAATTTTTCCGTCTAAAGTCGGTTCATTGCTTATATCATGCCAAGGGATGTCTGAGCAATCCTTTTGAAGAGCGTCATGGTTAACATTTTTTAGGTTTCTGTAGGTTACCAGGTGAGATTTTTCTTTTGTAGTATGTACTGAGTAATTTAAGAAACTCACGTCATGAGCAGAGAGTCCTGGAGCGGATGTCTGATTGGCGCGAATTATTTTATCTGGTCGCTTTGTTGCTATTATATCTATGAGTGTATGGCTGTGTGGCGTGTGATGAGTTGGGTCCAGCGGTGTTAAACTCACATCATTGGAGTGGAACAGTCTCCTAAGTTTTTCTGCAGAGGGAGATTTTAACTGTAAGTCGATGTTTGTGTCGCCCATAATGATTATGTGTTCATACAGTGTCACGAGCGAGGACAGGGCAGACTGAAAGGAGGACATAGCACCGACGTTTGGAGGTTTATAGATTACTCCAATTAGCAGTTTCTGATTTGATGTATTTATTTCGAAAAACAAGAACTCTGCTTCTCCTTCGCCCTTTGCATCCGATGTGCATAGTATAGTAGGTCTCAGATCAGAGCGAATATAGGCACCCACACCACCCCCGCGTCGTGTTTCACGATCTGCCCTTAGGAGAGAGTAACCAGTGATTCGGATAGCGTCGGAAGAAATGTTTGGTTTCAACCAAGTTTCAGAGACGAGGATAATATGGAACAGCGATTGGCAGAACAGGTCACAGAACTCGTCGAAGTGAGCCGTTAGCGACTGAGCGTTCGCGTGGGCCACAAAGAGCCCGCCGCCGGAACCGGTCCGTCCCATTGTGGCCGCCTGTAGGACCGAGCGCGCTCCGTCTACCTGCTGGCCGGAAGAGGGGCAAAAGCTGGATTTCGCGGGGGAAGACATATTTACAGGTGTGTCCAAGGTCGTGACTGACTCAAGCGTCTGTGGGCTAAAGGTGAAAGACAAGGTGGAGGTATCGGAGAAGGGAGCGGAAAGAAAGATGGAAAGTGGCAGTAGTGGTTACGAAATAGATAGTAGTAGTGGTAGTGACGAGGATGAAAATAACAGATATAGAAAGGCGGTTTTAAGGAGATTCCTGTTAATGGAGAATGTTAATTCCCGTTTGACTGACAATATGAATATAAATGAGCACTTATGATAGGCAACTAAAGAAGCAATATTTATGTGAAACAATTGACTGATTTTAAATAGAGTACTTATGGTACATATAGAAATAACGAAGCAATATTTACGTAAAAAAATGAAAAGAAAGAATAAAAATTAACTTATATTAGACAGAGTAAAATATGAGACTTTGTGTCTCGCGAGATTTCGCTCAGTCTTTCAGTTCGGACATGTTCGTCACCGTTTTCCTCCCTCCTTCCGTCTTGACTACGATCCTGCCATCCTGGGTCCATACATTTTGAAGGCCGAACTGTGTGATCGCAGTGTTCAAAACTTTTAGTCTTTCGCGCGTCAGATCTTCCCTCAGGGTAAACCCACTCTTGGCGAGTTTTCTTTTCTGAGCAAACACTTCAGCTCTTTTCCGGTATGACACAAATTTAATTATTATGGGCCTGGGTTTCATCGCACCTGGTATCCTGCGCCCAACACGGTGGCTTCTGTCAATATCGGCCACATCGATCTGCACGCCAAGTTTTTCACGCACGAGGCTAATGGCCAGGTCGTCGGTGTTTTCACGATCGTTTTCAGCTACCCCGAACAAGCGCAAGCTGTTCCTTCGCTGATACTGCTCAATTTCATCGGTGGCCGCAGACAGTTTAACTTCTAGGTCGGCGGCTTTTTTCTCTTGTGCGGCCAAGGACTTTTTAAGACTGGATTTCGGTGCTGTTGCGCCCGACAGACTCTTGCAGTTTGTCCATGACCGCGGCCGTCACAGAGTCCGTGATGGATTGCACTATTACGTCTAGCGTGTCTTTACTGTGCAGCGCCGCACTCACCTGGGACCGGACGAGCTCCCCGATGTCGCGAAGCAAGGCCTCACCTGCCGCCGGAGACCGGGCGCCCGCGCTGCCTGCGCCCCTGTAGCCTCGCCTGCTGCAGCTTACTCGTGCTCTTCCCATTTTTCACTCACTTATCACTTATCACTTGTGGTAATCAACGGAGAACAACACACCACGGCAAGTAACACTTGTTTAGTCGGATGTACACGTTGTGGACTGCCGCACTTCTCTGTAACACCCTCAATGAGCGGAAAAACTCGCGAGCCAAAGAAACGCGCGTCACTCGGTGGCCGCCATCATGTAGGTTAGTTAGGTTTAATTACTTCTACGTCTAGGGGACTGATGACCTCAGATGTTAAGTCCCACAGTGCTCAGAGCCATTTGAACCATTTGATACGGATCTTTCGTCGAGCGAGTGGTTGTATGTGGTTGTTAAGTATCGAGCTATTGCATCAGCACAGTCTGACAGGAATTTAATTAGTATACAGCTTGGACCGGAAGACTTGCTTTCATTAAGTGATTTAAGTTGCTTCACTACTCCTAGGATATCTACTTCTAAGATACTCATGTTGGCAGCTCTTCTTGATTCGAATTCTGAAACATTTACTTCGTCTTCTTTGGTGAAGGAATTTCGGAAGGGTGTGTTTAGCAGCTCTACATTAGCAGCACTGTCATCGATAGTATTACCCTTGCCGCTAGCATACTTTACATACAACCAGAATCTCTTTGTATTTTCTGCCAGGTATCGAGGCAAGGTTTCGTTGTGGAAACTATTATAAGCATCTCTCATTGAACTCCGCGCTGAATTTCGAGATTCTGTAAAACGTCGCCAATCTTGGAGATTTTCTGTTCGTTTGAATTCGGCATACTTTTTTCGTTGTTTCTGCAGCAGTGTTCTGACTCGTTTTGTGTACCAAGGGGGATCAGCTCAGTCATTTGTTAATTTATTTTGTATAAATTTCTCAATCACTGTAGATAGTATTTCTTTGAATTCAAGCCCCATCTGGTCTCCACCTACCGGTACATTGTTAATTTGGAACGGGTGGAGATTGTCTCTCAGGAAGGCGTCAAGTGAATTTTTATCTGTCTTTCGAGTAGGTGTATTTTTCGTTTATTTTTGGAGGATTTGGGAGTTGCAATATTCACAGTCGCTAGGCTATGCATGCCACCAGCATGACGTAGTTACCAAAAAATCAGAAGCAGTCATTGGGCTATTTAAGACCACCCCATCTGCAATTTTGACAAGCAGTTGCTCCAGAGAAAGACAATGGAGATAATCGTCGAAATGTTGAGGTTCTACTCTGAGTTGACGCGGCAAGAAGCCCGAGAATGTTTTATACGACAGTGACGTCGCGAACGAATCCGTTCTCATAAAGTCATCTTCGTGATTTTAAAGACCAAGTCGGTCTCCGAATGCCGAATGTGTACTGTATTCCATGCGAATATGGCACGAAATAAATGGGCAGACCGTCAGAACAGTCAAGATGTGCAAGGAAAAATAAATATACACCCGATAAAAACCCAGAAAACAGCTGTCGCCAAGCTCTACCTCGAATGTAATGTGGCCGAGCGGTTCTAGGCGCTACAATTTGGAACCGCGCGACCGCTACGGTCGCAGGTTCGAATCCTACCTCGGGCATGCATGTGTGTGATGTCCTTTGGTTAGTTAGGTTTACGTAGTTCTAAGTCTAGGGGACTGATGGCCTCAGATGTTAAGCCCCACACTGCTTAGAGCCATTTGAATGTAATGATGAAATGAAACACACTGAGACCAATATAGAGCTACAAAAGGCACATTTCTACGTGCAATTAAGTAGTCTACCGAAATAAAGGTTTTAAATTACCTAAAAAACCAGGACGGAGGTTTCAGTTGAAACAAGACTTGGAATCCGCTCATTCCGCACATCAGAGCTGGAGAACGCTGAGAGAATGTGCGTTTCACGGAATAACAGTGGGCTCCGGGACACAAATGAGCATCAAAGGGTGTAGCGGTCACCGAACGTCAAAATGGTTGAGATGGCTCTAAGCACTAAGGGACTTAACATCTGATGTCAACAGTCCGCTAGTCTTAGAACTACTTAAACCTAACTAACCTAAGGACATCACACACATCCATGCCCGAGGCAGGATTCGAACCTGAGACCCTAGCAGCGACACGGTTCCGGACGGAAGCGCCTAGAACCGCTCGGCCACCTGCGAACGTCGAACTAGACCATAAATATGGGCGCGACGCAGACAATACTTCCTAGACAGTAATACACATAGTAACAGAGTTCGCAGCACTTCCTAGGCAGTAATACACTCCTGGAAATTGAAATAAGAACACCGTGAATTCATTGTCCCAGGAAGGGGAAACTTTATTGACACATTCCTGGGGTCAGATACATCAGATGATCACACTGACAGAACCACAGGCACATAGACACAGGCAACAGAGCATGCACAATGTCGGCACTAGTACAGTGTATATCAACCTTTCGCAGCAATGCAGGCTGCTATTCTCCCATGGAGACGATCGTAGAGATGCTGGATGTAGTCCTGTGGAACGGCTTGCCATGCCATTTCCACCTGGCGCCTCAGTTGGACCAGCGTTCGTGCTGGACGTGCAGACCGCGTGAGACGACGCTTCATCCAGTCCCAAACATGCTCAATGGGGGACAGATCCGGAGATCTTGCTGGCCAGGGTAGTTGACTTACACCTTCTAGAGCACGTTGGGTGGCACGGGATACATGCGGACGTGCATTGTCCTGTTGGAACAGCAAGTTCCCTTGCCGGTCTAGGAATGGTAGAGCGATGGGTTCGATGACGGTTTGGATGTACCGTGCACTATTCAGTGTCCCCTCGACGATCACCAGTGGCGTACGGCCAGTGTAGGAGATCGCTCCCCACACCATGATGCCGGGTGTTGGGCCTGTGTGCCTCGGTCGTATGCAATCCTGATTGTGGCGCTCACCTGCACGGCGCCAAACACGCATACGACCATCATTGGCACCAAGGCAGAAGCGACTCTCATCGCTGAAGACGACACGTCTCCATTCGTCCCTCCATTCACGCCTGTCGCGACACCACTGGAGGCGGGCTGCACGATGTTGGGGCGTGAGCGGAAGACGGCCTAACGGTGTGCGGGACCGTAGCCCAGCTTCATGGAGACGGTTGCGAATGGTCCTCGCCGATACCCCAGGAGCAACAGTGTCCCTAATTTGCTGGGAAGTGGCGGTGCGGTCCCCTACGGCACTGCGTAGGATCCTACGGTCTTGGCGTGCATCCGTGCGTCGCTGCGGTCCGGTCCCAGGTCGACGGGCACGTGCACCTTCCGCCGACCACTGGCGACAACATCGATGTACTGTGGAGACCTCACGCCCCACGTGTTGAGCAATTCGGCGGTACGTCCACCCGGCCTCCCGCATGCCCACTATACGCCCTCGCTCAAAGTCCGTCAACTGCACATACGGTTCACGTCCACGCTGTCGCGGCATGCTACCAGTGTTAAAGACTGCGATGGAGCTCCGTATGCCACGGCAAACTGGCTGACACTGACGGCGGCGGTGCACAAATGCTGCGCAGCTAGCGCCATTCGACGGCCAACACCGCGGTTCCTGGTGTGTCCGCTGTGCCGTGCGTGTGATCATTGCTTGTACAGCCCTCTCGCAGTGTCCGGAGCAAGTATGGTGGGTCTGACACACCGGTGTCAATGTGTTCTTTTTTCCATTTCCAGGAGTGTACACATAGTAACAGAGTTCGCAGCACCAAAAGTTGATGACTGTGTTGGTCGTGGAAATATCGTGCAGAAAATGGAAACATGAACTTTGTGTTGCATACGCCTGGTTCAAAATGGGACTTAACATGTGTGGTCATCAGTCCCCTAGAACTTAGAACTACTTAAACCTAACTAACCTAAGGACAACACACACATCCATGCCCGAGGCAGGATTTGAACCTGCGACCGTTGTTGTCGCGTGGTTCCAGACTGAAGCGCCTAGAACCGCTCGCCCAACTGGCCGGCTATACGCCTGGTATTCGATTTCTCCGCAGACCAGGCAGGCCGTGGCGGTAGCCGCCCAGCCAGGAAGAAGGGCGTAAACGGCTCTCATCAAAAAAGACGTTTTCCTTCTTTGTCCAGGGCTGTTTACCACGGAATTATACGTCGCCTCCACAGGATCTGAGGGTGTCGACCTCGCCGACAGGCAGCGTGCCTGTCGCAGCAGAGAGCGCTGTCGGCAGGGTACTGTTTTGCTACGCCAAGTCATGTGCGCTCGCAGCGCCATGCCGATATCCATCCGCTCTCAACTACGTAGGCCACTGAGGGAGCGTGCAAAGCCAGTCACGCCGTACGCTTTAAGTAGGCAGTCGCGTCCGGCTGTGTCAGCAGTTCAGTCCTTGGCAGTACCAACAGATTCGCCTCAGTGCCCCATGCAGACCCGGCCCTGTTCGTGCTGGTCTTCAGCAGCAGCACGTCAGCCGTCACACGCCGGCAGTACCGTCGCAGTAATGTCCCAGATCTTCACGTCATAGCTTACCACGACTCTTGGGTTCGTTGTGTAGGCACATCACAGACAACTTCATAGGAGAGACATATCTGTTGTATGTAGCTGGGTATATATTCATCCAAGGACATTATAACTGAGTTTATTTTGTTTATAAAGTTATTTTTTTAAAGTGTCTTCAATCACTCGTCAGCACGAGGGTACTTCAGGTTGCACATCCGAAAATACATATTGGAAAATATGTGATTTTTATAGTTATTTTGACCTTGCAAATATTTTAAAATAGACTGCTTTACATGTAGTCTTAGGTGCGCAGCTACGGTTTGGACTCTCACAAAGAATAGAAGATATTTACACACCTACGAAAAGGTAAAGAGTCAGGTTACAATATCGTAGTGCGAAGAAATTTCCATGCTGAGGTGTAGTACAGTTTATCAACGCATTCAAGGATAATAAGAGCGTACTGCGTGGCTTCAAAAACACACGGTACTTAAGATACGCTACAAAAAATTGCATTAGGAAGCTAAAAGGATACACTGGGAAAAGTTTCTTCGAAGGCAGCAGCAATTTGACTAACGAGAAGACAATACAAGCTTTAGAATAGAAAGGTTGGTGGGCCTGCCGTCATGTCCACAATTCGTAAGAGGAAGGCTGAATAATCGTTGGATGGAGGAAGTCAACTGAATACCTGCTAAACGCCAATACTCTGATGATAAACACTTACGCAGATTCAGAAACTCATACATAACTTCGAAGCGAACGGGATAAAAATTCGAAATCAAATGTTGGTGTTATCTTATGCTGAAGAAGAAGTTTTCTATCGCAGTTTCCAATCTCTAAACTGAAAAGGCACCTCGTTCGGATGGCGTCCACCCTGAGGTCGTGCTGATGATGGGTCCACTGACAGTGCCTCGTTTGACAGTATTACTAAACGAGTGGTTACGTATAGGTGCAAGCCCGGCGACTTGGGAAACAATTAGGACAGTAGTCTTTAAAAAGGGAAAGAATAATGAATCAACGGGGACAGGTGAAAATGTGTGTTCGGACTGGGACTCGAACCGGGGATCTCCTGCTTACATGGCAGACGCTCTATCCACCTGAGTCACCGAGGGCACAGAGGATGTTGCGACTGCAGGGACTATCTCACTCACGCTCCCCGTGAGACCCACCTTCTCACCTTATATGTCCACACACTACATTCGTAGTGTCCCTACCCAGCACACTCATTACTCGTGGAAGACAGTCTTATCAAGTTCCGTAAGAGTTCGGGTAATATGTGTGCATTCGCACAGAAGAGGATGGTCATGACCGGTATTGCCAGAACTATATACTTATATGGATAAGGTGTCTGTTCTTTCGGACATCTCAGAAAGAACAGATCCACGTAAGTATATAGGATAAAGGGCTGTCAACACCGAAACGCTGCACACCCATTTGTTTATTAAAAGTCTTGGACAAGGTTCAGGAGTGCCTGCTCTGTAACCGATTCACGAAAGGGAAATCTATAGATGATGCGGTTCGTAGAGCTCTTCAGAAAATAGAAATGTGCAAACTGATGGCTCATGCGACAATCGTTGGTGATCTACGACGTTAACATGCCTCCAACGTCTTCGGGATCTAAAATGGCTGTACAAGAGTTTTGTCGATTCTTAGTACTGAACCCCTACTACATTTTTTACATGAGGCAGATGCTGTTGAAAGTACTGCTGCTGCATACGGGGATGACGTCCTAGTAGCTGTGTGTACGGACTGCATGGCTCATTCAAATGCAACAACAGTGTATGGGCTAATAACTGGCTGTAGCCGTTCATAAAACCGCATACATGCATCTGAATGGAACACTTTTCCTCTCCAGAACTCTTTCACAGAGGTCTGGAGGAATCCCTTAAAACGCAAGATTGTTGCAGGTACACTATGTGATCAAAAGTATCCACACACCCACAAGAACATACATTTTCATATTAGGTGCATTGTGCTGCAATCTACTGCCACGTACTCCATATCAGCGGCCTCAGTAGTGATAATACATCGTGAGAGAGCAGAATGGGGTGCTCTGCGGAACTTACGGACTTCGAACATGGCCAGGTGATTGGGTTTCACTTGTGTCATACGTCTGTACGCGAGATTTCCTCACACCTAAACATCATTATGTCCACTGTTTCCGATGTGATAGTGAAGTGGAAGCGTGAAGGGACACATGGAACACAAAAGCGGACAGGCCAACCTCATCTGTTAACTGACAGAGACCACCCACAGGTGAAGAGGGCTGTAATGTGTAGTAGGCAGGCAACTATCCAGACCATCACACAGGAATTCCAAACTGCTTCAGGATCCACTGCAAGTACTATGACAGTTAGGCAGGAGGTGGTAAAACTTGAATGTAGTAGTAGAATAAGGGCAGTGTCAGTGCATTTTGTTAGTGTGCGTTGCCTACATGAGGGGCAGATACGCACTCAGTGCCAAACCTAATGTTCTCCTTTGATTGACAGTTACTTAACCGATTGTTCTCCTATGATTGACAGGTCTTTAACCTATTGTTCTGCTAAAAGGATCCTACTTTTTGATTGACAGGCAACTAACCTATTGTCATCTCCCACTCCCCTCCCCCCCACACGAAACCTCACCTCTAGCTGCTACATGTACACTTTCAGGTCTGAGATATTGGAATAGCTACTCTCACACTTATCAATTTGATTGACTACCTAATTATATTGATCATTTAATTAACCTCTCCTATTCTGGTAAACCTCCTCTCCCCCACCCCCCTCCTGGAAACTGGAGGGGAAAAGACTCAGATGATCGGTCATTTGGAGGGAATTCGATTGTAGTGTGTGGAATATTGTTTAAACAATTTAGACAATGTGAGGAATATTGTTTATTTAGACAATTTAGAGGATTCAAGCCCATGGATGGAATATGTGGAAATTGATGGAGAGGAAGAGTCTCATAACAGGAAATTCAGGGGTATATTGTTTATTCATAAGAAATTTAGTTTTTGGGGTGAGATTTCTCTTGTTCATCACTCTCTGCTCTTTGGAAACATGTAGGTGTTGTAAGAAGTAATTACATGGGGCAAACATGTTGCATAACCTAATGTTCGGCACTGTACTCTGGGTGTCTTAACCTAATGTTCAACCATATTTCAGCGCTTAACCTGTTGTTCTGTTAAGTGGTCTTCCTTGTCACCACCGTTTCCTTAAACTATTGTACCGTCTTTGATACCAAATTAAGTAATTAGTTATGTCCTCCGACAACTTTCTGGTACACTTTTCGAAATTCACATGCTTTTGAATGCCATTTCTGGAGCATTCTTCTTTGTCACCCACCCCCTTAAATTATTGCACTGCGTTTTAAATAGAAATTATGCAGTTTAACATAGTGTTCTGCACTTAACCTTTTGTTCTACCCCATGTCTCCCACTCACCCTCCCCTTAACTATTGTACTGCTAACGCCACATTGATATAAAAAATTTATGCAAATTCATTAAATCGATATTCTGCACATTTATGGGGTAGATTTTTTAATTCGCGGCATCCTATTGGTCGGTGACATCGACAGAAAATACTATGAACAAAAGATCGCTAATAAAAACACATCCCACCACCCCATAACTGATGCCAACGCTGACACCACCAACTCAGCACACAACCCCATGAGTCGGGGTGCACCGTCGCCCCCCACGAAGTGATGACGTGGCTGTCAGCTGCCGAGCCACACACAGGTGTCTGTTTGGGTCCCGCAAGCATGAGACGGAGGCATCCCTTTCATACTTGACACTTGAGAAATTCCTGTGGAAATATGTGTTCACCTAGGCACCACTGCTGGCATGATACCTCTCCACCTGCAGATACTGATGTCACAGGTCGCACTATAGAAATCTGTTCCAATGCTTCCCAGAGCAGCACAGGGTGCATTGCTCCTAGCTATCCGAACAGGACAGTCCATTCGTCACTGAATTTATACATGAAACTGCTGCTGCTACCAGTGTGGGAGCACCGCCCGCCATTGTTTTCTGCAGACTTTCAGCGGCAAAAAATATAAGAATATTGGGAACCAGGAACATATTTATCAGTGTAACTACAATTAAATAGGATTGCTGCTGCAGTCTCACATCAAGCAATGTAGTGGAAATGTCTCCTTTTGACGGCTGTGGTTCTGGAACGAATCTCAGTATCTATAGAGCACATAATTTTCCACGTACAAATCTCTCTCATACTCTCACGGTTATCAATGCGCTGAATCTATACGTGCTCACAATAGGACACACACTCATTTTCTCTGGTCATGCCACAGCATAAATCACAGTTACTTTACCCTGCAACACATATACGTTCCAGACAAACAGTGCAGTTATCATTTACATATGTACAGCACCCAAAAGATTATGTCATGCCCACATTTACACCAGTTACGTGTCTCGATTCTCTTCAGTTCTAGGAAATTATTTGACGTGTAAGTTTTTCATTCAGCACTTACGGAAGGTGCTGCATCCTGTCATGACTCTGTTAAGCAAGTGTTATAAAGCACAGGCGTCTGGCACTACGTGGTAATCAATAATGCCCCCTGCGGTCTAATGTTTTGGAAAGATATCACCGATACCGGTTGGTGTACTGTAATCAACATCATTGTTGACAATGGGACAAGAAAAACGCGAGAATACGCTTAGGGGGTGCCGATGAGGGGACCTTTTTTTTTGTTTATTTTTTATTTACAGCCATATTGCCTGTCCTGTTTGTACACTACAGCACGTAGAGTTGAGCCCTTGCATTGCTATATTGTGCAGTCGTCTACGAAATGAACCTATCACCTCTTATGTTCAGATATATTCCTCAATGCGTTGAAATCACAATTCACCATATCAAATGTATCCTTCCCTTACAACTAGACATACGTAATTTTCTTTTTTATGTGAATAGTTCTCTCATTACATCCCACAAACGACTGGTGCTATTTCGGAACATAAGCGACAGTTCTTATACGTTCAAGCAGCAGCATAACTTTTCTGACCAACAATTAAAGGTGTATAAAAAAATTATGATACGTCCACACTTGAACCAGCTGTGTGTCGTTTCCGCACTGCAAAAAATCCTCACGCCATCACATACTTGTCAATGAATAAAGGATGGAATTACAATTAAAAAAAAAGCGCTAGAGTCTTTTCGGTTTATTGATTTCACCACTTCCACGAAACCTTTTGGTATTTTCGATATTTGTAAATCCAGCCAACACACAGTGGTGACATTTATATATTCAGACCGCCAACTCGGGGTTTGTGTCTGTACGTTCCATGCACAGATTCCACCACCCAGATCACACAATTTTCCCCTGACTAAGAGATCATTGTGAGTGTAAAATATACTAGAGTACGTTCATTCGGAGCTAATTTTCACGGAAGGAGCTGGTGGGTGGAGAATCCACAAACTGTTGTAGGCTACAAACCCGAAACTTTAGCCTGGTGGAGTGTGCTGTAAGCCATGGAGTAACTAGAAACGAATCTCATCTGTGAAGATCTTTCCGTGAAAACTCGAAAGAATTAGAGGAAACTGATATGTTCACTCGCGAATACCGATGTCGGTGGTATAACATAATCCAAATCATCCTCATAATTTACAAAGTCAACTAAGGTGTTTCTCATGTCTAGAGAAGCAGCAAACGTGTCCTCCACCCGTCAATTACCCGCTAGATGCACACAACTCACACCACAATCGATGTTCTCTCAATCAAATAAAGATGGGAAATGTGAAGAAGCAGTCAATCAGACAATTTACATCGGAGGGAATAATGGTCCTACGCAAACATAAACGCTACGTTAATTTGCATAATTTTGAAGTACAACGCAGTATAATTGTTTAAGGGGGTGGATGACAAAGAAGAATGCTCCAGAAATGGCATTCAAAAGCATGTGAATTTCGAAACGTGTACCAGAAAGTTGTGGGAGGACATAACTAATTACTTAATTTGGTATTAAAGGCGGAACAATAGTTTAAGGAAATGGGCGTGACATAGAAAACCGCGTAACAGAACAACAGGTTAAGTGCTGACAAAGGGTCGAACATTAGGTTAAGACACCCAGAATACAGTGCTGAACATTAGGTTATGCAACATGTTTGCCCCAAGTAATTACTTCTTACAACACCTACATGTTTCCAAAGAGCAGAGAATGATGAGCAAGAGAAATCTCACCCCACAAACTAAATTTCTTATAAATAAACCATATGCCCTTGAATTTCTTGTTATGAGATCCTTCCTCTTCATGAGTTTCCATATATTCCGTACACAGGATTGAATCCCCTAAATTGTTTAAATAAACAATATTTCACACATTGTCTAAATTGTTTAAACAATATTCCATACACTACAATCGAATTCCCTCCAAATGACCGATCAACCGAGTCTTTTTCCCGCTAGTTTCCAGGAGGGGGGGTGGGGGAGAGGAGGTTTACCAGAATGGGAGAGGTTAATTAAATGATCAATTTAATTAGGCAGTCAATCAAATTGATAAGTGTGAGAGTAGCTATTCCAATATCTCAGACCTGAAAGTGTATCTGTAACAGCGATGGGTGAGGTTTCCTGTGGGGGGAGGGGAATGAGAGAGGATAATAGGTTAATTGCCTGTCAGTCAAAAGGAAGGATCCTTTTAGCACAACAATTGGTTAAGGACCTGTCAATCGAAGGAAAACAATCGGTTAAGTTCCTGTCAGTCAAAGGAGAACATTAGGTTTGACCATGAGTGCATACCTGCCCCTGATGTAGGCAACCCACACTAACAAAATGCACTGACGCTGCACTTGTTCCACTACTTTCATGGTCGAGCACCTGCTCATATGCCACACATCAAGCTGGTAAATGCCAAACGATGCCTCGCTTCGTGTAAGGAGTTTAAACATTGGACGATTGAACAGTGGAAAGCGTTGTGTGACGAATCACGGTACACAATGTGGCGATCCGATCGCAGGTTGTGGGTATGGCGAATGGCTGGTGAACGTCATCTGCCAAAGTGTGTAGTGCCAACAGTAAAATTCGGAGGCGGTGGTGTTATGGTGTGGTCGTGTTTTTCATAGAGGGGGCTTGCACCCGTCGTTGTTTTGTGTGGCACTATCACAGCACAGGCCTACATTGATGTTTCATGCACCTTCTTGCTTCGCACTGTTGAAGAGCAATTCAGGGATGGCGATTTCATCCTTCAACACGATCAAGCACCTGTTCATAATGCACAGCCTGTGGCGGTTACATGACGATAACATCCCTGTAATGGACTGGCCTGCACAGAGTCCTTACCTGAATCCTATAGAACAACTTTGGCTTTGGAATGTTTTAGAACGTCGACTTCGTGCCAGGCCTCACCGACCGACATCGATACCTCGCCTCAGTGCAGCACTCCATGAAGAATGGGATGCCATTCCCGTATAAACTATCCAGCACCTGATTGCAGTTATGCCTGCTGTCATCATGGCTAAGGGTGGGCCAGCACCATATTAAATTCCAGCATTACCGATGAAGTGCGCCACGAACTTGCAAGTTATTTTCAGCCAGGTGTCAGGATACTTCTGCTCACATAGTGTATGTAGGCATTCTTCAGGACGAAAAATTGAATTTTGTACAACATATAAAATCCGTTACTCTGAAATTGGCTAAAATTATGCATAAGATTGGCCTTGCTGGTACTGCTGACCGTAAATTACAGCTGCATGTTTTGCTGTAGTATCATGAAGATGTCTTCAGCTCAATTGTCGGCTTCGCTGTCAGCGTCTAGGAGCATCGCCTTCGACTGGAGCGCTAGATAACAATACTGCAACGATTACAGCGGAGTGTAAACTTGAGTCTCACTTGTGTCTTTCGTGCTACACACGTGCCAGTGTTCAGTGATGATTTTTAGGATATGTTCGAACGATATCACTGTATATTACAGGACAGCATATTATAGATAGGTTCTTTCAAGAAAAATATGACCGAATGTACATGATCAGAAGACCTCATGTCTATGAAAACAAAAGTGGAATGGTGTTCGTTGGTAAGCACATCAACTAAGAACGGCTAGACTGATTTGGTTAATTTAAAAGAAAAAAAAACGTTCGTAATACGAGGTACTTTCAAGTTCTAAGGCCTGCAATTTTTTTTCTCCGGACTGGAAAGAGATAGAAACATGCGCATTGCTTTAAAATGAGGCCACGTTCATTGTCAATACGTCCCAGAGATGGTAGCACCGTACGGCAGATGGAATTTTACCGCCAGCGGCGAGTATGAGAACTGTTTTTAATACTTAAAATGGCGACTTTTCCTTACTTGAACAGCGAGCAATCATTCGTTTTCTGAATTTGCGTTGTGCGAAACCAATTGAAATTCATTGACAGTTGAAGGAGACATGTGGTTCGTGGGTGCGACAGTTTAATGAAGGCAGAACATCGTGTGACAACAAACCGAAACAACCTCGGGCTCGCACAAGCCAGTCTGACGACATGATCGAGAAAGTGGAGAGAATTGTTTTGGGGGATCGCCGAATGACTGTTGAACAGATCGCCTCCAGAGATGGCATTTCTGTGGGTTCTGTGTACACAATCCTGCATGACGACCTGAAAATGCGAAAAGTGTCATCCAGGTGGGTGCCACAAATGCTGACAGACGACCACATGGCTGCCCATGTGGCATGTTGCCAAGCAATGTTGACGCACAACGACAGCATGATGCTGACAGACGACCACATGGCTGCCCATGTGGCATGTTGCCAAGCAATGTTGACGCACAACGACAGCATGAATGGGACTTTCTTTTCGTCGGTTGTGACAATGGATGAGACGTGGATGCCATTTTTCAATCCAGAAACAAAGCACCAGTCAGCTCAATGGAAGCACACAGATTCACCGCCACCAAAAAAATTTCGGGTAACCGCCAGTGCTGAAAAAATGATGGTGTCCATGTTCTGGGACAGCGAGGGCGTAATCCTTACCCATCTTACCCATTGCGTTCCAAAGGGCACTACGGTAACAGGTGCATCCTACGAAAATGTTTTGAAGAATAAATTCCTTCCTGCACTGCAACAAAAACGTCCGGGAAGGGCTGCGCGTGTGCTGTTTCACCAAGACAACGCACCCGCACATCGAGCTAACGTTACGCAACAGTTTCTTAGTGACAACAACTTTGAAGTGATTCCTCATGCTCCCTTCTCACCTGGCCTGGCTCCTAGTGACTTTTGGCTTTTTCCAACAATGAAAGACACTCTCCGTGGCCGCACATTCACCAGCCGTTCTGCTATTGCCTCAGCGATTTTCCAGTGATCAAAACAGACTCCTAAAGAAGCCTTCGCCGCTGCCATGGAATCATGGCGTCAGTGTTGTGAAAAATGTGTACGTCTGCAGGGCGATTACGTCGAGAAGTAACGCCAGTTTCATCGATTTCGGGTGAGTAGTTAATTAGAAAAAAAATCGGAGGCCTTAGAACTTGAATGCACCTCGTAATTCTAATAAGGTTTTTAGGGAAAGAAAAATGAGGAAAGTTGCTACGAAAATTCGGGTCGAAGGGTTGATACGTATTTCTTTTTTTATTGTTCCTTATGGTCCTGGAAAAGTTTTCAGAGAAATGTCGTGACAGTTACCAAGGGAAGTCGGAAAATTCGGACAAACTACAAAAATCTTAATTTTTGTATGCACCGCACTCTCGATCACCACTTACGACAGATACGACATATTTGGTTGATTCTTTTTCTTTTTGTTTTTCATTGTGGTCTCTGGATGGAAATAACTCGATTGAATGTTTTACAATGAAGAAAGTCTGGGAGATCTGAAGAAAAGTCTGGAAAAACGTATTGTACCCTGAATTAAAATAAAATTACTTTTTTTTTTACTTTTGAGTTGTTTCGAAATTTGTCCTACAAATGTAGTTGTTTTACTTATTTTCCAATTTATTACGATACTACATGCGCAAATTTTGTTTGAGAGCTGAGTCTCAAATTGTAAATCAAGCCAGTCGGTTACATAGCGACGAGAAATTGATGCACTTGTTTATTTTCATTTGAATTTAGATTAATCTCATCGCACAGTTTAATCGAAGTGACACAATTTAATCGCAATGCAGTGGCGACTGTATGAAGGAGCAATTTAGGTCGCAGAGCATGCAATGCTAGAAACTAATCGAGTCTTTGATCTAATCTAGCTGCAGAGCAACGTGATGGGCGAAATGAAATTGAACGCAATCGATTACCACAAAAATGTTCAGCACGTACACAAGAAGAAAATTCAAACGAAGATGACACACGTTGAATGAGACATCACCGATCAGCAGAAACCCATAGCGCGAAAATAAATTTAACTAATCGGGCAAGAAGACAAACAAATGCTGCGTTGAATGCTCATCGAGCTGCATTCCGTTACAGCGTGATAGTTGATTAAATTGTAGAACAGTCCATTGGTACTGGATCGATGTGCGTTGAGTGCCCACTTGGTAAGGCACTGAAATACAGAAATGAAACCCTTGGATTGTGTTGCGCAAGTAGCGAAGTCAAACTGGCGCCGTTGGCCCTGTCACCCGAGCCATTGCGCTCATTGGTTTCTGGAACAGGGAAAGATTCCACACATTTCTTAACGAAAATGCAGAAAGACAACAGTTGCTTCTGTATGACTTCATCTGGCGCAAAAAAGTGCGAGAATTCATCTCACATGTAAAATTTCCCATTGGGGTACTCCTGAATGTACTCCGCCTCCAACTGAATATCTATGGCCACAATCGTTAATAGATATAACGATCACTCAAAAACAAATCTTTTTCTCGTTGCTTCTTTGTTTACAAATTTCCAGTAACTTTTCACAAACTCACAAAGTGAGCACAAACAAATTTATTGCAATTTGGACAGGACAACGTACGTCCGGTCAGTTAGTTTCTGTTCAGGGACACACGAGCCTGGAGGTTAAGCGAATGGCAGTCTGACTGGGACACTAGAGGCACTGTAAGGCGGGTATTCAACATACTCAATCAGCGCAGCACTGCCCATATTCGCGCTATGGTGCATCTGTTGACAGGTCATTGTCCACTGACCTGACATCTACATCGAGCGAGGCGTGGAAACACATTAGCCGGTGACTGTGAAGAGTAAGTTTTGTGCTAATCATGTCGTTTTCAGTTGGTCTCGTTTCCAGGCAGCGGGGGAATACAGGCAAGTACATTGCCATCTGCAAAAAAATTAAAATGGCCAAAACGTTTGTATTATACTTCATGGGATAGGACATCAAATATCTAAACTATAACTGCTAAACTTTCAGTCTTATGATTAAGTGTCTGAATATAAAAATAACGTCAACATATCAGAAGAACAAAGAAGTATACTAACAAGAAATGCTTCCTCTCTGACACAGACTAATAAGCACGAATAAAATATAGCTAAAAGAAAGTGTAAAAATAAAAAATAAATTAATGATCATCCACAAGGCTATGCGTAGACGCGAGGATTGCAGAGGCACGCAAATACCAATGTGGGTAATGTAGAATAACGTAGCAACAATAGGGGTAGATGTAGTTAGTAGTTAGTCGTCAAACTCCCTCTAGTTAAATTCCTTTTATTTTATGTTTTTATTTCTACAGTAATATTAACAGTAGTAGGCCTATGTACAGGGTGGTCCATTGAGCGTGACCAGGCCAAATATCTCACGAAATAAGCGTCAAACGAAAAAACTACAAAGAACGAAACTTGTCTAGCTTGAAGGGGGAAACCAGATGGCACTGCCGGCCGGAGTGACCGTGCGGTTCTAGGCGCTACAGTCTGGAACCGAGCGACCGCTACGGTCGTAGGTTCGAATCCTGCCTCGGGCATCGATGTGTGTGATGTCCTTAGGATAGTTAGGTTTAATTAGTTCTACGTTCTAGGCGACTGATGACCACAGATGTTAAGTCCCATAGTGCTCAGAGCCATTTTTGTGAACGCATGCTGTTACAGCGTGATTACCTGTAAATACCACATTAATGCAATAAATGCTCCAAATGATGTCCGTCAACCTCAATGCATTTGGCAATACGTGTAACGACATTCCTCTCAACAGCTAGTAGTTCGCCTTCCGTAATGTTCGCACATGTATTGACAATGCGCTGACGCTTGTTGTCAGGCGTTGTCGGTGGATCACGATAGCAAATATCCATCAACTTTCCCCACAGAAAGAAACCCGGGGACGTCAGATCCGGTGAGCGTGCGGGCCATGGCATGGTGCTTCGACGACCAACCCACCTGTCATGAAATATGCTATTCAATACCGCTTCAACCGCACGCGAGCCATGTGCCGGACATCCATCATGTTGGAAGTACATCGCCATTCTGTCATGCAGTGAAACATCTTGTAGTAACATCGGTAGAACATTACGTAGGAAATCGGCATACATTGCATCATTTAGATTGCCATCGATAAAATGGGGGCCAAATATCCTTCCTCCCATAATGCCGCACCATACATCAACCCGCCAAGGTCGCTGATGTTCCACTTTTCGCAGCCATCGTGGATTTTCCGTTGCTCAATAGTGCATATTATGCCGGTTTATTTTACCGCTGTTGGTGAATGACGCTTCGTCACTAAATAGAACGCGTGCAAAAAAATCTGTCATCGTCCCGTAATTTCTCTTGTGCCCAGTGGCAGAACTGTACACGACGTTCAAAGTCCTCTCCATGCAACACCTGGTGCATAGGAATATGGTACAGGTGCAATCGATGTTGATGTAGCATTCAACATCGACGATTTTGAGATTCCTGATTCTCGCGCAATTTGTCTGCTACTGATGTGCAGATTAGCCACATCAGCAGCTAAAACACCTACTTGGGCATCATCATATGTTGCAGGTCGTGGTTGACGTTTCACATGTGGCTGAACACTTCGTGTTTCCTTAAATAACGTAACTATCAGGCGAAGGGTCCGGACACTTGGATGATGTCGCCCAGGATACCGAGCAGCATACGTAGCATACGCCTATTGGGCATTTTGATCACAATAGCCACACATCAACACGATATCGACCTTTTCCGCAATTGGTAAACGGTCCATTTTGACACGGGTAATGTATCACGAAGCAAATACCATCCACACCGGCGGAATGTTACGTGATACCACGTACTTATACGTTTGTGACTATTACAAAGCGAAAAAAGTGGTTCAACTAAAACTTTCATATTTCTTTACGTACTACACGAATATGTAATAAATAATGGGGCTTCCTATTTAAAAAAAACGCAGTTGATATCCGTTTGACCTATGGCAGCACCATCTAGCGGGCCAACCATAGAACCATCTGGTTTCCCCCTTCAAGCTAGACGAGTTTCGTTCTTTGTAGTTTTTTCGTTTGATGCTTATTTCGTGAGATATTTGGCCCGGTCACTATCAATCTAAAAGTCATGGCAATAAGTTAAATTGAACTGGGTTCTATAGAGAACAGATTACAGAAAGCAGCTGTTTGTCGCATGTAGACTACAACAGGAAAAGGAGTAGTAATAGAGTTTAATCCCTTTTCTTTTCGCGGTAGGTACTCATAAAATAGCTTCCTTAGGCAGAAATTGACATCTGTTGCCAGTGTTTACAATTCGCACTCCTTGTCGTTGTAGAGTACACGAAGGACTTTACATATACTGTTGTTTCTCTTTTCTATTCTTTTCTTACTTTCTCCCTTAATCTCTTATTTCTTCGCTACTTCATTACTTGTGAAGGGTTTTGGCTACACCGATGGGTTTTCCCTTGGCGCAGCGGGTAACGCAGTGACGCAACCGAGTTTCTCTCTGTAGCGCTGTCCTGAAAAAGGCTGTATCGGCCCTCATGTGCAAGCTGAGGAGGGACCAAGCACATATCATTTGCTTACTGGCCAGTATTCGTAAAAGCAGTATTTAAAATTTAAATAACTTGAATGTAAAATAACGAGCAAAACCATTTAACAGTTTTCTCGTAGAAGGATTATTTAGTGATCCGTAACAAATTCCATTATACTGTTATTTTGTAGACTTCAAGACCAGTGTAGGTTTTAAATATTGTACTTTCCAGAAAAGATCGGATGGCGAAGAAACCAAATAATGAAATATTACATAGCAAGCAGTCTCTGCAGCGTTAAGTGTGACGTCGTTGCTCAGAGTTAGATATACGTGACCGAGTGAGACAATCATTGTAATACGCCTTTAATTGTTACCGGTTTCCGCCATACAGTGGCCATGCTAGGAAACCGGAAGCTATGCTCAACGATCACGATGAAAAACGTGTATTGTGTCTAGAAGAAATAAAATAAATTTACTACACATGTTACTCACTTTCCTCCATGAACAAAAAACTTTTTGTTTTGTTTTTTACAAGTGAGTCAGTTCTGTGGTGGCAGATTCAGTAACGCTGATAATGTGGTAAATCCAGTTTTGGGAGTGGAGGGCTTATGAACAGTTAGAGCTATCAGACACGGCTAATGTTCATGAATAAATGTTTCTAAGTTGGAAAAACATTAAACGCAATAATGGCAGTGGGTTTGCTTTGTGTGTGTCGAGAGGAGAGACATACCACGATATTCTACGAATGCATTTCCCAATGCTACCGTGGGCAGAACGGAAATCTTACACAAAAGTTATGTTAAATTTCATTTTCGCGCATTTGCGCGACGAACAATACGGTTTTGTTTCTATACAGTTTGATGACATGTTAAATTCTTCTTCGCCGGCCGCGGTGGCCGTGCGGTTCTAGGCGCTACAGTCCGGAGCCGCGCTGCTACTACGGTCGCAGGTTCGAATCCTGCCTCGGGCATGGGTGTGTGTGATGTCCTTAGGTTAGTTAGGTTTAAGTAGTTCTAAGTTCTAGGGGACTGATGACCACAGCAGTTGAGTCCCATAGTGCTCAGAGCCAAATTCTTCTTCTGATATTGCATTGCGAAGCTTATATCCTGTTACCTACCTGTTAGCTTTTAATCAAAAGTAGCAAAATACCTCGCTCTGAAATAATGGCTGTGGGTTTGCTTTGTATGTGTCGAGAGGAGAGACATACCACGATATTCTGCGAATGCATTTCCCATTGCTGCCGTGGGCAGAACGGAATTCTTACACAAAAGGTATGTTAAATCGCATTTTCGCGTATTTGCGCGACGAACAATACGGTTTTGTTTGATGACATGTTAAATTCCTCATCTGGTTTTGCATCACGAAGCTTGATTTCCTGTTGCCTACCTTTTAGCTTTTAATCAAAACTAGCAAAATACCTCGCTCTGAAATGCCCAGCGGGTAAAATTGTTATTGAAGATAAAAGTCTCTGGAAACCAAACTGCAAACGGTTTCACTGTTCCGAAAATATTGTCTGCAGTTATTCAGTGAATGTAGTTCAACTATGCGGTCATCTCGGAAAATATTAAGAGAACTTCCTGTCAAATATAATTTCGTATGCACAGTTTGAAATGGAAAAGAAAAGTTACAATTTATTTGTTGCTAACACCAATTAACCCTTCGAGTCCCAATAACACAAAAAACGTAATTCTTGAATTTTTCAAAAAATTGACCGTTATCGTTACAGTAAGCAACGAATGCACGAGGAAATTGACAAAAAAAAAATCAACTGTTTTAAGGACGTAGTTTCACTTTAGAACCACCCACTTTTTCATGAGATATGTTTGAGAAGTATGTCGCATTTTTTTCTGGGCAACTCGGAAATCCCATGAACTCATAATGCCTAAAGAAAATTATAGTCCGAAATAACAAACAAAAATAGGTCTAAAATTTAATAAATCTGTATCAAAAGCAAATACTGCTTCATTTCATAACCACTCATAAAAGCTGTAGTACAGACTCTAATTTACGTTACAGCAACTTTATATATACTTTCACTCTCAATGGTTTCCTCAATATAATCACTATAAAAAAACACGTCACAAAATCCTACAATCACGTAGCACAATCTCGGCGCCGACTGTTACTTTAACGTTTTAGCTGACTACTGCAATGGAATTCATTCGTTGAAGTCCTCACTGGACCACTACATTTTTCCGTGTTGGAGTAGCATCGGCGGTTTCAAGCGAGAAGCACTGGTACTTCAAAAATAATAAAACGGCGGTGCGAGTATTTTAAGACACACAAAAAACATAAAAACCTGTTAGTTATATTTAACAATAACATTATACGTGTGAGCGTTGCATTTCGAACTTATACTACAGACATACATATTTCTCTTGTGTATATACAGATTTGATATTTTGCATTCTTAAATTGGAATTAAACTTTCGATAAAACCTGGGAAGTTTGTTACCTCTAAATAACAAAGTTAGAGGGACTTTCTACACCGAAGTTCACACTAAACATAAAATTCTATTTTTTATTTATATTGTTTCAAACCTTGTGAAACAGGGAACATATACTAGTTACGGAGGATCTCTTTATTGTGCACGATCCTAAATATAGTGTGCCCTACGTAATTTGAAGAACGTAGGTGGTGCGTAACTACATATGAAACAGGTCCCACTAACGAGTTGTTACCTTGGGTGGATAAGCATTATCACTACCAGAACGGTGCATGTAGTATCAGCTGCATTTGTTAGTAAAAGTTTAAGTTGTCTCGTAGATACGTGACCAAGAAGCAGAAGCTGTCTGTCTCTGCCGCCACCTGTGAGCGTTGACCCTCGCGACCGTCAGGAGACCAGTTAAACTGATTACCTCAAATTTCCGATGTGATGGAAGTTATTGCTTTAAATACAACATAGGAGAACCACAGTGCAATGCAGGCTCTCGGTCTTGCATCAGTCATCACTAAAATGGTTCCTGAAGTGGCTGCCCAGAAGCCTTTTGTGTTGCGCATGGCCTGGTAACGAGGCATTACGCCAACGTTGGCCGAGCAACCGGGGCGCCCCACGAAGCTAGTGCCGAGCGACCCAGTGAGGACATACCCGAATCCGACTATGGACAGAGGACCTACGACGGTCACCGATTCGACCCTGGCCCATGCTGTCTGCGTGAACTACTGTGACTACGCCTCCATCGCCGCTGCCATCGCAGCCAGCTTACGGCACCGGGACGCTGGCTACAACAGCTTTTGTCAATAAACAGGATGTCGACAGTCTCAAACTGAAGTCATCCTGGTGTCTGACAGCTTGTGGGCGCTTTCTATCCCAGCGATGCTGCCGCTATACGTGGACGACGACGACGACGCATCCCCCCCGCCAACACACACACACACACAAAACATTAATATATCAAGAGAATAAAAAAAATCCAATTCATCCAGTCCGAACAAATTTGGGGGCAGATGTCCCGTTGGATCTCAGGCGAAGAACAGAACTGGAAATCCCCCCTCTCGAAAGACTCCAAACAGGAATTCCCTCTGAACCACTTCCATCCTATTGGGATGTTTGACTGAAAAGGATGAAGGCCTTCAACAGCTCGCCCTGCTCTCACGACTTCTGAATGAAAGATGTAAAGCGAACTACAGAACGCATAAGCCCACGGAGTAACTGGGATGCTGCCTTGACACATTTACATCCGTTTCTCTCACGTCTAATGGCACATGGAGTTCAGGGTGGGCCAAAATCTAGGAGGGGCGGCAACCTTCCACAATAATGGGAACTGTTGCAGTGGTTATCATTTCTATTCTCCTAGTGGCTAGAAATTTTCCTTTTTAGGAATGATAAGTAACTAAAGAAATGATCGTTATGTGTTTCCAGTTTCGTCTGACCATAGCTAACCATTGGTACGTGATCTTGCAGATGTAAATAAGCTTGGCAGTGGACGTGTGAGCACATACAGCCTGTCTCTAAGTCACTGCTGATCGTGAATCCTTAACCGGTTTATTGTAACTGTCCATACAATACCCACTACATCGTATGGTCTTATGCACAAAAATAATATATGACGGTGAATGTCAAATTTTTAGTTTTCTCCAAAGTAAAATGTGATAAAATATTCGAAATAAACGAGAAGTTTCAAAAGTTAAAACAGTTTCGGAATCTCTTGGGATGAATATATCAGCAACAGAGATAAAATCTTCTTTGGCCAATATTTCCTTTGTAAGTAATAATATATTTGATACTAAATACGTCCACAAATATTTTCTGTTTCATCAACAATGTATGATTCTTAACACATCATCCCAGTGAAACTTTTCGCACATATACATTGCAAAGTTTTTCAGTCGAAGCAAATTATGGATATTATAAATAAGATGATATTTAACGTCCACTAAAGAGGAAATCAAGTACGTGCATTATTTCAACAGCGCTTTTATTCTGTAACGCGCTCTTAACATACTAAACAGCTTGGAATAACACAAATAAACGTTTTTGTGCAAAAAAGGCTTCAGATCCCTTGTTCAACACGTGTTTATGCGCAGTAACATTTTCTGTTTAGTTTACAAACACATTTAATTATTTGTCTCTCTAAATATTTCGATGTATAACATAGAAAGACGTGTTAGTGACGTAAAGCTAAATGCATCATGAAGACACAAGAGTTTCCAGAAGTACTTCTGTATGTCATGATGTTAAAATAAGATGATGTTGATATAGACTCGACCCTAGTCTATAACTCATTGGTACTGACTTCCAGATTACAACATTGAGTTTTGATATGTGATTATACATCAAACACGTCCAAAAGTAGGTCTAGACTCGTCCGGTAAAAGGGCATGTAGAAGTCAGAATTTATGTAGGATAAGGCGTGCAGAGCCATGCCCATCATAGGAAGACATACTAGTATTGTTTGAATGCAGCAGCTGTGTGCCAGAAGAAAGGGGACCGATGGCCATAGCAGTCTGGTCCCTTCAATCCCACAAACCAACCAACCAGAAGAAAGTTATGTAAACAGTTGGTATTTGAAAAGTTGCCGAAGTAGCGGATGTTGTTGAATGTATCAACTAAATGCTGAAAGTGATGTCTAGAACGGCAACCGCCGGTTTACATACTGCTGAGAGCTGACAATATCAAAACTTACAGGAACGACAGTCCAGAATCTCACTGTTGCACAGCTCTGAAATCCTTTTTTTACAACCTGATCAGTTACATTATTTTCCTGGGTACGCTTTATTGGGATACGTTTAACGGAATGTGATTGCCATGCGTCTACACGCAACAGGTGCAGCCAATAAAGAAGGAAAGGAATTAAAACTACTAAGTACCTTCTATCATGATCTGTGGACGGATATAGGAGAGCTAACGATGTATGTGTATATTTATTAATATTACTTACCAACGCTGTTTTCCGAAAGCGTTTCCGTAGAAAAGCCAGTACTTATCAGTTTGGTCATCTACCCAAATACAATTAATATTTTATACCAGGCCGCACGGTACTGATTGTGGAAGGAAAACTGGGACCATGTGTACAAAATAACAGCACAAAAATAACTAGCGTGGTGGAGGATGACGCGGGAGTGAGACACTAGTCGTGAGGGCCGAATAATATGAATAAGGGTAACGCTAAAAACGGATCGCGTCAGTCGCAGTCGGTATGTTATCAAATTATTTAGCATAGAATTAAAGGTGATTGAAAAATCTATGTCAGTAGGGAACAGGGCTTCGCTGGCAACACCATCACCCTGTTTCTACATCTATATGTATATTTCGCAAGCCACCTTTCTGTGTATGATGGAGGGTACATTTATCCATCTTGTTACTACTAAAAGGCAACGTATGTTTCCCGCAAGCCTCTTGAAGACAATGATGACAATCGTGCTGTACGTCCTCTGACACATTTTGTTTTTGTACAACTCTGTCGTTCTTTTTTTGAAAGCCTCATAGCGTCGGTTCATTACATGGTTAGACTGTACGCTACAGGAGATTCTATTCTTCTTGTAACTGCACATGCGCGGGATGTGGTAAGAGCCCAGTTGCGCTGAGGTAAGGTAGGTGTATGTAACTAAAGTGTGGTATATGCGACATGATTTGACGCAGCTGCGTTGCATCTCTACGGCAGTGTTACAACGATTAAAGTTCCAATCGTCGTAAAGATATGTATTATTCTTTAGCTGTAAATTAATGTCAGTCCAAATGGAATTTCTGTTTCTCATAGTTGCTACTGTCAAAATTTTGTAACCTCGATTCACTAACTATAGCGTATGAAGAGAATGATTCAATATATCAACAATAAATGAAAAGAATTGGATAGAACACGCTGTCTTGCATATCACGTACTAAGGAAAATGTGAAAAGAAACTTCTACGACAGGGTTACTTTCCTTTCTGGCAAGTCCATATGCCACATATCATAAGAAGTACACTCCTACTGCATCCTTGACTTGCATGTCTGTGTTGTTGGTCTCGGTTTTCCACTTACCACTGTTGATATGCATACAGACTGTATGCGGACAGATTCCGCAGTTACATAAGCAGGTCCGTTTGACGTTTGTTTTCTACCCTATTCGGCCCAGGTAGAAATCGGTTTATGATCACTCGCACTGGCGGTGACGCGGAGACCAGTGGAACAATCAGTCAACCCCTGTGTCGCTGACGGCGGATTTCACAAAGTGAACGGCTAGCCACAAACCAAGTCCAGTGTGTGGGAAATTAGCGTGCGCATAGCGTGAACCAAATCGGAAAACGTAAAGACTGAGAAACGTCAGTCACACTGCTATCAATGGCACGTATCAAAGGCTTCAGAAAACAGCCAAAGCAGCCGGACAAGTAAGTGCAGGGTCGCGGTTGTTTACAGGCGTTGTCACGTCAGTGGAATGGTCCACGTTTCACGCCCACAGCGATGGTGAAGCCCTCCACGGGAGCAAGCAGCAGCTGCAGTATGTAGCCCGAGTATTCCTGACCTTTTCTCCAAGTCGATACTCGGGTTGGACGGATGATACAAATAACTTTCGGATACTGAAGTTTAGAGGATCTAGGGGCTTCGCACCACACTGAGTTCATGGAATCAACGATCACTGTCAGGTTTTGCATAATCTGTGTATTGTGAATTACCTGAACTATGGTGTCATCACTTGTATCCCTCTTGATGTTGGAATGTTCATAAATATTAAACGTCGTATGAAGATATAAATTAATGTGTGTATTCTGTTTACCTGCGTCCACAGTTGTGTAGTATTTCCGAAACATTACCTTTGGTAGTAGCGCCCAGCGCTTTCGTAAAACTTTAATTGTCTAATGTCAAGTCCGATCTAAGCACAGTGCAAATAAAGATGCAGTATAACAAGAATTAAACATAAATTATTACTGTAAGTAATATGTTTGTAATACGTCGAATGAATTCATGATTAGACACCTGATCTGACCCGGTTATCTCATTTTAGTGAAGTGCCATATCTTGTTACAGAAAATAAAAAGAATACTGTCCCACTATGTATGTCTTCAATTTTCCAAATTCACTATGAAATCGGCTTTATTAGATCATTTTTCGCAATATTAGTGGCAGGATGCTACACCTGACGCCACCATACTCCACGGAAAAGAAGCAGTGTACCACATCATATGGAGTCAGGTGTAGCTTTCACATTCAAGTGTGGCAACGTTGGCAAAGTGTTTGCGTAAATGGTAACAGGCCCGAAAAATGGGTTCTAGCACGGAATTTACGTAGTTGGATGTGGAAAACCACCTAAAAACCCAACCAGGCTGGCCTCCTCGCTAGCCCTCAGTCAAAGGCGGACACTCCTCTCCTTGTCCCGGAAGCATCGCGTTAGCACCCTCAGCTATTCGAGACCATTGTGTCACTAGGCATATGAAATATGTAAAAATGGTTTAGAAGAGGAGAATGTTCCATTAAAGGGAACGACTGTGCATTAGCGATCTTCATGGTGAGGTAAGATGTGTCAAAAAAAATTTCACAAACCTTTTTGCGAATAGAATGTACACGGTCGGAAAAAATTAATTCGCCTCGAAAGACGACGTCGATTTTGATTCGATGACGGCGTATGCCACCAGGGGGTTAGTAGATGTACGTCTTCCGCCGAGAGATAGCGTAGTGTAATAGCTACCAGAGCGCCATCTGTGACGACTCTTTAATAGGGGAAGTTCACAGACAAAAGGCCCAGTGTGGTGCAAACGTGTGAAGAAAGCAGGCAACCATGGCACGGAGACGCACTGGTGCTTCCTACAGCCAACTGAGCGAGTGTGAAACGGGTCAGATTGTGGCCTCTCATGTGACGGAATGGTCCTTTCACAGAATTGCAACACAAGTTGGACGTGTTATGTCAGTTGTGCAAGGATACTGGTATCGGTGTTCAAGTGAACATTCTCCAACGTGTATACGAGGTTCTAGACGTCCACGCAGCGCAGACGCCCACCAGGATCGTCGTATTGTAAGTACAATAGGGCAGATCGTACAGCTAACACAGCACAGGTAAGAGGGCTGGTGAGCCCAGACGTGACAACACGAGGATCGCTTGGAAGATGGAATGGTGCGCCGTGGTCTTCAGCAATGGAAGTAGATTGTGACCGCAGGCAGAGTACATTCGTCCCCAATCCAGGCCTTATGGTCTGCGGTGTGGTAAACAATTACTCTCGTTCACCTTTAGTGTTCCTAGAGGGGACGCTGAGAAGCGATCGGTACGTGCAGAGTATCGTTAGGCCCGTTCTTTTGGCGTTCGTGCAACAGGAAGGTGACGTATTGTTCCAACTGGATAATGCCCGCGCACGCATTGCCCGTGAAACTCAACGTGCTCAGCGAGACATGCAGCAACTTCGACTGCCAACATAAGCTCCAAACCTGTCTCCAATCGAGCACGTGTGAGATATGATAGGACGACAACTGACACGTGCGACTCGTCAACCAACATCTCTTACGGAACAACGGCAACAAATCGAGCAGGCGTGGCATAACGTATCCCAGGACAGTATTCGCCATTTGTACGATCAATGTCGTGCCAGAGTCAGCGCATGCATTGCCGTCTGTGGAGGCTACACTGCGTACTAAAATAGGTGTTTCAGCATGGATCGATACATGGTACCTCAGAACCGCTTGTGCTATTGATCTGTATATGTAATCATTCCATGTACTCCATATGTACTGTTGCAACAATAAATCTTAAGTGAATAGGAAATCTCTAACAGGATGTAATAATTTTTCTGGCAGTGTATTACTGACATTGAACAGGTCTTTACACAATTGACGTTGTTAAAGCCGTCACTTGAGAATGGCAGGATTCGCGCCGGAATGGCTGCTGTAAGTGCACTAGTGTGCAAAACTTGAAGATGAAAGTAACTTTCGAATAATGTGTCATTGCCAAGAAAAAAGGCTCAATGAAACTTTGACCATACCTAGGAAGATCTGCTACAGGATAGCGCAGAAGGCGACTGAAAGAAATAAGCAATGAGACGTACAGAAATGACACTTTCGTTCAGAGACTATGATGACACTCAAGTCACTGCAATTTATGGTAGTCCCCTGTACATTACAAAAGGCAGGACATGATTGTTAATAGGGTGTGTGATCACCAAGGATGGCAGCGATTGCTCTGTAACGTGCTGCGATGCTCTCCACAAGGTTGGTAAGGAGTTCTTGTGGTAGATGTTCCATTCCTCCACCAGTGTGGTTTACAGCTCCTGGATAGTCGTTGGTGCACGCCGATGTACTGCGATACACCTCCCCAACGCATCTCACACGTGATCGGGACAATGGGCAGCTCAATCCATTCGCAGAATATTCTCACGTTTGTCGGCCTGTGTGGCCGAGCGGTTCTAGGCGCTTCAGTCCGGAACCGCGCTGCTGCTACGGTCGCAGGTTCGAATCCTGCCTCGGGCATGGATGTGTGTAATGTCCTTAGGTTAGTTAGGTTTAAGTAGTTCTAAGTCTAGGGGACTGATGGCTTCAGATGTTAAGTCCCATAGTGCTCAGAGCCATTTTTTTTTCTCACGATTCAAGAGCTTTTGCACCTGCGCAGTTTCATACTGTCACGCACTGACACCCATAAAAATCAAGTCACGACCGAATGCACCCCTGTAACGTCGCGCACGGGGAAGGAGTACAGTGTTACAATAACTTTGACCGGTGAGTATACAGTGTTAACAGATTTGGAGGTCAGGACGCCCATGGAACATTATGCTTCCGCACATCATAACACCTGGAACACCAAAACGATCGTGTTCGACAGTGTTTCTCGTTGCATTACATACCCTCATATGGCGAAGGTGTACACTCTATGCTCGCCGGTAAACATTGTTGTGACACTGTACTCCTTCCGTGTGTGGGCCTTTTCAGAAGTGCATTCGGTCCTGACTTCATTTTTATGGCTAATGGTGAGTGACCACATTGAACTGCGCTGGTGGAGGATATCTTGACATGAGGAGATATTCGGCGAATGGACTGGTCTGCCCGTTCCCCCACTTAAATCCCGTCGACCATCTACATCTACATCTACATCTACATGATTACTCTGCAATTCACATTTAAGTGCTTGGCAGAGGGTTCATCGAACCACAATCATACTATCTCTCTACCATTCCACTCCCGAACAGCGCGGGGGAAAAACGAACACCTAAACCTTTCTGTTCGAGCTCTGATTTCTCTTATTTTATTTTGATGATCATTCCTACCTATGTAGGTTGGGTTCAACAAAATATTTTCGCATTCGGAAGAGACAGTTGGTGACTGAAATTTCGTAAATAGATCTCGTCGCGACGAAAAACGCCTTTGCTTTAATGACTTCCATCCCAACTCGCGTATCATATCTGCCACTCTCTCTCCCCTATTACGTGATAATACAAAATGAGCTGCCCTTTTTTGCACCCGTTCGATGTCCTCCGTCAATCCCACCTGGTAAGGATCCCACACCGTGCAGCAATATTCTAACAGAGGACGATCGAGTGTAGTGTAAGCTGTCTCTTTAGTGGACTTGTTGCATCTTCTAAGTGTCCTGCCAATGAAACGCAACCTTTGGCTCGCCTTCCCCACAGTATTATCTATGCGGTCTTTCCAACTGAAGTTGTTCGTAATTTTAATACCCAGGTACTTAGTTGAATTGACAGGCTTGAGAATTGTACTATTTATCGAGTAATCGAATTCCAACGGACTTCTTTTGGAACTCATGTGGATCACCTCACACTTTTCGTTATTTAGCGTCAACTGCCACCTGCCACACTGTACAGCAATCTTTTCTAAACCGCTTTTCAACTGATACTGGTCTTCGGATGGCCTTACTATACGGTAAATTACAGCATCATCTGCGAACAACCTAAGAGAACTGCTCAGATTGTCACCCAGGTCATTTATATAGATCAAGAACAGCAGAGGTCCCAGGACGCTTCCCTGGGAACACCTGATATCACTTCAGTTTCACTCGATGATTTGCCGTCTATTACTACGAACTGCGACCTTCCTGACAGGAAATCACGAATCCAGTCGCACAACTGAGACGACACCCCATAGGCCCGCAGCTTGATTAGAAGTCGCTTGTGAGGAACGGTGTCAAAAGCTTCCCGGAAATCTAGATATACCGAATCAACTTGAGGTCCCCTGTCGATAGCGGCCATTACTTCGTGCGAATAAAGAGCTAGCTGCGTTGCACAAGAACGATGTTTTCTGAAACCATGCTGATTACGTATCAATAGATCGCTCCCTTCGAGGTGATTCATAATGTTTGAATACAGTATATGCTCCAAAACCCTACAGCAAACCGACGTCAATGATATAGGTCTGTAGTTCGATGGTTTACTCCTACTACCCTTCTTAAACACTGGTGCGACCTGCGCAATATTCCAGTCGGTAGGTACAGATCTATCCGTGAGCGAGCGGTTGTATATGATTGCTAAGTAGGGAGATATTGTATCAGCGTAATCTGGACCTGAAGACTTGCCCGTATCAAGCGATTTGAGTTGCTTTTTCAACCCCTAAGGTAGTGAGATACGTTGGGGGACGTATTGCAGCACGTCTACATGCACAAACAACCTTCCAGCAGTTGTCAACCGGTCTGTTGCAGGAACAGAACGTCCTGCCGACCTTCTGGCCAGTGTGGCAGCACGTTGTAAAACTTATATTGCCGTCCTTTGTGATAACACACTCTATCAACAACCATGTTCTGCCTTTTGTAAAGTCCAAGGGACCAACACGACTCGCGTTGAGCTTGAAGTTTCTTCCGTGTCATCACATACGCATCAGAATTTATAGGGGTTCCACTTGGCATGATGTCCATAAGCAAGAGTTCTTCGGAACCGAAAAACACCGTATCCATAACTTTCCCAGCAGGAGGTGTGGTTTTAATTTTTTTTCTTGGGTAATTTGCATGATGCCACTCCATTGGTTGCCTCTTCGTCTCTGGTGAAAAATGATGGAGCCATGTTTCATCACCTATCACAATTATTACAAGAAATTCATCTCCACCATTCTCGTACTGTCCTAAAAGTTCGCTGCATACCGTTTTTCTTGTTTCTTTGTGAGCCACTGTCAACATCCTGAGAACCCACCTTGCACAAACCATTTTAAAGCCAAGACTTTCAGTATTCTGCAACCACTTCCTTCCGTATCCCAACGTAGCGTGACAATTCGTTCACTGTGATGCGTCTGCCGGCAGTCACCAATTCGTTAACTCTCTGCACATTGTCTGGAGTGTGTGCAGTACGAGGCCTGCCGCTGCAAGGACGATCATCAATATTGCCGTGCCAGCCTCCATCACGTAACCTGCTTGCCCACCGACTAACTGTACTGCAATCGACAGCAGCATCTCCATACACCTTTTTCAACCTCTTGTGGATGTTTCCCACTGTCTCGTTTTCACAGCACAGGAATTCTGTGACAGCACATTGCTTCTGACGAACGTCAAGTGTAGCAGCCATCTTGAAGACATACTGTGACGGCTCTACTCACGGGAAAAGGTTGAACTAAGTTTGAAAACCAGCAGGAAGGATGTATCTACACATTGTAAAACTTTCACACATGCTGAATGAAAACTGTATTTTTATAAAAATAGTGTGCATTTCTTTTGGAGTGACCTTCGTAACATCTTTGAATATAATTTCATTTCTGTTCGAATCATTGCTTTGAGTTATCTTTGCACTATCATGTAGCAGTTCTTTCTACTCGTATATATGGTCCAAGTTTCATCGAGCTATGTTACTTGACAGAGACACAACATACGAAAGTTACTTTAGGCCTTGAGTTTTGCCCTCCAGTGTACATTTAATAACAGTCCAGGCGGAAAAACGTTGTCATTTCTAAATTGTTGTGTGTCTTTGGTACAGAGCAGCTTTCACGACTCAGCCTACAGATGGACAGCAAGCTGGAGGCGCGTAGGCTGTAGGGGAGGCCGGGGCTAACAGCCTGGGGTAATGTCCCGGAACAACCCTCAACCTGCCTTCCCCTTCCGCGCCGAGCCGCAGCCTGTAAGCCGCTCCAGGATTTGTGTGAGATACACTCTGTCCTTCGTCGGCTATTAACCGCTGTGGATGCGAGGCCTGGAATAATGATCCTATCTGGAACCAACTTCAAGTTCGTTGCGGAAACAGAACGCCTACAGCACTGTCTCTGGAAAGTGAAACAGATATTAAACTTTGTAGCGTCTCACGGACCGGAATGAGGACAGAAATCTTTGTGTTAAGTTGGGTGACAGTCGAACAGGGACATTTTTACGACGGTTTGTGAGGTGTCGATTGGTAATGTCTTTGACTAACAGAACCCTCACACAGAGATATACCTGGGATTGTTTGCTGTTTTTTATCTACTGGCTTTTGGGACGTGCCCATACAGCCATCTCAACATTGGAATAACAGTTATGACGATACGAACGTAAGGACAACACGACACTCAGCCCCCGAGCGGAGAAAATCTCCGATCCGGTCGGGAATCAAACCTAGGGCCCTTCGGTTAGCAATCCGTTGTGCTGACCGCACAGCCCCCGAGGCGGACGTATCCCCGATTTGGTGGCCGGCACTTACCGGCGATAATAAAATAGTAATGGAAGAAGTAGAAGAGATGGGAGTGAGACAAGGTTGCAGCCTATGCCTGATGTTACTCAATCTGAACAGTGACAAAACTGTGAAAGAAGTCAAAGAGAAAACTGAAAAGGGAATATAAGACCGGGGAGAAGAAATACAGATTATGACGTTTGCTGATGACATTGTAATGCTATTAAAAACGGGAAATGGCTTAGAAGATGAAGTAAAAGGAATGGATGATGTTTTGAAGAGAAGCTGTAAGAGGAATGTCAACTGAAGTAAAACAAGGAGAGTGGAATGCAGTCAGACATACTCAGCAGATGCTGGGGAATTAGATTAGGGAATGAGACACTAAAAGTTGTTGACTAGTTTTGCTATTTGCAAACTAGGAAGAAAAATCTCTCTGAAAAGGAGAAATTCATTAACGTAGCAAATAAATTAATATGTTACGAAGTCTCTTCTGAAGGTATTTGTCTGGAGTGCAGCCTTGTACAGAAGTGAAACGCGGACAATGGACGGATCAGACAAGAAGAGAATAGAAGATTTTGAAATGTGGTGCCACAGACAAATTCTGAAAATATGATGGGTAGAACGAATAACTAATGAGAAGGTGCTAAAGTGAATTGGGGAAAAATAATTTCATGGCATAACACCACTAAAAGAAGGGATCAGTTGATGGGACACATCCAAAGGCGTCAAGGAATCGTCGATTTGGCATTGGAGGAGAGGTATGCCGAAGGGGGTAAAAATTGTAGAGAGGGACCAAAACTCGAATACAGTAAGAAAATTGAAATGTATGTAGGTTAAAATAGTTGTGCAGTGACAAAGAGGTTCTGAATGGACTGGCGCAGAGAGCTGCATCAAACCAGTCTTCGGGCAGACGACCGCAATAACAACATTAAAAATATACACCACAATTTGAGTTACTTTTAGGTGTATTTACGATGATTCCAGCGCACCGACTACTGCTTAAAAACCTACCCACCAGATATACTAAATGAACAACTTTCTGTGGTGAAAACAGATAATGCCCCGACGGAAAAGAAGCGGAACTATTCCCAGTAAAATGGAAATGTACAGCTAGCTTTAAAACCCCGAACTGCGTCCGTCCGCTGTAAAAAGTTTAACAAAAATTTATTATCACAGCGGCGGTGGGCAGCCAGTTTACTACTTGTGCTACGCTGGAAAAGGACTGGATGGCAAATGCACCGAAACGTAAAACAAATTCCGCAAAATTTAATTTCCACTTCCGCAAAAAATACTTTTTCATTGTCATAAAAGATATCAGTATCGCTAAGTTAAATTCCTAATTACGTACTACGTAGATGGGGCAGGATCGAAAATTGTTTGTTAAATCTAATGCCATAGGCGAAAGTTATTGTAAATGGGGGCTACACAAGGTAGAAGGCTGTATGTTGTGTTGGTTAGCTCCCTGTACAAATTCCGGTAGTTACTACTTTACGTAGGTGCTGGAAACGAAGTCTAGACAGTACTATGAAAGTGTTCTTACTTTTTTGTTTGTTACTTTAAGCGTTTAAATAATGGACTTCATAAAAACTAATGCAAATCGTGGACTGGATTGTATTATTAAGGACAATTTTAAATAGAGAAAGTAGCGTAAAATGAGGACGGGGGCATCTCATGGAAGTGTACGAAGAAGAATTCTGTCGTAGGCATAACTTCACAGACTAATGTGGAAATGAGTGAAACAGTGTATTTAAGTGACACTCATAACCATGTAAAAAGTGATAGGGTTGTAAAATAACACGTTATGTGGAATAGTGACGAAAGAAGAATACAAGCGGGATTATCTAGGTCAGATAGCTATGAAGCATAGAGAAAGGAGACAATTAATTTATGTCTTCATTGCACAGAGCAAGATGGAAACAGATGCCCATTCATCCTCGAACTGCAAAGGAGACATCAGAGTAGTTAAAAACTTTAGATATTTTAACAAATCGGGAAGAAAGGCTCTGCTTCGAAGACCCAATAAAATATTTTATTTTTCACTTGCCATAAAAATCTGCAGGTTCTGTATAGTACTCGTAGCATGGGTACTGTATTAGCGCGTGGGACGTTATACTTTTCACCAAAATACTTGCGTCAGCTTTACGCATTGCATATATATAGTAACATACTTCATGATTAATGTTATCAAAAACTATCAGTGTACGAACGCATGTGGAACGGTATTCGTAGTTTGTGCACTAAAAGTTGTAACCATGAAATATTGAACTCAGATTCTGAAGTTGCAGCTCATGTGGCGGCAAAAGATCTGCTTCCAAGCGTTATCATTAAAGGCTGCAGTGTTTGCTTAGGTTATATAGACGAACTCGGACTTCGTTTTGAGTATAACAGTCCTCATCTGGAAGTCGACAAGTTTCTGAAATACGTTTGGCTTAAGACCTCTACCTCGGGGATGCATTCGTAGAGTTGAATAGCACTGCGCCGAATGAAAATCAGTTCCTTGTTTTCTAGACTACGTACTTGAAAACTATCTAAGTGAAACCGCTAAATTTCACTTTCATTTATATTATAATAAAGCAGAAGATGAAATAAGAACTACTAATGCTGCGAAGTTCTTTCATCGACATTTAAAATAACAATTTTACGAAACCCATCCCTCTATACACGAGTTTACGGAAGTTTTAAGGCTATTGCAAAGTCAAACTTATCTGTGCTTTAACACAGTGCATTATAAGAGGAAAGAAAATAGAAGTGAGCGTAACAGTCTTCGTATTGCTACTGAATTGTGGGACAAATATCTATGTGATCAATTATCGTTACTGGAGTACGTACAGGTATTGCATATCGGTTCCAGCCTATCCCACTCTACCTCAAGTGTTTCAGCGTGGCAAGATGTGTGCTGCGCTGCCAGTTTTAAAGGTAATATGTTGCACACTTTATATGTACCATAGTGATTTCTAATATTTTGCGTTAAAGATATGTGCAGTTTTGCGGCGACTTGCGTAAACCCAATACGACGCTGGAAAAGAGCGCACACGTTGTATTCAACAATTGTGGTCGCCTTCAGAGTAGGAAGGACACATGACTGCATTGGTTCCTTAAAACATGCCTTCTTGTCGCCTTTCTTGACTCTGCGCATTTCGTGAACTTAGCACAGTTGTGGAAGGAAAAAAGCGACGCAATACTACGCCATGACAAACAATTCGTCAGTGACAAGTCTAGCAGTGCTACTGGAATTAATACAGTTATTCAATTCACACCATATCCATCGTACTTGCAGAAACAACGAAACAAACATGTCAAATTCGAACAGACGCAAAATCCCTAAGATTGGCCATCTTCTACAAAAGCTCGAAATTTAGTGCGGACTTCAATGCGAGATGCTTATAACAGTTTCCACAACAAAACCTTGTCTCGAAACCTGGCAGAAAATCCAAAGAGATTTTGGTCGTTTGTGAAGTATGCTAGAGGCAAAGGTAATACTATCGATGACAGTGCTGCTAATGCAGAGCTACTAAACACACCCTTCCGAAATTCCTTCATCAAAGAAGACGGAGTAAATACTCCAGAATTCGAATCAAGAACAGGTGCCTACATGACTCACGTAGATGTAAATATCCACGGAGTAGTGAAGCAACTTTAATCACTTAACAAAAGCAAGTCTTCTGGTTCAGACTGTATACCAATTAGGTTCCTTTTAGACTGTGCTGCCGGCCGGTGTGGCCGTGCGGTTAAAGGCGCTTCAGTCTGGAACCGCGTGACCGCTACGGTCGCAGGTTCGAATCCTGCCTCGGGCATGGATGTGTGTGATGTCCTTAGGTTAGTTAGGTTTAAGTAGTTCTAAGTTCTAGGGGACTTATATCCACAGATGTTGAGTCCCATAGTGCTCAGAGCCATTTGAACCATTTTTTTAGACTGTGCTGATGTAATAGCTCCATACTTAACAATCATATACAACCGTTCGCTCGACAAAATATCCGTACCCAAAGACTGGAAAGTTACTACACTTGTTACTCACTTTCCTCCATGAAGAACAAGACACTTCAATGCGACATGCTTATAACAGTTTCCACAACGAAACCTTGTCTCGAAACCTGGCAGAAAATCCAAAGAGATTCTCGTCGTTTGTGAAGTATGCTAGAGGCAAGACACAATAAATGCCTTCTCTGCACGATAGTAATGGAGATACTATCGAAGAGAGTGCCGCCAAAGCAGAGATACTAAACACACCCTTCCGAAATGCCTTCACAAAAGAAGCCGAAGTAAATATTCCACAATTCGAATCAAGAACAGCTGCCTACATGACTAAAGTAGAAGTACATATCCTCGGAGTAGTGAAGCAAACTTAACAAAAGCAAGTCTTCTGGTCCAGACTGTATACCAATTAGATTCCTTTTAGACTGTGCTGATGCAATAGCTCCCTATTTAACGATCATATACAACCGTTCGCTCGACAAAAGGTCCGAACGCAAAGACTGGAAAGTTGCACAGGTCACACCAATATTCAATAAAGGTAGCAGGAGTAATTCACTAAATTACAGGCTGATATTATTAACGTCGATATGCAGCAGGATTTTGGAACATATAATGTGGTTGAACATTATGACGTACGTCGAAGAAAAGGGTCTATTGTCACACAGTCATCATGGATTTAGAAAAAATTGTTCTTGTGAAACACAACTAGCTCTTTATTCGCACGAAGTGTTGAGTGCTATTGACAAGGGATTTCAGACTGATTCCGTATTTGTGGATTTCCGGAAGGCTTTTGACACTCTACTACACAAGCGGCTCGTAGTGAAATTGCGTGTTTATGGAATATTGTCTCAGTTATGTGACTGGATTCGTGATTTCCTGTCAGAGAGATCACAGATTGTAGTAAGTGACATACAGTCATTGAGTAAAGCAGAAGTGATGTATGGCGTTCCCCAATGTAGCGTTATAGACCCTTGGCAGTTCCCTATCTATATAAAAGATTTGGGAGACAGTATGAGCAGCCGTCTTAAGTTGTTTGCAGATGACGCTGTCGTTTATCGACTAATTAAGTCATCAGAAGATTAAAACAAATAGCAAAACGATTTAGAAAAGATATCCGTACGGTGCTAAAATCGGCAGTTGACCCTAAATAACGAAAAGTGTCAGATCATCCACATGAGTGCTAAAAGTAATCCGTTAAACTGTGGTTACACGATAAATCAGTTAAATCTAAAGGCCGTAAATTCAACTAAATACCTAGGAATTACAATTACTAACAACTTAAACTGGAAGGAACAGATAGAAAATGCTGTGGGGAAGGCTAACCAGACTGCGTTTTATTGACAGAACACTTAAAAAATGTGACAGATCTACTAAGCAGACTGCCTACATTACGCTTGTCCGTCCTCTTTTAGAATACTGCTGCGCGACTTGGGATCTTCACGATATAGGACTGAAGGAGTACATCGAAAAAGTACATAGAATGGCAGCACGTTTTGTATTATCGCGAAATAGGGGAGAGAGTGTCACCGAAATGTTACAGGATTTCAGGTGGACACGAAACTCCAATCACCAGCTTCCTCCTCCGAACACGAAAATATTTTGTTGACACCGGCCTACATAAGAAAAAACGATTACCATGATAAAATAAAAGAAATCAGAGCTCGTACGGAAAGATATAGGTTTTCGTTCTTTTCGCGTGCTATACGAGACTGGAATAATAGAGAATTGTGAAGTGGGTTCGATGAACCCTCTGCCAGGCATTTAGATGTGAGTTGCAGAGTATCCATGTAGATGTACTTGGAATTGGTAAGTCTTGCGATATTGTGTAGTAAATAATCTAGTACGATACACAGTTCACAGTCGGCAACAAGTACGAAATTAAGTGACCTCCATCTGAAAGTAGTACCAGTCATCACAGGGCTCTTTCTTCAATTGGTGTGGAGTAGGCGCTAGAGGAGCAAAAGAATTTAGACTAGACGAGAAATATTGCAACCGTGGAATTCAGAACGTCCGAATGACGTGGAATATAGTCTTAACAGAGCCGCAGGCTTCAGTACAATCGCTGCAGTTGTGCACTGTACCTGGCGCAGCATAAGCGGATTGCGGAGACGAGTGATTAGCACCTGGTTCGATAGTAATTCCATCCGTCTTTTGTGTCGGCGACTAATATGTGTAGCACGCCCAGTCAACCAGTCAGGTGAAAGGAATGGATCCACAATGGACACACTTGGCCGTGAGAGCCTGCAGTCTGCGTATCCAAACGTCCACAGTTCACGGACGGAACGCCTCGCATAGCATCGAATGAGGTCGCGCAGTAGTATTCGGGACGGCGGGGGTTCAATTCCCCGATCGGCCATACAGATTTAGGTTCTCTGTTTTGTTTCTGACTCGTTGAAGGCGAATGCTGGGATGGTTCCCTCGGAAGGGTGGGGCCGATTTCCTTCTCCATCATTCCCCAATCAGAGATTTTGCTTCGTCTCTATTAACTAAAAGGTTCCGTTAAAACTGGGTTACACGACGAATAACACAAATTTGAAGGCTATCGATTCAATTACAATTACGGGCAACATAAACTAAAACCATCACTAAGAAAATGTCGTGGGTGGGGAAGGCGAAAAAATGCTTTGTCTTATTTGCAGAACACTTTGAAGATGAAACAAACCTACTAAAGAGACTAATTACACTACGCTAAACCGTCCTCATCTCGAGTACTGCTGTTCGGTAAGGAATCCTCCCTACAGATAATTCTTTTCACGAAATTACACAAGTGCCAAACTCTTTTTCTGACTCCGACCTACATTAGGAAAAATGACCTCCGTGATAAAATAAGAGATATAAGACCTCGCACAAAAAGATTTAGGTGTTCATTTTTCCATCTTGCTATTCAAGACTGCAACGGGAAAGGAATAGTATGAAAGTGGCTCTGTGAACCCTCTACCAAACAATTAAGTGGGACGTGCATTGTAATCATGCAGAAGCAGATGTAGACAGATATGAGAAGCAATACCGATAAGTAATTCTTCCGCGAGTGGCGGAATATTAATGAAGATCTAATGACTCCTGACAAAATATATTTTAAAACAGTAAGCACCCATATAGATAATACCAAATACACTACAGCTATTTCTATGGTGAAACTTCCTGGCAGATTAAAACTGTGTGCCCGACCGAGATTCGAACTCGGGACCTTTGCCTTTCGCGGGCAAGTGCTCTACCATCTGAGCTACCGAAGCACGACTCACGCCCGGTACTCACAGCTTTACTTCTGCCAGTACCTCGTCTCCTACCTTCCAAACTTTACAGAAGCTCTCCTGCGAACCTTGCAGAACTAGCACTCCTGAAAGAAAGGATATTGCGGAGACATGGCTTAGCCACAGCCTGGGGGATGTTTCCAGAATGAGATTTTCACTCTGCAGCGGAGTGTGCGCTGATATGAAACTTCCTGGCAGATTAAAATTGTGTGCCCGACCGAGACTCGAACTCGGGACCTTTGCATTTCGCGGGCAAGTGCTCTACCAACTGAGCTACCGAAGCTACTCACAGCTTTACTTCTGCCAGTACCTCGTCTCCTACCTTCTCAGTTGGTAGAGCACTTGCCCGCGAAAGGCAAAGGTCCCGAGTTCGAGTCTCGGTCGGGCACACAGTTTTAATCTGCCAGGAAGTTTCATATCAGCGCACACTCCGCTGCAGAGTGAAAATCTCATTCTGGAAACATCCCCCAGGCTGTGGCTAAGCCATGTCTCCGCAATATCCTTTCTTTCAGGAGTGCTAGTTCTGCAAGGTTCGCAGGAGAGCTTCTGTAAAGTTTGGAAGGTAGGAGACGAGGTACTGGCAGAAGTAAAGCTGTGAGTACCGTGCGTGAGTCGTGCTTCGGTAGCTCAGTTGGTAGAGCACTTGCCCGCGAAAGGCAAAGGTCCCGAGTTCGAGTCTCGGTCGGGCACACAGTTTTAATCTGCCAGGAAGTTTCATATCAGCGCACACTCCGCTGCAGAGTGAAAATCTCATTCTATTTCTATGGTACTGTATAAGATCTTGAAAGGGGTTTAGTGTATCACTATTTTGCAATGCTCAATGAATTTCTACCTCTAAGCTTGGGGAATCTAGATCGTTGAACTACTGACGCACTAAATCTTTGATACGAGAGTGCAACACGGTTGTAATGTTATTTTTGGAAACTGTTACCGCCGGTAGCTGCGAGTGAAGGCATTCGTATCCAGAGGTCGACAAGTCCCACATTACCCATAGCATAGTCCTATGGACTTGCTAGTACTGCAACCGAAGGTGATTCACTTTGTTCGTTTTATTGTTTGCAATCATTCTCACAGCAATCCTATCTTATACAGACAAACTGTCTAAACTTTCTACATCTACATCTACATCTACATGGATACTCTGCAAATCACATTTAAGTGCCTGGCAGAGGGTTCACCGAACCACCTTCACAGTTCTCTATTATTCCAATCGCGTATAGCTCGCGGAAAGAATGAACACCTATATCTTTCCGTACGAGCTCTTATTTCCCTTATTTTATAGTGGTGATCGTTCCTCCCTATGTAGGTCAGTGCCAACAAAATATTTTCGCAGTCGGAAGAGAAAGTTGGTGATTGTAATTTCGTGAGAAGATTCCGTCGCAACGAAAAACGCCTTTCTTTTAACGATTTCCAGCCCAGATCCTGTATCATTTCTGTGACACTCTCTCCCATATTTCGCGATAATACAAAACGTGCTGCCTTTCTTTGAACTTATTCGATATACTCCGTCAGTCCTATCTAGTAAGGATCCCACACCACGCAGCAGTATTCTAAAAGAGGACGGACAAGCGTAGTCTCCTTAGTAGGTCTGTTATATTTTCTAAGTGTCCTGCCAATAAAACGCAGTCTTTGGTTAGCCTTCCCCACAACATTTTGTATGTGTTCCTTCCAATTTAAGTTGTTTGTAATTGTAATACCTAGGTATTTAGTTGAATTTACAGCTTTTAGATTAGACTGATTCATCGTGTAACCGAAATTTAATGAGTTCCTTTTAGCACTCATGTGGATGACCTCACACTTTTCGTTATTCAGGGTCAACTGCCACTTTTCTCACCATTGAGATATTTTTTCTAAATCGTTTTGCAGTTTGTTTTGACTTTCTAATGACTTTATTAGTCGATAAACGACATCGTCATCTGCAAACAACCGAAGACGGCTGCTCAGATTGTCTCCCAAATCGTTTATATAGATAAGGAAGAGCAAATGGCCTATAACACTACGTTGGGGAACGCCAGAAATCACTTCTGTTTTACACGATGACTTTCCGTCAGTTACTACGAACTGTGACCTCTCTGACAGGAAATCACAAATCCAGTCGCATAACTGAGACAATATTCCACAAGCACGCAATTTCAATACGAGCCGATTGTGTGGTAGAGTGTCAAAAGCCTTCCGGAAATCCAGAAATAAGGAATCGATTTGAAATCCCTTGTCAGTAGCACTCAACACTTCATGTGAATAAAGAGCTGGTTGTGTTTCACAGGAACGATGTTTCCTAAAACCATGTTGACTGTGTGTCAATAGACAGTTTTCTTCGAGGTAATTCATAATGTTCGAACACAATATATGTTCCAAAATCCTGCTACATATCGACGTTAACGATATGGGCCTGTAATTTAATGGATTACTCATACTACCTTTCTTGAACATTGGTGTGACCTGTGCAACTTTCCAGTCTTTGGGCACGGATCTTTTGTCGAGCGAATGGCTGCATATGATTGTTAAGTATGGAGCTAATGCATCAGCGTACTCCGAAAGGAACCTAACTGGTATACAGTCTGGACCAGAAGACTTGCTTTTATTAAGTGATTTAAGTTGCTTCACTTCTCCGAGGACATTTACTTCTACGTTAGTCATGTTGGCAGCTCTTCTAGATTCGAATTGTGGAATATTTACTTCGTCTTCTTTTGTGATGGCATTTTGGAAGACTGTGTTTAGTAACTCTGCTTTGGCAGCACTGTCTTCGATAGTATTTCCATTGCTATCGCGCAGAGAGGGCATTGATTGTTTCTTGCCGCTAACATACTTCACATACGACCAGAATCTCTTTGGATTTTCTGCCAGGTCTCGAAACAAAGTTAAGTTGTGGAAACTGTTATAGGCATCTCGCATTGAAGTCGGCGCTAAATTTCGAGCTTCTGTAAAAGATCGCCAATCTTGGGGATTTTGCGTCGGTTTAAATTTGGCATGTTTGTTTCGTTGTTTCTGCAATAGTATTATAACCCGTTTTGTGTACCAAGGAGGATCAGCTCCGTCGTTTGTTAATTTATTTGGTATAAATCTCTCAATTGCTGCCGATTCTTTGAATTTAAGCCACATCTGGTCTACACTTATATTATTAATTTGGAATGAGTGGAGATTGTCTCTCAGGAAGGGGTAAAGTGAATTTTTATCTGGTTTTTTGAATAGGTATATTTTTCGCTTATTTTTCGGGGATTTGGGGATTACAATATTGAATCTCGCAACGACAACCCTGTGTTCACTAATCCCTAAATCGGTTTTGATGCTCGTTATTAACTCAAGATTATTTGTTGCTAAGAGGTCAAGTGCGTTTTCACAACCGTTTACTATTCGTGTGGGCTCATGAACTAACTGCTCGAAATAATTTTCAGAGAACGCGTTTAGTACAATTTCGGATGATATTTTATGCATACCTCCGGAATTAAACATGCATTTCCGCCAACATATTGCGGCAAAAGTTTAGACTGAACAGCCAGATCTTATACGTATGTTAACTCGCGAATGATCACGGCTACACAGGGAGAGAGAGAGAGAGAGAGAGAGAGAGGAAATTCATGTACATGAACATATCTTGGTTTAAGGACTCCCCTCCTCTACTCATGTAGTTTATTTCGAACCTACGCGCAAAAATTATACCTCTTTCATAATGGCTACATTATGTTTTGCTGGTCCTAATTTGTTCAGGCTGAGAGAGAACATGGCCTCGAATCTAGGTTTTTAAGCCGAGCTTTACTCAGTTGGTCTTATTTAAAGATTTATAATCTGAACTTGTGCATTTTAACGTTCTGAAGTGGATCTCTTCACATGTTATTGTTTGTTACCTTTTGAGGTTCTTGTTTTCTTCTCGTGGTTCTCATGCTAATCTTGAAGTATTATAATTAATGTACTTAGAGTATCTGCTAGTCTAATTTATAATCATTTATTATGCTTATCGTGCCCTCTATTCATGAACTCTGTATGTAGCTGCATTAAAGGCAGTACCCCACGTTGCCCCACACGATAAGACAAGAAAAGCACTGGCAAGTACATGGTTCAAGGCAATCAAGCAAAAATTGTTGGTTGGTTGTTTGGGGAAGGAGACCAGACAGCGTGGTCATCGGTCTCATCGGATTAGGTAAGGATGTCGGCCGTGCCCTTTCAGAGGAACCATCTCGGCATTTGCCTGGAGTGATTTAGGGAAATCACGGAAAACCTAAATCAGGATGGCCGGACGCGGGATTAAACCGTCGTCCTCCCGAATGCGAGTCCAGTGTCTAACCACTGCGCCACCTCGCTCGGTACAATCAAGCAAAAAGACCGGCCATAGAACCACATGAGATCCAAATGACTAAAAGTGATCGTGCGATTTTCATCTGGCGAAAAACTGCCTCGGAACGAATGTCTTGGAATCTTCTGCTTAACTGTAATAGTCAGCTGTCTTATGAAAGTCACAATTTTGTTAAACTATATTAGAGTTATTAGAAATATCATATTAGTCTAATGAATTTATATTCAGTTCGGCGAATTATTGCAGTTTCATAATTCTTTACCGTGTTCTTCTGTTGCATGCGTTTTTCTTTGATTTCCATGTGGATACTGAATTAATATTCAATTTTGGTTAATTTTTTACCTGTTGTCCTGCTATAAGACTGAGTCACGATACCATATTACACTAACTTTCTGCTTGATGTTGCATTATAGGTTAATATTTATTTCTTTCTCATTGTGGCAGAGATTGGCGATAGGGGTTAAGATCAGATGTTGGATGAGGTCCAAATGACTAAAAGTGATCGGGCGATTTTCATCTGGCGAAAACTGCCTAGGAACGAAGTCGATGTTGGCATTATTAGCGTTTTCAAGCGAGAGTAGTTCTGGAACCTCTCCACGAAATCTCCTTCAGTTAACTAATACTGTATCAACATTTTCTTTTTCCCATCTGCTATGACGGATGCTGTCCTCTGGAGGTAAGCAGCTGATATTCTCCTCTCAACGAAAGCAGTATAAAATATTATTTGGCCAATGTCTGGGCTTCTCTGTGCTAGAAGAAAACTCACACGTGCGCCACACGTTCTTTGCTACTCTAGTGCCGGCCTCCTGCTTGTTGTGAACGACTGGTCTATTGAATCTATCGAAAAGGGTCCCTACACTTCTCGAACCGATTGCAGAGGTCGAAAAATCCGCATCCGAGATCGTCATAGAATGATCTCAGCACCTGGCTTAAGCGCAAATCTCGGCTCTAAACCAGGGGACCACGATCTGTTGGAAGTTGTGTTATCAGATACTATCGACCTGTTTATGAATATTATTTTTATTATAAATCGAAAGCACATAATTATGGATGTTCTATCATACGAGCAGTAATCGTCTGACACCTGTTACAGTGTCTGAATATGTACAAAGCAAAATGAAATGGAACGTACACTTGGAAATAGTAGGGAGGAACAGTGACCGATTTACATTTACGGAATATGTTCTAGAAAATTGCAATCATCTCTTAAAGAAATCGGATTTTGGTGGGTCCTCTTCTGGTGAGCTGATCCAGTGTTTAGATAGACGCAGATTTATAGCCGCAATTAGTGATGTAACATAATTAATTGAAATTGTTTTTGTTACATAGGCACAGTATTACCTGCGTCGGTGTGTCACCTATCATTTTGTGCTTTATTTGCGTATGTCTAACACAAAAAAATTTGTATCCTATAAAATAAATCTGTCGTAACTCAACTTACTATAATTGCGTATTCGCTCTCTCTGATGTCCGTCATGGTTAGCAGCAGCTGGCTAGATTCCACTGATGTACAGATCACTGGAAGCAGCGCCTGGCGTTGTATGAACACGATGTTTCTCGTCGGAGAGATAACGTAACACTAAATATACTGTTTTTGAATCATTTCCACTCTCTTCGTAGATGAGTACTGCTCACATTTAATAAAAATTTCTTTATTTTCTGAATTTCACGGTTTTCACATGCGTTTTGAGGCCGCGCAAACAATCTAAACATTTGAATTAATAATATATGGAATGACTGCCGTCATACATTTATATTTCAATTTTCGTCACAGTCACGAAGAAACGAGAGTGTACATGCTCAGAGTTCTCACTGAGTCAAATCAGCTTGATGGTTGACGTTGTAGCGGTTCAAACGTTCAAAAATGTTTGGCACAGCCTGTACTGGAGTGTAACATAGCCGCTCAAAAACAAAAATTAAAATGATTTGGAAACTGGCGACGTTGTTAGTGTCAGTGGCGTTTAGAACAACTGAAAACTCTGAAATGAGACAAAGTTCAAGTGTCCGCGGACTACCTACCAGATTCTGTTCAGAATATGCAGCTGAGATTCTTCCTGTTTTTACCGTAATATACAGTAGAACAAAAACTGTGTCCATTAGTTGACAGAACCGTCTACAAGGAGGGTAGCAGAAATGATCCACAAAACTACCGACCAGGTTATTTGATATCCATGTGTTGTAAAAAATTAGGGTAACAAAAGTAATGAGGCATATCGGAAAGAATGAACTTCTCTATGCAAACGAGAATGAATTATAAAAACGTAGGCATGCAAGACCAAACTTCCTCTTTTCTCATATGATATGCTGAAATTCACAGACCTGGGCAGTCAGGGAGATATATTAGTTCTTGACTTCCGAAAAACTATTGACTCAGCCCAAACCAACGATCATTGGTGAAAATAAGATCATTTTAGTTATCAAGAGGAATCTACGACTGGATTGAGGACGTAGAATGTTATTTTGAATGGAGAGTAATCTGCAAGTGTGGAAGGAATGTAAGGTGTGCCCTAGGGAAGTGTGTTTGGAACCCTGTTGTTCATATTGTACATAACTGATTTCCCAGACAATTTTAGTAGTAACCTCAGACTTTTGCAGATTATGAAGTGATCTGAAATTAAGACTGTCTCAAAAAACTGCACATTTATTCTATCAGACTTTGATAACATTTCAAAGTGGTGCAAAGACTGTCAACTTGCTTGAAATGTGGACAAATATGAAAACTGTTGCTCTGCACAAAGAAGAAGAAAACCGTAGTGGCCTATGAAAATATCAGCTATTCATAACTGGAGGTAGATTATATAAGGAGCAGTCAAATGAAAACGAAATGGACGGAGAGGAAAGTAAGTAAACTGTTTATTATTACGTAAACATTCACCAAAATTGCTAATACATTTATCTCACTGTGAGATTAGATGGTCAGTGTCTTCATGGAAAATTGTTTTCGGTTGGCAACTTATCCGTCATTGCACTCAGGCGTGCACCTCTTCGACCCAAGCATGCGACGACCACGTACGTCTTCCTGCAGGCCTCTAAAATACCGGAATCGCATGGGGAGAGAAGGGACTGTACGGAGAATTTCTACGGGCTTCCCAGCGAAACTTCTGCAGCGTAATCGATACAATCTTGGCAGAATGTGGTCTCTGGAGAAAGATTTTCGTGGCCGCCAGTTGCCTTCGGACGAAGAGGTTTCGGTTGGGTGCAATCATGGTTCCGTAGATAACCGCAAACATTTTTGTAAGAAGGCACTGATTGTCTTTCCTCACAATGGGATACATGTCTTAACAGTTATGACGATTAATTTTTAGATAATAAACAGGTTACTTACTTTTTTTCATGCATCTCGCTTTCAATTGACTGCTTCTTATACACGCCCGACCATTAATATTTATAGGGATATGAAATGGAACGATCACATAGGCTCAGTCGTATGTAAAGTAAGTGGCAGACTGCGGTTCGGTGGTAGGATAATGCGAAAATGCAATCAATCTAGAAACGAGATTGCTTACAAAGAAACTCTTGCGAACCATCCTCGAATTTTACTGAAATATGTGGACCTGTACCAAATAGAACTAACAGGGGATATTGAACGTATTCACGGATCAGCAGAAATAGTCACAGGTTTGTTTGGTTGCTGTAAAACCTGAACTGGCAGAACGTTGAAGACACATGTGAAGTATCACAAGGAAGCCTACTTATAAAGTTTCAAGAACCAGATTTAAGTAAGGAGTGTAGGATTATACTAAAATTACTAACATAACACTACCGTGTGGATCACAAGGACAAGATTAGACTAATTTATTATAGCACGCACCGAGGCGTTTAACTAATCATTCTTCCCGTGCTACATACGCAAATGGAACGGGTGAAACGCTAATAAATAGTACAATGAGAAGTGACTTCTCACATGCACTTCTCAGTGGTCTGCAGAGACTAGATGTAGATGTATATGTATATGTTGTGTATCGCTATAAAAATAATACGAGATTAGGACTCACACCAAGACATGCAGGTATACATTTTTATCCCACCCCATACACGACTTAACAGAAAGAGGAAATGACTGATATCAGCACTAAGTACCCGTTCCCCTTCGCTCTACTGCGGCTTGCGGAGTATTTACGCAGACTGAGATTAAGACATCAGTCGTGATTAAATTCTGAAATTAGTATGTGCTTCTTGAGGGCTATATTAGACTTACGCTCCAATTTCATATGTGGTTTTGCCCGGTTCGTGAATCTAGCTATCTTAGAAGTCGCTAGAGATGGAGATCCTTTGATACGAGAGGAAGAAAGGGAGAGGCAAAAGTGATTCGACTGAAGCTCACAACGAGGCCAGGCTACCGATAGACACACACCGTCAGCTTCGCGAAGGCGATCCAATCCAAGCCGCCTCTCTTTCATACATCGAGAAAAGATCCAATTTCCTGAGAATTCTGACCATGCTGGAGATTTTGCGCGATTTCAGATATTGGCAACAAATAGTGCTGAGCTTCAGCAGGTGCACCGTACTACCACGGACCGCTAGCCCACGGCACCACACATTCGCAGTATCGTTGTCGCAAGACAGAGCGCACCACAGTGCCAGTGGAGACTCTCACATCCAGTACACACATCTACGTGGACATGTCTTTGCGGATGCATACTTCTGGTTTCAACACATCGTTATAAAAGGTTTAAACAACCATTTTATTGTAGATGCACTTACTTCCCGGGTTTCCTTTTTTTTTTTTAATTTGCTGCACAACGTAATAATAAATCCTCTTGGTAGTTGCGGCAAACAACACAGATTCAATTGTTTTATTATCTCTCATACTAACGACTCGTTACGTTGATATTCAATAGGAATTTGACACTATGTGACAAAAAAAAACAGAAATGATGAATAAAGACATTTATGTGACGTTGGAGACGATCTTACACCTTATAAAGCGTGTAAAACTCTCTGAAATAGTTGACATCAAATATTTTATGCACATGCATGGCGTGTCATAAACGGGACGCAATATTTAATTCATTTCGTTACGTTTTAACCTACAAACACAAAACTGTCTTTCCTGTGTTCCAAAATGAAAAATGGCAAAACAGCTTAATTTCATAGAAGCAGTAAATGTGAAGGGAACTGCTGACTCTGAATAAGTGTTTAAGGAGATCAAACAGTGAAGGTCGTCAGTCTCCTATCACCTCGCATGCCAGAAGCAGTGTACACAATCTGTATGCGCGTAAATTCGGTGTACAAGTGTTCTAAGTATTTGTGTAGTGTGTATCTGAGGCGGAACATGGGAACCACTCCAGTATTAAACTAGTGTTACGTGGAGAACCGCGTAAAAACTACAATCCAGGCCGATTGTCGATAATCCGGATTCGATCCGGAGCCGGCATACTTCCTCGCCCCGGAAGGCGTCACGTTAGCATGTGAGGCTACCCAATTGGGTGAAGTGAACTTTGAGTGTTCGTGTGTGACTGCACAAGCAAAGAGAAAAGAGAGGCGAGATTGGACAAGTTGGGGGCTATTAAGTGGCCTGTTCCATACGCGATGTTAGCCGCCGTACGTGGTGGACGTGCTTTATTGTTGCCCCACAGTTTTTGCATTTTGCACTGTGATAAACTGACGCTGTAGTGTTCATCTCCGAAACTTCAGTGTAGGATGTATTATAACCTCGTCTATAGCTCACGTCCAAAATTCTAGATCTCACTGTTCGTACCGTTTTCGTATAATCTTTCATTGATTGTGTCAATAGTTGTATGTATCGTGGTACATTCTGTTTTTAGGACATTTACGAGTGTCAGGATTAACTTGTACTGAATCGTCAGTTGTAAAATTTGTGTTGTATTGTATTGTAAGGAATTGGGGACCTAGAAACGACGAAGAGAGGCTTCGTCCCCCCCCCCCCCCCCCGTAGCCCTCAGTGGTTCTCAACCCCACAACAGGCTACAGCAGTACACTCACCCCACCGCCGCCCCACACCGAACCCACGGTTATTGTGCGGTTCGTTCCCCAGTGGACCCACCCGGGAACGACTCATTCCAGATGAGTGCAACCCCAATGTTTGCGCGGTACAGTAATTATGGTGTACGCATACGTGGAGAACGTGTTTGCGCAGCAATCGCCGACATAGGGTAACTGAGGCGGAACAGGGGGAACCGGCCCGCATTCGCCGAGGCAGATGGGAAACCTCCTTAAAAACCATCCACAGACTGGCCGGCACACCGGATCTCGACACTGATCCGCCGGGCGGATTCGTACCGAGAACCGGCTCGCCTTCCCGCCCGGAAGGCAGTGCGATGGACCACACGGCTAACCGGGCGGGATATTGTAAACTTAATTTGTGGTTTTTAGAAATTTTTGACCACAATATCTTCCTTCAAAACCAATCATTCGCTAATTTAATTATATTTCGTAGAAAGAGATATATTTTTGAGAATTTATGGATGCTTGCAAACGTATATTTTCGATAATTTTCGTAAGCTGCGGATCCTGATCCTATTCCGTAGTTAAATTGGCGTCTGTGGTTTACAGTTACTGTGAATAATAAACATATCGTATCACAGAAGTTTTCTCTTGCAACAACAGTGTAAATTGTCTGCATTTATTGTAAATTAATACTGTTGTCGAATTTGTTGGGACCATAACCTAAAAAACTATTGAAAGATACGATAAATCGTATACCCAGTTTCTGTTGTCGTAATAGATGACTAGCTTTGGCTGTTAACCGCTTTAGTTATAGAAGGGTACTGGTAATAATTGTAGCAGATCAGAGTCAGATTCATAAATTAAAAGACAATCAGCAATCTTAGTTCAAAGATATTTGTTTACCGTCCTATAAAGTAACACACGCACCACAATGCAACCCCAGTGTGTATGTTGTTCTCGGGCACGGGATGAGTCAGTTGCTGTTAGTAAGAAGCAGGAAATCACCCTGACGGCAGTCAAGTAATTGGAAGCTGCTGTGAATGGCTGTGTTGCGGGAGCCACCGACAGTCGTGTACCATATATACCAAAGGTAACTTATCTGTGGACGCCGTCTCCTTTGGAGGAAATACGGGATCTATCACTATCGTCCACTTGACTTTGGGTGGCGTATTAATGGTAGGTCTAGGCGTCATTTTACAGTGGGGACAGGGACCAGGGAGACCTCAGGTTGTTACACCCATCACCCTAGCCAGCAAATTAGAGGCGCTGTCTTCCACGGACACTGAAACTGAGGCAATGAGACTCACTTTACTTGTTGGGAAATGTGCTGAGTGCCTTGTCAAGGGGAGGCAAACACTAAAGGTTAGGGGGTCTATTAATCAACGGCAGTTCAGAAATACGGTGTATATTGTACCTTTAGGGAAATGGCACAAGGTATGGAAAGGAACACCATGTGCTTCCGGGGACTTCATTAAGTACGTTGAAGAGGTTATTCTGAGAGCTATTGAGGGAACTGGGTCTTACCAGCTGCAGACTGACGCACTTTTAGGGCTAAATGATGCCTCTCGTGTGGGCTTTGTGGTTATACTTGGATAATTTCAGCAGCTGGTAGAGAAGTTTGAGAATACCAGGCTTGTCTATAGAGATTCAGTGGAGCTGATGTTTAAATGAAGCGTTTCCAGGGAAATGGATTGGTCGTGGAGGTCCAATGTTCTGGCCTCCACGTTCCCCGGACCTTAATCCACCATATTTCTATTTGTGGGAAGACTTAAAGGAACCAGTTTGTAGTACTGCTTCACCCATGGATGTACACGCGTGTACGTGTGCGTGTCGCTTCGGTAATGGTGGATGCAGGTGTGTTGCGTATGGTCCAGCAAATTATGATCTAGTGAGTGGCGCAGTGTTTGCAAACGCAAAATCTTCTAAAGTGAACGTTGCTTGTACGTGCACTTACCGGCTCTGTGAAGATAAGCGTGGACGTCAAACGTAGAGAATGGAATTATTTTATGCAGCATAATGTACAGCCTGGTGTAGCCCTCCTGTTGCGTTTTTTGTCCCTTATTGGATATAGAGAATGTTACTGTATCCACTATTATTTTCATTTGTGTCACGGTCAAAACAAAGTCGTCGTTTACACCTTAATGTCTAAGTAAACGTAACAATAAGAGAAAGAAATACACAATATGTCGCATTGTGTAGGTATAAATTGGATACAATTTGATGATTTTACTGAAAAAATGTTTGATGCGAGCGTGACTCTAACATCGGTGAGTCTGCATATTTATTATTAACGGCATCGCTTACTCTCACTGAGCTAATGAGACAATTCAGGCACAGCCCGGAGCTCATGGTACCTGTCCTTCCTTGTCCACGCTGCAGCCAGTTGCAGAGTTGCCAGAGCCTTGTTTTCTTAAATCGCGTTTCTATTAATTAAACATGTTGGCTTCTGTCTTGAAATGGGATGAGGAATCGAATGTGAACAGCCAAGTGCGACATTTTTCCTTCATCCTGTATATTGGTAACACGGAAAGAAGTGTTAACACCCATTTAGATGAACATAAGATAAATTGCCGTCTGGGATATATGGAAAAACTGGCCGTAGCAAAAGATGTGTACTAAGAGGGTAATCATGAAAAAAAATTCTGTGAGACAAATATCACATCGAAAACATCGCATTGTCAAATATTCAAATGTGTGCGAATTTCTAAGGGACCAAACTGCTGAGGTCATCGGTCGCTAGACTTACACACTACTTAAACTAACTTATGATAAGGACAACACACACCCACATGCTCGAGGGAGGACTCGAACCTCCGGCGGGAGGGGCCGCGCAGTCCGTTACATGGCGCCTCTAACCGCGCGGCCACTCCGCGTGGCGTCGCATTGTCATCCGCACATGTATAGAGAGGCTACTGGGATCTATGAACACGGTAATAATTATAACAAGAAAGAGGAACATATCAAATTAGTTAAAATATGGGTGTCGACTATGCACCGAAAGGGGTTACTGCCAACAGAAAATGTTAGCACTACCAGAAATAATCGTGCAGTTGGCGTCACGTGATGGACAATGGCACACACAATACTACCCATATATTCGGCTCTCCCTTCAGTTCTGGCTGAAATTTGAATCACCTCCGAAGATGTCTCCTGTAGACAGAGACGAAACGTCAAGTGAAAGTTTTACATACCAACCACGGTCTGTCAGCCCGGAAGTTTTAAGCGAAGTATCCCACGAGAACCTACTTTGAGACTTTCTAGAACCAACTTAAAAGGGTGAATCCACGAGTAAGTTACAACACCCTACGTATCTCTCTCACAGAGATCTAGAAGACAAGATCTGACTAATTACAGCAGGTACAGACGAATTTAAGCAGTCATTCTTCCCGAGCTCTACACGTGGAAACGAGAAAAAGCTCTAATAAATAGCACAGTGGGACATTTCCTCTGGATTGCACTTCACAGTGATTGCCGGAGTATAACTTTATATGTATTTTGCAAGATAATGCATGTGACGGAACGCGAAAAATTCAGCGTCCGCTTCTCTCTCTTGTTTTCTTTGACAGGGCCTGTGAATCACGTCTAGCTGACACGAGGAAACGAAACTGAGAAGGAACTGTATTAACGTGCATGATTTTCAAAAATTTTGTTTTGTTGGAGATACTTTTAAGTAACAGGCACGAAAAATCATTATAGAAAATAGGAATACCCAGAATCATGCAGAAATAAAAGACCTTAAGCTATAGTCGCGTTGCACAATTGTCGTTTGAAGTGACGGTAGCGATGGGTAGGGTAACCTTGTTTTCTTCGCAAAGAAAAAAAAAAAATTGCTGAAAGTGATCTATCAGTTATGTGTCTCTTACCGAGTTGTTGTGTCGCACGTTAATGATGTGAGAAATCTCCCCTGCAGAAGTTAAAAATTTTAAATGACCTCATAAAAAAGTAGAGCTATACTGTCCTAAGTGGTCATGCTACAGGACCTCCTCGACACGTCCATTTTAAAAGACAGGAACTGCTCTGATGCTGGCGCAGAAGTAAGTGGCAGCTCCAGCAATCATGAACCTAAATTTATATGATAGCCCGTACTAGCTTCTTACATTAATTCTGGTAAAGAAGCATCCAGTAAACGCAAATATCGCTCTCCTCTCAGTCTTGGTATAACACATGTGCCGTAATGAGGTAACGATCGATAGTGCCTAACTTGGTATTAACATCGTTATTTCGTCGGTTCTATTGTGCTTGCACAAAAAAATGGTTCAAATGGCTCTGAGCACTATGGGACTCAACTGCTGAGGTCATTAGTCCCCCAGAACTTAGAACTAGTTAAACCTAACTAACCTAAGGACATCACAAACATCCATGCCCGAGGCAGGATTCGAACCTGCGACCGTAGCGGTCTTGCGGTTCCAGACTGCAGCGCCTTTAACCGCACGGCCACTTCGGCCGGCTGTGCTTGCACACTGTGTTGGTTTCCTTATGCCCACGTTTTCATATTATGAGGTACTCCCTCGAGAAATAGGCTCCGTCAGTAAGAAGAGTTATTCGTGCAAAATGCTGCTGTTATATCTGATGGTTTATATTAACGATAATTTCAGCCTCTGCTTGCAGTCTCCCAGCAACAACGCTTCCACCTCCTGCTTACCTAAGCCGGCCACTGTGGCCGAGCGGTTCTAGGCGCTTCAGTCCGGAACTGCGCTGCTGCTACGGTCCCAGGTTCGAATCCTGCCTCGGGCATAGATGTGTGTGATGTCCTTATGTTAGTTAGGTTTAGGGAACTGATGACGTCAGATGTTAAGTCCCATAGTGCTTCGAGCCATTTTTTTTCTGCATGCGTAAGATATGATTTTTTTTCCAGCGCTCGAACAAAGGAGCTTTGGCGCATTTCTAATGCAGTGGGGAGACACTGTGCTGATTCTTCTGTGCACCACAACAATGTACTACACTTTCTCTCCGTCATCCGCACTGTACATCGACGGACCGGTGCTGACGCTAAATCCTTGAGGCGGCACAAATGCACCATACGTGTCTCAAGCGGCTATACACAGAGTAAAATGAGTTTTCAAATTAGAGACACCTGTTGAGGAATTCTATCTGAATAATGTTGTCTTCCATTTTCTGCTCTACCATCTGAAAACTCACAGATGAGATGCATATCAGCATATTCCACGTCTATGGAAGTTGGCGTTGAAGTAACTCTGCGATGCGTCCGTCCGCAGCTGTTAGCGCTGCGTGTATCATTTGGACTTCTAGGCGATAGACGGCTAGAGGGGAGCAGTGCAGTGCTCTTCGATATACAAGCGCGTTATTCCTTCAGCCAACAGCCCTTCTATCCGTTTCTGCATCTACATCTATGTATAGAGCGTGGACAAAAATATCTGAACACCACATTATCATTCCTAATACGGTGTGGGAAAAAGTCGCCATTCAAAACAGGGTCCAGTCTCCCGGAATAGGTAAATACGGGTTCTGTACAGTTTTCAAGGGAATGTTATACAATTCTTCCTGCAAAATAATAGAAAGATGTGTAACGATGATGGAGACGGAAAGCCACCGCGTTCCATTCTCTCCGAAGAAGACCACAAAGGCTCGATAATACTGTCGTGGCCAGGGTAGATGCACAAATTCATCCTCGTGCACAGCACCAGTCCTGGACGATGCGAGCAATGAGAACAGGGGCTCTGTCGTCTTTGAACACTGCATCAACGTTGGGGAACGAACATTGTACCTTGAGATGGACATGATTGGCCAAAATGGTGACATTATCCTTGGCAGTAGTGCGACTTCACAGCGTGTCACTCTTTGAATGTATACTTGGCCAGAAGTTGGAAACAGCGTGCAACAAGACTCATCCGAGCAAATGACTCTCTTCCAATGCTCCATAGTCCTGATTTTACTGATTAGGCGCCACGTTTTCCTGTTACTGGCATTGCGTCACTGATGACTGGTTTTGAAAGTCCAACTCGTCCTTCAGTTCCTTCCTCAAGAAGCTCCCTTCATCTTGTTTTGGTGCTGAAAGGGGTTCGTGGGTGCGACATTCAGTTCTGCAATCACTTTTTCATCTATCGTCGTCCTATTTTTCGCCACAGTCCTCCTCAGCGACCGTTTGTCACTATCACTCAACACACACTTTTATCGGCGTTGTGCCTTAGAGCATGGTCTTTTTCCTTTTTCCATGTATGCAGTATAAATCTTCGATATGGTGCCTCTTGAAACATCAGATACTTCTTTACCCTGACTGAGGAACCACTCGCCATACAAGCATTAACAATTCGATCACGTTCTAATTCACTTAGGTCCGACATAATGCATTTACAACTGCCTAGAACAGTGTTCTGACCACGACTTACATTTGCAACGTGTTGAGGACACTGCACAGATGCCGATCATGTTCAAATATAGCAGTGCAATCTGCAGGTTTGGCTAGCATCTGCATTTATGTTCAAGCATGCATATCTCGCAGTGTTTCCATATTTGTGTGCAAACCCTGTACATACTCCGGAATCCGCTTTACAACACATAGTGGAGGACATCTTGTATTACTATTAGTCATTCCATTTCCTGTTCTACGAGGGAAAGGAGCGAGAGAAAAGTGACTACCTACAAGCTTCCGTGCGATTCCTGCTTTCTCTCAATCCTTACACCAGCTGTATGAAAGTGGCTGTAGACTCCTGCACTCGATCGCAGACGCAGGTTCTCTAAATTTTGTCAATAGTGATTCACGAAAATAACGTTTATTTTCCACCAGAGATTCTCTTCAGTGTTCACTGAGCATTTACGTAATTTTAGCGTGCTGATCGAACCCATCGGTAGCAGATCTATCAGTGCATCTTTGAATTTCTTCGTCTTCCTTTAATACGAACTACTGGATCCCAAACACTCGAGTGATAGTCAAGAATGACTCTCAAAAGTTCTCTGTAAGCGGACTCCTTTATAGATAAGCTATATTAATCTATAATTCTCCCGACAAACAGTAGTCGACCATTCGCCTTTCCTTGAACTGGCTTTACGATTTGCGGTGTTATGCCTAGATGCTTAATCCACGGACTGTGTCAAATGGCACACCGCTAATACTTATTTTAACGTTAGAGGATTGTTTTTCCAAATCATCTTTTTAAGAACGAGATTTTCACTCTGCAGCGGAAGCGGAGTGTGCGCTGATATGAAACTTCCCGGCAGATTAAAACTGTGTGCCCGACCGAGACTCGAACTCGGGACCTTTGCCTTTCGCGGGCAAGTGCTCTACCATCTGAGCTACCGAATCACGACTCACGCCCGGTCCTCACAGCTTTACTTCTGCCAGTATCTCGTCTCCTACTTTCCAAACTTTACAGGAGCTCTGTAAGCCATGTCTCCGCAGTATCCTTTCTTTCAGGAGTGCTATTTTTGCAAGGTTCGCAGGAGAGCTTCTGTAAAGTTTGGAAGGTAGGAGACGAGATACTGGCAGAAGTAAAGCTGCGAGGACCGGGTGTGAGTCGTGCTTCGGTAGCTCAAATGGTAGAGCACTTGCCCGCGAAAGGCAAAGGTCCCGAGTCCGAGTCTCGGTCGGGCACACAGTTATAATCTGCCAGGAAGGTTCATATCAGCGCACACTCCACTGCAGAGTGAAAATCTCATTCTGGAAACATCCCCCAGGCTGTGGCTAAGCCATGTCTCCGCAGTATCCTTTCTTTTAGGAGTGCTTGTTCTGTAAGGTTCACAGGAGCGTTTCTGTAAAGTTTGAAAGGTAGGAGACGAGATACTGGCAGAAGTAAAGCTGCGAGGAGGGGGCGTGAGTCGTGCTTCGGTAGCTGAGATGGTAGAGCACTTGCCCGCGAAAGGCAAAGGTCCCAAGTTCGAGCCTCGGTCGGGCACACAGTTTTAATCTGCCAGGAAGTTTCATATCAGCGCACACTCCGCTGCAGAGTGAAAATCCCATTCTGGAAACATCCCCCAGGCTGTGGCTAAGCCATGTCTCCGCAGTATCCTTTCTTTCAGGAGTGCTAGTTCTGCAAGGTTCGCAGGAGAGTTTCTGTAAAGTTTGGAAGGTAGGAGACGAGATACTGGCAGAAGTAAAGCTGTGAGGACCGGGCGTGAGTCGTGCTTCGGGAGCTCAGATGGTAGAGCACTTGCCCGCGAAAGGCAAAGGTCCCGAGCTCGAGTCTCGTTCGGGGACACAGTTTTAATCTGCCAGGAAGTTTCATCTTTTTAAGTTATATTTTTTCACATTTATTGCAAGATGCCGTTCATTAGACCAAATAGAAATTCTATACAGATAATTCTATATCATCATACAGTCACTCAACGACGAAACTTTCCTTTGCGTTATAGCGACTTCGGCAAAGAGTCGCATATTGCTGGTCACCCTATGCGTCAGATCGCTTATGCATATGGGGAACAAGGGTGATCCTGTCACATTTCCCTGGGGTCTTTTTTCCTGGAAGGCACGTGTTCACATGTTGCTGCGCAAACTGAGAGCACAGTATTGTCTACGGTTAGCATCAGCAACGCATCCGAAGTTTTGTACTTGCCTTACTTTCATTCCGCGATGTCCGCCCGCGGTAGCTGATTGGTATTATAGCTACTCTCTGTAATAAGAAAACTGAGTATACGGAACAACGAACAACCTGAACGAGTGTCATCGGACGTCCGCAGCGAAAAAATTCAACGAATAGTATAGAACAATTTGAGATAAAAAAAAAGTGGTCAGGGTGACAGAATGTCGATCCTAAGGGCCCGGGTTCGATTCCCGGCTGGGTCGGAGATTTTCTCCGCTCAGGGACTGGGTGTTGTGTTGTCCTAATCATCATTATTTCATCCCCTACGACGCGCAAGTCGCCGAAGTGGCGTCAAATGGAATGACTTGCACCCGTTGAATGGTCTACCCGACGGCAGGCCCTAGTCACACGACATTTACATTTTTATTCCGTGATGTCAGCTAGTATACTATAGCATTTTTAGCTGATAAGTGAGCCACGGACTGTGTTAATTAACTTAGCACTTGTAGACGTCTAGAACAATGTTGGCGTACTCCACCTACACGGGCCTTTTCCAGTGGATGTAAGTGGTGAAATACAACATGGTGGCCATTCTGAAAGCCGGCAACATTGATGCAACTCGTGATTTTTTAAATGGAAAGGGTGTTTTGTGACATATCAGACGAAGAGTGAGCTCCACAATAAAAACAATGATGCTTTTCATTTGTGCTCGTCTCTCTTTATTGGTAAGTTATGATTAATGTTTCATCCTTAAAGGTGACGTGAAAGCTGATGGCAATAACACGAACCGGGCGCATACAGATCTTACTGATATCAAGAGAGAGAAGCACCCAGCCGGCCGTGATGGACGAGCGGTTCTAGGTGCTTCAGTCTGGAACCGCGCGACCGCTACGGTCACAAGTTCGAATCCTGCCTCGGGCATGGATGTGTGTGATGTCCTTAGGTTAGTTAGGTTTAAGTAGTTCTAAGTTCTAGGGGACTGATGACCTCAGATGTTAAGTCCCATAGCGCTGAGAGCCATTTTTTTAGAGAAGCACCCATGTTGTCCCAGAGAATTTCAACCAACATCTTCCAGACACGTCATTCATTACCTACAGTAAGGAACTCAAATCTCTCGCGAAATTCCGTGAACGTGGCTCTGGAAGTGATCGTATGGCATCAGTGGCCGGGAGTTCCCAGGGGGGAAGTTCGGCCGCCAAGTGCAAGTCTCATTGAGTGCGAAGCCGCATTGGGCGACTTGCGCGTCGACAGAGAAGATGAAATGATGATGACAGTACAACACCCAGTTCCTGAGGAAATAAAATCTCCCACCCCATCCGTGGCATTCCAACGCGCTGACCGTTCAGCTAATGTGGCGACCAACGTGGCTCTGTCGCAGACAAACAAAGTTTGGGCGATCGAGATCAGCTACGGACGAAGTAGCATCAACCACTGTTCTGTCATCGTTCTGTAAGTCCAGAGCGCACTACTCGTCACATTTCGGAGGAAACTGGGATCAACCGTACAGCAATAATAATAATAATAATTTTTGCCACCCGAAATGCGGCAGAAATCGAAAATGAACAAAGCTACGCTCAGATGCAGCACACCACTGTTCTTCTTGAGTGATTTTCTAAGTGTTTGATGCACCACATGACCACCTTTCGACATTGAAACTGCGAGTTTATCAAAGATGGCGGCTTTCAAAATGGCAACCATGTTGGTAACATACTGTCACAGGTTTTCACCCTCTCTTATCTCATACTACTTGACTTCAAAATTTTATTTAAACGTAAGTTTCTTACCTTTTTAATTTAGAACCATACCGTTCTGGTTGTATGGCGTTACATATACTGGTTACCTACAATTAACGGCCTCTCTTTAAAAAAAAATTTAAAAAATTCTTGGTATTCTTGTGGGGGCATTAATTATTTCGTATGGATTTAACGTTAGAATATTAGGCGGATTTTAGGTTATTAACAACTGAAGACTCCTCATAGCTTACTAATTTCTGTAATGAATTTCTGTATTTAATTATTGTATTTCTGTATTTAATATAATCAAAACTATTTCATTATAACTCTGTCGACGCTTCGGGTTGGCATTTTGTTGCCGATGAATGTTTGAACTCGTCTATAGAGCTTCATAATTCATCCAGTAATGTCCAGCACAACGTCTATGAATTGCGACTGAATACATAGTGCCTCGTAGAACACCTAAAGGCTACAGAACAGCTTTTCTGTATGTAATAGAATTTTGGACTAGATGATATACTTACCTTATATGATTAATCCTGCCTTTGATAATCTTTTCGATCTCAGAGTTTCACCGCAGTTGGAAAGAAATAACCCATTTTAGGAAGTAAGTAAACGAATGCACTTACCGATTTATCGTATGGCTGAATGGATTGCGAAGTTTCATAAAGCAGCGCATAGCATGGGGCGCAGAGATAAGCTTTGTTCAGCTAGCGTGGGATTGTCCTGCGAAATCGTGAAGAGAGTAAGGATTCAAACGTGGAAACAGCGGTACACACTTTCCGATGTGTGAAAGATATCTGAAAACGATCACTCAGGAACTGTGGTGACACGCTGCTTTACGAAGCGTCTCCAAAGCCATCGACCTAATGCATATTTCATGCTTCTCCTTGATACGTCACGACGGTGGTTTCCTTTACGTGTATGAGAAAAAAGCAATTTTGACTATAACTGATACGTTCCTTTTCAGTCCGTTGTTTGGATGCAACCAAAGCTTTTCAAGGTTCTACTTGAAAATGACAATAAAAATAGTACGGCATTGTTGTCTGTGATGTAGCCTTTCAGTTGTCGAAACTGAAGAGATATACTTTCTTCACATGTCAGTGGGAATACTTACTTTACAAAATGCGAGTGTTGTTTCTTGCATATAACAGATACAGAGAAGGGAGAGGATTAAATTCGTTGAATGAACGTAGCCCACTGTATAGAAATCACGAGTGATCAGGAACTATACAACCTCCCCCCCCCCCCCCCCCCTTGTCTTCCACTTCTGATACCGTCCGTGACGAAGCATTTCAGACACCTTGATCTACACGTCACATTATTCTGCATTGCCGGCATCGTGCTCTTAAATTACGCTTACTGTGGACAGAAAGGAAACTTGAACGCCTCATAATCCTCTTCCACGTAGTCAGGTTAACTCTGTGCTGGTTTGCTGTTGTCATACTGAGACTGAAGATTCAGTCTGTGTGATGTTCACCAGAGCTGCTGAGAGCAATACCATATTGTGAACGAATTAATCGTTGAATCTCTCCTCTCTTTTCCACGCCGTTTTAGAATTTGTTAATAAATATGGTGATCTAACGTGCTTGGCCAACCACGCTTATGAAGTCAGTGTTTATGCATGTTTGAGTACTCCTGATCTCAATAAACAAAGCATTAGCCACGTTTTCTTTTTCGTTGTGAGCAAACTGACTCAGCCACCGAGGTACGACTCACGACCCGTTCTCAGGGCTTTACCTTCGCCAGTACCTCATCTTCCAACTTCACAGAAGCTGTCCTGGTTACCTTGCTGGACAAGCATTCCTGGAAGAAGGGATTGTGCCGAGAAAAGGCATAACAACAGACAGGGAGTTATTTGCAGAATGAATCTCAAAATCTGCAGCGTAATGTGCGCTGATTTTGAAACTTCCTGGCAGATTAAAATCGTTTTCTGTACTAGAAACGACACCTGTATAGCGGCCGTTCGGTACACAGAAAGTATGAGTCCGAGACTGGACTAACCACAGCTGGATGGATAAGTACCCTTAAATACATGACAATATCCAACTACATCCTCAAGAAAATGGGCGGCAGCGTTTACAGCTTCCTCAATAGTGGCAGTAAAGCAATATATTGCGTGTTTAAGGCTCAGAGCAGTAGGTCTGTATGTCAGACTTCCAGCAGATTGTCTTCCGGTCGAATTGTGGAGTCAGCAACGTGTAATGGAGGAATTAACCCCGTTTCAGTATGCGTAATGGTTCCTACCACAGTGATAGTTAGCGAGGTCTCTGGAACATATTCGCGCTCGGAGGAATAATTGCAGCCCGTCAGCTACACACGTAATACAGCTTTTTCTCAAGAATGGGAAGTACTCTCAGTAGACCTCCTGATTCACAGTACAGACGAAATTATATATCCCCGCATAATATGAGTGCCAGTTAGGAATAATTATGCCATTTATTGGGCGTTTCGTTGCTGCGGATGAGATTTGCTACTATTGTTACTTGTATTAGAAACCCCTATCTTCTGATTCAAAAGTTTTTTTAAATTCGCGGTTTTGACATTAATATGTGGAGTACACACTGAGACTGAGCTTAACCGTTTAGCTAACACTTCCAACAACCTTTTCAGGAAATATGATTTTATTTAAAACTATGACTAAGTTTTAGATGCTTGTGTGTAGAATCATGTGAGACACAATCAAGCAGAAAATGGGATGACCTAGTGATAAATTCATTGGTGCAATGTGCAAGTCACTTAACTGGCTGCTCATATAGCTTGACGCGAGCGCCTCTTCTCTCCCTCTGGTTAACTGACTACTGTGGCGACAGACCCACAAAATTAAATAAAAGTAATAATATTGAAGGAAAACAGTATTAGTTGAGAAAACTGTTGTCTAATGACGCGTTTCGTCTTTATAGGGCACCATCAGATTTTCGACAACATGCACAGTTCTAAATAAAAATATCAAAGAAGTCCCTACGAACAGAAAGAAACTTACGTTTTCAGTTATGCTGTTAAATAAGCATTCGTCGAGATCGTGCTAAACGCAACAAATAAGCATAATATGAAAATCTTTAAAAGCGAAGAAGTAGTACTGCAGAAGAGGCAAAATGAAAAGTGCAAATATTACCTTCGATGCAATAGAATATCCCATCATATGTAGTTATTTATAATTTTAATATATTGGTTCTTTAGAATGTCTCATCCAGTAGCCTAATTTTTAATTTATATTATATGGTTTTATTTAAATTTTATATTTTAATATTACTCATGCACGCCATCTGTGTGAATTTGCACCACTAAGCTCCACGAAGCGTCTTGTCTAATGCTTGCACTTTTCGTTTTGCCTCTGCTGCAATTCTTCTTCGTTTTTATAGGTTTTCTTATTCATCTTATTTGTTGTGCAGGCACATACCCGTTTAGGCGATCTTGACGAATGGTTATTTCACAGCATAACAACAAACGTAAGCTTCCTTCTAATGGTTCGTAGAGGCCTCTTTGATATTTTTATTTCGAACCGTGCATGATAGAACCGTACCACTGGCTATGTATATTTTCCTTTCTTCTTTGTTGTAGAAAATCTGATGATACTCTAAAAAGGCGAAACGCATCATTAAACAATTTTCGCAACGAAGACTGTTTTTCTTCAAAATAATATTCTTACGGTTCTTGTACCAGGTAGCCTGATGAAGTGGGAAAAGTTTTACAAAAATAAATTTGCTACACTATGAAAACAGCAGGCCCCCAAGTCGGCATTAACGCTAGGAAAAAAATGGTGTTTTAAAAAGATTCATCCTCTTTCATAACGCTATATCTTCTCTATAAATAAAGATATAAACTCTGGGTGAATTTCGCCTTAAGTATCGAAACTAAAAGTTTACCATAGCGCAAACTGCAAGTAGCTGGCTCAGGGTCTCGACAGTAGGGTTCTCGCTGGCGCAGACAATTCCCTCGCACGCTCGTTCATTAGCCAATGTACGTAGAGTCCATCTGGTGACAGCTCAGCAACAGGACGCCTTTTGCGTTCTCCATTTCATCAGGTGCTCTTCAATTACAGCTGTCGGCGTGATACTGGTAGAGAGTATGGTAGTGCTACTCAGAAAGGTCAAAACACTCGACGACATCAGCAGCAGTTTCAAGTCACTGGTTATTTATGCCAGAGGGGCATGAGACTATGCTTGTTCGAAACATTGAGCGCATTCAGCAGAGTTTCGCACGTTTACTCGTCGTGCCAGCTGAGAGTTAGCCAATTATCACATGTCATTCATCTGACGTGTTTTTCAGCGACGTTTGCATTTCGAACAAAACATGATTCATTTGCTACAAGCCCTACATAATGATGATAAACAACAACGTGCGAAGTTTCGCGAATCCATTCTAAGGGTGGAAAAAGATGACACTAATTTACCTTAACCTTTAGTGTTGAAAGTTGAGGCTACGTTCGATTTATGTGGAAAGGTGAACCGCCATAACGTAATAATATGGGGAACACAGCAGTCACATACTTCTGTCACGCACGAAACAGAACCTTCATGTGTTTTGCGCCGTTTCCCGAAATAAGATTTTCAGTTCGTTCTTTTTTTGCATAAAAGAGAGCTACAAGAATCGTGCATATGAATGTGTTGGAGAAATTATGTGTTCCGCAATCGCAGGAACATGACTAGAGATTCATTTTTCAAAAGGACAGAGCACGACCACACTACATCCTCATTTCTCCCCGATGGATGTGTCGGCCGTAAGGCGTACACAGATTTCGTTTTGCTCCATTGGCCTCCAAAGTATTTGGCTTATTTGTGGGGGTTTGTGAAAAATTTCGTCTGTGTGCCTCTACTTCAAGCATCTATTCGTGAACTGCTCCGCCTCTATGCAGTGAATGTACTAACTCTAGACGCGCAAAAGAATGGGGCGATTTTGACTATCTTTTCGCGCGTACACATTGAACATTTGTGAAACGTAAATGATAACTTTGACCCTAAACGTATTTCACCAACTGCGACATGGTCGCGTATACAAACAGTGATCCAATAATGTCAAATGTTTTTTATTTCAGTCTTTGATCACAATATGAATTCTTTAGACGATGACCGGTTTCAGTCTGTAATGACCATCCTCAGATCTTTTTACACCATGCCATTACACGATGCCATTATGGTCTTATCACTTCAGGACATAGTGTAAAAAAGATCAGAGGATGGTCATTACGGACTGAAACCGGTCATTGTCTAAAGAATTCATATTGTGATCAAAGACTGAAATAAAAAATACCCAAACGTATTTGTAAAAAGTGATCATAAGATTGTATCTTCATGCATATAAAAGATATGTCGATGTAGAATCGGATGGTTCTTTTGAAAATAAGAACGTTGAAGTCCTATGCGTAAATTAAAATTAGCCCCAATTTCTATCTTCATTAATATAGAAAATACAATGTTGTAACATCGGAGACTTTTTTTGAAACACCCAATAGAAAGGGTACCTAGCTTGTAATCCATGTGGTAAGCAAAAAACAGTCGTCCTTTTTTCTGCAGGGGATATTTTTCTACGTGTATTTTCTGGAAGTACTTATAGTTTCATATAAATTTTACACCCAGAAGTAAGGACCACAAACACATTAAATTCGTAATACATATAACTAAAAGTGATAACTACAAACGATCTACGTTTCAGGCAAACATCGTTAAGGTGTTAGAAGAAACAATCAGTTGGCATTTCCGGTTTCGTACGTCATGTCAGCAAAGAAACTAGCGTGTATCGTGTTTATGAATCTAACTTTCAGTCGATCCGTATTGACACTGCTGAAACGACTGCCAAGAAAACTTCCACACATATGGCAACAGACTTGGCGAACTGACAGGCTAGGGACGAAGTGCTAGTGCTGAAATATTCCTAACAAAATGCTGGTGGGAGTCATTTAGTAGGGACAATGCAATATGACAGAAATGTATGTGTCTGACATCTGGTACTGTCGTGAGATTGTTAATGGCGACCCAAGTAATTCTAAATCCTATTCATGTACAAATATGCTCCAAACAATGTGTTGAAATATGACGCTGATTGATCTATGTTTCAGACATCAACGGGCACATGAACGTACTGAAGTGTGGATGTGTAGCAACGTTAGGTCACCAGCAGCAGTTATCTCCAACTTGAAGACACCACTTTTCGTTCAACACCCCTATGGAGCCTCTAACATCTCGTCGAGATGGCAGCCGTTGTAGAAGGAGCACATGACTGGAAAGCGAGAGCGATAGGGGGAGAAGGGACTGCCCGTTTTGGAGAAACCCTGAAGTAGTGTAAAACTGACGTCGACTGGCGTGACACAGTTATAAAACTGCTCCTCCACAGTACATGTCCTGTGCTTAAACTACTAATCAACATCATTCGACAGAAAGTTGGTGAGCAAAACAGACACTGAATGTATGTTCGCTCTGCAAACCGGCGACTGGAATTGCGTGAAGTACTATCACTTGATGGCTGTTCCACGAATATTTTTAAGCATTCGCCAGTCACGAAATGCTAAATGGCATCACACCAGTAGATAAAATTGAACACCGCTTTTATTTCATCGGATAAATGATTTTGGTAACACCCATTGCACTCACAGTGGCTTCTCGACACTAATTAACTTCCGTTATTTGATATTTCATTTGTTATTTGTATCACCGTTAGCCATCACAGGCATAAATTTCATTATTTTAGAAGAATTATTAACGATAATACTTGAAACAGTTATTGGAAACAGGCATGAGTCACTCGAGAAGCGAAATGTGCGACGCAGTTTTAATAAAAGTACAAACAAAGACACACAATTTTTATATTAAAACAAATTAATTGCCGTATTAGTTATATAATTATGTTAGCGAGTTTGGTGTTTCAGTTGAATAAATGCAATTTACGTGGATTTACGCTTCCAATACGTAAACTGCTAGCTTTATCTACTGTCCATAAACGTTTAACAGTAATTTCATGTTTTTTTTCTTTTTTCTTTTTTTTCCCAACTGCAGAAACCAGCAGTGCTTCAGCACTAACTGGAAAGTATTGGAACTAACATTGCTCAGTCGAAGAGAAGCCCATATAAGTGAACACGTGTCTCCGCTTATCCGTAGATACTCGAGCGTCCCTGAGAAACGACGATCAAAGTTTCCGGTGTAATTTATAAGCCTTCTAGCCAACGATAATCTCAGTTGTAACAGTCGTGCAGAGGTTAACGACGTGGCCTCTCACTTTTGCACCTCGTGTTCGGAACCTAATTATTATTTTTATTTTATTACTTTTTCATTTCTCTAGCCATGTGCGTAGAAGGTTACTACAACAATGTTTCTTACCAGGTTAGGGGACGCAAAAGCGTTACATTAATTGTAAAATTACGATTGGGTTTCACAGTAAATATCATACATTTATTATACGACGTATGTGTGTATAGTATTTTCAGGATTTACAATTTTTTAAGTTATCATATCCTTATATTTCATTTTTATATCAGTTTTTCTATTAATTTTTAAATTTTATTTTTATGTATATTCTTCACGAGTATTTGATGCATTCCCTTGGATGTTACCGACCACAGAAACATTTGAAATATAGAAATTCCGAACACCATTAGTATCGCCCGAAGGCAGGTTCGCCACAGTAACACTTCTCCGTACGACTTTCGCTTCGTAAATAAGCTTCGTTTATTTTTATCATGATTTCACGCGTTGGAACTAATATCATAACGGATTACTTTTCCTGAAATTGATACTTACAGTTGATTATGAATCAGGATACACTGCAGGAATTTCACAGCAGACAATTTCAAATAATTTCTTCATTCATTTAATGTTTTTATTTTTTAAGTTTATTCAGCTGATATGCAGTAGGCCAACAGCCTTGCCGTAGTGGTAACACCGGTTCCCGTCAGATCACAGAAGTTAAGTACTGTCGGGCTGGGCTAGCACTTGGATGGGTGACCATCCAGTCTGCCGAGCACTATTGGCAAGCAGGGTGCATTCAGCCCTTGTGAGGAAAACTGATGAGCTACTTGATTGAGAAGTAGCGGTTCCGGTCTCGCAAACTGACGTAGGGCCAGGAGAGCGGTGTGCTAACCACACCCATCACCCATCCCAAACCACGAGTGTGATTAAAAACCTTGTGCACAGAGCACAAATATTATCATCATGTAATAGTTCAAAAGACTTCCTTGTCCTAACACACAGTTGTTTATCAATAAAAAAATTTGTCGATGTTTCTCCAACACCACGAACTTGAGACATAGTGATCATGAACGTCCGGTAACCGAGAACAACGGACAAATATACAAATATTATCATCATGCAATAGTTTACAAGACTTCCTTGTCCTAACACACAATGGTTTATCAATAAAAAAATTTGTCGATGTTTCTCCAACACCACGAACTTGAGACATAGTGATCATGAACGTCCGGTAGCCGAGAACAACGGACAAATATACAAATATTATCATCATGCAATAGTTTACAAGACTTCCTTGTCCTAACACACAATGATTTATCAATAAAAAAATTTGTCGATGTTTCTCCAACTTAGTAGTAGTATCAATACGAATTATTGCAACAGTCATCGTGTCTTCCGATGGAGGCCTACTATTTATAAATCTATTTTGGTTGTGGAGACTGAGTATAACATGAACGTCAGTTCCTCCGTGTTGATTGATGTGTTGAAAGGACAGACTGTTTTTCGAGGAGGTCGTTTTGATTTTACTTTCTCTGTTACTGACAATACAGTCGGTTAATGTTGGTTGACTGTTGCAATAATTCGTATTGATACTACTACTAAGTCTACAGCTACGTCTTTGGAGCAGATACCTCCTCGAGATGTTCTCGGTTACCGGACGTTCATGATCACTATGTCTCAAGTTCGTGGTGTTGGAGAAACATCGTCAACTTTTTTTATTCTTGTAAACTATTGCATGATGATAATATTTGTATATTTGTCCGTGGTAGAGGTGTTGATATGAAATGTAAAATAGTTGGTGATATGACTCTGTATAATAGCATGTAATAAATATTATTTTTTTATTAATTTATATTTTATTTTATTTTAATATACACATGACGGATTCAGAGAATTTGCCTAAGGAACTTACACATTTAAGGACGGTGTTTAGAGATAATGGATACTCGAACCGACAAATTAACAGGGCCTTGTCAACCAAAGCCAGGAACCGCGAAGTGGGTAAAGAGGAGAACGCGCCAACCAAGTCCCTAGCTTTTCTTCCCTTCGTTGGAAATATCTCCTTCAAAATAGCGAAGATTCTTAATAATTTTCATGTAAAAGTGGTTTTTCGTCCACCTTCTAAGATTTCGGATATGCTGGGCTCGGTGAAGGATGATTTGTTACTGCGGAAGGCGCGAATTTATAAAATACCGGGTCAGTGTGGTATGGCCTATATAGGACAGACAACGCGTACAGTGGAAGAGCGTTGTACGGAGCATCAACGTTGCACTCGCCTACTTCAACCCAGTAAGTGTGCAGTTGCGGAACACTGTATTTCCAACGGAAATTGCATGGAGTATGACAAAACTTCGATTTTGGACACAGCAACAACCTTTTGGGACTCCATTATCAAAGAATCCGTTGAAATACGCATTGCGGGAAATCTAATGAACCGTGACAGTGAATGTGGAATCCCGTGATCTCCGAAATTTTCTCGAGACGAAGACGCCAGAAGACTTCGATAGCTGCGGCCAGCGACAATACCGACGGAAGCTGTCTTGCAGTTCCACCAGCAAGGGCGCTGCCGCTGGGCGGTTTGGTCCTTCTGTCTCCGCGACTTCAACGCATGCGCGGCAGTAACATCAGCGCACTATATGAGACGGAGCGGAGAACGTCTTCGTCAGTCCTCGTTCGGCTCACTTGGAGATGTCTGGCCGTTGTCCAGCCGAAATATCCTGGAATGAAGTTTACGACGACCGGCTGTAATCCCGAAATCTCTTTGAACAGTTTGATTCGCCGGGAAATTTTTAAATTTTACATAATACGTATGTGGTTACGCACAGGAAGGTCGGAGAAGCTCAGAAAATCTACAAAGTATGACAAGAATCTTCAGCCTGATAAAAATGTGAGTAATAAAATGTACATCGCATACATATGATTAGTCTATTCTGATTAACGGCATTACAGTTCGCAACATGTTTGATACCAGAGAAAAGTTAGATAACACTCTTATTTTTTCCTTAATAGAAACAAATGACTGATCAGCACGTCATCGTACATAGAAGCCCATTATGTCATATCCACCCCTCCTCCAAAAGAAAAGTTAATTTAAAGAAACGAACTATCTGCCGTATCAGTCTAACTTGTCCGATCAAGTTCTAGGGTCCATCACAAATGTAGTGGCACAGTGCGCTCTGGCTCATCTCGTGCCGTATTTCGCTCTTTGATGAGACTGCCTAAGGCTCTTACGTGTGATGCAAATTGCCGTTTCTCGTAACCAGTGCTAGTAACTTATGCAATGTAGTTTCTGCCACAGTTACAGATACGGGAAATGTGGTTAAGGTAACTGAGTAGGCCTTTGATGTTGGAGCCCACAATGGGCGTAGCAAATGGGCTCACGAATGCTAAGGCATGGAGGTCTATGAGAAGAGACTGCGGGATAGCGTAGCTTAATTCTTAGTACGCGAAAATGCTGCATATCCCAAAGACAGTTTGTTCCAGCAAACTAGTTACAAAAGTCAAGACTGCAATTTTTATACAAAAATCTTTGCGAGTAAAGTATTGAATATTGTGTTTTTGGGAAAATATAGAATACAGACTGATAAATGTTGATCCAATTCGTTCAATATAAGTATTTACAACGTTTTCATAGAAGGCCTCTCGCCAATCTAAATTCTATAATAGATACAGTCAATACATTATATCACTTCCGATCTGGAGTGGTAGCTATTGGAAAGACACATATAAAATTCAGTGATTTCTCCACCGTTCTTATCGATAGTATCATTTCTACTTCTATTAAATATAGTTTTGTGCTATATTTACCGATTCAGAACATGAAGATAAAATGAAATGTTTTGGGAGCTTGAGTTAATTCCCCTTGTTCAGAAAGAGAGGCCAGTAGTTGGGCTAACGCAGTTCAGCGAACAGTGACACCAGACCCGTTTAATAGTAGACTTTTTCATATCTGTTGTGACCTTTGAGTGGATTGAAGAGAACATATTAATTTAGTGACTTTAACATGTCGCGTTTTGCACCTATAAAACGGCATTTGCGGGAAGTGTTACTCTTTTGCTTTCATCTCAAGAAATCTGCTATGAAATGTCATCGTTCGCTGTTGTAAGCTGTGGAGAATATGCTCCGTCGGGAACAAGGAGCAGAGGTTGATTTCGCTTATTCAGAGACAACGTGTTTGAAATGAATAACAAAACGCATTCTGGTCCGTGTAGCGTACCATGAGATGCTGCAATGGGGTCAAATGGTGAATGCTGAATGCTACGAGCGGAAAAATATTCAGTTGGAATCACGCACTTACAGACAAACGCCCGCAGTATGCTCAGAGACATGACAGTCATTCTGCTTTACGACAATGCTAAACTGCAACACTTCGATAGAATACCTTAACCCCGCCATTCACAAGCCATCGGTCCTTCCGACTGCCATTTGTTTCGGTGCATGCAGCATGGACTTTCTGAGTGAAAATTCACAAGTTTTAACCTCGAAAACATGAGTGTATGACCTTAAAAAAGCCTGAATTTCTTTTATCGCGGAGTCTGTGTGTTACCAGAAAAGCGGGAAAAGGTTGTAGCTGGAGAAGGACCCCATTTTCAAATAGTTATTTCACACCACTCTATTACAATAATTATGTTTTTTTTCTACCGGACAAACAATGAGAACTAATGCAAGTAGGCAATACAATGAGATGACAAAAGTCATGGGATACCTCCTAATATCGTGCAGAAACTCGACGTGGCATGGACTCAACAAGTCGTTGGGAGTCCCCTGCAGAAATATTGAGCCATGCTGCCTCTACAGACGTTCATGATTGCAAAAGTGTTGTCGCTGAAGGATTTTTGTGCACGAACTCACTTTCTATTATGTCACATAAATGTTCGATGGGATTGGTGTCAGGCGATGTGGGTGGGTAAATCATTTGCTCGAACTGTCCAGACTGTTCTTCAAACCAGTCGCGAACAATTTTGGCCTGGTGACATGGCACATTGTCATACATAAATATTCCATCATTGTTTGGAAACATGAAGTCCACGAATGGCTGCAAATGGTCTCCAAGTAGCCAAGCATAACCGTTTCCAACCAACGATCAGTTCTTTTGGATCACATAACCCAGTCTATTACATGTAAACACAGTCCACACCACAGTACCTTGTTGACATCTTCAGTCCATGGCTTCATGGAATCTGCGCCACTCTCGAACCCTACCATCAGCTCTTACCAACTGAAATCGGGACTCATCTGACCAGGCGACGGTTTTCCAGTCCTTTGGAGTCCAACCAATATGGCCACAAGCCCAGGAGGGGCGTTGCAGGCGATGCTGTGCTGTTAACAAAGACACTCACGTCGGTCGTCTGCTGCCATAGCCTCATAGCTCATTAACACCAAATTTCCCCGTACAGTCCTAACGGATTCGTTCGTCATATGTCCTACTGCGGTTATTACTCGCAGTGTTGCTTGCTTGTCTGATAGCACTGACACTCTACACAAACGTCGGTGGTCACGGTCGTCAAGTGAAGGCCGTCGACCACTGCGCTGTCCACTGTAATGCCTGAAATTTGGTATTCTCGGCACATTCTTGACACTGTGGATCTCGGAACATTTAATTCCCTAACGATTTCTGGGAATGGAATATTCCATGCATGTGACTCCAGCTACCATTCCGTATTCAAAGTCTGTTAATTTCCGTCGTGCGTCCATAATCAAGTCGGAAACCTTTTCACATCAATCACCTGAGTGCAAATGGCAGCTCCGCCAATTCTCTCACCTTTTATATCTTGTGTACGTGATGCTAACTCCGTCGGCGTATGTGCATATTGCTAACCTATGACTTGTCACCTCCGTGTGTATTGATATAACACGCTGAATTATGTGAATAGCCAGAAAAATACAATTCCAACTTCACAGAAATAATTTCAGCAGCTAATTTCGAGTAGATATGGAAACCTGAATAAAAATACGTGCTCAATGTACTCCACGATTTTCGAAAGCATTAATTTTCAGACAATATTTTTCCTGATATTATTCTGGCCATGAAATTGCAACGCAACTCTATTAAGATGAAATCAAACATAAGCAATAATGGGTTAGCGCGTACTAGCTATCTTGCTTCCATCTGCTCGTATTCCTTCCAAGCCGTCACGTTTCCGTACTCTTACTTCCCTCATGCTTTCCCTGCTTACAGTTACATCAGCTCTCCCATAGACGGTTTCTTCGGATAGATCTGTAATGACTTTTTCTTAATGCAGAAATTAGTTAAATAAATCCGTGTAACACTTAGCATTATTACAACATTTCCTTGTAAGTAACATTTTACGAAATTTGTTTTCGGAATAATCGAAAAAATTTATTCTATGCGTGCAGTGAACATATGACACCAAGATGAAATGTTACAATTTTCGCTTGGTTTGCAGCTTAAATATAGACAATGCCAACCGTCGGATGACAATGCTTAGAAGCGATCGAAATGTGTGTTTGAAGGAATTTAGATGATACGAGCTGGTAACACAAACAAGTCACAAAAAGGAAAAAAAAAATATAGTAAAGAGCTAGGTTACGTCATTCGATATAATCAGGCTTTAGGAGTAATTGTGAATATGCCAGAGGGTAAAGGAAAAGAAGGTACTGACAAACAGATTACGTAAAGATCAACTAGTCGTCTCTAAAACTAAAAGAATGTCGAAGGAGAGGAATGCATTAAAATGCTTACCCTGTGGCGAAATTTTTTGCTCCTAGGGATTGTTTGACCTTGTAAATGATACATGATCTCCATCGTATCCTTCATGTTGCGGCCGTCAGTCTGAAGACTAGTTTAATGCAGCTTTTAAAGCTGACATATCTTGTGCAAGCCTCTTCATTTCCGTATAACTACTGCATCCCACGTCCAGTTGAGATTGCTTACTGCAATCAACCTTGGTCGCTTTAATTTTTACCTCATATTTCCCTCCATTATCAAACTGAGTCCTCGATGCCTCGTGATATATCCTACCAACCGATCACTTCTTTTATTAACGTTGTTTCATAAATTATTTTTTGCCTCATTCCGGTTCTGTACCTCCTTATTAACTATTCGATCTAAACACCTAGTCTTCAGAATTTTTCTTTAGCATCACATTTACAACGTTTCTAGTCTTTTCTTGTGTTAACGTCCTATTGCCCACGTTTCACTTCCACCAAAGGAGAAACTCCAAAGGTTTCTATCTTCAGAAAATGCTTCGTTACACTTTAATTATTTGTGCTGAAGAAATGCTTATCTTCCTACTGCTCAGCTGTATTTTACATCCCCTTTATTTCGGCCATCGTTTGTGATTTTGCTGCCTATATAGCAAAACTCGTATCCTACTTTTAGTGTCTCATTTTCTAATCTAACTCCTTCTACATCGTTTGATTGATCCTTGTTTTATTTTCGTTGATATTCATCTTATGACTTCTTTTCAAGGTATTGTCCTTTCGGTCAGCTGCTCTTTCGAGTCGTTTCCGTCTCTGACGGAATAATAATGTACATACAAACCTCAAAATTTTTATTTTCCCTGAACTTTAATTTCCTTTCCGAATGTCTCTTTGGTTTCCTTCACATCTCGCTCAATGTACGGACCGAATGACACTGGGAATAGGCTACACTCTATCTGACTCCATTCTAAACTACTGCTTCCCTTTCACGTCCTTTGACCTTTGTAACTGCGTACGGTTTCTCTACATGTTACAGATAACCTTTCGATGCCTGTATTGCATTCCTGTCAGCTTCTGAATTTCATATGCATTTAATAACACAAAACAGAGAAAGAAACTACTGAAGTTACGTTATTGACAACTGCCAGAAACGAAAGAAGAAGAAATAGTTATTATCAACAAGAGTTCAGCATTTATAGTTTTGAACCGCTGGTTGCTGCGGCCTGTGCGGAACCATACACTCCATTCCGCCACGAAATAGTTAGTTAGGAAGTGTTTCAAATTAGTTTCATGTGGTAGAAAATGATGGCCTTTTATATGTCAATTCGGGCTGAACTGAAGGTATTAGTAACTATGGCATGCGGGTCACATTTATAAGGATTCGTAGCGCAGTTGTAAATAATGAGCTATACTACTTGAAACAGGTTGTAAGTCAATTTCTTTGTACTCCACCAAGCGTTTCTCGATCCGCACCCAGTGGCAACCTCAGAAGAAGATACAGCCTATGCTCTCTATTCTTATTCCATTACTGCTATCGTTACTTTGATTGTCAGCATTGTGAAACTACTTTTCGAAACACCCACAGTGTGCAACAGTCTAAGAATCGATGCTGCACGAAGTTTTAGTTTCGAGGATCACAGATACAATAACTTCCTAGAAAAAACACTAAGTATATAGAGTTAAAAAAACGAAAATGGATGAGAAAAGAAGAAACAAAAATGGTTACAGTTTTTGTCTTGTCGAAAAAGTGGACATTAGAGACGAATCACAAGCTCGGACTGGGAAGAAAATCATCCTGGACCTTCCAACTCAACCGGCGCAGCATTACTTCAAGCTATTTAGGGGAATCATGGAAATCCAAATCTGGATGGTCGGATGGGGATTTGAATCGCCGTCGTCCCGAATACGAGTCCAGCCCTACCTCTCGGCCAGCTCAATAAAACAACAGATGAAGGAAGGAAAATTGGGTTTAACACCCCGTCAATATCGAGGTCATGACGGAGCACAAGCCCGGATTGTGTCAAGCATGGGGAAGAAAATCGGCCGTGCCCTTTCAAAGGAACCATCCCGGCATTTGCCAGGAACGATCTAAGGAAGTCACGGGGAACCTATATCACTGGCCGGACGCAGGTTTGAACAGTCGTCCTTCCGAAAGCGAGTCCAGTGTGCTAACCACTGCGCCACCTCGCTCGGCTGCGACGTATGGAAGCAGTATTTATATGTAGCATAGTTTGTCTCTGACAAGGGCACTGATACGAAATTGTGATATTTGTTTGATATCATTCTTAATGAAATGAACGTTTATAGGACTAAAAAGCGTGTGCTTCAAGCGGACACATCGAATGAATAGTTGGTTATGCCTTCTAAACCATAGCGAGGGAAAATTATTCGGTCGCAGTTTTCCCAGCCAAGGAAACGAGCAAGCCTTATACATATGGTTAGGGACTTCGGACAGGGAAGGAGCGTCTTGGCAGTTTCTTAATGAAACATTTGCTGACTGCGCCAGAGAGGATTACGATGCCAGCCGACGGCTGAGTGTACATGCTAGGAGGTTCTATATCAGCCTCACTTTCTACTACCGTTCTAAAATAAATCTTAGATGAATCACCAGCCTGGATTTTACAACCGAGACGGTGTTATTGAGCGTCTACAGCACAACTGGATTGCACCTAAGTTTTATGTGATAGCGTTCAGAAAATTCCTGGTGTGCGTAACACAGTGTTTGCGACCTCCGTATAGTTGCCAACTTATAATTAGCGTCCGTTTGGCTGTAGTGAGAAAAGTGTGTAGACAACAGTTAAAAGTATGAGGAGGAATGTCATTGAAATGTAAATAGTTAAGTGTCCGTAGAAACAACTCAGTTTATTGGCACTGTAACAGAAGTGGCTATATCTGTTCGCTGCACCAATACTTTCAACAGTTCAGTCTCAGTGAAATCTAATGTAGAGTTATTGTCGAAAAGTGGCACACTCTTTGCATAAATCTCAACTCTATTCCTTCAAACCCAAATCCATCGTCTTTGAGAGGAAACTTAATAAAGACTTCTAGCCCTAACTTCTGAATGAAACTATAATTACTCTGTGTTTGGATAATGCCTTCCTACTGGATTATAACTGCCACATTGTCGTAGACGTCTCGCTCGACGCGCAGGCTGCCACATCCATCCACTTTACTCCACAAAGCTCCACATCCAACTTCTACATCCCTCGAGGCCTGAACAGCTTCCAGAAACAGTTCAACAAAAATGGGATTAATGTCCTCCCCCCGTCCAAATTAACCCAGAGACACGTGGAAAATGCCAGAACAAGGAGACCCCCGTCCCTCCTAAACCGTCGCATTTTTCATGTACTGGCTAGGATGATAATACATAACTAGGATGATATTACATAGCAGCCAGTGTAAGAAAACATTTACAATTCAACCGGAGAAAGAATTTTGCAAATTTTCTGGAAGGCATCAACAAACTAAGAATTACGGAAGACTTTTTTCCCGAATGTACTTGTTTTGGCATGTGTGTATTTCTTCTACTGTGGGAATAGAAGCTATATACTGCAACAATGAAAATTGCTAAAATAATTATTGTTGAGTTGAATCTGAACTGGCTAGTCAAATGTAAGTTAAATTTCACAGCTTATTTTGTAAGATATCACAGGGGAGAAAAGATTGTGTTAGGCCGTATGTGAGACACTTTAACTACCGTTTTGTGAGTAAGTGGCAGAGTCGTTGCTTTCGCACAAGCAACACACAACTGCCTGGAAATGCTACGTTTTGCAAGTGTCTGTTCCGCATGCAATCCACATAGTTTCTAGTGATGAAATGCATTAACACAGCCAAGTAAAGCTGTCCTGCCGCGTATTGTTTGCATGAAAGTAATAACTAACAACCAGGAAAGAGATCCCGAGATTTTTTGTGAGATAGATATATTGTTGGTTTATTTTTCAATATTGGTTCAAATGGTTCAAATGGCTCTGAGCACTATGGGACTTAACAGCTGTGGTCATCAGTCCCCTAGAACTTAGAACTACTTAAACCTAACTAACCTAAGGACATCACACACATCCATGCCCGAAGCAGGACTCGAACCTGCGACGGTAGCGGTCGCGCGGTTCCGGACTGCGCGCCTAGAACCGCGAGACCACCGCGGCCGGCTATTTTTCAATATTACAAGGGTATCTACGGACTGGCCATCTTCGACATTCTTCATGGAATTTATCAGTAATTTCCTAATGCAGTATGACACACCTCCCAAAAACTTAAAAATATTCTTTTTGAAGTTTAGATGATTTCCAAGCAATTCTAAATTCGAAACATTTCAAGTATTTTAACAAAGCTACAAGTAGCTGAATACATAGTGTATTAGAGTCTTAATCACGAAGTCTCTGGTTTATTTTTCGATGAAAGCAGCTTCTTAAAATTTATACTGAAATGCTAAATTTGTTCTTAATCGTAAAGCTTAATTAAAAATCATAGAACCAAATTTTTAATAAAAATGTCGTCTTTTCATTTTTAATTAGTAATCTCACGTAAATACTTTAAAAATTGATGCACATATGCGAAATGCTTTTGTTACATGAACAGTTATGTACAAATATAATACCGTTATATTTATAGAAATAAGAAAATTTTTTATTTTCGATTGATGTCTAGCATTTTTGAACCAAATTTTAATTTGCTATGAATACGAGCATTGTCATATGCTTAAGGACTACAATTAAAAGATGTTATTTTTAATATAAATTATTGAATATTTGCTAACTAGCTGTTCAGTTAACAATAAATATAGAATTTAAATAAACATAACGAATACTTGCTACTATCATATTAGCGACTTAATCATTAAAAAACTCTTACGCTACCCGGCCAGCTACCGGCGACTTCTTTAAAGTGTTTAAAGTGTTTTGTACTTAACTGCTGCCTGGTATCTTAGAAAATCATTTTTTCGAAGACTGACCTTCCAGTTCTATAACTGTGAAGAAAATGGAAGAGGGGCCAGTTCTTAAGGGTCCCCTTGTTAGTGTGTGATAGAAACATAACTGTTGCAGAATAACTTACTGAATTACGTTGGAAAGGGAAACTTTCCATTTGCCCATATTTTGTGGAAATAACAACAATTATATTATAACTTAATTTTATTACATATAATCTTTTATTTATTATTTATTACAATGCTGATACTCAATCACAGTAGTATATTGATAAATGCGATTAACATAATTAGTTTCTCAACCTGTATAATGTAATAAATCAGTAGGTATACAAATTAACTTCCCAAAATGAGTCAACTAAACATCACTACAGCATTCAATCACTCATCTTTCAGCGTTGTGGGTACCGATTGCCTTAGCGTATGCCTCAGTAATGGAAGCTCTTATGATCGTTGCCCTGTCTTCAACTAACGATAACTGTTGATCATATTGAGCAACATAGCTGGCACTATTTTAACTATTAATAAAACCAACCTGAAGATGTTCTGAGAAAGAAACTTGTCGTAGCACAATAAATGTGTAGTAATACAGATGAAGTGTTTTTCATTAATGCTTATAGTTATAATACACTACTTCCTACTGCCTCCGGGCCATATCTTTACTTAGTACCCTTGAAAAAGCAAGCTATCATTATCTAAGTGAAATACGTTGTTTACCTACAATCGTCAATTACAGGATGCTTATCCATGAAGCTGCATGGTATTGTTCTCTTCGACTGGCCACTATAGCCAGCAATGGTTCCAATATCATAATTACGCCATTTTTATAGCGCTATATTTTACGTACTGTATTTTATTCGGCCATCTATTTATAAATCGTTGTTATAATTCGTTGTTATAACTGAACAATCAACGTGGCTGTAGCAGTTACGGCCCTCCCAAAAATCTAAATCACACATATACTAAGGCTGTGAACTTTACGAATAATACAACGATGCCGCACTGTTTTCCTTCTCGAGATTCTAGCTGATACGAGTTTTAAGAGGCCTCGTCCCGTCCAGAGAATATCTGTATCACGTGAATGGCTATGATTAACGTAGTGCTGTGTTTGTGTTGCCTTCTGACGGAGACTGAAACCAGTTACTGATCACAGCCTGCCTCTCGAACAGCGCCAATGGAGACGTCGAGATTAATGTCGTCAATCGACAGACTAATCACTGTCAAGTGTCACATGCCGTCACTGCACGAGACGCTGAGCAGAAGCGTGGGATCTAACCGAGGTCATGGGTTCAAGGACTGGTTATCCATAACGTGACGTTACCTCCGCTCCCTAGACGGTTTATGCCATGTAGTAACTGCACAAGTTTTCTGTCTGAAGTAATATTTATTGCACGATCACCACTGAATAGCACAATCATAAACAGAGTCCGGCAGTGTCCCGGAGCCGAGCCAGTGGCAGAATCCACTGCAATGTTAGACAGTTTGTCCTTAAGCAGAGTCCGTGAGGCAGTCTGGGACCAGGTCCGGTGAACAGCCACCACTCGTTATTCCGTAAGTTAATCTGTGAACAGAGCCCAGGTCGCTGTGACATCAACGGCGTTGCTTTAAACTTGAGGCAGATCCAACACAGTGAGAATCAACGATAAAGTGCCTGCAGCTGCTTCTGGCTGGCCTTGTATACAGCCATGGACGAGCAGAACCGCCCGGATCACGTGGTGCTGTCGACGTGGCTTGGAGATAATTTGAAGATTTGCGACACCCTGTCGACTATGTTACGATAGCTCTGGTTGGAGACGCCTTCTGTGTTGTCGGTGGCAACTTCCTTAACATCTCCATGTCTATATTTGCTGGCTGTACATCTGCCTCGGTGCTGTTCCCTCTGTTTTTGTGTTCTTTGGAACTTGCTCCATTATCTAGGTCATCTTCTTCCGGCCGGTATACAAGAACAAGGACAACGATAATTTATTGTCTTGTTGTCTTACACGGCCAAATGTACCGACGGTGCGAAGGTCATGACTAATATATGGATAAAAAAAATAAACACCTAGCGGCTCATGAATCAAGACAAACTTTTTAATTAGACTCCGCTTTCCCTGTTTGCGTATTTGTTTCTCTGCTTGTTTAATAGAACGGTCCTTCGTCTGGGCTCAGTCTGTTTAGTTACAGCCCGATTCAAAGCTCCACTTCGTAGAAATAAGTACAAGTTGGCCTCTGGGAATTGAGCACAGGACTTGTACATGAGTGGCCACTGGCGGGATTACGGAGGCGGCTGCTGTGAATTTCATTTGGCGAAGGCCACGGTGGGGAGGAAGCGTCTGTGCTGAATAAGTGAGAAGCACTCAGCATGCTTCCCTCCTCGCTCATCGCTGGCGGTGTGCTCACAGCGACCTACCCAAACTTTATTTTCCTCTTTTGTATTTCCACGCGTGCATTTTATTGTGTTCTTCAAAACCTATCTATTTGGCACGGAACTGACTTTATGCATCCATCGCACAGGCTGCGTGAGACTATGGTAAAATATATTCGGGAAATGAACAAGTAACTGTAATCAGAAACTTCCTGGCAGATTAAAACTGTGTGCCGGATCGAGACTCGAACTCGGGACCTTTTCTCTGCTTATTTAACACAACGGTTCCTTGCGTAGCTCAGATGATAGAGCACTTGCCCGCGAAAGGCAAAGGTATCGAGTTCGAGTCTCGGTTCGGCTCACAGTTCTAATCTGCCAGGAACTTTCATATCAGCACACACTCCCCTGCAGAGTAAAAATTTCATTCAGGAAACTGTAATCAGGAAATAGTAAAACGAAATGAGTTCCAGATGAGGCAACGAGGATCGCAGTCGGAGTGGTCATACCACGTTTCTACTTCTGAGAAAGAGACAATGATGTGAAACAAGTAAATTAATATGTTATTACACTCTGAGGTCTCCCAACCGGGACTCAGATACAGTGAGGATCCAAAACGTTACAACCATCTGCTTAATAGCTTGTCAGGTCTCCTTTGGAACGCCATACACCACGAATTGTACATGACATGCAATCGAAAAATCTTTATTAGGTTTCCAGAGGTATGTGGCACCAAAGGTCTACCCACACGTTACGCAATTTCCGTAAACTACGAGCCGGTGATTTGTGGGCGCGGAGATGACGGCCGATACCATCCCAGATGTGTTCCATGGACTTCACGTCGAGCGAATTTCATGGCCAAGGTGTCAACGAGAGTTCAGTACCATGCTTCTCACACTGCTTTAGCAGGATTATGGCCTTGTGTAAAGTAGGGGTCGCCTGTTGTGGAGCCCTATGTTCAACAATGTGCGCTGCCGAAGTGCTTCGAAACACTTGTGCTTGCTCCAGCATTGTACTCTGTCGTCAGGTCTGCCACAAACCGCCGTCTACCCTGTTTTACAGAGCGGACAAGCCCCAAACTCCCGTTCTATGATGAGACGAGCTTATCCAACACCTTGTCACATATGCGTCGTTGCGCCGTTCTTCAGCCATTTTCCATAGGTGTTGACCACAGTTGCACGCAAATAGCGGACCAGCTACGCTGTTTCCGAGATGTTCGTTCCCAGGCAACGGCCCGTAACAATGTGCACTTTATCAAAATCGGTTATGTCTGCTGATTTCCCCATTCGCGCTTCGTATCGTCGATAGCTTAGTTTCTGTTTCCTGTCTTACATTTGTATACTTTCCTTGCACGATACGTTCCCGAGTCGCCACTAGGTGGCAGTCAAACTCACGGTTGGCAGTGGTCATTATGTTTTGGCTCGTCAGTGTATGAAAATAGTACTCGCATTGAAACCAACGTAGCTTACTTCTGATGCTCCCTATGTTTCGATGGTTCTTTCCTGTGGCGATTTTAACCTTTTGCGACCAGGAAATCGTCTCCTGTCGAGTGAAGAAGAACAGAGCGTAAGGCTCTGAAATTGGATTCCGCAGGGAGACGGTAGTAATTCCCGCTGTTCTTTCAGGTTTAGACTTCCCGTGGTTTGCCATTAACACGAGATGTGAATTATGGGATGGCTTCGTTGAATAAGACACGGTCGCTTTCTTTCTCCATATTAAACCTATATTTTCCTTCATTCCTCTCCGTCGGGATTAGCCGAGCGGTCTAAGGCGCTGCAGTCATGGACTCTGCGGCTGATCCAGGCGAAGGTTCGAGTCCTCCCTCGGGCATGGGTGTGTGTGTTTGTCCTTAGGATAATTTAGGTTAAGTAGTGTGTAAGCTTAGGGACTGATGACCTTAGCAGTTAAGTCCCATAAGATTTCACACACATTTGAACATTTGAACATTCCTCTCCGTCGATTCGGCAGGGAGTAATGATTACGGACGTCCGCTTGGACACTTCTCATTTGATATTAAAACATATGTAGTGTCGTCTGTCAAATCATTCCACGCCCAATAATCAGTCTATATTTTTCTAACGTGGCCTACTGTTTTATATCTAACGGAACGTCAGTAGAATAGCTACAAAACCGAAGAGCCTTGCCATCAAAATAAGCAAGCACGCAGAGTAATTTGCATTTCTGTCTGGATGATAAAGGAGGATATAATATTTTCTTGCCAAACATTGTGTTTTGATTACACAGAAGACGGTACAAAGTCTCTTTGCAATCTCGTGTTCTGATTACACAGAAGACTGTACAAAGTTTCTTTGCAACCTCGGATTCACTATGTAATGTGAGATTCTACATTTTATCTAAATATATCTTCCGCCTTTCCAATTGTGTCTTTCGTCTGCTCTTGCACCCGTTCAAACGAAGTCTTACTGACAAAACACTTTTTGTAACTGTGTTTGGTACTGTTCCATGTGGAGCTTAGTTCGACAATTGCAGTCAAGTTGCCACAGAGTGGGAATTCTTTGTACTGTCCAGGCTACAGAAGAAACAACTGACTCATTACACGTTTTTGCAGATCGTACATAGAATACGTACAACCTTCTCCCCTCCTTTTGCATCTCTGTGGAAGATACTCAAATTGTACTCAAATTGCCTATTTTAAATCATATTTCAGTATCTCAGAATCATTTATTTCTATTAACGTAATCTCTCCTTCATCCTGGTCGTCAGTTAAATTAAACACGTTACTAGCATCTTTGCAGCTGTCAATGAGGCGTGAACACATTTCCCGTTATCTTTCTATGCCGGAAGCACGTACGGCAGAAAATCCCCAGTGTAGCCGTGCATAGGCATGTGACCCAGTTTAGTATATATTACAGCCCATCTGTGGATAATACTGCAATACAAAATATGTTTTGTTTCATTAGGTGTTAGACTTTCTTTAATTAGTAAACTTCGTTAATTTCTGATATGTTTAGGAAGTGATTATTAGGTAAACATTTATACGTAAGTAACAACCTTAATTACGAAATACCTGATACGAATTTTTTTTTATAATGACCAGTTTTTAGCGTACAACCGATCCCTACGCTAATCCAACAGCGATTCCCTTGACTCATATTACGCCTCTGCTGGAAATAAGATACTTAGCTAAAACAGGGAACTAAAGCTGCTGATCGATCTCCGTGGCAACTATAAGTTTCTCCGCTTTCGAGCGAGTATAGTCAGAATTATATTGTTCTCAAAGTCCGCACTAAACTGTAAGTTTCCTATAAATTGCTAGAGAAACCACTTCGATGGAACACAATAGCATGCCAGTTCGAATAAGACCAGTGAAGCGTTGTAAAGTTTATACCAACATTATGCTTCTGCGCACAATTACTTTTAATTCTGCATTTCTTAAGAGTACATACAATGTCGCTAAATATTTATTCGTGACACTGGTGAATCGGTATTATTATACGTGGTAACATATCTGACGCATCCTGACCACGTCGGTATCCTTGTTGAAATTTAAGAAATAGAAATTCTTTACGAGCGATTACAAGGTAAATTTACCCATGTGTTTCAATGCAAACACGGTATCAGTGTTTTCCACGTGGGTGAGCCTGCCTGAGTGGCGTCTTTCTTATTTACTACGATCAACGTCATACGTATGTTTTATATTTTTTTTGTCTTTTGAATATCATCATTGCTTTATTTAGGATGTCAAACACGTGCTTCCCCTTGCAGGCAGGAAACTGACCATGGGATAGCAGATACTAGCCGGAGTGGGGACTGTATTATTCGACCATTACGTGGTTCTTTTTAGCTCGATCATTCTGATGGATTGCATAGTTTGATGATACTCATTTTTGACTTATTCAACTATCCGTTCCGTATTGATTATGACGTTGGTTGGTACATCACGTCCATGAGTATATGGTTTGGGACTATGAAATTTCATCCATACCAAGTCCGTTGGTACCTAGGAATTTTTCGCGTCTTTTGCTATTGGGATTCAGCGAATTAAATTGTTAGAAATACTTGCTTCATTTCTTTCTTTACTGATCCCTTTCACACGAGAAAGACACGTTTTAAGCCAAATAAAATTCTGCCCCGAATAATCTTGCCAGGAAAAATAAATAAGTAAAATACATTGTTTTCTTGGTTATTTGATTTCTGTAAACACTGTTTCAGTTCACCGCATACCGAAACATTATGTTCGCCTGCTTGTACCTGTTACTGGAAACGTGTGGATTCGATGGAGCCGCAGCCTCTCCAATCACTTGCATGAATCATCCGTAATCGTCCTCCAGATCCTCCGACTGACCGAGTGCGGATAATACCAAGGTCGACTTCTGCTACTTTTTTATTTTCCAAAGAAACTTAAGAAACAGAGACATAAGAAGAAAACTGAAAATTAAGTGAAAAGGAGCGGAAATTTAGCACTTTAACATCCCAAAATACCTCGGAATCACTCTGGATCACAACCTATGTTTTAAAAGACACTGTATCTGTTTGAAAGGAAAAATATGTGGCAAAGACGACATCTTGAGAGCACTGACAAGTTCTACGTGGCGAGAAAATCTCGATCTTATCCAGCCAACTGCATTGAGAGTATGTTTTTCTGTGGGTCAGTGTGGTGCACGATTCTGGGAAGCGTCGGTCCACACTAGGCATATAGACGCGGCCATAAACGACTGATTACGCTTAGTTACAGGATGCCTAAACCAACTACAGGCCCAAAGATTTGTCCCTTGGGCGGCATTCTACCCCCAACCATGCAACGCAGAGTGGCGGGAGAAATAATACTGAAAAGGCAGATTGAAAACGCTAAACACTTCATGTAGAATTACACACCACAGCACATCGCCTTAACTCTGGGAAAAGTTTTTTGTAGTGAACGTCACCATTAGATGTCAAGTCGGACGTGTTTTCCTGTGCCGAGAAAGTGCTCCTGAGCAAGAGGATTCCACTCCAAGGGAAGAAATTAGCTGCATTTACCACCTACCTTACACCAGTTGGAGAGCCCTTAGTAGATTAAAAACAAGAGTCTCAAGGTGCAGGAGAAATCTGGTCTCACGGGGGTGTGAGGAGGATATTCTGTGCAGCTGCAGAGCATTGTAGACACGTAATAACCAGTAAGCCAAAAGAGGGACGAATCCTGTACTCAGGAAGACGTTATATTACCACCATAAGAAGCATAAAGGTTGCTGAGTTATAGAGAAGAAAAATGTGATGTCTTTCTCCCAGGCACGGAAAGTAAGGTAAGTACTGTCCAAAACACGGAATCGGAAAAAATACCCATGTCAAGAAAATTGCGAAGCTGGCAAGACTTTTACAGGGAAACAACAGAATTATTGACATGCAGGTAGCCATAACTACAGCAAATGCTGTAGTGGCGTACACTTAACAATGCGCATGGCGAGGTATTTACAGTAGTAAGGACAGTATACCATCAGATGCACCAGCCAATAGCGTCATTCTACCGCGTCGGATCTGTATCGTGCGTTTTGGCGTGCGCTTAGATTATTTAGTGTTGATTTTCATGTTAGGTTAGGTACAGTGAGGGATTATAGGCATTGTAGCGCTAATTACGTGGGCATAAAGCAAACACAAGTGCTATGTTAACAAACGACAGCGAGAGTTTTCCGACCACATAAATAATTCTAGGGAGCGCCAGCAACAGAATTAACGTTGTCAGTTATCAGTGCAGTCAACAGCTGGAACATATGATGTGGGACAGAGACGAGAAAAGTAAGCTCAAATCAAGGAAAAAAAACGACACACCAAGAAAGCTTATCCGAATGGGACAATAACCGGTAGACGTCGTGTACATGTGCACGCAAATAAATTATTACAGTTTCATAAAGATGGAATGATTTATTCAAGAGAAAGAGCTTCACAAATTGAGCAAGTAAATAACACGTTCGTCCATCTCTGACACTTACGCAAGCAGTTATTCTGCTTGACATTAATTGACAGAAGTGTTGGATGGCATCTTGAGACATATCGTGCCAAATTCTGTCCAACTGACGCGTTAGATCTTCAAAACGCAGAGCTGGTTGGAGGGCTTCGCCCATAATCCTCCAAATGTTCTCAATCTGGGAGGGATCCGACGGCTTTGCTTTCCAAGGTAGGGTTTGGCAAGTACGACGACATGCTGTAGAAACTCTTGTCGCCTGCCGGCGGGCATTATCTTGCTGAAATGTAAGCCCATGATGGCTTGAAATGAAGGGAAAAAACGGGGCGTGGATTATCGTCGACGTCCCGCTGTGCTGTGAGAGTGCTGCGGATGGCAAAACAAGGGGTCCTGATACTAAATGAAATGGCACCCCAGACCTTCATTCTGATTGTCGGACCGTATGGCGAGCGACAAGGAGGTTGGTACCCAACCACTGTCCAAAGCGTCTCCAGACACGTCTTCGCTGGTCATCGGGCCCGACTTCGTATCGGAACTCATCACTGAAGACTATTCTATTCCCGTCATAGAGATTCCAGACCTAAGTCGTGTCTGGAGGTGCCCCTGACATCGGTGGGTCACCAAATTGATTGCCACCCGCCATAATATCCTACAACCATGAGTGATGGTCCGGGGTGTCATTTCACTTCATTGCAACACCCCTTTGGTTGTTATCTGCAGCACACTTACAGCACAGCGGATAGAAGACGATATTCTAAGCCCCGATTTGTTGCCCTTCGTGCCAAGCCATCTTAGGCTTACATTTCAGCACGATAATACCTGCCCACAACCGACAACAATTTATACTGCTTGTCTTCGTGCATTCCAAACACTAACTTAGCCAACAAGGTCGCTGGACGCACAATTGAGAACGTTTGAAGGGAACGGTAGCCATCTCGGGATTTTGACGATCAAACGCGCCAATTGAACAGAAATTGTCACGACATCCTTCGTGAGGACATCCAACAACTCTTTAAATCTGTTCGAAGCAAAATAACTGTTTGCGTAATGGCCAGAGGTGGACCAACGCGTCATTGACTTTCTCAATCTGTGAAGCTTTTTCTCTTGAATATATCATCCAATGTTTATGAAACTGTAATCATTTGTTTGTCAGTACATGTACATCACATGTGCCGATTTCCGTTCCATTCGCATAATTCCTTCCAGGCACGTCCTTTTTTTTGTCTTAGAATGAATTCTCTTTCTCTCACTGCGCAGAACATATAACGCACCCGCCCCCTTACTAGCACACCACTCTAGAATGAGGTACGACATGCTCTCCGTGGCGGTGGTGCAATAGATCTATTAGCAGCCAATTCTATTCCAACGAGAGAGCTGTGGACGTGTTCTTGGTGGCGGATTATGTGACTAATGTCCTCCATGTTATTTGTACATGGAGAACTAGTTCGCTTGTCTATGTTGTACGTATCTTCCCCTTGAAATTCATCCACCAGCACCATTTTGTTCAAAGAGGCTACGCCATCCATGTAGTGGAAGTCTGGACCAAAGTAACCTCTGAAAACTCTCATACATATTTACAAACCTCACCTCTACAGCACACACATCGAACATGCGACCGTAGCAGCAGCGGGGTTCCGCACTGTAGAACCTAGAACCGATCGGCTACAACGGCCGGCCTGTCTTAAGTGCTATTAATATTATGTGGAATTTCCACTTTAAATCTCTCCGTATAATTCTTGTTGCACAGTTGTCTTGCTGTCTATATTATTTCTCTGACCAACGTAAATTGTATGAATCTCTGTACGTCCTTCCACCATCATGTCTCCCTCATGCTATGATCAAAGTGCAAACATAACCAGTATCTTCCCATGGTGTTCCTTTGAAGATGTCAAGTACCACTTTCCTTCCGGACAACTGTGCAACAAGATTTATACGGAGAGATTTAAAGTGGAAATTCCACATAATATTAATAGCACTTAAGACAGGCCGGCCGTTGTAGCCGATCGGTTCTAGGTTCTACAGTGCGGAACCCCGCTGCTGCTACGGTCGCATGTTCGATGTGTGTGCTGTCCTTAGGTTAGTTAGGTTTGAGTAGTTCAAGTCTATGGGAATGATGACCTCAGATGTGAAGTCCCATAGTGTTCCGAGCCATTTGAACTTAAGGCAGATACCAGAATGAGATCCATTGGAAGAATCCTCAGGAAATACAGTCCGCTCACAAAGGAGGTAGCTTACAAAGTTCTCATTCGAACAGTATTTGAATATTGCTCGTCAGTCTGGTATCATGCCATATAGAATTGATAGAGGAAATCCGTCAGGGAAATGCTCAGCCAACTCCAGTGACAGATGCTGCAACAGGGCTGTTCTGCATCTCTGTGTGGTTTACTCTTCAGATTTCAAAAGCGCACGTTCCTAGAAGAGTCAATGACTTCACTGCTTCCTGATATGTGTATTTCGCGAAAAGGCCATGAAGATAGAGATATTAGAGCCCACACTGAGGCTTACCAGCAATCGTTCTCGCGAACCACTTGCCACTGGAATAGGAGAAGGGGGAAGTGACAGTAATAGACAAAGTACCCCCGCTCGCAGGGTAAAGGTGTAGATGTAGATTCTTTTTGCTGACGATAGAGTCATCTCTTAGGAGCCCGTTCCTCCGTTTGTTTACAGTCAAATCTTGAAGTTGTATTTAACAGGAAAGTCGCCACACTGTAGGGAGATAGACAGCAACTAACAGATGCCTGACATACGGACCAACAGCTCTGATCCTCTTGTGCACAGTATTTTGACAAACTGGAACTACAGAAGTAATCAAAGCTTTTGTAACTATTAGTGATAATAAGCGAGTCCCGTAGATATTAAATATTTTTGTGCGGTAAAGGACGACGACCAGTAACTTTAGTGAATGGTTACTTTCTCTCTGTCTTACGAGTTTTTCCGAAACCATAAATGACAGCTCAAAGCTGGAAGACTGCGTCTAGTCTGTTTCTGTAAAACAGGGCTCAAATGCAGTATTTGTGGCATTACTTTCTAAATTTCAGCAGGCGACTGTACTCATCTCAGAATGAAAAGGCCATAACGACTCAGGCGACGTGATATCGGCGGCTGTCTTATGGTGCTGCTCAACAATGAACCTCCACAGAAATATTCGGGTCGGACAATGTGAAAATTCCTCGGCGCATAAAAGTTTTAAATTTAAACTGGCAATTCACCTCTCTCTGAGGTACATAATTAGTTAGTAGTCTATTCGAACTGCCTTGCTGATATCCACATCACTAGCCCGCAGATCTTACTTGTTCGGCTCGAGCCGCGCACAAAATCCGGCCGTGCACTCCCAAAGCCTTTATTCCAGCCGCTGAGTTTGGATCCAAGAGCGGATAAGGGAAGAGGGGGCAGGAGGTTTCTGAGCAACGCTGCGGCGTGCATCCGACAGCGCCTCCGCTTCCCTTCCTGTTTCTGTTGCTGAACCTCGCCAGATCGCTGTTCCTCTTCCTCCCAGGACGTTCCGCCAACATCACACATAAAGAGCAGAATTCTTAACTATATAATGTCTACACTATTCTGTAACTTATAACGTCTGTAATGCCAATGCTGTGTTGGAGCTTTTATGAACTGTAATACTTCTTTACTGTTGAACATAACTGCTGATTAGTGGCAAGTTAATACTTACTATGCAGGCGGACAACAACATAGCAGATTTCATAATATCTGTGTTAACGGAAGAGAGTTGCACAAACTGTTCTTCACCTACAGGTTGCGCAATAGAGCCGCTGGCTACGATGTAGAAGCGTAGACCAGTGAGTACGAAACACAGTTTGCAACCTACTTTTAGGCAGGACAGAAAAAGGGGAGATTCTGTTTTAGGTGCGCAACAAGTGTGTTGTTGCACATTCTAGCTTCCAGGACTTGTGTCAATATCGTGGATTTAATTTAAGTTCTCTCCTCGCATGGCGCGGAATCGATCTATCTTATTTAAATGTTATAGTTGGCTGCATTCAAATATACTCTCGTGCAACTATCAAAGGTTTAATTACATAGCTTCCTCCTCTCTATAATACGAGGCGGTGAGGTAGATCGTGAGTTACATGTGCTGAGAAAAGCACAATTATAGGAGTCGTCCTAATGTTGTGGTGAAACTATCGAACTAAATACAGTGACAAGCTACAACCTGTTCCTGGAACATGTGTTAATCCGTAAAAGCTCTGAGTCCTGGTAAAAGTTAACATCTTTCAGGCAAGAAGTTTCGGGAGTAGCATGTAAATGCCAAGTTATGAAGCAGAAATAGAAACTTAACCAAGGAATCGGTTTCCAGGAGTCCAGAAGGGAATCGCTTTGCATTTCGTTGGCGTAGTGGTACTGTCGTGGCGTGCTTTGCTCCGGCATAGCTGCGGCAACTGAACATACAGCCACAAAGAATTCCAGCATCTTAATAAGAAGTGCCTATCAAGCTCCCAGCTTCATTTACCAGAGCACAATTTATATTAATGAATTTCATCTTATAAGCCTTTTTCAAAGGTCCATGCCTTCTGTTCAATTGATCTTCCATGTCACTTACTGTTTCTGACAGAATTTCGAAGTCAACGGCAAACATTAAAGTTTCTATTTTTTTCAAAATGGCTCCGAGCACTATGCGACTTAATTTCTGAGGTCATCAGTCACCTAGAACTTAGAACTAATTAAACCTAACTAACCTAAGGACATCACACACATCCATGCCCGAGGTAGGATTCGAATCTGCGACCGTAGCGGTCGCTCGGTTCCAGACTGTAGCGCCTAGAACCGCACGGCCACTCCGGCCGGCTCTATTTTTTTTACACTGAAATTTAATTCACTTTACAACCAATTTCTCTTCTGTTTCCTTCACAAGTTGCTCAAAGTACAGAATGAATAACCGCGGTGATAGGTTACAACCCTGCCTCACCCGTTCCTCAACTAATGCTTCCCTTTCATGCTCCTCGACTCTAAAAAAATGGTTCAAATGGCTCTGGGCACTATGGGACTTAACATCTGTGGTCATCAGTCCCCTAGAACTTAGAACTACTTAAACCTAACTAACCTAAGGACATCACACACATCCATGCCCGAGGCAGGATTCGAACCTGCGACCATAGCAGTTGCTCCTCGACTCTAAATGCGGTCTGGTTTCTGTACAAGTTGTAAAGAACCTTTAGCTCCCCGTGTTTCACCCCTGCTAACATAAGAATTTTAAGACGTTTATTTCAGTCAACATCGTCAAAGGTAATATCAGCTGAAGCGTAAAAATAATTCAGTATGGATGCATTGAGGATTTCGATTAAGTAACGTTCAGCTACATAATCGCATTTAACTTCTGTTTGTTTAAAACAGTTCATATTTAACAAAATTTGTGAAACTGCAATAATTTGAATGGATAATCTCTGTTTGTTATTGGGTCTCGGCACACGAAAGTTTGGTATAAGGCTTTAAAACACTATGAGAAATTTCTACTAAGTCAACAGCTACTGTTTAACTTGGATCATTCATTGCCAATATTTGCAATAAATGTAGGCTACCCAGTAATCTTTCTAAAGTAATAAGAGTCCTGTTTCATGCCTCACACATGTGTACACACAAAACGTCTTCCCACACGAAAATAATCGGAGTATGTATGTTTGTAACAAGTAGCCATCGTCCGTCGGTTATATCACCAAGTACCACGAATCTTCCCAACAAACATTTTTATATCCCAAAGTCGAATGAACGAACTTAACTGTAACGACCAAATATCGTTTAGTATTAATCGCCTCTTTTTAAGTGTGGAACACTATGTGGGCTCAAACTGACAACCTTTCCGCGTCCACATGCTATCACACGATGACCACATGCGCGAAAGTCGTACCTTCTTCTTCGTAGGAGGCTATTGTCTTCAGTACCTAGCTGATAACTGTCATTTCACCCTACCTAGTTGTAACAACGAAGTCTAAACTAAAAGACATACACAACATATAAAAGCCACATTATTTGCTTACATATACGCAGTTTAAAATCATATGCAACACTTTACTGTAACTCAGTTGCTATATTACAAAGTAAAATTTTAAATGGCCCTTATTTTACGATTTTAGATACACAAAGAGAACGTCACCAAATCATTAAGTACAGTTACACATTGGGTAGCATTCTTTTTCTATTCTTTCATCTTCTTTCATGTGGTACTTATGAAATTTATATAAAGTGCACCGTTTTGAGCATGAGTTGCACAATTAATAAGTAAATGTCTTGAATAATAATGTATAAATGAAAATACTGGCCTATTATGATTTATTAATTTATTTCTATGTTTAAAATACCACATGCCGTTGTGTATTTCTGTAAACTCAATCTCACTGACATTCTAACGGATTAATAAAGCCGTTAGCGCGTTTCCCACCTCTAGCGACCGTATAATTATAGGAACTGCGCAGGTAACGAGGTAATAAGATAGAACCTCCGTAATGATAGTTGCTTTTATATTGGAATCACGACTTTTAAAAAAAATTGTGCTAATTAATGTTTTCATCTAAATGTATCTCCTGAAAGAAGAGTTATACAATATAAGCAACTGCATTTATAAATTTACCAATTAATTGCCTCGAAATTGAATGTATCTGCCATTTTCACAGCACGCGTGGTTTGTAGGGCTCCATTGTAGTGGAATGGTAGTATGAATGAAATATACTTTATAGTTGACACTGCACTTCCGCAGCCGTAGCTTGACATGCCTTACTGTAGTCAAAGCTGGATTATTTTTCGACGGTCACTTTTTTTGTCTTCTGATCACTCTTCTCAGAACCACGCAATTTTGTCAAATGCTCCACGCGGCTTCGGATACACTCACTTGCTGCCTGAGCTGCGTAGCTTATCATCACATCTCTAACATTTCATTTGAGTTAAAAGTAGTTATTATGAATTGAAATAAATTCTCTTTACCAAAAATCCATCAGAGAGGAAAAAAAGATCGATGATCACCAGTTTCAGCGCTTATTCTGTAGTATCGTAGCCTATCGATACTGCCGGAGCCGGTGACTCGAAAATTCCTGCCGACGCTGCGAGCGGCGCTTTGAACATCGCCACCAATGAAGAACCTCCAGGTTACCGACCAACGAAGGCCTCCAGGAGGGTGTTATAAAAGGCGGGCACCTGGGCACCAGTCTTCTAGTCGAGAATCCTTGCGTACCGCTAGTTGGTGCCGAACGCTTTACTGAATTGTTGATAGTTAGCCCTACCGGCAAATATTCGGTGTACGTAGACTCACGCCCGTGTCAGGCCTCCGCTTATAGCTGCCACAAGTTGTCAACAGCACAGCGTTTCTTCACCCACAAGTTCAGTACAATATATTTATTTAAAGTGCACGTGTGTTAAATAATCTTTTAATTGCCAGTCAAGATTCCTGCAGCGACAGATCCCTTTGGCCACTTTCCATCCATTTATCATTAGCAGTGAGGACGTAACATTTCGATCCTTTGAACATAACGGTTACCGACTCGCGGCAATCTCAAATCTATCATGCTGTGAGGGCATGTCTCACTTTTGATGTTGAAAAATTTGGGAAATTTTGGAAATACCTGAGGGACCTAACTGCTGAGGTCATCGGTCCCTAGGCTTACACACTACTTAATCTATTTTAAACTAGCCTACGCTAAAAACAACACACACAGCCATGCCCGAGGGAGGACTCGAACCTACGACGGGGGTAGACGCGCGAACCGTGGCAAGGAGCCCTCAGACTGCGCGGCTACACCGAGCGGCTTTGATGGTATTATGCCTGTTCAACAACAGATCCTTGGTGCTGTTTGTGATAATTCGCTATGTGCATTAATCAGCGGTTTTGTAGGTCATCTTAGAAATATTCGAGGTCCTAGATATATCACTGACAACAGAATGACCGTACGCAATGAAATAACTTTTTTTGTTTCTTTTTGTTGAATAGGAACTGTTTAACTTGTAGGTGTAGCTAGGGACGAATTATGGCCCTCTGAAAAATGAGGTGAAGTAAAAAGCTGTTGTTGAGGAGAAGACTCAGCTCTCAACTCCTGATGATTCCTACAGGCTGATATACTCCCAGATTGCATCTCAGGATTAGTTATTTGTTTTACAACTGGACTATGAGATTTTTACACAGTAAGTCAGAGAGGAACTTGTGTATCATCTTGACACACGTATATTACATGAAAAATAAAGTAACTGATTCCTCACTATTGGAAATTTTTTATTTTGACTGTTCTTACGCTTTTTAAGACATTCTCAGCGGAGAGTGGCTCCATCTTGTCTCTCTGAGAACTAAACCAACTCGATTCATGTTCAGGCTATATAGATATTTTTTATTATTTCAGGTAAACAGGTTTTGCAAAACTTAAAAGGAATGCATCCGCTGTAGATCAAAGTGAATCGTTGTAGTGAAGTACCTCTCGCCGAATGCGGTTGCTTCCACAAAACACCCTGTACATCCCATATTCTTTCCCCCCTCTCAAGCAGACTGCAGTATGAGACAGAGCATGAGCAACGTCCTCATCTACTGATGTTCGTAATTTAGGATGTGTCCAAAGTTAGTACAAGGGTACCCCATTAAGAAAGAGTATATGAAAGAAGAGAGTTATAATGTGTGTCACTTCATTACATCCACCGAAGGATGTTTTTAGAATCTGTATTTATGGCTTACGCTTTAATTAAAAAAACTGAAGACCTGATACGATTCCCTAGCTCATGACTCTTCGTAGCTTGAGCCTTCAGAGAGAGTTTCAAGTTTGCTGATGTATATAGCTATAAAGCTGTAAGTAATTTTACCGTCTCGTACTAGAGTTTTATCCTGACGTCTGTTCGTAGGATTTCCCGGCGAAATATGTTGCTTCAAAGTCTCTCAGGTTAGCACCCGAATAGACTTGTCGTTTCAAAACGTATTTTCGATAGCGTGGCATGCCATCGTCATCACGTTATTACTGTTGACTGGAGGGTGTGATACATACACACGTCCTCTACACCTTCCACTGACGCGCCGATCGCTCTCAGGACCCGAGCGGAGCACCTCGGTCTTCTTCCAGCACGGTGTTACGCGTCCGCTGCGTTTGGAGCAGCTTTCGTGCTGGCTTCCACGCTTGGATAAGTTGAAATTCATTGCTCCTGTTAATTAGGTTTTTCCGTAGCCGTATTTCGATGACCTCTTTGTATAAAGTGTCCCAAAAAAGGGGACTTTCTTGTCCTCATATCTCATTTTATTTTATGTTGAGCAGTTTCTGACTTCGTTGGGTGCTGGAAGTCGCTATGCTATTTATGTTAATACCATGCGAATTATCTCTCTGATGTTTCACTCTGCATATAGCATTACATATGATCAAATAGCGAACAAGTGTTGCCACGAAATTATGAACGATGTATGTTTCAGCATACACCTGTTACGCACATTGTTAATAAGCAATTAATTTGGGGATGCATATCGCATTTGACAGATAAAAAATGAAATATCAATGGAAAAGGTAATACACTAACATCGCGCAGCTTCAACAACAAAAAGGGAACATTTAAATAAATATACAGTACCTCAGCCACAGGCAACATACTTCAGCAATACAATACCCAACCACAAAATGCGAGGAGTATGGAAGCGTTCTGGAATGACAGACACATACCACTGCGTCCTTGACGCAACGTGTGCCTAACGCATTTCATACTCATCATTTCTGACACACAACTGGTCAGCAATTTGTTCGATGCTTTTTGAACCCGCATACCAGATGTGTGGACGAACATTTTCAGGCGTCTACCAATTCCTCTCGATGAATCTGAGAATTGTGTGCACTGCAATTAGAACTTCTAAATATCATTTCATGGAATCGATTGGCGCCTGGGAATGTCCCTCTACACAGTTATTGTACAAGTCTACGAAGCATAGAACAAATTGGTGACTAATCGTATCTCAGTAATGTTCAGTAAGAAATGCGACAGGGAAATTGTTGCTCAACAAAGTAATTTTATTGCACATGTTTACATTTTTTAAAAGTTCTTTGAGGCGGATAGTTAGCCCTGGGCCTGCATATCAATCGGAGTGGCAACAAGGCATACCGTCAATGTAACATATGTCAGGGCAAGATGTGAGAATTGCCACACAACGAGTTCTTACTGCCACAGAGCGAGGCATGCAAAAATGAAAATGTTGTCTCGCTACATAGCAAGACAGTGTGAGCTGACACTACGTAATCAACTCCTGACCGCAACAGCAAAGTGAACCACAGGCAAAAAGAGCCGCGCTTGACGACCCAAAATAATTACTGAACTACCACGGCGAAGGAAGTAGCGCTGACGCGTCTGATAAATGAGGGCAGATGCGCTTATACACTCCGAGCCACTGCGTCGTAGGTGCGAGCGCATACCTTTAAATAAGAAGGCTTCCAGAGGTTAAAGACATATTCAGTTGTGCTGCCATTCTGTCAGTGTTGATAAAACTAGATAGAATGACCGTCTATTGAGTTCCAGTGAAACCTCGACAAGCTGATCAGTGATGGTCTGCCTGCTACCCGCTTTTTGACTTCAACATCAAGATGCAGCCAACCTAATGCAGATCACAGCCGTGGTTTGCCGTCGCTCTCCACTGGATCACTGTGGATGACATCCCTCCTCCACCGTGGGTCATGGTGGATGATTTGCAAGCTGCCATCTCTATAACGACCAGGTATGGTGCATTCAGGTAGACTCTTGGCTGAGTTGTCAGCATTTGCAGCAGTCTTGGTCGATACGTGGTGGTGACGAGGACTTAGTCTTCACGACAATCGACATACTCGACCACAGTCAGCAGTCTTCACCCGAGTGTCCGACGGGCTGTCTTTGAGAGGAGTGAGGTGAGAGCGACACTGTATCGTGGGACATTCATAATGATGCCCCTCGCCCCTACGCTGCCACCAGCATAGTACGGCTACGGTGCTGACATGTGGGGCAACGTCACGACAAGACAGCAGCATTTCTTCGCGGCACGTGCATTTACCACCGGCCGGCACTCTGAAGGCACGTACAACTCAGTATACTTTACACAATAAATAAATGTTGCTGCAGATGTCACTGTGCCATTGACCCATCCAGGTGTGAAATGGACCACACACCCACACTCGCTGCTTGGCCTCCTGTTCACACCACAACCACTGTTGTTAAGGTCCCAACAGAACATTGGATCAGGGAGGCAGTGGTACGCTTCGTACTTCGAAGAACACGTGCATTTTGTTCGCCATTTATCTAGGGTTCTAAATTTCGCGTCTATGAAGAGGATGCTTTTCATCTTGTCTTCAGCATGCAGAAACCTAGATCAGCTCAGACTACCCAACTGGCGACGGTACATTGTGTCAAACACAACAGTAGCGTCTGACATGTATCCCGCTGTGACTACATGTCGAGATGCAGTGGGATTCGATCTTTAGGATGCGATATTGTGGCCAGTGGCTTGTACGTAGTTACTCTTTTACAGACTGGTGTGACACATGAGATAACATTGTCCGGTAACATCACGTTTCGTTGTCTTTCACTGAATCTGAGGCCCAGGCATAGGATGCATTCCATCACCTTATAACGAACTGTAGTTTTTCCCGGCTTCGCGTCGTTTGGAGGGTGAGAAGGAACATTTGTAGGATACTGCTAATTTTTCAGTTTCAGAATGTTATGGTGAGTAAAATTCTGTAGAGTTTTAAAACTAGTAACATAACACGTCGACAGTCAAGCCATACTTCACCTGTCACGACTCACCTTGTACCATGTGACTGAAGGGGTCTTCTTCCATGGAACATGTGAGTATTGAAAATGAACAAAGTTTATTTAATTTCTTAAAAATCTCCCTGCCTTGGAAAAGGAAATTTGTGTTAGTTGGTAATAACTTATATTTCAGAATGTTCTAACTTTTAGCTGTATTTTGATAATACTCCTTCTTAATTTGATTTCATTTTCAGATTATTGGTGTGAAGCAAGAGTAATAATAGAGTATTGTCAAGATTTTCGCAACTGCAACACTTTCAAATCTGAATAAAATATTTGTCCCTAGGTACATGAGCGTGTTGTACCTTGAAACAGTTTTCCACATTGGAAAAACCTTACGTTTCCAGAACAATTTTTGTAATTTGAGAAAAAGAGTGCCTGCAACACACATAAGAAGAATGCTATCATTTCAAAATGGAAAATGGTAAAAAAATATTAAACTCCAATTACAGAAGCGAAAGTAAGAAGTATGACCACTACTGTCAAATTGCCTTTGTGGACCTGTCAAATTCTTGTGAACAATGACGTCGCATTTTGGATGGTTTTAATCATTTCCCAACAACAATATAAAAAGTCATGGAATTCTAACTAGTTTATAGAATCATTGCCATCAGCCATCGGGCAAATTCTTCAGGGCGATCAAAGTTGTGTCACAGGAGAGTGACCTACGACCCGGCGTCCACGCGGTGCCTTTAGTACCAACATGAATGCTAATTAGAGATCTATGACGTGTGCCTAAATGCGTATGTCCTCCTGCGATACCCCACATAAACTGTACAGCTTTCACAGTCAATTGCACTCTCACGTTCTAAGCACTAATGTCACATGGATTACTTTATTAAGAAGAATGACAACTATGTTTCGTTGCTCATCGCGCCAGTGACTGTTTTCCTGCGTCCATTGCTGCCTAAACAGTGTGTGGTGTCTGGACAATGGAAGCAGAAACATTCCCACGCGTACAACCAGCCCATCACAAAGCATATAGTACTGAAGCGTTCAAGCGCTTGGCTCCACACACATAAGTTCAAAATGGTTCAAATGGCTCTGAGTACTATGGGACTTAACTTCTGTGGTCATCAGTCCCCTAGAACTTAGAACTACTTAAACCTAACTAACCTAAGGACATCACACACATCCATGCCCGAGGCAGGATTCGAACCTGCGACCGTAGCAGTCTCACGGTTCCGGACTGAGCGCCTTAACCGCGAGACCACCGCGGCCGGCACACACACACATAAGTGTCCCAGTGTGTAGAGGAAGACGCGGTAAAGTTGTCTGTTTACTGTATATAGCTGTACAATATTATCTCTAGGTGGAGCGCTCTACATGTGAGTGCAGACTACAGAGAAATTCCCAGTAACTAGAGCAATGCTAAACACAATTTAGTGAAAGTCTAGCTTGGCAACTGTGCTACTCACGCACGTTTGAGAGAGGCCAGTTACATTGGCGTAAACAAACGTAGGACTGAACTCTGTACAGTAACCAGCGAAAACATGTTGCTGCTGTTGTGTTACATTTGCTTAAAAAGAAAAACATAATTCAAAAAGATGAATGGGCATAGGTGAAAAGCTGGATCCCTCAAAAGAGACGAAGAGGAACAACATGCTAATTTATGAAAAGAAATAAGAAACGAATGCGAAGACTGTTTCATGAGAATGTCTCACGATGATTTACATTGTTTGCTGGAATTAGGGACCCCAAAAATGACAGTCAAAAAGGTAATTTATTACTGAGACGATGCTCCAATGCTTTTCACACATTGAAAACCACCATCGTGAATATCATAGTATCAAAGTTCCCTATGTGATCTTTTTAGCTTCGCCATAGAAATCGCCACTCTTCATCTGCTTCATTTTTCTGACTTCGAAATTAATTTGGCATCGCAGATTGTGCTGTTTACTACATTCTTCTGCAACACCCCTTCTTGAGAATTCATCAATATCTTCAGATGATTTAGCTTTTCATTCCCTGTCTTACACCTTTTTAATGGCTCGGAATGCAAGGCAACATGTCCAATCAAACGGTATGTGTTTCCTATTCCCACAGAAAACTCATTACGTCTTTTTCAAATCTTGAAAACGTATCCGGGAAAAGTTCATGGTGCGCGGGGTCTATTTGAGCTGACTAACAAACTGCGCTCACGAGTGTGCTGGAACGCTGTGTAAACTTTGCGTTGCTATCTAGCTTTATCACTCCAACTAGAGTTTCAGGCTATTTCCGCTAGATAGCTCTCTACAGCATTTGCACTTCTAGAAGTCTCGCAGGGGGCCTAACTAGACCAGCTCTACCGGAAACATCTACTGCGTACGGGCGCGTTGAGAAGTCCATTAAGGTCATGCAGGCAGGGTGCAACGTGCCACGCTTCGGTCACAGCACGTACTCCACTGCGACTGATTCTCCACAAACCATAGGTTCAACGAAATCATCACTCTAGCGAAATGTAAAACAGATGTCCCGTTGAATGACCATTGTATTCCACGCAAGCACAGTCGTATGCAAATATTGCACCTCTTCTCGATGACAAGATGTAGTGACATTAGCTTTCAAATTTCCACTTCGTAGGAAGACTTTTCAAAGAATGTGTTTAGCGTAACACTATCCTTCCAGGTCACTCAGGAGAGAACTCTGCTGAGATTTTTGCAACTCATCTCTATGCAAACATAACCCCTTATTGATGGTATAGTGCTCTACTCATCTTCGAAGTTTGTAGATGTTTGGGCCACGTTTTTCACAGATGTCAACTTAATACAAACGGCGAGAAAGAAGAGCGAAATTAGTCTACTAGTACAAAGTGGGTTGGTTTCCTGCTGTCCTGTAGCATCGCCTAGTGATACGATGTTTTCCTCAGCGCTAATATCCCAAGTTATTCGAGATCTGTAGCAACGCGAAAGCGAATAATGCGTATGCTGCTCGTGAGTAAACAAACCTAAACTGCACGTATTATTCAATTAGATGTGTGCGTATTTACGGGAAAGTGGGAAGTGTGGGATAGCTGCATTAATCATGGCAGTTGTGCCGCCCTGGCCAGCGGACGTCCACAGGAGGTCAGCGGAAGACGGATGTCCGCTGTCCTTTGCAGCTTGTGCTTCGTAAATCATCTTGTAGTGTACGTTCGCAGCAAAAGAAATGGCCGTATCTCACCATATTCTCAACTCTCAGAAACTCATATAAGAGACGGTCGTTATCGAACAATCCACAGAAATAGGAAGTTCAGTCCCGCTGAAGCCGTGTAGCGACAGCCCCCAATGCATGCTTTCCTCTTTAGTGAAGACTGTAACTCTTAGAAAGAACGGCTCGATTAAAGTAAAACTCAGAGAATTGGCATAACATTCACTAATGAATGAATAATGCTGCACGAAAATGGAGGACACCAGTTATTGGGAGGTGAGCGTTACGTCAAGTTAGAGGAGTGAAGAGCAATCATCTGAATTGTAAACGCGAAAGAAGTCCCATTACGATTCATAGACGTCATAGGTCTCAATGGGTACTCATGAATAGGCTCGTATGGAGCAGAATGACCTTTCCACGCCTAATTTATTTTTCATACCGTAAGGTTCAAAATGGCTCTGAGCACTATGGGACTCAACTGCTGAGGTCATTAGTCCCCTAGAACTTAGAACTAGTTAAACCTAACTAACCTAAGGACATCACAAACATCCATGCCCGAGGCAGGATTCGAACCTGCGACCGTAGCGGTCTTGTGGTTCCAGATTGCAGCGCCTTTAACCGCACGGCCACTTCGGCCGGCCATACCGTAAGGTTTCGGCTCGCACAGGATATGACTGATGTGATTGTGGAGCCCGTGTGTAGAAGAGTCTTAAGCAGCGACAAGGGGCGTTGGACGACGCAATGGATGACCATCATCCCGCGGCAACAACGGACTGTACTGTTCCTACCAAAAAAAAAAAATGGTTCAAATGGCTCTAAGCATTATGGGACTTAACATCTGAGGTCATCAGTTCCATAGACTTAGAACTACTTCAACCTAACTAACCTAAGGACATCACACACATCCTTGCCCAAGGCAGGATTCGAACCCGATACCGTAGCAGCCGCGTGGTTCCAGACTGAAGCGCCTAGAACCGCTCGACCACAGCGGCCAGCTTTTGTGGAAATGAACAGCAGCTATTTATCTAGGCAATACTGACGTACATAATACACTTAAATCTGCAGAGTTTCTCAATAACGAAGCAGTACAAAAAAGATCAAGCCCAGGCGATCCATCCACAGACAAAGAGAACAGGACGCAATTTAACGCAGAAGAAAGCTAATACAGACAAGAAAAACAGTATAGAAAACAGAAGCTGTCAGCGATACTTCAGTTTGTATCCATATCTGGCGCAGGAAACGAAAACTCACGTAGAAGATCAAGGAATCGCACTGATGGAGATGACAGAGTAGTCATGCCATAATCTGACGACAATATCGACGCAGAATCAGAATACCTTAAGAGGACGTGTAGTATTATGCAAGAATAGAAACTGACTATCTTCAATATTAATCTGATTGTGTGTGACAGCAAAGTCTTTGGGGTACGAGAATATCTTTAGGCAGCAGAAATACATAAAGCAATGTTGCAGGAAATCAGATCCGCCAGCATTACTGATATCTGTTCAGACTGTCTATGCAGGTTGTACAATTTTCAAATTTATTTGTCATTGGCCAATTTAGATAATTTAGCTATAATCAAGCAACCTATAAAACATTCCAAAATACAGGTGGAATAAAACATGTAACGTAGGATATATAGGGACACCAAATCCCAGCACTGGAAATTTAACATACAACACCATCTGCTATTTACATTCAGATAATTTCTATGTAACATTTCGCAACACATATAGCAAACAAATCAACACACAGCCCACATCTGCAGCCTCTTACAGAAGCTGACATATTTGGATAGCAGGGCGCCGGCCAGGGTGGCCGAGCGGCTCTAGGCGCTACACGCTGGAACCGCGCGACCGCTACGGTCGCAGGTTCGAATCCTGCCTCGAGCATGGATGTGTGTGCTGTCCTTAGGTTAGTTAGTTTTAAGTAGTTCTAAGTTCTAGGCGACTGATGACCTCAGATGTTAAATCTCATAGTGCTCAGAGCCATTTGAACCATTTGATAGCAGGGCGGGTTGTAGACGTCGTACAGCAGTGAACGTTCTAACGCAATTACAGTGTCCCTAGTCACATCATTTTCGGTGTCAAGTTACGCAGTTTGGCATACTGGCATAGATTAGACATCGCTGATGACGTCAATTTAGGTGTCGTGTTATGCAGTTGGGCATACTAGTGCAGACTGGTCACGCCCCTCCTTCCCACCCTTTGCAGGCCTGCCCATGCACCTGGGGCACTGCCGGTTCAAGCCAAGAACCAGATATATCTGGATCAATTCACTGATAAGGGCAGCTGAGGATATTGGGCTAGTTCTTCCTTCCCCCTCCTCCTGTCCTCCAGGCCTACCCATGCACCAAAGGCACTGCAAGTGAACCAACTTGACCTTAGACAACCCACACACCTGAGGCACTGGCAGTTCTAGATGGCCTTTACAATGAGTATCAGGTTAAACATCCTGTCGACACAACATCCCCCCTTCATGGACTAATGGTATTAAACCTCCGCTCCTGCCTGTCCATTTTATATTAGTACAGAAGTTACATGGATGGGTCTCATCCTTGAGCTGTGCACAATATGGAGAGGATCATCAGGTTTGTTTGGGCTGGTATTTGTTACTGATAATAATAAAATAAGTTTATTATAATTACAAGTGTTCAGCCATTCAAAGTCTAAGAAGACGAACAGTGTCCTGTCATTTGTTAATAACGCATTAAATTTAATATTATTACGGATACTCGAATTTATCATTCTAGATATCAGCAGAGACCACCCACTAGCAGGCATGTAAATACTCTCATTATCCATATTTTTCCAGATTTTCGTGTTTTTCCTTATTTTTCACAATTTTACATATTTTTCCACAACTTAACCAGTTTTATCTATTATTCCTTATTTTCCTTAGTCTACATGTAAATGTACAAGAGTATATATATACTCTTATTGCAATGAATGATTTAACAACAATTACATAGTAGCAGAGACTTTAAATGTTAAATAAATGCCACAAAGGTGAACAAAATAAGTTCTTGCTACATCTCCCCTAAATTATTAGAGTATTTGTGTGTTAAAACTGGCGTGCTGATAGATATAATGACCTCACTCAAAATCTTGGTAAATTTATGATGTCATAGCAAAATTTTGAGGTTACGGATTTCCAAGACTTTCAACTAAAGAAACGTTATACGTATTTATAAGAATTAGCGTAGCTCTACAAAATATGCACTACAGAGATGGCCAATATCGCCAGCCACCCCCAGTGAAAAGTAAGCTATGTGTGGGGTAGAAAGAATACACTTGGAACGCTGACACATTGAGTCTGACCATGAACGTCAACACTTCGCTACCTGACAACCCAGCAATGGACAAGAATTTTGCACTATTCTAGGTGTAATCGTGTCCTACGTGACCGCCCTGGCTGGAACGAAAGCAGGAACTCAGGCAAAGCCATCCCACCTATGACAAAACGATCGTAATCTGTCAGTGGAAATATGTAGACGTTTATGCAGATAAGCATCATCCCCTCAACCTTTCTCTTTGGACCAATCACAAAGAAGCTCCTCCAACAATCCTGCTTTTAATACTGGAGAAACTGCATTGGTGACACATTGGATCAGATAACGCACTCTGGCAGAAAAAGAGCGTAATAAGACTATTACGATATTTAAATAAAAAAGCCATGTGTTATTAGTGTGTGACATCACGATAAGATTTGCAAATACCTACGGAAAACTCCAAAGAATAAACAAATCCGCACCGCCTAAACGAGACTGAGCAGTGGCCATAGTGCAGCAAAAATAAACTGTTTCTACATGCCAAGTCATCGACTCTCACAGGCCATGAACACATCTGTTGCTATGTGATAAATGTGTCCGTAGAGATATGTAGCATTCGCGTGCAATCTGTCGATAAGCCATCACGGCCTACAACCCGCAGAAAATCTCACGTAAATCGTGCTCTCCACCACCTATCTCAGAAGATGAACGGTCCTTTGCAAACTATTACGGCCAGCATGGTATTGTCATACGGACAACACACGCAAGCTAACAGTCCGGAGAAAGTTCTACGCATACCTGGATCACCGCCATCTCTTCTCGATTCCCCATACATGTTAACTGTTTAGCTGGGGTGAAATACCAACACCCTTCTCTATGCAACCGATGGTGTTTAAACTGCGGACACTGTGCGTTCATTGGCTGTCAGTAACAGCCGGGCAACGATCGAACCGTTAACTCGCACATGTTTCCCGCTCCAGGCCAGTAACGCCCACACTTACTTATTATCACTAGCATGTGGAAGGTGAGGACATCATAAGACGACACTAGCCAAAGTTTACCACAGCATTGCCGTATTGAACTCACTGTGACATTCTTTGTAACATAGCACTCTAATCGTCGGATAAGGAGGATGGAAACGCTTATTTGCTCGGTGTTTATTTCATTGGAAGTAAACTTTATGTTACTTTCAGTTTGTAACCTTACAAACTGAAAGTAACAAAGTTTACTTCTGCTGCCTGAGGAAATTTGTAACACACCCCTCACTAAGGTTAGAAAAGGCTACCTCCAAATAAACGACTTAATACTAAATTTGTTACCGGTATGGCTGGTCGACAAAAGAGGATAAAGGAGTTGCTCTGTGATTCCAGGAGAGAAGACGTCGTTCTTTTCGTGAAAATTTATAGGACTGACATTTTCAGATGACTACGTACACTTCTTGTATGATAAAAGAAATCAGGGCTACTAACGAGGCATTTACCTATCGATTCATTTTTTTTGCGAGTGGCATCAGGTGCCATCCACCAGGCACTACATGGTGGTTTACGAAGCACGTGTGTTCTAAAAATTTTGCGAGATACTTTAGATCACGTGCCCAACCTATAAACCCTTATTAAGTCCAAGTAGACAACCTGAAGAACTACATATACAGGGTGGACTATTTTAATCCGTAATGGAGAATAGCTCGGTACTGAGATGACATGAAGAAAAATGGTTTAGATAAAAGTTGTAAGTAGCAAACAGGGTATCTGGCCCTAGTGACTTAGATGACAAATAAATTTCCACTAGACAAATAGCTTGACAACCACCCCTGCCTGCAATAACAAATGTTCCATTAACCCCACATTACAGTAACGCATATGTATCCCGTGCTGATTTTGAAATGTGATTTGTTCACGATGAATAGACAATCAAACAAATGCACTACATAGAATGCCCACCAACACAGTCTTCTGTCAAAACTGCTGTTTGGTAGGTTGTGTAATCAATTTCCATGTAAAATAATTAAAATTAAAGACATAAACAACAATATTTTATAGCCTATTATCCGTCCTGATAACATGGAATGTGTGTACTTCCACACAGGTCAGCCGTCAACCTTTATGATCTTACTTTAACTCTCCGGAACATACCAGTTTAGATCACACATCAGTCTGTTTTAGTATTTATGTATGTGTGGGACGAACAGTGCACTGTGTTTTATCATGGCAATATGATCAGAATGGCTATCAACAGCAAATGCCTTTAGCTGACAACGATTATGTGTGCCAGTAGCATAAACCTACTGGTAAAGGTCTTGACGACAACATGTCAAGTCACATGAGCTTCCAGTCAGACGCTTTAAATACGATTGGACTTGCAATTCAAATACACTGTTCTGTGTGTGCTGCGACGTGGATACCCCCAGGGCCATGAGGGAAGAGTGTGGAAGTGGATCCAGCAATGGCAAGCAACATACATATGTATTTTTTTGTATGCATAGTGCTACTCTGAACACCAAAACGTGTACTTAGGGGCGTACATTTGTTGAAGTATCAACTACGATGTCTAGAAGAAACGTGGGCTGCCACTCCCAAGTGAACAGTATAGTCCATCCCTGACAACTGTGTGGAAGAACGCGGTTAATGTACCCTAGCATGGACAGACGTCATAGTGTATGGAGAGACTGATACAGTTTCAAGAAGAAATGACACATATATTTTGACAAAATGAGACGCATATTTCAGACTCTTTCTATTAATCATTACCTAACCCCACGTTTATGTCCCCTGTGTAGTAGTAATTGTCTGAGAATATATTATTTTATGACAGTACACCAGCAGCATGAGTTTGTGAATTGATTTCCATGTTAAATAATTGAAATTATAGACAGATAGATATTATTTTGCAGTTGATCCCCACATATTAAACACAGTTTTAGTCAGTTATTCGTACCGGAAGTAAACACCTCTGAATAAAGACCAAAGACAGCAGCATTTTCAGTCATATCCCGTAAGTGGAAGTACTTGCTATCCAGTTACACTATTTCGTGTGTGTGCTGCGACATGGATACCCCAAGGCCGGGGGTATGGTACAATGTGATTTTTTTACATACTGTTACTCAACACATGGAACCACATTCTAATAGAGGGATATCATTTTAACAACACCTACGTCCACTTTGTAGCAAGAGTGTAATTGATTATTTTAAAAAATAATGACGGATCACAGTAATATGTTAAACTTTAAAAAACGACTATGACCTAATCTTGCGGGCTGGCAGATAGAGCTCTCGAGAAGCCTAATCAATTCAGCAGTGGCAACCTAACGTTCCTCGTGGTAGCAATGGTATTTGGACACCAACTGAGCTGAGAGCATCTCTGGACTTCTCGCTCTCTCTCTCTCTCTCTCTCTCTCTCTTAGGCATACGGCGAGCAACAGGTGCTAATTTCAGTCATGTAGAAAATCTGTACGGCAACCTTGTTGTGCACGGAAATCTTTTGCTCTATATTAACCATCTTCTCATGTTTTCATCTGCAGATCCTTTCTGTATATGGAATTAAGCTGTTTTACACGTTATCCAAATACGTTAAAATTCCAAATGACTTGCCTCTCGAATGAGTTGAGAGAACATACCACAGAACTGAGAATCCATATATATATATATATATTAAGTGGTCTGCAAGTTCCCGTAAAATTCGGCGCAGATCTCCATCATTTTGGTCGCAGATTCTAATAGCTCTCTTCCTTGGTACAAACTTATAGCTTTCTAGGGAAGTATCAGAGAGCTCTACAGACACTTTTGTCTAGTGCTTATGCCACAAATTTCAACTAGTTCCTCTCGATAAATACATATATCTTCTATGGTCACTTCGTATCCATTCTTTTCGTATCATTAGTTTGAGCTGTGGATCTGCGGAAATAGTTTCTATGTTCTTCAGAGTTTTCTGTAAGTTTCTTCGGAATAGGTTTGTTGGATTACTTACTAATTTATCAAAAGTGTGACAAGGGCAATTCAATTGTACTCATAAAATAAAAATAATTCGTTGACAAACCATTAGAATTCATTCAAAGCAACATCACAGTGATACTACGGTAGACGATAACGAAGTGCCCCCTTGCGTACATTCAGAGAGAACTGTATCAGAATTGGGTTTTTATGGAAAAGACTCATTGATGGAAAATTTCATAAACGACGAAGCTACGTTGTGCAATCATTGCTGCTCCATGAAATAAATCTGAAGGCGTTAGCATTTTATCAGTGCAGTTCTATCTTCGTTCCTGGGGGTGTTTCGACACAGAAGTCGTGCTCATATATAAAAAAATCTTACTAGTAGTACCCTTGTTTCCTCGTTCGCGGACGGTCTCTGCCTATTCTTTCTCAAGGGGAAGAACGGAAATATGAAGAGGCGTTTGCAGACGAAAACATTTTTAAACACTGACTTCGAGTTTTTAATACGACAAGTGACTACTAGGATGCGCCCCCTGCTGTCTAAGATCATCAAGTAAACGCCCTAATGGCAATGGAAGCATATTTGTTAAATATTGTAGCAAAATACAGGACTGTCATGAATCTTATTAGGATTCACAAGAGCAAAAATTAGTCAATGATTACTTTCTCTTTGATGAAGCCTTTATAGGATTTATTATCGTTACTTGTGGACCACAATGGGTTTTTGCTAGCTTTCATTCAACTGATATGCAACTACAAATCTGGAACCAATTCCAGGTTCAGGTTGAATGGTAAGCTAACCCCGCTCATTGGAATAAATTGCACTAAATGTCAGGACTGCCGATTTTCCACAACATACTACACTTTGGCCACACACCTCTTCTCCAGGAAATCATTTACAGGGACATCAAGTTTTCGGAACTAAAACAGTATCCCATGCGCACGCTTACGGCTTCAGACCGCTCCTGAAAGCCAAAAACGGCATGAAAAATTATTTTGAAGTGATTATGAAGACACAAATTGCATATGTCACAAACAGTATATATATGCGATCCTATTGTTAAAAACGGTCAAGAATTTTATAGAACAGTCACGGCTTCTTCAAGTCGATGGTACCGAACGTATCAGGATTTTTAACACATCAAACCCCCAGAAGTTAACAAAACTCAGTTCTGAGCACAAACTCCACCTAGTTCGAGCGACATGTACGGGGAATAATATGAGAGCACTTGTTCGTCTGCAAAAACTAATTTGTCAAATCCTAAGTCTTTACAAAGTTATGCCACTTTGCACTGTACTGATCGTATCTAAAGCGTACATAAACAATATTCTTGTCACGTTTCGTTGGCAGTTTTGATAGGCAAACCTACTGTGAAACCATAGCGCTGCAATGTATTGCGGGGGGAGGGGGCTAAGACTGAAGAATATTAGAACTGAATGTAAGACAATATACATCAAACCAATACTGAAAGTCCTCCGTGATTATCTAGGCAGCAAAGCGAAACGCTTGTTCGCCACTCTCGAGCCGCAGGACATGGCACCATCGATCGACCTCATCTCAATAATTCCTTATCTTGGAAACGTCAGATTCGCCTTTCGCGCATCACCGAGCAGTCTGGCGTAGTGGTAAGACACTGAATTTATATTCAGAAGGACGGCAGGTTCCAATCTCCGTCCGGCTATCCAGATTAAGGCTTTACATGGTTTCTCTAAATCGTTTAAGTCGAAGGCCGGGATGAATTACTTTGAAAGACCACGGCAGCTTTCATTCTGTATCCTCCTCCAATCCTGGCTTTCTCCGTCTCTAATTATCTCGCCATCGACAGCACGTTAAAACTTAATCTTCCTTTATTCTTTTTGTCGAGGCCCATTATATAACGGATAACTGCATACTAGATGCATTACATTTGTAACACTTTAGCGCGTAACTTTTGCCCTAATCCAACCGATACGATATTGCAGACCAAGGATTGGGATATAATCTGATCCAACATACATAATTCGGTTTTAAAACTTGTGTGCTTGTGACTTGGTACGAAGTGGCCAATGAAACCATTCTCACAGCCGAGACACTATGCGATCCCAATCTCGAGTGACAGGTGTCATTTAGTCCCCTCGCTCGCTCATATATTCATTTGCCAAGACCAAACATGCAATCATAAACAGAAATTCCCCGTGGAATATACAGGGGTCTAGAGATTTATGAAAACACCGCGATAAACGCATATTTGAACGTAAATGGAGATTATGAATGAAACACAAACGGCAGTGGTGTAATATTCTACAACACTTATAATTTTAGAATCTGGCTTTCGGCAATTATGCCATCATCGGGTACAAAGATCTTCGTATCAGATGATGGTGTAACAGCCGAAAGCCGGTTTGTAACATAATAAGCATTGTAGAATTTTACACCAGTATCGTGTGCGTTTCATCATAATGTATGTAACAGTCTACCAAGGACAAACGGAACAGTCAATCAATGTAATAAATGCAATTTCTAGCCAATCCTGCAGGTTGTACTGTTGTACTTGACCACGAACGGCCCCTGTGTAATGTCCTCAATAGGTTGTGGTGGTAAGAACAGGGTTCTGTGTAGTTTTGAGTGCATAATGTCAGAGCTACGTGAACTCGAACGTGGGCAAATTTTTGGTGCTCGAATGGTGGTTGTTTCCGTAATTATAGTAGCTGAAGTATATGGTGTTTCAAGACGTACCGTAAGGGAGATTTCTACCGCACACAGGGAAAGCGAAGAAACATCATACGCTATGTCGCAACGTGGAAGAAAGTGTGTGTTGAATGGAGGTGCCAGACGGGCATTGAAGAGGACTGTGACAAAAAGACTATAGTTCCAAAAGTCACTGCTGAACTGAATGTCGCATTCGCGAACCCTGTCAGTGCCAAAAGCAACACGAAGGGAGCACTATGAGCAGGGAACTGCAGGACGAGCTTGAGTTGCAAAACCTCTAATCAGTGATACAAATGCCCATAACCTGAAAACAAGGTGACGAAACCATAAAATTTGGACTATAGAGCAATGGAAACATGTCATTTGGTCGGATGAGTCTTGTTTCTCACTGTTTCCACCTTCTGACCTTGAGAAAGGAAAAATAGTCCGATACCTTATTCATAATACACAGTCACAGTGAAAATTAAAATCCTTCGGGTGGAGTAACATTATTAGTGTACTGCTAATTTAGTAGTAGCCGGTAGTGTTATACGTGGCTTTTCCCATGGCAGGACTAATAGCGGGCGCTGATAACCTCGCTGTTGTGCGCCCTAAAACACTAATCATCATCATCATCATCAGAACTAATAGTCCTGTTAGAGAGAAATGTCACAGGATGTAGTATATTCCTGAATTCCTCATTCAAAGCTGTTTGCCAAAACTGAGGGGTAGTTCGCATCCGCCTTCAGGCATCTGCCACTTCCGTTTTTCCAGTATCTTCGTGACGCTTTCCCATGGCTCAAACTAACATGTGACCTTTAGTGTTGACGTTCTTCGGAACACATAGGACAAATACGATATCGCGCAGCTAAACAAACATGTGGCCATTCGTGTTGCTCTTCTTCGGAACACATGAGACAAGTACGATAACGCGAAGCTAACTTTCCACACTTTATACAGCATAAAAAAAGGTTCACTTCCGTTGGCTGATGCGAAAAAGTAGCGGCAACGTAGAAATTAATTGTCACCAAGTTTCGCCGCTAAGGAAACAGTAGTAACAACAATTCACTGAATGAATTTCGTCACATTCAAAGAAGTTTACGATTAGCAAAATTCGATATTTAGTCTACAGAACACCAACAACAGGAACTATGATCTGTACGTGCGTTACTGAAGAAATGTAAGAAAATGAATCGAAATTAGTGGTTCTCAGTGACTGTTAGCACAGATGTCGCATCATAAGATGAGTTATGTAACTCAAGGCTAACATGATGCTGAAGGTCTGAACAGTTACTCATTGTTCTAAGTCAGACAGCTCATAACGTAAAAGATAAGAGCATTAGTGAATTGTACTTGGAGCCTGCTTTATCGACTATAAAAAATAAATTTACAAACTCAGTATCACGTTCTCCGCTTGAAATATTCATAATATCTCATTGAGTTGAAACGGAATAACAATAGTGAAGCAGTTATTAACACATCTGTCATAGTTGCAGTACATACGCACGACCCAAAATATGTAAAGGAGCAACAAATGTGATTTCATTTAATTATTTTTATTGTATTTTATATTCACTGTGACTGGTAAATAAAGGTGCTATAATGTCTCTTACTTAATTCGAAGCGTCTATTGGCCTTGGACGCGCACGTGAATATGAAACGCTTGTCTTATGTTCACATATGTAAACTAATACGCACGACACTATTGTTTTTATTTGAGTACTAATTCAATATTTCCCATTGTAATCTACTACAATTATAAAAATATTAATAAAGATGCTTGGACGAATTCACTTTTAACACGTGACTCGCCCATTGCCTGCTGACGTGCACTAGCGGCGTCGAATGTCTATTGGTACCGTTGACTGTGTTTGGCCTCCAGCTTGATTTTAACTTGCTAAGTAGGCACGTGTTCACTGTGACAATCATCTGCAATCAATTAATAACGCATGTATTGCTATTTTGATGTTTATTATTAAGATCAGGTACTTTCAGTGCAGGTATGTCTGAATTCAATTAATTAATTTCTGTTACATTTCAACTGTTCATATTGTAATCCACATCTGTATTCACTATTCACTGACAACTACGTACTGCTTTTTTTTTTTTTTTTCAAAGCTACATTAGGTCATGCTTGAGAATGAACCAGGTGGATCGAAACTAGTCGCAAACATATGTAGTGCAACTGTAACATATTTGTTAATAAACGCTTCATAATATATCAAATAGATTTGTCATGCACCGCGAGGCCTGTGCAGTCCATGGCGGAGGCTACATCGTCTTTGATATTCTTGAAACATCCCGGAAGCATATTCATTTTCATTTTTCATCGGCCATTTCCGTCAGTTAAACTAATTTCGTTAGCAGAACTCTCCTTTATAACTTAGTAGGCTTACAAAAAAGAAACAATGCGGACGAGTTGGCACTTGCATCTTATCATTGCATCAAAACGTGTTACTGCAGTGAGCACGACATAGATGTAGATATACGGGCCAGTATTTTCACGTACATAAGGTGTAATAATAAGTATAAAAACAGTAAATTAAGTGCTCAATAGCCACGTCCACACTTTCCCCGTAGGACTGCAGAATGGAAACGTGGGGCCAGACCTGGGAAATTGGAACATAACATCGAATGCCTGCTAACAAAAGTGGTGTATTCCAGCGAAGGTGAGCGTGTTAACGACTGGCCACGGGCCAAACTATTTGCAGCTTGCTCATTAGCTTTTGACTCGCAGACAATCCCCGCTTATGTGGGCACGCACACAAAAGCCAACGCTATCCCCTTAATCTCGTACTGTTACTGTTTATGTTTCCACACAATCGCTGATAATCGTGTTCCTGCAAAATCTAATCACGGTGGATTTTCTGTATCTGTCACTCTTACCCTGCCCGAGAGGAGTTCTTTGGTGCTAGATTCCAAATGATGCGTATAGTCAAGTTGAGATTTGGATCAGCCTATAATTCAGCATTTTTTTTCTGCCAAGCGACTGTACGCTCCATACGTATTACGACTGTCCCTGAATCTGTTATTTGCAGGAACCATTCAGTCTCACGTCGCATGTGAGACTGAATTCACGGGACGGTCTCCTTGGTAGTCCGTCCTATCATTCCGTTCAAAAACTGTAAAATGATACATTGCGCAATATCTTCTTTTAATATCAGATTGTACTTTTTCTGGATTAAAGTGTTTTTTTATGTGCGGCTGACGATGATTTTAGTGTATATTTGTAGATTACAAAAGGATGCTGACAGTTCTGGCAGGTCCGCGTTTGCCTCCTACCTCATGAAGTGCAGTAAATACAACAAAGCTTCAGTGTCGGGCACCGTTCCCACAAGAGACCTTCTGCACGTAATTTTGCAAGTTGCTTACATTACTTTGCGCCCAGCATTAACAATTGTTACTGAAACAGCAAAGTCTCCTGGTACTTTACATTTATTGATACCTCGAATGGCTCTGTACTCGTACAGCATTATTTACGGAATGTCGTTACTGTATTTATTGACAGTATATTTTATCTATCTCTTGAACTATGCAAGCATTTAAATAAGTTTTCTAATGCTTGTATAATTTGCTCTCATTTGTAGCACTGAGTTTAAAGGATATTTGTGCTCAACGGTTTGTGCACAACCGAGATCAGATTTAATAAATCAAATGATTCCTTACGTAAGACATAAAATCACTAATCGGAATATTATTACATATGACGTTAAATGAACCTCCTTCCGGCTTTCGTTTTCAAATAGAAGATTAATTTCTTATTTGACAGTATTTCGGAGAGGCGAAAAATGTTCGTTGCTATTGTTGAAGGCAGTACAAATATGTTGTAGTGCATATAAATGTTCATCGGCAAAGTTAAATGTTACTTGTCCTTTTAAAGTAATAGGCAGATCGTTGTACGTTTCCATATGACACTTAGTTGCCCCCAAAGGCGTTGAGCACATCCACCGATTTGTTGTAGCGTCAATCTGGCATACGGAAGTACCAGAATCTACTTGGAAATCCGCGACCAAAATGTGAGATCAGTTGTATGAGTGGTGTTCTCATATCGTCTGATGACACCGGCGTGATGAGCAGGACGTTTACAGACTGTGGACACGTTAGTTGCAACCAAAATTTGAACTAGTTACGCCGTCTGTGACAGCAGTAACAGTCGACAAGCTTTTTCGTAACACCTTGGTTACGATAGCTGTGATAACTACCACTATTACTGCTGGAATTTTTATCTGTACGGCGTCAGACGAGGGCGTGATGAAAAATAATGGCTTCAAATTTTTTGTGAAAGCTCATAAAGGTTTTAAATAAAGCAAATGTTACTAACATTCTAGATCTCTATTCTTCATGTCTACTTATTTGCAGCCCTCTGCCGCTAGAGGGTTTCGAAATGTAGCATTTAACATGGCGGTGTGTAACGTAACTATAACGATACGTGAGAAGCACCGTGCTGTAACCAATCGAGTTTCGAATTCAAAGAGTGCGTAAACACATGGAGCACATTCTGCCTCAGCAAGGCAATTCCAGACCACACACGAACGTTGAGACATCTACAACAAAAATGGTTCAAATGGCTCTGAGCACTATGGGACTCAACATCTGAGGTCATCAGTCCCCTAGAACTTAGAACTACTTAAACCTAACTAACCTAAGGACATCACACACATCCATGCCCGAGGCAGGATTCGAACCTGCGACCGTAGCAGTCGCGCGGTTCCGGACTGCAGCGTCTAGAACCGCGTGGCCACCGCCATCTACAACAATCCGACGTCTTGGGTTCATCGATCATTCTCCCTACAGTCCCGACTTGGCCTACCCGATTTTCATCTGTTTCCAAAACTTAAGGAACACCTGCTAGGACTTTACTTTGATAGTTATGAAGCGGTTGAAGCAGGGGTGACGTTGCGGCTCCGTCAACAAAGTCGATTCTAGAGTCGATATCAAGAACCTGTTGTCTGGTGGGGAGAAATGTGTTCGTATATAGGGGGACTATGTTGAGAAATAAATATGTAGACCTGAAGAATACAGATGTAGAACGTTACAAACGTTTACTTTTTTCACATAAAATCTTCGGACGCTTTGCTTTTCAGCACACCCGCGTATATTTGTTTGAGTCGATGTTGAGGGGAATTTCTAGCTAAAGGATGTCCATAAATCATCTTTACAATTGCAGACCTTAATAACATTAAAACTATAGTAGATAATAACAACTGGTTTTCAACATTTGACTAGGTAACTCATAAAATCTATTTTTCTTCTAATTTAGCGAGAAATGGAGAAAGCTCAGTGTGTCAAAGGAAGTCCTATACCAAAGTGCAACAAAACTTTCAGACTCTGTAAGGATGTGAACCACCGTCCCGACCAACTATTTAGGCACGGTACTATGTACGTCATTTATGGTCATAGATAGTGTTCTCCATAAAAAGGGGGATGGCGACCATCTCTTTCAAACGTCAACGTCGACAGGGTACAGCGGGCCTACGCAAGTTGTCCGACATAGTCAGTGCGTACGGCGGAGAGAGAGTAGTAAGTGTCACCACCAACAGGCTACAAAGCCTTTCACAAGAGGTCAAGTATTTATGTTTACGGATACTAAAGCCGATGGAAATACTTCAGCGCAATAGTTTGCAGCTTATATGGCAGCCAAGATATACGAAAACGACTTTTTGGAAGAGGTTTGGTTCTCCGATGAGCCAGTTCTTGTCATAACGATCATATACAAGTGTTACAGGTGCTCATGTTACACGTGAAATGGAAAAAGACAGTTCCCACGTCAATATTTCGTATGGACTGATGTAAAATTGCATCATTTGTCCATTCTTTTTCCGTGACTCTGCTGTCAACAGTGCTGTTTAACTGGACTCGTTAGAAGAGTTTGCTGCACTCAACTGGAATACTTGCATCCTGACATCCTATTCCAGTAAAATAGGGCACCACTTCACTGGTCCCCTAATGTCCGTCAATTTCTGGAAGAAAAGTCTCCGGGTAGGTGGATTGGGCTACATAGGTACCCCCCGTTACAGCCACGATCATTTGATTTCACAACACTAGATCTGTACTACGACGTTTTGTAAAGTATCATGTGTACCTCGCCAAGCTTACAGACATACAGAAATTGAAAGCACACATCCGCAATGCATTTGATCGTGTCGCTACGATAGAAACTGAATACCGGCTGCAGGTTGTCCGTCTAGTGGGGGTGTACACATGAACGTGTATGAATAGGATGAAATCGCGCTGTTGTTATCTAGTATAGTATTAAATTTACCAAAGTTATACAGTTAATTTATGGACACATTTTATATTCCTAATCATTTGCACCTTTGTGTGATGATGCCACGGAATCTGCAGATGATGACGTTGTCTGAATATCAGCTGACTTACGTTGTGTACATGATTGACGGAAAAGTGTTTGGCTGCATCAGGTACTCTCATTCCTATAAAGCAGCTAAGGCTGCCGGTCAGTGCGACTTGCTTAGTAGGTAGTTTGCTTCCCCGTGATAGCCTGCCGTGCCAATTCTATCTGAATGTATTGTTTTTTTTTATATGTATATATAGTGTGTGGTGTGGACTGAAGAGATCATCCTTGATGACTTATTGTTGTAGGATGGGACGTAAGGATAAAAGGAAAACACTTTATTTATTACACATTCAGTTAGGCTTGGGCACGCAATGGGTCCTTTAGCCTGCTGTCTTTGGTGATGTCTATCTCCTGTGGAGGGTGAAATGTGTCAAGGCTGTTATGTGTGACTGCTTCCTCGTGGTATGACAGATTGCATATGGGGGGTGAAACGTTATTGACTTCGGTACTCGATACTTGTGCCATCTTGCAGGGTTTACCGTTCCTACCGATTCCAATTGTCGAACTTCGTCCCTAAGGGCATCGATCTTGTCAAAAACTCGTAGAGCCTTGTCATGGACCTTCTCTTGTGTGGTGGTCTCGTGGAGTGCCGTGTGGATGTCGACGTTTCTTGTCCACCATGGAGCTCCTGCGATCCATCGATAGCAAATGTTTTGCAGCGCTTGGAGTTTGTTGTAGTTGGAGACGCACGTAGTTCCCCACGAGGTGGAGCCATACAACATTGTGGGTTCCACCGTTGCCTTATACAATTGCAGTTTAGTCTTAGGGCTGAGATCCTTACTCTTCAGGAACGGAATCAATGACCTGGCCATCTTCTGGGCTGCCGGCTTCTTGTCGTCAATATGCTGCGTAAAGACACAAGGTAGACACCGAGATACTTCACTCCCGGCGACCATGAGATAAACTGGTCAGCTATTTGGAGTCTGTCGTTCAGAACTGGTTTCCTCCGTGTGAACAGAACGGCTGCCGTCTTCGTCGGGTTGATCGTTATCTTATTTTGCAGCGCCCAGCGTTCCATTACAGCAAGTTTCCGTTGCATCCAAGCGATTAGCTGGTCCAAGTATCGTCCAGTTGTCAGACAGGCCGTATCGTTCGCATAAAAACTCACCGTAACAAGGGGGACTGTTGGGATGTCATTTATATATAAGTTGAAAAGCAGAGGCGAAACGACAGAGCCCTGCGGAATTCCTGCGGAGACCAGTTTCATTTCGGTGTTTTAATCGTCTACTCGGACATACAGTTTCCTGACCTGCAGAAAGCTGTCTATGAGTCTAATGTAACAACCCGCAATAGGGGAAGTGCGATGCAGTTTTACGATAAGGCTGGGCCGCCACAACTTATCGTAAGCTTTTTCGATGTCAAGGAAGACACCAATCGTGAAGTGCTGCTTGTATCCTTCTTGTATCCGTTCGGTGATCCGTAGAAGTTGTAGTTCGGCAGATAACTTGTCCTTGAAATCGAATTGTTCGGGTCGTATAACATCATGCGCTGTAAGCGTGTCATGGAGCCTCTTCAACAGCCCTCTCTCGAGCACCTTGCCATGGGTCGGCAAGAGGCTAATTGGCCGATAACTGTTGGGTTCTGCTGGGTCTTTACCTGGCTTGGGTATTGGAACTACTCGAGCCGTCTTCCATGCCGTAGGAAAATATCCCTGCAGAAGATAGCTGTTGAGAATTCGGGTAAAGAGCACAGTTGGCTTCCTGGGCAACTGTTTCAAATCGGTGTTGCTTATGGAGTCGTTGCCCCGCGCATTATTCCGAGACTTCCGGATAATTTTACGGATATCTGCTGGTGTAGTGAGTTGTGGGCGGCTCTGCACAGGCGCAGTACGAAAAGCAGTCCACTCTGCTGTAACGACGGCTTCCTGTTCTTGCAGGTGGACGTCGTTCACGGGGGTCGCTGGTGTAGACATCTGTTCTTGGTAAGTCGTAGCATATAGCTCCGCCTGGGCGAGTTCGTCATAGAGGAGGCCATCTGGTCCTCTGATGGCTCGTTTAGGTGGCCGCTGGCGACGTATGTTCTTGACTACCTGCTATTCGTTCTTGGTTCGAAGTAAGAATTCATCCATCTTATCTTCCCAGACCTGCTGTTGCCACTCGGCCACTCTCCTGTGCAGTCCTCGTGTTGAGACGTGTGTTTCTCGTCGATCGATCGGGTTTCTATAGCGGAGCCAACGTCGCCTGCTCCTGTTTCGCTAAGTCTTCAGTTCTTGGAGTAGAGGCGGGCTCTGGCTCTGAGCACTATGGGACTTAACATCTATGGTCATCAGTCCCCTAGAACTTAGAACTACTTAAACCTAACTAACCTAAGGACAATACACAACACCCAGTCATCACGAGGCAGAGAAAATCCCTGACCCGAACCCGGGAACCCGGGCGCGGGGAGCGAGAACGCTACCGCACGACCACGAGCTGCGGACAGATATTGTTGTCAAGATATGTCCGAAATTGACCCCAGTTCAGAGTTTGTGAGGTTGGGAGCGGAAGGTTGGCCGTTGCGTTCTCCACTATGCTGATAACAGGTCGGTGGTCAGACGAAAGATCGTCGACGGTGCGGAGCTGGAGGTTCGTCTCAATATTTTTGATGATAGCAATATCTAGGACGTCTGCTTCTTGCCGATCGACGTAAGGAATCAGTGTGGGCTCTCGTGGGCCATGGACTGTGATGCCCAGTTCTTCTTCCATGGCAATCAAAGTTCGTCCACGAGGATTCGTACGCCGGGAATTCCACGCGACGTGCTTGCTGTTAAGGTCACCTCCTAGGAAGATTTTGTCAAAATTGGTGAAGATACTCCGTAGGTCGTCTGGTACCAGGTTTTTACCGGGGCTGTTGTACGCCGCAATGAAAGTGATGTTGCCTGCCGCCGATCGAACCGTTACTGCTGTTGCCTCCAGATGTTGGAGGTGCGGTAGTGTTTCGTGATGGTGCCGCAGTTCCCTTTTAAGCAGAACTGCGGTCCCTCCACCTAGTTGGCCTTGTCTGTCCGTTCTATAGACGTACATGTTACGAAATCTGAGCTCAGTTGTTGGACGAAGGTGCGTCTCCGATATAAGTGCGATGTCGATTTTGTGACGTTGTAAAAATTCAGTGAATTCTGTTTTCTTGAGTTTCATTCCGTTGGCGTTCCATATACAGATTTTCAGGTTTCTCGTGGTCCAAGGGCGATCCATCTTTAGATGTTCCAAAGGCCTTCAATACACTTTCGATTAAAGAAACTATCCCCACTAGTTGTTGCTGCACGGCGGTGATAAGTTTCGCATCAGAGAGCGCTGGAGCTATTGATTGCATCAAATGAGCCGGTGAGACGTAGGTTTCCGGTTCCCGTCGTCGTGGTGATGCTACGTGGGCGTATGAACAATGCTGGCGGTGCTGTCGAGGTGGGCGTGCTTCAGGAGGAGGCTGCGTTACTGGCTGCCGTGTCGCCGCCGGCTGTTCTTGTGGCGTTTGCTGACGGTGGAGCGGAGGGTGTGACGTCAGGTTGGAGTTCCGTATTACACGAGTCCTCCGTTGAGAGGGCTGCGGGGAAGACCGTTGTCTGTATTTCGTGAGAAGTTTCTGGTACTTCTGGCAGCCACGCCATGTGGCAGGATGGTCCTTTTCACAGTTGGCACATTTCGGCGGAGCCCCTCGGGGATGAGTACATGCTGAAGATCGGTGTTGCCCTCCACATCGAACGCAGCGAGCAGGCAAGCTGCAATAATTAGCCGTATGTTCGAATCGCTGGTAGTGGCGACATTGAACAGGTCCTTCTTGTCTGTTGTAGGTGTCAATAAGGACTTTAGTATATAGAAGGTGTTTGATGTCGTAAATCTTGTAGTTTTCCTTTTGGGCTGGCAACGTGACACAGTAAGCATCTTGAGGTCGTAATTCCTTCGTGTTGTCGTCTCGTTTTTTAAACTGGTGGACGCTGATGACAGGGAAACCCTTCTCTATCAGTGCGTCTTTCAGTTCTTCCTCCGTAACTTCGGCAGGTAGACGTTTGACAACCACTTTGAGGTCCTTGTCCTCTGCGGCCTGATGTGTAAAAAAGTGGATGTCATTCGACACAAAGAAATTGATGGCCCGCCGTTGATCTTCATAGGAGTCAAAGTGATATTTGATCCTGTCTCGTTGGTAGATGGCCTTAAGACTGCCGTCAATATTCGCTTTCAGCGCCTTGTTGAGTTCCATGTAGTTCTTGGTATGGCAAATAGTAACGCGCGGGACTTTGCGTAGTAAGTTCCGGCCAGAGCCATCTGTCCCTCTTTATCTGCTTCGAGATTGACATCACTCGTCTTGTCCGTACGTTCTGGAGCATCCGTAGTATCTTCCGTCGCAATAGCCGCATAACGGTTGGAAGTTTTCAGTTCTTCTGGACGTTATCGCTTCCGAGAGTTGTTCTGTTTAGGAGAAGCGTTGAGTCGTTTTCTTTGGCGAACTAGTGTAAAATCGCCCTCTCCGTCGGTGGGCTGCACGGTCCAAACTTCTTCAGAGGAGACTCCCTCCATTTCGTCGTCGTCTTCTGGTGAAGAAAATTGTTGCACGTCGTCTACTTGTTCTTCAGGCTGTGAAGTAGGATCTGTACTAGGCCGGTTGTCGTATACTTCCTGACTTTGCAGAATCATGTGTTGTATTTCACGTCTTAGTTCCCGTTGTTGCCGATCGTTCTGTATTAGCTGATGCCTCTCGTCATAAGGGTTTGACATATGTTGTCCTCCGCTCTGCATTCGCATATCGCTCGTCGTGGTCCTGTCTATAGGTCATAAATACTACCTTCCAGTAATTTTACAATGTCAGGGAAAATTGATATTAATAAATAAATGAGAAACTTTGAGATAACCGAAGATGTGCGGTCTTATACGAACTATACCGATTGTACGCTCAAGTTACAGACTGTGCACCATAGTTGGCAGTCGTCGATAGAATGCCTTTCGATCTAGTCATGCAGTAGACCGTGCTCTCTTACCGTTAATAGTTGCTTATAATCAATGTGAACAAGTTAATTTTGCCGTGTTTCTTAAATAAACACACCATAATGCCATCCGGTATAAAAATTATTTCTATTTCATGACGTAAAACATAGACAGTAGTATTGCACTTTCAGAATCCGATGGCGCTGCAAGGGGACATAAAACTACGAGAACGTCTTGTAGTGGTACTTGAATTACGTAACCATTACGGCACCTCAACTCACCTGAACCTCTCGATACCAGTAATATTCTACTGTGTTTCTGTAAAGTAGTTGACATATTTCTGAGACAACATTCAGATTTGATTTCATTAATGTAGAAGTACTTTGATTCATCGGTATGTTTATATTGCAATGATATTATTCTTGTGTGTATTCTTTCATTTGTCACTATGATCTTTGTCGTACTTGTAACTCTGATTTTTGGGAGCGTAAGCGATTATTGGCTACTTGTAGAGAGTCGGACCTTGAGAAAGTCAAGTCTTGGACGTCATGTTGGAAAGACGCATAACGTAGTCAGCATATAAAATGTGAACTTTAACAGTGAGGAAGATGTTTTCAAGAATGTTTTGTATTGTGAAGTGGTGTTTTGTTTGTTACGTGATATTGAAATAAAGCAATTAAAAGGAAGTGTAACTTAAATTCGGAGTGCTGATTATTTTTTTTGCATCACTGTTGTGCTAACTTTGAAAGGTTTAATATTCAAGAATGGTTTGTGATGCGCATCTACAAAACTTTTGAATATAGCAGAATAAAACCTAGGCCTATTTGCATCCGAGCTTGGAATCATCACCACCTAGATTTTCGACGATTGAGCCATGATTTTACGAGACCAGCGTGGGAAACACGAAAAGATGAGTGTCTAGTTTATTCATTATTACATGATATGACTTTATTAACTGTGCTCTAATGACACCTGCCAGATAATAACTTTGTTGTTGCCCGAAAATGCAGTATTTAGCAGCGTGAGCAACACCACAATCATTAAATTTTGACCCTTGTTGTGGTAGGGTTGTTAGAATCTCCACATAACGGGTAGGAAAAACTCCTACGCGGCGGCTCACTAGGTCATTTCAAGGACGGACTGGCTTAACTATCGTAAAACTCGTCAGGAAAGCATGGCCAGTTATACTGACCTCTTATACTATCATCTACGGCTAAACTGGGACGTTTGTGGAGGTTTACTACGAGTGGGGGGTTCTTGCAAGTTGTGCTGATTACTCAGCGCTAATCTGCTGTTGCTATGGGAAGTATATTCGATGTACGAGGAGCGGTCGAAGTCTTAATCACCGCCTTAAAAAAAATTCGACAACGCATCATATTTTTGAAGCTTTATTATTTACCGAAGCTTTCAATAGCACAAAATCCTGACGTTAAGTAAGTAAGTAAGATGTGACAGTACTGACCTGCAGGGCCTTGGGCCAGAGGCAGGAGTCGTTGCTCTGCGCGGCGTAGTGGGAGGCGGGGGCGGAAGCGCAGTGGGCGTGCGGGGGCGGCGAGCGGGTGAACTGCGCCAGCTGGACCGAGATGCTGGTGCCGCGCGGGCACCAGAGCGCGAGCGGCCGGTCGTCGCAGCCGGCGCGCTGGTACGTGCGCAGCGTGCCTGACAACAGAGCTGCGCCGTCACGCGCCGTCAGGGCCGGCTCGCCCGCCACCGCTACAGCTGCTGCAGCTCATGCCACATGCACCACACCAGCCCGCGTGTGCATGCAACGCTCAGCTACAACACGTACTCACCTGCACCAGTGGAGCTACGTTAATAATTAATAATCCGTCAGTCACAATTTCTGGTAATTTCCGATGTACACTGAGAGACTATGTATCAAAGCATGCATAAAAATGCTACGAATCGGGAGAGAGATAGCGCCATGGTGCCGCTGTAAAATATGTTATTACTTTTAGTTAACCAAATGGTTCAAATGGCTCTAAGCACTATGGGACTTAACTTCTGAGGTCATCAGTCGCCTATGACTTAGAACTAATTAAACCTAACTAACCTAAGGACATCACACATATCCATATCCGAGGCAGGATGCGAACCTGCGACCATAGCGGTCGTTCGGCTCCAGGCTGTAGCGCCTAGAACCGCACGGCCATTCAAACCGGCTTCATTTAATCATTTATTTATTTATTTCATTTTACACGTCTAGTGCCGTAGGACCATATTGAGGAGGAAGTGTCCGTGGTCATAGAACGAGTCACAACATGAAATTAACGAAGGTAATACAGGATTTAAACGAATCCCATGCAGATGACAGGCTACAAGTATACAGGGTGAGTCACCTAACGTTACCGCTTGATGTATTTCGTAAACCACATCAAATACTGACGAACCGATTCCACAGACCGAACGTGAGGAGAGGGGCTAGTGTAATTGTTTAATACAAACCATACAAAAATGCACGGAAGCATGTTTTTTAACACAAACCTACGTTTTTTTAAATGTAACCCCGTTAGTTTTGTTAGCACATCTGAACATATAAACAAATACGTAATCAGTGCTGTTTGTTGCATTGTAAAATGTTAATTACATCCGGAGATATTGTAACCTTAAGTTGACGCTTGAGTACCACTCCTCCGCTGTTCGATCGTGTGTATCGGAGAGCACCGAATTACGTAGGGATCCAAAGGGAACGGTAATGGACCTTAGGTACAGAAGAGACTGGAACAGCACATTACGTCCACATGCTAACACCTTTTTATTGGTCCGAACAGCGGACGAGTGGTACTCAAGCGTTAACTTTAGGTTACAATATCTCCGGATGTAATTAACATTTTACAATGCAACAAACGGCACTGATTACGTATTTGTTTATATGTTCAGATGTGCTAACAAAACTAACGGGGTTACATTTAAAAAAACGTAGGTTTGTGTTAAAAAACATGCTTCCGTGCATTTTTGTATGGTTTGTATTAAACAATTACACTAGCCCCTCTCCTCACGTTCGGTCTGTGTAATCGGTTGCTCAGTATTTGATGTGGTTTACGAAATATATCCAGCGGTAACGTTAGGTGACTCACCATATATATATTACCGTAATCAATAAGATAAAACTGTAATTAAATTAGCTCAATTTTTCCAGGAACTCCCCCATAGAATAGAAGGACTGATTCATAAGGAAATTCTCCAGTTTGGACTCGAATGTGCACGGATTACTGCTAAAATTTTTGAATTCTTGTCGTGGCTTAACGAAAATGGATGCAACAGAATACCGCAAGGCTTTCTGCATAAGAGTCGAAAAGGTGCTATTTCTGCCTAGTAATAACTGAGTGAAAGCTGCTAATTCATGGGTATAAGCTCATACTGTTAATGACAAACGACATTAAACAAAATGCATATCGAAAGGTAAATATCAGACTTCCCTTATTCCTGACCAGTGCTCAACGAATTGTTCGCAAACTTACAGCACATACTGCTCGAACTGTCCGTTTGTCAAACAAAAATACCCTTTTTGCATGGGAAGACTTACCCCAGAATACAGGGTGTTACAAAAAGGTACGGCCAAACTTTCAGGAAACATTCCTCACACACAAATAAAGAAAAGATATTATGTGGACATGTGTCCGGAAACGCTTAATTTCCATGTTAGAGCTCATTTTAGTTTCGTCAGTATGTGCTGTACTTCCTCGATTCACAGCCAATTGGCCCAATTGAAGGAACGTAATGTTGACTTCGGTGCTTGTGTTGACATGCGACTCATTGCTCTACAGTACTAGCATCACGCACATCAGTACGTAGCATCAACAGTTAGTGTTCATCACGAACGTGGCTTTGCAGTCAGTGCAATGTTTACAAATGCGGAGTTGGCAGATGCCCATTTGATGTATGGATTAGCACGGGGCAATAGCCGTGGCGCGGTACGTTTGTAACGAGACAGATTTCCAGAACGAAGGTGTCCCGACAGGAAGACCCTCGAAGCAATTGATCGGCGTCTTAGGGAGCACGGAACATTCCAGCCTCTGACTCGCGACTGGGGAAGACCAAGAACGACGAGGACACCTACAATGGACGAAAAAAATGGCTCTGAGCACTATGGGACTCAACTGCTGTGGTCATAAGTCCCCCCAAGAACTTAGAACTACTTAAACCTAACTAACCTAAGGACAGCACACAACACCCAACACCGAGCGAGGTGGCGCAGTGGTTAGCACACTGGACTCGCATTCAGGAGGACGACGGTTCAATCCCGCGTCCGGCCATCCTGATTTAGGTTTTCCGTGATTTCCCTAAATCGCTTCAGGCAAATGCCGGGATGGTTCCTTAGAAAGGGCACGGCCGACTTCCTTCCCCATCCTTCCCTAATCCGAGCTTGTGCTCCGTCTCTAATGACCTCGTTGTCGACGGGACGTTAAACAGTAATCTCCCCCCCACAACACCCAGCCATCACGAGGCAGAGAAAATCCCTGACCCCGCCGGGAATCGAACCCGGGAACCCGGGCGTGGGAAGCGAGAACGCTACCGCACGACCACGAGATGCGGGCTACAATGGACGAGGCAATTCTTCGTGCAGTTGACGATAGCCCTAATGTCAGCGTCAGAGAAGTTGCTGCTGTACAAGGTAACGTTGACCACGTCACTGTATGGAGAGTGCTACGGGAGAACCAGTTGTTTCCGTACCATGTACAGCGTGTGCAGGCATTATCAGCAGCTGATTGGCCTCCACGGATACACTTCTGCGAATGGTTCATCCAACAATGTGTCAATCCTCATTTCAGTGCAAATGTTCTCTTTACGGATGAGGCTTCATTCCAACGTGATCAAATTGTAAATTTTCACAATCATCATGTGTGGGCTGACGAGAATCCGCACGCAATTGTGCAATCACGTCATCAAGACAGATTTTCTGTGAACGTTTGGGCAGGCATTGTTGGTGATGTCTTGATGGGGCCCCATGTTCTTCCACCTACGCTCAATGGAGCGCGTTATCACGATTTCATACGGGATACTCTACCTGTGCTACTGGAACATGTGCCTTTACAAGTACGACACAACATGTGGTTCATGCACGATGGAGCTCCTGCACATATCAGTCGAAGTGTTCGTACGCTTCTCAACGACAGATTCGGTGACCGATGGATTGGTAGAGGCGGACCAATTCCATGGCCTCCACGCTCTCCTGACCTCAACCCTCTCGACTTTCATTTATGGGGGCATTTAAAAGCTCTTGTCTACGCAACCCCGGTACCAAATATAGAGACTCTTTGTGCTCGCATTGTGGATGGCTGTGATACAATACGCCATTCTTCAGGGCTGCATCAGCGTATCAGGGATTCCATGCGACGGAGGGTGGATGCATGTATCCTCGCTAACGGAGGACATTATTGAACATTTCCTGTAACAAAGTGTTTGAAGTCACGCTGGTACGTTCTGTTTCTGTGTGTTTCCATTCCATGATTAATGTGATTTGAAGTAAAGTAATAAAATGAGCTCTAACATGGAAAGTAAGCGTTTCCGGACACATGTCCACATAACATATTTTCTTTCTTCGTGTGTGAGGAATGTTTGCTGAAAGTTTGGCCGTACCTTTTTGTAACAGCCTGTATAATGCTGTGAGTGATAGCGAATGAGATAAGTTAATTAGACTAATTTCCGTATTGGACCCTCATTGCATATAGTGTTATAATGTTAAATATAGTGCCATATTAATTTTTGATCAAGATTCCGAATATAGGCTCTGCATTACAGTTTACGCTCTATGTGAACACATAGAAATCTGAATTGTTCTCACTCACTAATCATATACCCATTCTGTGCAATCAGAATGTAAGTTTCAGTTAAATAGTGTGTTAAAACTAAAAACTGAGTCTTATTGTGATTTTGCATCAATTTATTTTCTACAAACTGTGAACTTACGTCTTGAAATGCAATATTTGATACATAGCTATGTTGTACTCAACATCCTTCACTACCAAGCTAGTATCATCAGCAGACAGAAATATTTTAGAATTAGCTGTCTTATTAGAAGGGGTACCATTTATACGTATAAGAAATTGTAGTGGTCTCGCCACTGTCTCTGTGGCACTCACACTTAAACGTGCCCCAGTCAAACGCCATCTCATAGCCGATTTAAAAACTCCGGAGAATGACATTTTGCTGTCTGTTCCCAGGTGTGAGAGGAACAGAATGTGAGCTACTCCTCTTATTCCATAATGCGTCAACATATGCACTAACATTTTCAGACCAACATAATCAAATTCAGAAGTTAAATCAAAGAAGATGCCTAGTGTTTGCTACTTTTTGTTTAATCCGTCCGGTGCTTAACAGAGAAAAGAGAGTGTTGCGTTTTCAGTTGTTAAGCCTCTTCGGAAACCAAACATTACGTCTGGCAGCGAGATATATGCACGGAAACAATCAGTTACCCGTACGTATACGACGTTTCTAACAACTTTTGCAAACACTGATGACATAGAAATAGGTCTGAAATTATCTGGATTACCCTCCTTGTTTTTCATAAACGTATCATATAGAATATATTTTTGAAAATAATTCATTCGGAAGGGTCTGAAAGGTATGTAGCAGCAGTGGTTTTATTCATTTGTGGAGCACTTCTACAAGGGTACTGGACACGTCACACTATTAAGTTTTATGAATAAAAAATGTAACAGATAACTCATATACATGATGTCCCATTGAGCTCGATCAGCACAAATAACTTTTTGACAAAAAGAAAAATAAAAAACACACTGTCTAAAAAAAAACGTGAAGCAGCTAGAAGACATGGTCTGATATCAGTGCAATTTTATACACAGATGCATCATCGGCTGGTATGTAAATGATTAGAGATGCAGTTTTCTGTGATTTGTAGAATGGCTACCATTAGTGTCGTTCGTATTTAGTGTCGTTACCTTTCTCTGCCTCGTGATGACTGGGTGTTGTGTGATGTCCTTAGGTAGTTAGGTTTAAGTAGTTCTAAGTTCAATGTTACTGATGACCATAGATGTTAAGTCCCATAGTGCTCAGAGCCATTTGAACCATTTTGTCGTGACCTGGCCTGGTAGGGTGTACAAGGGGCATGAACAGTGTCAGATGCAGAGTAGTCACTGCGAAGGACGCTGATATGTCGCGTACTCGCGTGCCACAAAGTTATCAGCACCTGACTGAATTTTAAAGGTTTCATCTCGGGTTTCTATTTCGTTGGCTGATTGAAACGCGCAATATTCAGATTTGTGGACTTTTCGGATGTTACCGTGGTTCGACTTTGGACTGCGTGAGAACATGAGCGCAGGGATACACATCGTTAACGTTCCAGTCGACTACAACTGATCACCAGGAGGGAGGAACGCCACATTATGCACCAAGCACCATGAACCTTCACTTATGTGCCTGCAATCCGAAGACAAGTAATGGACTCTATGAAACATTCTGTATCATCCCCTATCATTGGTTTGAGACTGAACCAGCAGGCAGCAGGACTAGAGAATTAGCGTCCCTTGTGCAGGCTGCTGTTAACAATACAACGCTACCGCCTGCGTTTGGAGCTGTAGCATTACCGGGAAACATGGACTGCTGATGTATAGTGTCGCATTGTGTTTAGCGATGAGCTGAGATTCACCCCTACCCCGGATGACCATTTTCGGTGTGCTCTGCAGCGACCTGAACAGAAGTTCCACTCTTCCAATGTTTTGGAAAGATACAACGCTGTTACCCCTTGCGTCGTTGTCTGGAGAGTAATCGATTATGATTTCAGGTCACGGCTAATAGGGATTGAGAGAACTTTTGACGGCACAAGGTGCGTCACGAACATCCAGCAAGGTCCACATATCCGTCCCCGATAGAACATATGTGGTACCATCTCGGATGTCAATTCCATTTCAGTGCCAGTGGCCAGCATATCATTGACCAGCTATGACAGTTATCGGCCAGCATGCGTCAGGAGAGGATACAACGGCTTTATGTCACCTTTCCAAACTGAATTAGTGCATGCCTCCAGGCCAGAGGGGGTGCTACGTCATATTGATAAGTGGGCTCATACTGCCACGTTCTTTGTAATTTTGACTCGATAATCGCTGAAATAACAACATACACATACGTACTGCCGTGTACCATTCACGTAAACATACCGTTATTAAAAACTTAACAAAATGGTTCAAATGGCTCTGAGCACTATGGAACTTAACATCTGAGGTCATCAGTACCCTAGAACTTAGAACTACTTAAACCTAACTAACCTAAGGACATCACACACATCCATGCCCGAGGCAGGATTCGAACCTGCGACCGTAGCGGTCGCGCGGTTCCAGACTGAAGCGCCTAGAACCGCTCCGCCACACCGGCCGGCAAAACTTAACACACAACAAATTCTGACTCTCCTGTTCTAGCACAAAGTGTAGGTCTGTGGGGTAACCTAAGTCGTCCACTTGGTGGAGTCGCCAGTAAAAAAATGGAAACACAAGAAAAATGCACTCCCGTCATTCAGTCAACCATTTTCTGTTCGAGGTTTGTGTGAGTAGAAAGCTCACCACCGAAAATACGGTAGAAACGCTACTTATCTAACGAGAATATAAGGTATCAGAACAGAAACTGCAGTAATGATTCCTTATTTACAATAAAGTTACATGCAGTATAATAATATCGTACTTTTAAACGGAATGTTGTATACAATAAAGGCAGTGCTTCATTAAAAACTGCATTATGATTGCTTTGCTTAGTATTTCGTTGACGGGATGACCGGTGTGCATAGTGGAATTAAGTTTTTTCCGAAACAGCTAACTCCAGAACTCTGAAGTATTTTTCAAAACAGAGCTTCAGTACTGGAGTGCGACAGTAGCGTAAAAAAATATAAGAAAATAAAAAAAAACAGTTTGAAACTGGCAAAGAAGTAATAAAATGTTGATGTGCATCCATTACACTTTCTCGTAAATGTTTGTGTGGCCTCTCGAGATAGCGGAAGGTTAAAAAGAACTGGCACTTTTTAATTCCCGCATAATCCTGAATACTACTTTTATACCCCGGTGACATGGATTTAGCACAAAGAATAACATAAAACACATACATAATGGAAGTGTTGCTCCTACCGAATGAACCGGAGACATAAACTTGTTGGGATTAGAGTTATGTCAAGACCACTAACACTATTGTCACCACTCGCTTCCGGTCGTTACTTCCCTTTCGGCCAGGGAACTAATAAACGCCGCAAGATTGCAGAGACGGGAGTAAATGGACAAATTCATTACGGATAATAGTGTAACCGCAAACAAGCAGCCAGCAGCTATTGTGCGTCACAGTCAGCGGAGATTAACGTGGCGAACCGCTATTGTTGGCTTTAATAAGCAATGCATTGCGGGAGAGGGCACAATTCGCAGCCCACGGTCCGAGCATAGCGAACTCAACGATTCGTTGCAGTGACAATGGTCGCTGTTTTTCAAACCATCACTCGCCAGCGACAAACCTTTCTGCTCGGACAGGACAACGCGCAGCACATAAAGGCCAAAGGAATTCCTCTGCTCACGGGCATAGCGGCGGAGGCAAAAGGAAACAACCGCATGCAGGTTACATGCGATCAGCTCTGACCCCTCGCCACCACTGTTCACCATCTGCCCTCTGTGAGACGCAATCTATATGCCAGAAATCTTCAGAAACGTATAGCGTAAATTCTTATTCACCAACACATGGACTTATACGAGTAATGTATTTAGTAGTTTTTTCTATATATATTTTCCAAGCAACTTCCCACGCCTAAATACCCAACTCCCGTCCCCCCACATTGTCTGTCTTACTGCGTTCCCTTACACCGCTTCCGGCACTCCTCTGCCGTACTTTATTTTATTTCATGAAAGCGTGCAGGTAGAAAGTACAAGTAAAGTCTGCGGCGAACAGCCCGTGATCGGGCTACTGGTGTGAATACAGGTGGAATACTGCCTTTCTTAACCGTGCGACCGCTACGGTCGCAGGTTCGAATCCTGCCTCGGGCATGGATGTGTGTGATGTCCTTAGGTTAGTTAGGTTTAAGTAGTTCTAAGTTCTAGGGGACTGATGACCTCAGATGTTAAGTCCCATAGTGCTCAGAGCCATTTGAACCATTTTTGAACTGCCTTTCTTCGTCGTGGCGTTGGGAGAGGGAGGGTGCCGAGCCATCGCCTCGGCCGCCTTTTAACCCAGGGAAAGACCCCCGGTACTCATTTGATAGCAAACTGAATAGATCTGGAGCCGTCCTGGAGGGACTGGAAGGAGGAAAAGTCTATACCCCAAAACCGGGAACTCCAGAGCCGAAGTTTATAGCTCTACCCGCTAGACCAGAACGGCCGCCACGGGTGTGTGTAAAACAGAATAATAAAAACGTATTTGCTTCGTAAATTTCGTGAGATATAAATGCGATTACGGAACGTTTTCACCGATGTAAACGAGAAATATCCTATAGGAAAACAAAGACTGTCATTGTAAATTAATTATATGGACATTAAATTTTTCTGCGAAGCTATCCTAAGCCTCTCGTGTACAGTTAGAGGATGAAATGAGGCAGACATAATTTTGCAAATACCCTACGTAGGTCTTGAAAATGTAATTGTGGCTGGGTAGCGAGTTGAAAGCAAACGAAGAAATAAAATAAGTTAACCGAAGATTTTACTACTAAAATATTTTTAACCTCAAATTTACAGACGCAGAGAACTGAAACGCCTGTTACCAATAGATACAAACAGTCTTTTCAGCAGAGTTTCGTGGAGCGCCGTTAGAGATGTTTACTACGTGATTTACAAAGTCAACGTGCACGAGAACTGTATTTACGATTCACGTTCTAGTAATTTTCTGATGTCTACGGCGTAGAAAACATATGCTCCCTATGGGCAAAGAGACGATTTCAAATTCCGGTTCGCTATTAAAATCGTCCATATTCTATGTCCGAGGTCACGGAAGTGTGAGGAAAAGGATATTATAGTTATCGGAAGAAATAAATGTTAGAAAGACCGAAACCATTTTAACGTTTTTGAGAGGCGAAGAGATATACCTAAATAATGGAACGATCTCGAAGTTTTTTGATATAGAAGGTCAAATCAATAGCGTCATTAAAATGAATTCTTTGTATCTACGAGCTGTGCAACGCTAAAGGGATGAAATGTAGAGGAAAATATGAGCTTGAAAGTATCTTTCTAAGGTTAATGTGAGGTTTTTAAATCATACATAACTATGTTAAAAACGCAATATTAAAGAGATAAAATATATAATTTTTTAAAGTTTGAAATAATATTTTTAATGTGTGATTACAAAAGACATCCATTTAATTTTATCCTGAGCAAGAAAGATTCGTTACTCTTTCGGTGCCAGGTATACATATGACTTTAAAATTTTCCTGGTCAATGGACGATGAGAATGGGACAATATTTAACTACCTTAAGTGGTTTTATTTTGTCAAGGATATCAATGACTCCAAAGAAGAATATCTGTGGTTTTATCGGTTTCTACGGATGACGTAATAATAGAGATGAGAATATATTCGAAGCAACAACTCAGAAACCTAAATAAGACAGCCAAAAACGTAAGACTAACAATTACCATCAAGACAGAGAGAATGAATAGCACTGAAGCTGCAAAACACCAGACGCTTATGAAAATTATATTAAACTGAAGAATGTATAAAAAGCATGAAATTGAATTTTAGTGCAATGAAATAAATGCTACGAACGGCAGAAGTGCTTCAGGATAACCAAGGTCGACGAACATGGACCGGGATTATGCTTAGAATAATATGGGATAGGGAATATTCTCATTTGTGGTAATTTTACATCAAGAAGATTATTTATAATTTGGAAAATAAGAAAAAAAAAGTTTTTGTTCTGTTAAATTGGCGAAAAAATACGTTAATGTAAAATTCAAAACGCGTCATAAGTCTTTGCCTCCCAGTAGTTTTAATCATAAGCAACATATTGTAATGCATTAAATATATTCGCAATTGCAGATATAGACAACCATCAACTGGAATGACGAAACTGAAAATTTGTGCCCGACTGGGACTCGAACCCGCATTTCCCGCTTATCGCGAGTGGTCGCCTTACCATCTGGTTATCCGTGCACGACTCAAGGCCAGATCCAAACTTCCATATGTCATCAACCATGCGTTTTCAACCTTTACTTGTACATCCTTCATGTATATTCCCGAACATGTGAGTCAGTTTACTTTAAAGTGTCTTGACCGGTGTCGGCGGATAAATACGACATACAGTTCAGAGTAACTCCTCCACCGCACTGTGGTACCATCCTACTAGGGTTTTATTTCTGTTCATTGACTCTCCTTAACTCATTCCCACAAGTGAGAGCTTTTGATCGTATCATGATATTGGGTCGGTATACTAAAAACCTTCCAGAAAAAAAACCTATTTGCGAAGATCTATTTTTCCATATTAATGTTTACCATTTTCACCATCAGATATTTGTTAGATGACTTAGTTTCCTCCATTTTTCTGCCGATTACAGGTAAGTGAAGTTCACCATTCAGTTTTTCCTCAACGGTTTTCACAATACGCGTTTTACCCGAAAGTGTTTGCACGAATAAAGCTAATTCCGTCGACAGTGAACAGTGATCATATGTGTTAACACACAGATGTCCCAGTGATGTGTCATTTTCTCGTTGACCGATTTCAGACAACAGCAAATAAATTTCTCTCTCTTCATTCCAAATGAGTCCACGCTACCAGATGTTACGACGCGTCATGCCGCCATTCAGTTGAAGTTGCCAGACAACACCGCATACTACGTTATAGTCCGACACAGATGTAGATCAATGAAATATCTTTATATATCCTCAATGTAAGGAACTTAAGGACTTCTTCGAGTAAGTGCTGTTGCTTTTGTCGTTCCTATGCATAGCTCCCAATTTGAGCTTTGCACTACCGCAGTTATATTAATAAACAAGGTATTCCAAGCCTATGTGTGATTATTTTTGTTCAAGAGTTATTAACATTCTTCAGTATAGTTCATTAATGAAGTATCGCTCTCTATCACGAGAGACAGTTCCATCCAAATATTGCGATTTCTTTCCTACGTCATTATTAAAATGTTTGTTAACATATTCTTATAGAAGTTTGAGCTGTTTATCTCTAGGAAGTCGCTGGCTTTCAGCCCAGAAATTTGTCATTGCATTATCCCTCTTTCCATGCATTCGCACATACTGCAGACGCTATTAACGAAAGTATGGCAGAGCGTTTGTAAGTGTAACACGCGACGGATGGCTCGAGCTGGAGCAGGGAGCTGTGGTTAGAATGAGACATACAACGCATGGAGAGAGGGACTTAAAGAATCTGAAGAGGTATCGCGAAAATTTCACCTTTGCGTAATATAGTATTTTTTGTTCATGTCGTTGGCGATCGTAACGTCTAGGTTAGCCGTAAGAGACAGTGTTTTAGCATTCTGATTTACCAATACCTTGAATCAATTTATGTACTATTTGCTCCAAGGTATGCAATACTATTACAGATATATGGCGAAGGGACATTAGAAAAAATCTTTTTACAAACATGTTTAAGATTACAGGCAACTTTTACATTATCACACAGACGCCACATTGACTGAACGCTGATACATCACATATGGAGCAAATTACAAACTATGGTTCCAGAATTTCATTTCGACCAGATGGTCAGAAATTTTATGTTGCGACTATTCTTCACAATGGAGATGCTGCAACATAGGCTGCCATGTTGCCAAAGTTTTGCAGTCAAATAAACCCGTGCGGCGTCCGCAGCTCGTGGTCGTGCGGTAGCGTTCTCGCTTCCCGCGCCCGGGTTCCCGGGTTCGATACCCGTCGGGGTCAGGGATTTTCTCTGCCTCGTGATGACTGGGTATTGTGTGATGTCCTTAGGTTAGTTAGGTTTAAGTAGTTCTAAGTTCTAGGGGACTGATGACCATAGATGTTAAGTTCCATAGTGCTCAGAGCCATTTGAACCATTTTTTTTAAACCCGTGCGTACTCTACGAGGATGCTTGAAATTGAGACGGCCGCGGTGGAAGAGCGGCTCTAGGCGCTTCAGTCCGGAACCGCGCGACTGTTACGGTCACAGGTTCGAATCCCGCCTCGGGCATGGATGTGTGTGATGTCCTTAGGTTAGTTAGGTTTAAGCAGTTTTAAGTTGTAGGGGACTGATGACGTCAGAAGTTAAGTCCCATTGTGCTCAGAGCCATTTTGCTCGAAATTGAAATTTTCGTCCGTCATGACTAGTGAATAAGAAAGGACCCACTAGTTGTATGTTCTGCTAAATTCGTGAGTATAGACTTACGCGCACGTCGTATTTTCAAGCGTCGTACAGCAGTTTCAGTTTTATAGCCATGTGATAGTCTTTGTAATTTTAGGCAATCACTCGGTGATATCTTCTGCTCAAGGCAGACCCTTGGCCGCAGAAATTAAAAATAAAATGATTTTGATACCTCAAAAATGTGAATTTATTACAGAAAATGAAGACGAATGAAACGATTTCCCAATTATCTTTAACAAAATTGTACTAAATAACTTCTGTGAGATTATAAATATGACGACACGTTTGAAGTTACTCTTTCGTTTAAGCAACTGCCACAGATAACTAATACTGTCTGTAGGGTGCTGCATCATTACACATCCACTGATAACACTCACCAAAGAGAATAGTTGGTTTAAATTAGAACTGGCAAACCAATTGGGGAACTCAGTGTCAATGACAACATACATCATTTTAAAGCTAATTTGACAGCATTATCAAAGAAGTCAACTACATCTAAATGCGAACACAGTCATCCACTTACATTAATTAAATACTTAATTATTATGTAATTTAATTCATTAGAAACGCCTTTACCCCGACTGTATTTTAGTCTAACTGACTTCAAAAGAAACGTACTGTAATTTATTTACCTTGCGTATTATGGCGTCACAGTGAGTATTTATGAATATAGAACCGCATTTAATTACACAGGCTGTTTCAAAAAGAATGACCTGATTTGTGACGGTAATAATTACGAAACACGACGTGTCAGCAAGGAAATGTGTGTTGTCTGAATGGACGTGGTCTAGAGTTCCAGAAAATCTCCGTAAGATATGAGTCAATTTGTCTCTTCTGTCAGTCAGAAGTAAATTTTACTCTGGCGTATGTTGCAATAAAATATTTTTACTTTTTCAAATCTAAGAGCGCAACATTCAACAATTCTGCACATTCGCGTACATGTGCGAATAAGTACAGTGAGCAAACATCTTATGGAGGTGGAGCGAGCAATGATACTGTGCAGTTAATGTAAACAGTGGAACAGTCTTCTGGCAAAACTGATACTAGATAGCGAGTGCCTTAAATACATAGAGCTCCTCTGGTGCTACTTTGAGGGTGTGTGTCAGTTTGAAACTTCTCCTGTAGCTGCTGCGCAGCTGCTGACAAAGCAAACCCGGCGGGTGCGGCCACAGGCGCTGCACCTGGATAACACCGCTCGTGGTTTTAGATCATATGAGCTGGAGTTGTCATTTCAAAACGTATTTCTCGTGGTACCACGATCGTACACTCTCACAGCAATAATTTTTCCTGCTATCTCAATTATTGGGCATCAGACTTGTTTCGACGAATACAACAGTTCCATTCTATAATTTTGTACACGTCTTGCAGACTGTGCGCTTACTGTTTTGCTGATCAAAAATACAAACTTTTCTATGGGTACCTCGTATACTACGAAGAGGAGGCTGACATATGTGCAAGATTATTTGTGTTTTGTCTTCTCTCATGTGAAGTAGAGTTTTGGAATAGTTTTCCAGTTTTGAGAAATTGCCCCACTAGGCAGACTTTTTGTAACTTAGCAAGTTCATATTTATTTATTTTTGCTGTGACTTTAATAACGTCTAATGAAACACGTCATTTTCTGACGCCTTTATGCTCTTCATACGTCTAATGATTTTATGCATCTCATCTGGCATAGATTCCGCATACAATTATTTTCATTTCCAGAATGAGATTTTCACTCTGCAACGGAGTGTGCGCTGATATGAAACTTCCTGGCAGATTAAAGCTGTGTGCCCGACCGAGACTCGAACTCGGGACCTTTGCCTTTCGCGGGCAAGTGCTCTACCATCTGAGCTACCGAAGCACGACTCACGCCCGGTACTCACAGCTTTACTTCTGCCAGTATCTCTTCTCCTACCTTCCAAACTTTACAGAAGCTCTCCTGTGGACCTTGCAGAACTAGCACTCCTGAAAGAAAGGATATAGCGGATACACAGCGGGCACACAGTTTTAATCTGCCAGGAAGTTTCATATCAGCGCACACTCCGCTGCAGAGTGAAAATCTCATTCTGGAAACATCCCCCAGGCTGTGGCTAAGCCATGTCTCCGCTATATCCTTTCTTTCAGGAGTGCTAGTTCTGCATGGTTCGCAGGAGAGCTTCCGTAAAGTTTGGAAGGTCGGAGACGAGATACTGGGAGAAGTAAAGCTGTGAGTACCGGGCGTGAGTCGTGCTTCGGTAGCTCAGATGGTAGAGCACTTGCCCGCGAAAGGCAAAGGTCCTGAGTTCGAGTCTCGGTCGGGCACACAGTTTTAATCTGCCAGGAAGTTTCAATTATTTTCATTGTTAACTACCTGTGTTTCTGTATCATTTCTCGAACAACGCATATATTCGAAGAAATTTTCAAATTCTTGTACAAATATGTATCTATTGATGGGTACTGCACCGTAAGGCACCTTAGCGAATACCGAGCGACATGGTGCAGTTGTTAGCACACTGGACTCGCATGCAGCAGGATCCGCGTCCGACCATCCAGATTTGAGTTTTGTGTGAATTCCCTAAACCCCTCGAAGGAAATGCCGGGATGATTCCTTTGAAAGTGTATGGCCAATTTCCTCCTCCATCCTTGCAACATTCCGAGTTAGTCTTTCGTCTCTAATGATTTCCATGTCGACGGGACGTTGAATCCAAACGTTCTTTCCTACCTTTTCTTTACTCAGCTAATTAAATGTGATGTGTAATGAACACTTGCCTCAATTTTCTTTATATGCGTATTGTTTCAGATTGTTTCTGCGACGGTACCTAACGGTTACTGCTGTGCAGTTGCTCTTCCAAACGGGAGTCCATACGAGAAAGCCAGCTGCGTCTTTACCTGTGGTTACTCGTACTTCAGGTACTTGGGCAATGCAGCGCTCTGATAAAAAAAAATAGCTCGATTTAATCATAGGGTAGACTAGTCATAGAGCCGCGTACGTTTGCTTTCATGCCTCGCAGCTAATTCGCTGCAAATAACAACCTGTAACTTTGATCGTGCAGTCAAAGAGTCTGTACATTGGCTAGAATTGCGAGCTAATAAAACGCACAGAAATGCAGAATGAAAGTTAAATGATTAATTTAATAACAAAGTTTTTATTCTAACGTCTGTAATTGATTCAGACGAAAGAGAATTGCGTTGAATAATGTTTATTCAAGCAAGGACATCTTAAATAAGTAGTCCTACGATATTCAGGTACAACAGAGACAGGAAATACCCTTATCAAAAGCAGTAAAGTTACGTTGATTGCATTTCTAAAATGGTAACAAACTCCCTAGACTAAATAGTCGCCAAAGATACGCGGAAATTAAGTCCATTCCGTAATCGCAATACACGACCTTCATCAGCTCACAACAGTTCAGAGTTCGACATGATGGATCACAAATTAACACTCACGATACAAAGAACAGTAACTTATACTTTCTCTATTCTTAGTTCCTTTACACAAGCGGAATAACGTAGAGTCCTATACTGGAGCGTATTGAGACCTCTTGAAATATAAAGTCCCTTCGAAAGTTAAAGTATTGTAGCGGTTATTCACTGCCCAGAAACAATCACCTATGCGACTGAATCGCGCAAGTTACTGTAGACAGATCTGCCACCTTCTAGAACTCGCCACAAAGTGTCCAGAACCGCTTCCTTGAACTCTCACCTAGAAAAGTCACATTCTTCAGTTAACTCCAACAGTATTCCGCCACTGTCCAATCTCATTGGCTGAAGGCTATCGCCACCAAAATTGCATCGTTCTCAAGCTCATTTGATCACTTTCCCGCAGTAAACTAATATATTATTATAATACTTAAATAAATAAATGTCATAAACATTCTGTTAAACTCAGATCGTTTACAACAAATGTGAATAATAGTTGGTTCATAAATAAATAAGCCATTACAATTGCTCAAGAGCACTCACATTAAATAACCACAGATTATCGCTAAGTGTTGTTTAAATAATTATTTATGCCGGCTTGATAGAAGCGTCTTTTATCACTCTTTACAATAGTGGTGTCAGGTAACACAAGCGACTGACCACTTCTAAATTTCCGTGGTTTTTAATAGCACTTGCAATCAACATTTAAATAAAGTTAATTAAAAAATAGTAAATGTTCATTAAATAACTACAAAAGTATGACAATATGAGGTGTTGATGTTGAGTTTATTTGCTTTTAGAATGTGGAGAATGCTGTGTTCTAACACACAACTGCGTAATGAAGAGGATGTAAAAGACGTTGTAAATCAATAAATAGAATCTATTGATGACAAAGAGCTGGAGACAGCTTCTGCCGCAAAATATCTAGGCGTAACTATCCAGAGCGTTCTTTAGTGGAATGACCACCTAAAAAAGATAGTGGAAGAAGCAGATACCAGATTCCGATTCATCGGAAGAATCTTAAGTAAATGTAACTCATCCACGAAAGAAGTGGCTTATAAGGCGCTTGTTCGCCAGATTCTTGAGTATTTTTCATCTATCTGGGATCTTTGTGAGGTAGGACTGACAGAGGAGATAGAGAAGACCCCACGAAGAGTGGCGCGTTTCGTCACGGGATCGTTTAGCTGGCGAGAGAGCGTTACGGAGATGGTAAACCAACTCCACTGGCAGACGTTACAAGAGGGGCGTTGTGCATCACGGTGAGTTTTACTTCTGAAACTTCGGGGTAGCGCTTTTCAGGAGGATTCGGACAACATATTACTTCCCCCCCACATACATCTCTCGTATTGACCACGAGGAGAAAATTCGAGAAATTAGAGCCAATACAGAGGCTTACCGACAATCATTCTTCCCACGCACTATTCGCGAGTGGGACTGGATTAGGGGAATCAGATAGTGGTACCGAAACTACACTCCGCCACTCACCATTAGATGGCTTGCGGATTATGATGTAGATGTAGATAAGGATAAATAGCTGTCAGGGATGACAGTTATAGTGCAATGCTATCTTCTGAGATAACGTTTGTTGAAATCGCAAAAAGCGATTAAATTTTGTGGCCGGCCAGAGTGGCCGTGCAGTTCTAGGCGCTACAGTTTGGAGCCGAGCGACCGCTACGGTCGCATGTTCGAATCCTGCCTCGGGCATGGATGTGTGTGATGTCCTTAGGTTAGTTAGGTTTAATTAGTTCTAAGTTCTAGGCGACTGATGACGTCAGAAGTTAAGTAGCATAGTGCTCAGAACCATTTGATTAAATGTTGTTAATTCAGAGGTTCATTGTGCAAATGTTTATTCACTTTGAACTATTAGCTTCTGTAGTTTTAATGATATTTAAATATTGTTATTACAGTGGAAGCGTCTCATTTATATGAGATCACAGATGTATTCAGATTCCCTTTAATATGTAATTGCGATATATTGACAAAGTTCAGAAACCTGTAACTTAATCATCTTTAAAAGTGTCTGACCCTCCGCCATTTCCTGGGGCATATTCTGCACAAGGGCAGTGCGAGAATCTGCCGTCCAAATTCCCAGCTCTGGGGTTTAGCCGTTCCCGGCGACGCACGCATTCTCTTTGCACCTGTGCTCGCCGCAAACCGTCAGCTAGCCAGACTGCCCGCGGCGCATCCTGTGCCCTCGGCCCACTAGCGTTCAGCCGTACAGACAAATTCATCTCTTACCAAGACTGGGCGGCCTATCAGCCAGCCTAAATACACGTAAGGTTACATTTTTTACTAAATTTTTATTGTAACTTTTTAGTGTCTCTCAAAGACATAACCGATATTTTTTCTTTCCTTGAAAGCATTATTTACCTCTCCGTTTGGTAAATATACCTCGTTCCTAGTTTAATTCTCCTTAATATTAATGTATTTCGAGAGGTACCCAGAGAATGTATGACGAGATTAGTAGCGTGTTTTAGTAACATTTCTTTCACTCGGCACGAAACGTTAGCATGTTTTCAAAAAATGGTTCAAATAGCTCTGAGCACTATGGGACTTAACATCTATGGTCATCAGTCCCCTAGAACTTAGAACTACTTAAACCTAACTAACCTAAGGACATTACACAACACCCAGTCATCACGAGGCAGAGAAAATCCCTGACCCCGCCGGGAATCGAACCCGGGAACCCGGGAGCGTGTTTTACGGAGACGTTTCACCTCTTATACATTTTCCTAAGAATTTACCTTTTATCAGTAGGGTATTGCCAACAATGCAGCTATCTTTAAAACAGTGCTACGCCTTTATGTCATAATTGTTTTTACTTCATCGAAATCATCAGGATTATACCGGAAAAACGTTTTCCTATAGCGGCAGCTCGAAAGCCTTACCTCTTAAGATTAAATGAGATGAAGTGAAACGCCCCTTTACACGAATTTTAGGTTTTCATGATAAAAATGGTTTATGCACGGTACACAAAGCGATTTCTTTTCCAAGAGCTAAACCAATAGCAAGCAATTAGCATGTGATTGAGATAGCGCAATTGCACCCGGCCAGTGCAAATGTTTGCTGATTACGCAGTGTTTGACGCACTAGCGGCTCCATTCGAATACGGCTCTCTGTTGTTAGCTTCTGTACCTTTTGACATCTCAACTGCTCTATTAACTGTGTCTGTTTCCTTCTTCAAATGGGTCTAACCATCAACAGTAGATATGTGTCTGTGAAGAAGAAAATTTAGCTTTTGCCGCAGATGAAACTATTTTTTTACCTAAAATACAAGAACAGCATATGAGTGGGTGTCGTACACGTATGTGCCATGCTTCACTAAATGTCAGGGATGACAGTTATAGTGTAATGCTATCATCTGAGATAACTTTGGTTGAAATCGCAAAAAGTGATTAAATACTGATCATGTAACACGGGAGGGGCGAAACTTTTAATTATTGCTCACATTAGCTAACTATTGTTAGCGTTTTCCGATATTTTAAATTGTATTAATTCCCCAGGGACACTGCTTTATCAAGCTCCAATACTTGGCGGGATGTTTTGCTTGAATCTGTGGGCTATGCTGGCAGTAACTTAGCTGTTAGCAGAGTCATTCAATCTGGACAGGTCTTGGATGTAGAGCCATACGATGTGCGTCCTACAGCTTAAAAAAGAGGGACATTTTCATATCGTCGGTGGAATAAGACCCAGAAAGTCATAAGGATTTTTATTCCGGGACGTGAAATGTAACAAGCACATGAACGCTTGAAAGTGAACAAAATTTATTTACAGAAGTGGCGAAGTACAAATTGAATCTAGTAGCTCTTTGATAAATCACTTGCAAAGGTACAGCCGCGGTTAATATCGATCTGGCAACATTCTGTGGGGACCTGGCGGTGATCAAAACGAGTTTAGAAATGGATTTTGCAGCTCAATAAGAAATCTAAAAAAGAAAGATGACTCAACACAACAAAATCTCATACTTAACCGTAGCAAAATGGTTCAAATGGCTCTGAACACTATGGGACTTAACTTCTGAGGTCATCAGTCGCCTAGAACCTAGAACTACTTAAACCTAACTAACCTAAGGACATCACACACATCCATGCCCGAGGCAGGATTCGAACCTGCTGTTCGCCAGGATAGAAGTCAGGAGCGGAGGGCGTTGTAAAATGAAAATTAATTGAGTGGAATGGACCCAGTTTATTCTTGTAATGATGGGACAGTGGTGCCTACGAAGGGCCGAGCATCCCCAAGAGGGGTTGCCGTCTGCTCGTCAGAGTGGCAGAGGCTAGAGGAGCGACTACTCGGGGCCGAGGTCAGAAGCTAAGAGAGCGCGGAGCTGTTTCGAAGCCGCCCTCGCCGCTCCCGACCGCGCCCCCACGTGATCACACGCTTAGTCTCTGATTGGAGGATTGATTCCGCCAACGCGCCTTGCTAGTAGCGTACCCCCGTCAGCGCAACCAACCCGTGGGACTTGAGTCTGACCGAGAAGCACGTGGCAGGAATGTGCCGACCATGGTCTTCCGGCCAGCACCTTCCACCACAGTATGCCCAAGCCTGCTACGGCCGAACATTATGCATGGAAAATTTACTTAATAAAATTTTGTCGGCAATGATCCCTCTTGGGGGGTCTCCTCCCTGCACACTGCGACCGTAGCGGTCACGCGGTTCCAGACTGAAGCACCTAGAACCGCTCGACCACACAGGCCGGCTACACGATTTTCTTTATTTATATTTTGCACAACGCGATTGGGGAAATGATTCCCATTCTCAGGTGAGTTTTCTGTGTGCTGTGCCATTTATTCGTGTTGTTCACAATATTTGAGGTGCTGCATTGTTCTGATGGTTTTAAGTTTTAGTACGGTTCACTTGTGCGGAGGGTCATACATATTAACCATCACAAACAGTTTCCTGAGCTTAGTACGCGTTGGTAAGTTACCTCCTTTGTAAGATGATTCTTCCACTGAGTCTCAGTCTGGCACCTGTCTTAACTGAGATTGCTTTTATGTAATTGTTCCATTTAAGATCATGCCGTGCACATACTCTTAGATAATTGATGACTATGACTGCTTTCAGTGATTTTTCTGAAATCGCGCGATCATATAATAGTGGGTCTTTGTTACAATTTATATGCAATAAAATATTTGTTTACGTATAAGGTCAACTGCTAATCCTTGGCTGGCCGCTGTGGCCAAGCGATTCTAGGCGCTTCAATCCGGAACCGCGTGCCTGCTACGGTCGCAGGTTCGAGTCCTGCCTCGCACATGGATGTGTGTGATGTCCTTAGGTTAGTTAGGTTTAAGAAGTTCTAAGTCTAGGGGGCTGATGACCTCAGGTTTTAAGTCCCATAGTGCTTAGAGCCATTTGAACCATTTGAGCTAATCCCTGCACCGTTACGCGGGGTATCCGTGTGGTCTCAGGTGCCTTGTCACGGTCCGCGTGGCTGCCCCCACTGGAGGTTCGAGTCCTCCCTCGTTCATGGGTGGGTGTGTTGTCCTTAGTGTAAGTTAGATTAATTAGTGCGTAAGCTTAGGGACCGATGACCTCCGCATATTTTTTAATCCCTGCTCCATACGTCGATATACTGCAGGTTTCCCTGCATTTTACTACAATATTCTAGAGTACCGATTTCTCTGTATGCAACAGCATCATCCGCATGAAGTCTCGTGGAACTTCCTGCGTTAACCACTATGTCATTTTTATACGTATATTGTGAAAAATAATGGTCCCATAATACTCACCTGCGGTACGCCCGACACTAGTTTTATGTCTGAAGATTTCTTTCCGTCGAAAATGACATGCTGTGTTCTATCTGTTAGAAACACTTCATTCTAATCATACAGTGATTGCGTACGATCGTATGATAGATCCATTCTATAAGCCAATAATATGGGACGCTAGTCTACACGATAGTAGTGAAATGTGCGTATGGCATATTTGGCTGCGAGCCCCTTCTGGGGAATTCGGCCGCCTGGTACAAGTCTTTTTATTTAACGCCACTTCGGCTACTTCGACAGTGGTGAAATAATGATCAGGAAAATACACCCACCCAGTCGCCAGCGGAGAAAATCTCCGACCCAGCCGGGAATCTAACCCGGGCCCCTTGATCGAGAGACAGCTGCGCTAATCACAAGACTACGACCTGCTGACACGAGACTAATTACAATTGGCTAATTCACTCTGCAGAAATTAGCAGCCTATAGAGCTTCAGCAGTAAGTTTCACCGTTAGAAGATCTACAAGGAAACCTGTATGGGCATACTTTCAACGGCGCTGATGTCAGAACTTACAGAGGTGGAGGCTGTGATGCAGGCGACTTCCTAGTTGCTGGAAAAACTAACGAGTACTGACGCACCAGTCTTCAAAACAGGTAGGATTGACTTAAACAGGTGATATAATTCACAGAAAAAGTTGAACCTAGTTAAACGATCGAACATGGGAAAGCATGAAACAAAGGTAAAACGCAACTGAATACATGTATGAGTAGCAGTTTATGAAGTAATATCTGAAGTCCTGGGAAAGCAAAATAGATCCAGAGAAGTACAAATCAAACGAAAATTATCACAGGAAAACAGAGAAGAAAACACAGCGAGAAGGGACACTTGGAAAAGACAAATGTATCCTAAGAAAAATATGTTCAAGTAAGAAGGAAATTTAAACAGCACCGAGAAAGAAGAACACGTGATAACAGCCTTATAAAAGAAGGAGAAGATGTTTTAGACCATCATAGAACATGTCAAATGGATCACAAATCCAAGTACAGGATGTTTCAAGAAGATTCATCCAGATTCGGAGTGCTATAGCTTCGACGTTAATGGAAATAATACATTTGGATGGATTTTAACCTACACATTATACTAAAAGTAGTAATTTTAGAGAAACAGATCTACAGTTCGCACTGTGTTTACCTGAGACAATAAACTGAAAAAGTCTGGGAATTTAATACATATAATTACTCTCTCTGTGGTGTCACCGCCAGACACCACACTTGCTAGGTGGTAGCCTTTTAAATCGGCCGCGGTCCGCTAGTATACGACGGACCCGCGTGTCGCCACTGTCAGTAATTGCAGACCGAGCGCCGCCACACGGCAGGTCTAGAGAGACGTACTGGCACTCGCCCCAGTTGTACGGACGACTTACCTAGCGATGCAACACTGAGGAAGCCTCGCTTATTTGCAGAGAAGATAGATAGAATAGCCTTCAGCTAAGTCAATGGCTACGACCTAGCAAGGCGCCATTTATCCTTTGCTATGTATCTAATGAAGCATGTACAGTAACAAGACCAATGTTCACCAATTGTGGATTAAAGTTAAGTATTCCAGCAGCTACGTACTTTTCTTTATAGCATTCATTACGTATCCTGTTTCAGACCTCACGCCAGCCTGCGTGAGTTTAAACGCGTGCCTTTCGGTTACCCGTCACTGTGGACTGGCTGTCTTGTCAGTCCACAACACTGTTGGCGACTAGGCTTAAAAGAGGATTTCGCGTTCGTATTGCACTAATTTACTTGTGTCATGGCTTCGCCACAATCTCCAGATGTACTGTCCGAATTTTATCGCTTGCAGAATCAGCAGACGCAGGCGTTATTGGATGCCCTTGGACAGCTCGTCCAGGGTCAACGTGCAATGCAGAACGATGCGGCAGCCGCCGCTCCACAGCTACTGCAGCCAACACACGCAGTTGCACCACCTTTTCGACCGTATGATGCGGCAATGTAAAGCTGGACGGAGTGGTCACGCCAATTTGGATTTCATCTCGCCGCCTACAGAATTCAAGGTAATGAGCGGCAGCCTCACTTATTATCATGTGTCGGCGTCCAGACGTACCGTGTGATAGTGAAATTGTTTCCCCGACGCGACGTAGCAACTCTGTCCTACGACGAAATTTTGCCGGCATTGGATGCATATTTCAAGGAATCAGTCAATGTCTTTGCAAAACGGTATACGTTCTTTCATACAAAACGTACGGCCGGTCAAACTAATCGGGAGTGGGTTGCAACTTTGCAAGGCCTTACAAGGGATTGTGCTTTTGAGTGTGAATGTGGACTCCCTTATTCAGATACTATGGTGCGTGATGCAATTGCACAGAACGTTTCTGATGTTCGTATACGGGAGCAAATTTTGAAACTAGTCAATCCGTCCCTTCAACAAGTGATGGACATAGTGGATAGGCAAGACACACTTGACTTTGCTCAGGAATCGTTTGAAACTTCGCCAGCTGTGTGTCACATTAACCGGCCCGCCGGGCGCGCTGCACGGAACTGTAGACAGCCCTCGCGCACGTCTGCGCAGCCACGTGTCCCTCGCCAGCATGCAAATGCAGTACTAAAGTCATGCCCGCGGTGTGCTGCTCGACATTCGCGTGAGAATTGCCTGTCACGCCAAGCTATTTGCTTTTTCTGTAATAAAAAAGGACATGTTCAAAGTGTTTGCCAGAAAAAGCTCAGAACGGGCACTAAAAACCATTCCAGGCCCTTTGCTTCGCGCCGGAATCGAACCAAGAATACTCAGGCTCATGAACCTTCGCCCATGGAAATTCATGTAGTTAATTCCACTCCGCCCAGTGCCACTCTCTCTAACAGTGACTGTGTTCGTCCCACAAATGGTGTGCGTCGACATCGACGGAAATCACGTCAAGTCGCGAGTGATTCTGTACCAGTGTCTGTTCACGTTGCACAAGACAGTCGCTCTTGTCGTCAGCAGGACAATAAACTTTTTGTAGATTTGGACATTCATGGCAACGTGATACTATTCCAGCTCGATACCGGAGCTGCAGTTTCATTGATCAATAAAGACACGTACAAACAACTGGGCACACCCCCGTTGCGTGCCGCAATTGTTACGCTAACTACATATTCAGGTCACAAGATCCCTGTGTTAGGACGGTGCAGCCTTCTTGCAACATACAAGGGACAAACAAAACTTGTGTCATTTTACGTTCTTCGTTCTTCTTCTGCAGTGAACTTGTTTGGTTTAGATTTATTTCAGTTGTTTAACTTGTCTATCGTAAATCAGGTCCTATCAGTGAACCAGACTGTGCCTTCCGCCAGTATTTCTCGTCTATGTGCAGAATTTGCAGACATTTTTGCACCGGGCCTTGGTTGCGCTAAGAACTATAAAGCACATTTGGAACTGGAAGTAAACGCGCAACCGAAATTTTTCAGGGCGCGCAATGTTCCCCACGCATTGCGTGATGAGGTCGCAAGAACATTACACGTTTTAGAATCACAAGGTGTAATTGAACGTGTGCAGGCTTCTCTCTGGGCCTCACCCTTAGTAATTTTGCCAAAACCTTCCGGAAAATTGAGACTTTGTGTGGACTTCAAGGCAACAGTGAATCCACAACTAGTGATTGCCGCTTTTCCTTTACCCCGCCCGGAAGATCTTTTTGACAAACTGTGCCCGGGTAAATATTTTTCTAAGTTGGACCTAGCAGGTGCGTAGTTGCAAATACCAGTGGACGACGAATCCCAGCGCGTATTGGTGGTTAACACGCATCTTGGTTTGTATCACTTCAAAAGACTGCCATTCGGGTGTGCATCCGCCCCTGCATTGTTCCAGCAATATTTACAAACTGTTTGTGCGTTGGTCCCTACTGCAGCAAACTATCTGGACGATATTGTGATCTCCGGAAAAACAGAAGAAGAACATTTAGCCAACCTCCGAATATTATTTCAGGTCTTGCGACAAAATGGTCTTCGCTTGCGGAAGGACAAATGTGTGTTTTTTGCTCGTGACTTACCCTATTTAGGACATGTAGTCAATGCCCAAGGCATACATCCGAGTCCAGAGCACCTCCATGCCATACAAGACTTGCCTTCGCCACAGAATTTGAAGCAGCTACAGAGTGTGTTGGGAAAACTTAATTATTATACTATGTGCCGCACGCCTCTTCCATTTCAGCTCCGCTTCATCGCTTACGCCGTAAAGGTGTTCCGTTCGTCTGGTCGACGGAATGCGAACGCGCCTTTCGCCAGTTGAAATCGGCGTTGCTTTTTAATACTTGCCTTTCGCCATTCGATCCCCAGAAACCCCTTTTGTTGATGGTAGATGCATCAGATTTCGGGATCGGAGCTGTCCTTGCGCACAAAGATGGGTTGCATGATCGCCCTATTGCCTTTGCGTCCAAATTGCTCTCGTCGGCGCAAAGAAATTATTCACAGATCGAGAAAGAAGCTTTGGCTCTCGTATTTGGTGTTACTAAGTTTCACGATTTCTTGTATGGTCGTCACTTTACCATCATCACAGACCACAAACCTTTGACATCGCTTTTTCATCCGAACAAGCCTGTACCTCCACGTACAGCGCAGAAATTCATTCGCTGGCCTATTTTCCTCTCACAGTACCGCTACGATATCTTGTATCGGTCCACTGCTAAGCACGGAAAAGCCGATGCGTTGTCCCGTTTGCTTGTTGCTGAGGATAGAGCATTCGATTCCTCCGAACTTGCTTGCATGTTCATTGATGCGGAAACTGATGACGTGGTCGAATCGTTTCCGATTGATTTTCGTCGTGTAGCTACAGCCACAGCTGCTGACCCTGTCCTTGCTACCGTTTTGCGTTTTGTTACTACTCAATGGCCCTTGTCAAAGTCACGGATAGAGGATCCGTTGGTTCGCCGATTTTTTGCTCACAAGGAGAGACTTTTTGTACGACATGGTGTTTTGTTGTTGCGTTCTGATAATGATCAGTCCAGAGTCGTGGTCCCACGTTCGTTACAGTCCTCTGTCTTAAAGCTTCTCCACCAAGGACATCGGGGTATGGTGCGAACGAAACAACTTGCTCGTTGGCACTGTACATGGTTCGGAATCGCTGCTGCGATTACGAAAATGTGCTCTTCTTGCATGGCGTGTGCCGAACAACAATCCGCACCACCGCGGAAATTCTTTGCATGGCCAAAAGCCACTTCCCCTTGGGAACGCTTACACATCGATTTTGCTGGTCCATTCTGGAATGCTCGATGGTTGGTTCTGGTCGATTCATTCAGTAATTTTCCTTTTGTTGTCCGGATGTCTTCCACGACGTCATCTGCCACCATCCAAGCGTTATCCGCTACCTTTTGCATTGAAGGTCTTCCACAGACTATTGTTTCCGACAATGGCCCACAATTCATGTCTGCAGAATTTCAGTCATTCTGCAAGGCCAATGGTATTCAACATCTGACATCCGCGCCGTTTTCGCTTCAGTCAAACGGTGCTGCTGAACGATTGGTCCGGACTTTCAAGTCACAGATGTTGAAGCTGCAAGAGTCGCATTCTCGGGAGGACGCGTTATTGCTCTTTTTGTCCTCGTATCGCTCTCAGCCCCGAGATGGTCGCTCGCCAGCTGAGTTGTTCCACGGTCGTCCTCATCGAACCTTGATGTCTTTGCTGCATCCGCCGCATCAGGTTCCTGTGCAGCGGCAGCCACCTGCTTTTGCTCCGGGCGACGTTGTATTCTATCGCAACTATCGAGGTTCACGGCGTTGGCTCGCAGGGCGCATTCTTCGCTGCCTCGGCCGCGCTATGTATCTGGTTTTGGGGGCTTCTGGTGAGGTGCGTCGGCATCTCAATCAGCTGCGCCTCTGTCGTCGCACGGATTCTGCCGCTCCCCGTCTGCTTTCAGCGACGGTACCGTCTGGTCAGCGCCCTGGGGACCCATCTACTGGCTCGCCTCATCCCCAGGTGTTACCGACGCTGCCTTCCTTCCATTTTGCCCCATGGCGACGCGCCGCCGCCGCCGCCGCCGCCGCCGCCTGTTCTCCCGCCGCCGCCGCCCGCAGTGGACGCGTCGCTGCAGCCGCCAAGCGCCTCCCTGGGTCACGCGCCGCCGATCGCTTCCCGTGTGACCAGCTGTCCTCCGGCACGGAACTCTTGCCCGCTCCGGACCATCTGTCGTCTTCGCCAGTCGGGTGCTCCGTCTCGATGGAGGTCGACCCATCGGCCCCTCCTGACTATCTTAGGGCGCATAACCCGCATGTTGGCGTGCACCCTGGACTAGGTTTTCAGGCGTTTCCTAGCTCCCCTCGGACCGAATGGCCGGGTGCGGGTGGCACAGCCTCGCCTGTTGTTAGGCTCCCCACCTCGTCGCATACGCCAACGTGGGGTCCTCCCCACGGTGGGCGGAAGCCTTATCACACCACCGTTCGCCGATTTGCGGGGGAGGAATGTGGTGTCACCGCCAGACACCACACTTGCTAGGTGGTAGCCTTTTAAATCGGCCGCGGTCCGCTAGTATACGACGGACCCGCGTGTCGCCATTGTCAGTAATTGCAGACCGAGCGCCGCCACACGGCAGGTCTAGAGAGACGTACTGGCACTCGCCCCAGTTGTACGGACGACTTACCTAGCGATGCAACACTGAGGAAGCCTCGCTTATTTGCAGAGAAGATAGTTAGAATAGCCTTCAGCTAAGTCAATGGCTACGACCTAGCAAGGCGCCATTTATCCTTTGCTATGTATCTAATGAAGCATGTACAGTAACAAGACCAATGTTCACCAATTGTGGATTAAAGTTAAGTATTCCAGCAGCTACGTACTTTTCTTTATAGCATTCGTTACGTATCCTGTTACAGACCTCACGCCAGCCTGCTTGAGTTTAAACGCGTGCCTTTCGGTTACCCGTCACTGTGGACTGGCTGTCTTGTCAGTCCACTACACTCTCCACATAATTCGAGAAAGCAATATCACTGCATATGTAGTCTGACGTATTATGAAAATTCCAATTGCCCACTACCATAATCCGAATAGGCGATCTGACATTCAGAAGATCAGGCAGCTTAACATATCTGAGAATTTCTTCCAATGAAAGCAATATCTGTGAAATTGAAATTTCACCAAGACAGTCAGCAATTAACAGAGCATCCATCAGTCTAGCACACGTACTACAAAACAGATCACGAAGATGAAATATTACAATTAGACTGTATCAGTCTTTAATCAGCCAGTAACCATCTATTCATGTGAAACATTAACCTTCAAGCCGTCTGGAGTGGCCGTGCGGTTCTAGGCGCTACAGTCTGGAGCCGGGCTACCGCTAAGGTCGCAGGTTCGAATCCTGCCTCGGGCATGGATGTATGTGATGCCCTTAGGTTAGTTAGGTTTAATTAGTTCTAAGTCCTAGGCGACTGATGACCTCAGAAGTTAAGTCGCGTAGTGCTCAGAGCCATTTGAACCATTTTCAACCATTAACCTTCAAGTAGTCACGTAAACATAAACTGGCAGTAAGGTTCTAAGAAAAATACTTACCCTGTGAGAATATTAAAAAGCAAATAACAGATGAATCAAAGCAACCAGAAATATTCAGTGGCAGCAGGAATCGAGGGAAGCTTAGAAAGAGATGGCAAGACGACATAGTTTGTAATACGGTACCGGCAGAAAACTGAGAGACCAGTGACAGCAAAATATGGAGGAGAAGTGCAGATCAAGCATATGGGGATATGCCACTGCAAGAATGTTGATGATGATGAGGTCTCATACTCCGAGGAGCGTAAGGGACTATGCGGGAGACCCGCACCGCCGTACTAGGCAAGGTCCTAGTGGAGGTGGTTTGCCATTGCCTTCCTCCGACCGTAATGGGGATGAATGATGATGACGAAGACGACAAAACAATACCCAGTCATCAGGAAAAATCCCTGACCCCGCCGGGAATCGAACCCGGGACCCCGCGTGCGGGAAGAGAGACGCTACCGCAAGACCACGAGCTGCAAGAATGTTATACAATTGCTTATCCTAATAGGGCGGGTGACGAGATACACATCCGTTTTAACAAAGGCATGACATAATCATTTGTTTTCAGTCATTAGCGGCCAGTAGATAAATGTAGGCCGAGAATCATACCATTCATGGGAACGTCGATATCTGAGGCAAAATGAAAATGAGTTTCCCATATATGTTGAAACACTTCCTTGTAGTAACTCCTTTTATTATGCACAAGAATCCTTCGGCGTGCAACGTTTAATTTATTATGTGTGACAATGTTTGTGTATAATACATTTTTTCTCTTTTATTTTTATATACTCTTTAAATTTTTAAATTTTATTATTAGCTTTCTATGAACTGTGTAGGGAGTCGTTGCATAACCGGGCAGCTTTGGCTCACAGAGTCCTACGGAATCTGATGACTTACATTAAATTAAAAGAACTGTCCTAGTATTGTCTTTAAGTGATTTACAGAAGTCACTGAAAACTTCAATCTGGATAGTCGGACGTGGATTTGAGCCTCTCTCTTGGGTGTCAAGTGTGATAAGTGCCAAACCGTCGTTCTCGATTATACACAAATATTAACGGAATATACACAAAATTCGCAGTCTTATCAAGACCCACCAATGCCCCTTGAAAGAAGAAAAAAATGGTTCAAATGGCTCTGAGTACTATGGGACTTAACATCTATGGTCATCAGTCCCCTAGAACTTAGAACTACTTAAACCTAACTAACCTAAGGACATCACACAACACCCAGTCATCACGAGGCAGAGAAAATCCCTGACCCCGCCGGGAATCGAACCCGGGAACCCGGGCGCGGGAAGCGAGAACGCTGCCGCACGACCACGAGCTGCGGACTTGAAAGAAGAAATATGTTGTTTGGTCAACTATTTAACGATTTATAAAACCACATTCAGAATCCATCAGTAAGTTGTCCTTTGAGACATAGACAACTACTGTATTGTACAACGTTATGGATACAGTGGATGCAATGCTACTGGTTTGTGCTCATCATCATCAACATCATCATCCCCTATCTCCCAATTTTTGTGTCGTCCTCTGACACAAGAAGGGTTGATTCAGTTTACCCACTCAATGAATGATCGATGAAGATTTCGCATATTTAAGCAATGCCGATAAGATCTCAATTCTCTCACATGAGTCAATGCGTAAATGAAACTATCAGTTGATTCCCTGATAATGACGTCACTATTTCCCATATTGTTTTAAACTCTGAGATTTCTGTATCCTGCATACAAAATGGACACTCTTAGCCAGTTATGGCATTTCTTGTAGCCTTCCAACATTTAGAAAGATTAGTTGTAGCAGATCGCTGTTGATTGTGATGGAAACTTTGCTGCAACTCATGCTTATTCTTCAACGAGATATTCTAACGCTTTAAATTATCCCTACTGACTGCCTATCACTACATGAATAGTGCTGTATATGTGTTAGTGGAAATAAGCGTTAATAAAATGTAATCAATGTTGGTGTGAATGTAATTTATTTGTTGTAGATAAAGTATGTACCGCACGCCTTCTGCCATTGATGATCCTTCGAGAGTTCTTTCTCATTACACCCAAAAATTGCAACCAGTATCTCTTCCTCTGAAAACTCTTAGGGCCACGCCTCACTTGGAGTTCTTTGGACACAGTTTCTAAACTCGTGGTAACTTTCGTGTGAGCGATATCTTGATAGCGCACTCTCACTAAACAGTAATCGAATTCTTTAAACTGAAAGGAGCTACCTGCAACTGCATCAGACAATTGTGATTACTGTTCTCAGTTCCGTTAACGTCCGTGGTCGTAAAGGAATTACTTAGTGTATTTGCAAGTTAAGTATCTTTAGGAAACAAATTTTCCTACATTAAACGAAATAAGCGAGAGGCCGTGACCCTTTACTTTAAGAATGAACTTGTGTCTTTCACGTTGACTGTTGTATGCACGTAGTAAAATGAAAACCAGTAACGCAGCAGTACAATTCCTTGTTTCATATCGTCGGCCTTGACTTTGACAAAATAAGGATGTTAAGAAAATACTATAGTAATTTGTTTAAATGCAATGCATATTGTATACAAATAACGAAAACGCGAGCGGCTCGAACGTGCGTGTGGATTATGGACGGTAAAGGTTATCAGGATACATGGGCCAACACTTTTTGCATTTCGCACGGAAATAAATAGTTACGTAGTGTGGCTACATCGCGACGTATTTTTTGCTGATACTGACGAAAAGCCTATGACTGTTGCAAATAAATTCGCGGCACTGTTAATTGGCTTATGCAGGTAACTTGCTGCATACAATTCGGAAACAGTGTTCGATTCGTTCTGGCGGTTACGTGAACGACTTTTTGAATATTCATTGTCACAAACTTTAAGTCTGAGAACGTAGCACAGTTAATTTTTCCAGCTCTTGCAAGTGGAAAAAGAAGCCCCTGTCTGGTGCATCCTACAGAAGCCTGTAGCCACTCGGCAGGGCTTGAGACATGTTACTGCTCGGATAGGTCTGTTTATATTCCAAAATTTAGGAGCTGTATTTATGGGCCTAGAGTTTACAATGTGTAAATCGTTTCTGTCGCAGTGTGACTGCTTCCTGGCTGACGGAGTACGGTATATCAAGCGCACAAATGAGAACAGCATCCGAAATTCGTCCTATAAATAAATGGGCGCTGGCGACGGACACAACCACATTTAATGGGGCTTTAACTCAGCTAAACACGTTAGTGGTGGGTGCTGAACTTGACCCAGCAAAGTGTTAATCGAACTTGGTGCAGCATTTGTTCCAGCCAGACAGGGCGCTCCCAGGTGGCCGAAAACGCTCGTCGTCGTCGTCCCAATTCAATAAAGGTCGCATCTGCGTCTGGGCCTCTGTGTGTGGCTGAGCTTGCTTAGGGCGCCAACAGACACAATCCTCTCTCCTCTTTAAACGCCTTAGCCCTGCATTACAGTAAGCGTACGAGCAGATTTTCAGGATTTCGACATCTATTCCACTTATATCGCTCTGATACCAAACACAAACCGTGCGAGGTAACAAAGTCTCCCTTATCCATAAACATAGATAGTTACTCCTCTCATCTCTTTCGGTAATAGGAATACGAATCACGATGGTCTTCTATTGATTCTAATGTCTCTAATGAACCACCGTCGACTCCGTTTCATTACGTTACAATCAAATAGATTCATGAAAAAGATAGAGGCAAATTTTTACAGTCTGGAGCGTCTGCTGAAATGGAACTTGTCTTCCATATCTAATGTCCTTGTCGTCGTTGGAAATTTTAACTGTAAGCATTCTTCTTTCTCTTACTTCTCTGTGCATATGGTAGAAATTAAGTTTATGCCACAGACGGCGTGAATGACAATACACAAACTATCAGGATTACAAATACGTACATGATCTCTGACTTTGATACCGAATTAGTACAATCTGAGCCTCTCAACTTTCTTCCGTTGGGTCGAAAAAGGCCTTTATACACTGAAGAATCATGCATTGTTACCACCTGTTTAATAGCATATTGGTTCACTTTTAGAAAACAAAACAGGAACAATTCTGTGTCGCATGGAATCAAAAAGTCCTTCGAAGAGTTTTCGGAGGTGTATGGTACTGGATGTCTACTCATAGCTCACACAATTCCCGTGAATTACGAGCCGGCTGCACCCAATAACTTCTTAGATGTGTTTCGTCTGGTTCAGATCATGCGGATATGGTAACCAAGAGATCAACGTGAGTTCACTATAATGCTCCTAAAACTACTGCAGCAGAATTCTGGCGTTGTGACACACAGTTATCCTGCTAGAATAGGACATCATCGATGAGGAAGACTTCAAGCACGAAATGATGCAAGTGGTTCTCACTAATGTTCACGTAGTTGACAGTTTTAAAGTTGTCCTGCGTCGATGGCGCGGGACATCGGGTAGCCGTGCTCCTGGATGACAGGGTATCCGAACATTACCATCGACATGGTGTAACAAGAAATGGGATTTATCGGGGTAGGTGATACTTTTCCACTGATGAATGGACAAATCTTGATGATTCCGTGCCCACTGCAATCGCAATTGATGGTTTCGTTCGGTCAACATGGAACACGTAGAGGTATTTCGCTAGAGCCCCTTGTTTTACAATGAGCCCTGAATAGTGAGCTCCGAAATACTTGATCCTACACCATCATTATACTCGGTCGTAAGATCCTTCTATCGTTCATTACAGAGCGGACCAGCCTTCGCACTACACGTTCTGTGACAAGGCGTGGGCGTCCAATACCTTGTGGTCTACTCGTTTTTTCACCGTCCTTCAATAAATTTCCATAGCTGCTTATGATAGTAGCAAGTGAACAGTCTACCAGATGCGCCGTTTTCGAGATGTTAGTTCCCAGGGGCCGGACCATAGCAGTCATAGACGCTTTGCCATTTAATTTCCCCATTTACGACCAACGTTGTTGCTAAATCATTCCATACTCGTTTCTATTTCGCTTATATACTTTTACTACAGCGTTAGTGCCTGAAATACCACCAGAAGGTGTTCATTAGTGCAGTGGGAAGTTATCATAATATTTTCGCTCATCAGCGTATTGTTCTAGGGAATCAACAACCATGTAGTTTGTATGCGAGTCCAGCTGGTAACAGGAATTTCACTGAAAGATCGTAAGGCATAACTTACCGATCGACCACGTCACACACATGTCTAGATAACGTGCAGACCAAACAAGCAGTGGTACCTCTAAGTCTTTGTTAGATTCTAAGACATATGCACCAGTCACTACTAGAACATAACTGAAGCCAGATTCTTCCGGAAACATTAGATTTTGCGGCTTGATACGTAGTAAATTATTACGAGTTGTCACCTTGCATTGAAAGCATAGCTTGCCATGGAGTCGGAAGGTGAGCAGATGCTGATTGTCGCGCTCGCACAGCTGATACTGGCCACTGAGGGCCGAGCCGTGTACTTGCTTAACGCTAAGTACAAGACGCTGCACATACTCTCTATTAATCTGAAGAAGTACGATTAAATAGTAATCGATCTTTTGCATACTTAGTGTACCAAATTATATGGATATGAGAACCATACTGTTAAAATTTCAAACACATAACTTTACTGCTTTCAGAGACATAAATGTTTACCTAAAACACATGATAACCGTGCTGGCATTGTGAAACCGAGTTAAGCACTGTAATGTATTCATCTATAGTGTCATTGAAACTACAACTACGATGATAGGTCCATATAGTCTAATTTTCTGGATTTTTTTAGTTTCATTGCCACACATTTTTGACGTATTTAACAGTACAATGGAAAATTATTATTTCATTGTATTTGGTAGTGTGAGTGTTTTGGAGAGAGTGAGAGAGCGAATGGAGGACATACGTAGATTGAGAATGTGATATTTTATTAAAACTATGTAAATTTAAGCGTGAGAAAGTTCTTGTGTAATGCGGGAGCTTGATTTTGTAAAGGACAACAAGAAGGGGCATCGAGTATTAAATTTATTAGTGATTTATTTTGTGCAAAGGAATCTATTTTGTTTTCAGTAAATTTTATCTAGTTTCGGAATTACGAAATTTCTGGTCTAATTTATGTGTGGTAATGTGATTGGCTGACATTAGAAATACGGTGACAATAGAAGTGCTCGAGATGACCTGATTGTCTGCTTAACAGACTACCCAACAGGAATTCAGCACTTTCCGCGCCTTTGAGAATGGCTTTGTGCCTCAGACTTTTGAGTCGATAGAGTCGCTCGGGAGTCGTCCTATGGAAAACATACGAGGCCTGTTCAGAAAGTAAGCTCCGATTGATTGCCAAATTGAAACCACAGTGAACATCAGAAATGTTTTACTTGTAACAATTAGCTACACCTTTCAGCTACTTCTCCACGTAGTCGCCGTTCTGACTTAGACCTTTGTCATAGCGTTGTACCAACTTTTCAATAGCCTCATCATAGAAGGCAGCCGCCAGTGCTTTCCGCCAATTCTCCACGCTGGCTTACACCTCGTTGTCTGTGTCAAAATGTTGTCTTCAAGGACAGCGGTTCATGTGACCAGAGATGAAACTCAGGGGGAGACAATTGCGGACTGTATTGTGGGTAATCTCACATTTCCATTTGAAAACGATGCAGGAGCATCTTCATTGCCCCTGCAGAATGCGGCTGAGAATTGTCTTGAAGAAGAAACAGCACGACAGTTACGTAATGTTAGCTGCATAGCTTCAGGCGAAATTTCTCACCAAGCAAAATTACTGAAATATGATGCTGCACTTCCGTCTGGCATTAGCGTTCTCTGTTGTGCAGCACAATTGTGCATCCACCCTTATTAATACACCGCCACTCTCAAATTTTTTGAGAAATTATTAGACAAATATTGGTCCACCAGCACGCAAAACGGAATGTGGCTGGAAATACACCAGGGCAAGGTGCACTAGCTTGTGGCCGATGAAAATTTGCAAGCCTACTTTGAGCGCCTGTGAGAGGTGAATTTTTATCTGTTTGAGCCATTCCGCCCAGTGACTTGAGCACACTCGTACTAGCTGAGTGTCCCAATCAAGGGAAGCGACATTAGCAGCGGTGCCACCGGCAAACAAAGATGCTGCAATATATTCGAGGTTTTAGATCAGTTTGATTCTTTGCGATGAATGATACAGACAACGGCACAACAAGCACAGAGCGATGTGCGTTCCACACGTAGTCAAATTTCGCTGCCTGTCTCGAATAACGGCTGGAACGGCAATAGAAAGCCGTGAAAAAGACAAAGCAGAAACGACAGGTCGTACCAGAACCGACAGAATGGAAACTGGCTTTCGCAGAGAGCTGCGGAAGAGACGTTGTTGGAGCACGTGGGCGAATGACAAAGGGACAATAAGCGAGTGTCGATTGATCAGTAGAGAGAGGCGTAGCCCAGCAGGTGTCCACATAGGCGGGAAAATAATAACTGCTTGTGTGAAGATGCTCGCAGAATCGGCCCAGCTCCGTTAAAAGTGTAATATCTACTGAGCATATGAAGTTTGTGGAACTGAGAGAGAGACAGATAGAACTCCTACATATGCTGGTGATTCTTGGTAACAATTTTAATTTTTTAAATTTAATTTGAATTTCCGCTTGTAATGTTTGCTATTTATTCTTGTGTACATTTGAAGAGTGTAAAAATCGCACGCAGTTCTTGATTTAGTAAATAAATACAAGATAAATAGTTCCCACATTGTTGTAAGTTCTTACATGATCCACAACAGAAAAGTTTTGTAACGAACACAAGTCCTTTTGTAGTCAGTGTAAGAGGGGTGTTCACTAAAGAACGATCTTAAATTTTAACGACATAATTTCTCGCCCTAGAATTTAATCTTCTGATATTCTGTGTAACAAACAAACCATATTAGATTCACTGTTGGCATTCTTGATTACCTTCTGTGCGAGCCATCACCTAAACTGCCTACCCAGGACAAAGACCTCGAAAACCACGGATATTTGTGTCAAATCGGTTTATTTGCCTGGACACACACAATCTGGTGACGATAAGTTGGCCAATGGTGAGAGTGCACCACGGGGAGTGAGGTTATGAGAGAGGGGCTATTTCTTCGTTTCTCTCTATCCTAACACGTCAAGGGCCACTGCCATTAAATGAAATGGGCAAGACATCATGGGCATCCGCAGAAACTTGTTTTTCCGGGGAGGAGATCGAGTGGAGGATGAGGGAACAAGATGTTGAAATTTCCAAAGAAATTAAATTGCACAAAAATTGTTGTGTTACTGCGATTAGCCAATAAATGCTAACTGGCTAAAGGAGAAGTACAAAAACGAAATGATCGTGTGGCGTTGTTGGCCGGGAGGCCCCAACCGGGGAAGCTCGGCCGCTGGGTGCAAGTCTTACTTCAATCGAAACCACATTGGGGGGCTTGTGCACAGGTGCTGATGATGAAAGAATGAGGAGGACAACACAACAGCCAGTCCACGTGCGGAGAAAATCAACAACCCAACCGGGAAACGAACCCGGCCCCGCTGGATAGTAGGCAAACACACTGCTAGTTTTTCTTTTCATTTTTTTCTTTTTTGCTCGTATTTTTAGTTGTGTTTGGTCTGGGTGGACATCACATGACATCCATCCAAGTTGATCATTGATTCCTTTACTCAGTTTTTTTTTTTTTTTTTTTTTTTTTTTTTTTTTTTTTTTTTTTTTTTTTTTTTACAGAGATCAACCAGCCTCCAGACCATACACACTGAGCTACCATGCCGGTATACTCAGCTAAACAGGCGGACAAAGGAGAGGTGTAGCAGAATCATGGGAATTAGCTTCTAGAAAGGATGAGATCTCTGTAACGAATAAAAAATCTGTACTCCGGATTCCAGGGGGTGCAAGTGTCCCCTCCTGATCATCCCCCTCACCCCCCCCCCCCCCAAACCACCCGCTCTGTGATCGCCTGTTTAAGAGATACAGACAAAACCATGATTGGTTAACAAATCTTAAGGAATATAAATGGTGCAAACAGACTCAGGTTGGCGTACTGCAGTTTCAAGACAACTGTCTGGGAGCGGTGCGGTGGCACGGTACATGCGATCGTCGATTATCGGAGGATCCTCATTGTCTTCGGTAAACAAGTATTGCAAAATAAGTGTGCTTGGGTTTTTAATATAAAACGAACGAAACTATGTACACACGTCCTCATTTATTGAATTTTAACGAAGATTTTAACAAATCCATTTATTTCTAACCAAATGAATTTCTCCAGACACGAAAAAAGTTCAAGGTGGACATCGTAAAAGTTCTATGGCCACTCTCTGCCATCGCCCCACTCAGGACGCCCTTGGATGCCCCACAAAACTAGAACAATTCCGGGAGTACGGCAGCCCTGTGAGAGATGGGTAAGTTGAGACATGTTCAGTGTCGCGTATCGCAGGAATGGAGGAGACGTGGGATGAGAAATAATGTGGCTTTGAAATTTTGCTTTCCTCTCAAAAGTCTGTTTTTTCCTATAGCACAACTCGACGATTATTTAAGTAGTTTAAAGAGGGATGACAATCAGCTTCAAAGGAAGGTGGACCTAGCGCTCTAGTTACTGCTATTTATGGAAGATAACTTCAAAGCCGCTGCTGTTATTGTAAAAGACGATCGACGAGAAATCTTATGAACATTTTCTGAAATACTGAAAAATTCACCCATCAGTTGGAGACAGAAAACTTGCATGTAACTTCCTGGCAGATAAAAACTGTGTGCCGGACCGATACTCAAACTCCCGAGTTCGAGTCTCGGTCCATTACACAGTTTTAATCCACCAGGAAGTTTCATATGAGACATATTTTCTGACGTTGGGTTTCAAGACTGCTAAATCCTGAACAAAACAATCATTTGCGTGCAGGTCTGCATGAAGCTAATGTTGATGTTGGAGGAAGATCGGGAGTTTCTTTCAAAAGTAATCACTGCCGATGAAACTTGGCTACATCATTTTGATGCTGAGGAGCAAACAGGAAAGCTCTGTGTGGAAATCCTCCTCTAAAAGGGGCAGTAGTGGATGCTTGTGCTTCGAAGTTATTGTCTTCTCTTTTTTTTATATCCGTGAACCACTTTATCAATGTGCTGCAGCTGCACACACATCACTGCCTGGACGATACTACAGGTACGCCCCGAAACTTCGCAAGTCAATTTCGGCCGCAAAAGATCACATATCCGTGAAACAGGCTGGATGCTGCACCGCCTATCGAAAATGTTCTTACTGAATATCTTGCAAAAATCAATGTGATGTGCATTCTTCACCCTCCCTACAGTCTAGATTTAGCCATGTTTGTCTCTTCAGTCTAGCAGAAACGCTAGGCCAAGTGCATCACATCCAAAGGAGACTATTTTGCGGAGAAACACCAACATCGTAGGAGCGAATAAAGGTATAATGCACAAAATAAAATTATAATCATTATTTATTGAAGAGCCCTAGTATACTGGCCAAATTTTTGTCCAGTTTCCCATTTATAAGGAATAATCAGAGAGAGTCCATGTGCAAAGGAGAATGCATTTGCTTACATTCTCTCCCGACTATATGTGTGGGTGAGAATATCGTAGAGGTAACAAACGAAGACTGTTTGTTTACTGATTTATTTATTATTTGGTTATTTATTACAGTGTAGCCTGTTTCTTATAACTGAACTACAGGCTACATCCATTCTTGCACAGCCGGCCAGGGTGACCGAGCGATTCTAGGCGCTACAGTCTGGAACCGCGCGACCACTACGGTCGCAGGTTCGAATCCTGCCTCGGGCACGGATGTGTGTGATGTCCTGAGGTTAGTTAGGTTTAAGTAGGTCTTAGTTCTAGGGGGTTGATGACCTCAGAAGTTAAGTACCATAGTGCTCAACGCCATTTGAAGCCATTCTTGCACAAATTATTACTGTCAAAAGCAAATTTTTCCATATAAATAAAAACTAAGCTCGGAAATACGAATGTGGCTTCCAAACAGAGAATTAGACGAATTTTATGTGGATTGCCACGGATACTGCATTGAGAGTTAGTAATTAAGAAATATGTCAGTCAGTGTGAAAGTGGAGGACGTAAGACATAAACATAAGATAAAAATTTCTAGTATTTCTTATTAATATGAAGCATGGAAGAGGATGTAGGTCAGTGTGAATACCTATATGAGTGTGAATAAGCTCATTTGGCATGTACATCTGAGATCAACACATAATTGAGCACGCAGGTGCACTGCACACGAAGTTCGTAGTTCCTGTATTATAAATATGGTGAAAAGGGGCAGGTAGATTCTAAGGAAGGGACAGACTGCCAAAAGGCGAAAGTCTTGACGGTAGAAAATATGCCTTTTATGTATAATTTGTTTCGTTGGAAGTGGGAGAAGTCACGGCAGTTGACTTTTTTGACATTACCCTGCAGCCATGGCCACACTAAGCTAAAGTACTGGTAGAAGTGATCTTGAAGTACACGGATTTCATTCTGTTGTGACGTCAAGGGCCACTGCCATAAAAATACGCCAGTTTGAGAGTAATCTCCTTACCAGATAGCCGTGCATGTTGAAGTGTCTGCTTCCATGATGGGTAGGTGTACCGGCTCCATTTCAAACCACCCAACGGATTAACGACGAGGGCCAGTGTCCTTGCTAGTGTGGATGTGGTTTTTAGGAAGTTTGTCACATACCACTAGGTCAACACTAGGCTGGTATCTACTCCCCACCTTAGATAAATGCACCGCAAAAATCTAGAAAAATTTCTTACACTTACACAGGGATAACACTATACACAGACAGATGGGGTACACTGATTCCATACCGGAGGGTGGATAGGAGACTGATGACCTTATATGTATAGTCTTCTCAATCCCATAATAATCAGCAGCAGCAGAGAGTAATGCACTACATGTGTAAGTCGAATAAGATGATGTCTGACAATGGTTCACAATTTGTGGTTCAGAAATAGACAGCAGCACTTCAAGAATAGGAAATCCCTCTTTTTTTAATTTCAGGCGGCCAACAGAGTGAATAATAAGAAAAATTGGCTGAACAGTGTGAACATATTGTCTCAGATACATTGATCGCTGGACTGAAAAGGTACTCCATATCGCGCAAGTGAAGAACCAAGTAAAACATTCTGCGTCTCAGTTTGCGTCGTGAGAGGTACTTCTTGGTAAGAAGCCATGCGACATCGTAAAGAAGCTTGTGAAATTCCAATTTTATCAGAAAAAATATCATGGTCGCAATGGCAAATACACTGACGGAAAAGAAATCGCAACACTATAAATAAATATACACAAATGTAATCTCTGGAATACATTCGCCTGGGTAACATATTTAGGTCATTGGTAGAGCAAGATCACAGGTTGATGGAACTCCGAGATAAGCCATTGCAAATGTGAAATGCTGGTACATTAATAACTGGCGTAACCGCCAAAATGTTGAATGTAAGCATGCAACAGTGCACGCATTGTGCTGTACAGGAGCCGGTTGTCAGTTTCTGGCATGGAGTTACATGCTTTTTGCACTGACCGGTTAACGCAGGAACGGTTAATACTGTTAGTGTGTGACGCTAGAGTTGTCCTCCGATGATGTCCCATACGTGCTCGATTGGAGACAGATCTGGTGACCGAGAGGTACAGGCAACATGTAAACACTCTGCAGAGCTTACAACAGCGGTTTGTGGGCAAGCGTCATTCTGTTCGAAAACACCCCCAGGAATGTTGTTCGTGAATAGCAGCACAGCAAGTCGAATCACCAACCTGAAGTACAATTTAGTAACCAGAGTGAGTGGGATGATCACGAGAGTGCACCTGCTGTCATACGAAATTGCACACCAGACGATAATTCCTGGTGTTGGTCCAGCGAGTCTAGCATGCCGACAGATTGGTTCAAAAATGGTTCAAATGGCTCTGAGCACTATGGGACTTAACATCTGAGGTCATCAGTCCCCTAGAACTTAGAACTACTTAAACCTAACTAACCTAAGGACTTCACACACGACAGATTGGTTGCAGGTCCTCAACTGGTTTCCTCCTAATCGACCCACGGCCATCACTGGCACCAAGGCAGGACCAACTCTCCTAGGAAAACACAAGAGGCCTCCACCCTGCCATCTAGAGAGCTTTTGCTTGACACCACTGAAGTCGCAAATGGCGAAGGTTTGGCGTCAGTACAATGAACGCTTCAGGGCGTCTGGCTCGGAGCTGTCCTTGAAGTAAACGATTCGTAGCAGTTTTGTCACTGCGGTGCCAACTGCTGCTCAATGTGCTGCTGCAGATGCATATGCCGAACATGATGCTTTTCCCTCTTGGTAGTGTGACGTCACCGTCTGGGACCCTACATTCTCGTGACCATCTTTGCCAGAACTAACGTACAGTGTCTACATTCCTACCAAGTCTTACAGCAGTATAGCAGAAGGAACACCCACCTTAGTAGCCCTTTTCCACGACCTCGTTCAAACTCAGTGAGGTGCTGATAATGGCATCTTTGTAGTTTTAAAGGCATTCTTGATTAACATCAACTCACCACGTCTAATGTCAAAGGCAACTAACGCTCACGATCGTTACAGCGCGTATTTAAAAAAAAAAAAAAAAAAAAAAAACTGATTTACTTCCTCATAATGGCGCTACTAGCGCCACTCTTATGTGGCCGGTGCGAAATTTGAATATACATGATGTTTCGGATGTAGAAACACGCCTAACAGCTTTCTTTTATGTCGCACAACTAGTCGGTTTTGTGATATTTTTCGCCATCAGTGTACAAAAAATTCAGTGGAGGTCAGAATGAAACAGTACGATAAGAAAACGAATCTATTAGTCTACCAGATTGGTGTTAAAAAAAGCCTACGAGAATTTAAAATAGATAATCGAGAAAGCAAGAGGTTAAAACATCTGTACTAAGGGCTGTACTTAATAATACGACTAGGCCACCCAGTAGCATTGGTGGTAGCTAATAGTACCATGGCTAAGAAAGTAGGTGTATAACGTTAGAAGCACAAAGCCGTTCGTCACGAAACGCGTATTTGTAAGGCATTATTTACATCTAGCAAGATTCTCTGAAGATTGTTACAGAGGCGCCACTCTGCCAGCGAGATAGCGATGGGCAGCTGAAACTTCGGGTGGCCTGCGAACGTCAACAGCAAGACAAACAATCACAACAAAGAGTGTCTTAACGCTACCCGGAGTGGACAGTGCTTATCAGGTGCAACTTTTTGTATCCCGCCTGGAAGGTGGCGATTGGGTCTGCTCCTGAAAACTGGGGATAGGCTGAATGTAGGAAGCTAGGAGGGGCAGGTGAGGTAGAACACTTGGTACTGCAAATAAAAGTGGTTTTACTATGTACTTAACTTTGGCTGAGATGAGCACGTTGGTGCGAAGCTGTACATCAAGTTACAAAGTTACAAGTAGTGGCTCGCCCCTATGAAATAGAAACAAAGTTGCTTGGTCGTCTGCTCGGCATAAAACGGGCAGAATCAGGAGCGGCCCTCGTAGAGCTGCACAGCGCCGGCTAGAGGGCACTGTCGTCGGTGTCGGTGTCGTAGTGCCAACCTAGCAGAGCGCACATACGTTGTGGCATCGTAGCTATCGATACCACCCAACTGTTAACTCCACATTATAATGTGCCCCATTGAATGCCGGTTGCTCAGCAGACGCATCCGGGACAAGTGGAAAGTCAGACTGCCCACTACCGGAATCTTTTACGCTAGCCACTGAGACTGAAGTTAATACGACTGCCATCACAAGCGACGCAATTGACGTCGGCGGCAATCCTGAAGCAACTCAAAGCACACTCGCTGATGACGTTAGCTAGTTAAAGGTCGCTTCAGATTTATGTCCTGTATAGTTGAACTGGACTCCGCAGACGGCGCGACTCAAGAGTTACTCTCCAGTAAATCTTTCGCAACGCGATACTAATAAGCTGCCAGCGATTTGGTGTGAGCGTTGCCAGGCAATCCGACTTGCGTCATCTCCTCGAACACAGCTGTGCACTGTTTAAGCTTGAAAATTGACGAGAGGGTTTTGAACATTAGGTTTGTACTGGATGAAGAACAAACATGTTTAAAATGTAGCGGAAGTAGTCAGCGATGTGGTTAGACGAGGACGAGTAGGGAAATGCGCCAATGGTCTTTTAGAAGCAAGAGGATTATGAGTGTACAAATCATTTATTAATTCTACCGCAAAAGTAAGACTCCCCACTTTTACAAGGCGAACCCGAATACTACCGAAAATATTTCGGAGATCGCTGAGGAATATTATCTACTGATGTTGGTATATAGAATCCATGGCTTCCTGTGGCTCGGTGCTGATTAATACTATAATTAACCTATTCGGTTTGTAATCATAATTGCTCAAAAAATATCCGTGAACAATCTCCAAGATTATGTCGGTGGAGTTCGAGACGACGCTGTCCACTAAAATATGCAAAGATTTCAAATGCCACAGGCCGGCCAGACACGGCTATGTCGGGTTTGGCGCCCAAAGAAAATTCTCCTACGTACGATCGAGACAACGATACTAGCGGCTTAACGGACCCTCAGCCACGCTGTGCTCACAAAGCCTTCATACGCCGTACGAATCAACGTCGGCTGTTATCCAAGTTTGAATGACAGCCACTGTGCAATGTCCAGAATAAATTTTCCTTGAACAAGAGCTAAGGAACTTTCACTGCGCCTCAAGCGCTGAGATATATTGTGTTTGTTAAGATGTGGGAAGGGATAGTGGACTGTTCGATGCCAACCGCTTGGACAATGATAATGATTGCCTTAGTTCATCGAAGGTGTTGACGCTGTTTAAGTGTTTAAGGAGACCAAACAACTAAGCTCAGCCGGCCTTTCGGCCGAGCGGTTCTAGGCGCTTCAGTCCGGAACCGCACGACTGCTACGGTCGCAGGTTCGAGTCCTACCTCGGGCAGGCAATTCTTATGCATACAGAGTAAATTCTGCCTGCAATTGTGAGGAAGCGGTCTAAATGTTTGTGTAGCATGTCTCTGAGGCGGTACGTGGAAGCCATCCCGATATTCACCTAATGGGATGTGTGAAACCGCCTGAAACCACATCCAGGTTGGCCAGCATATCGACCCGTTATTAAACCGGAGGGAGAAGTCAATCTGGGGCCAGCATACCACCCCGTACCAGAAATGGTCACGTTAACATGCGCGTCTACCCGGGGGGGGGGGGGGGGTCATCGCAGGTTTACGCTCATTTAACTTGCTTCATAATAACGTGTGTTGTATTCCCGGAGTAACGCAAGACGACTTATCAGGCTGGTGTCTTAAAATTCAAAGCATGCAGTTGCCTTTTACTTCTTCGACTTGCTCTACCTCGTGAGTAACATCAGTTAATATTACTTCCAGCAGAGTCTGGTGGCGAACCATTACAGTTTCCAATTGTTAATGTGTTTGGCTTTCACGAACTTGATTCCGATTCAGTACGTATGGTCACAGAAGCCATAGAAAGTGGCGTGTTCTACAGTTGGTTCCTTAGTTTACTGCTGAGAAAAAGTCGTACGCCTGGAAAGTCGAAGTCGATTGTAATCTGATGGCGGCATATGCCATCTGAGAGTTGCTAGAAATACTGACAATGGTTTCAACGTCGTCTACCAATAGACAGCGTAGTGGCATATCTACCACAGCGCCATCTATGTTCACCCTTTAACAGGGAATGCTCTCAGCCGGAATGCTCAGTGTGAAGAAGCAGGCAACCATGCCACAGAGACGCACTCGTTCTTCATACAGCCAACTGCGTTAGTTTGAAAGGGGTCACATTGTTGGCTTCTGAGCAGCGGGAAGATCCTTTCTTAGAACTACCACACAGGTCTAACGTTCTGCGTCCGCTGCGCAACGATGCTGATGGTCACATGAACATTGTCACGCCAATAAACGAGGTTCTGGACCTCCACGCAGCACAGACGCCTGCCAGGATCGTCGTATTGTATGGGCAGCACTGGCAGATTATTCAGCTATTGCCGCATAGATAAGAGGGCTTGTGGGCCTGGATCTGTCAACACGAACTGTTGCGAACCGATTAATAGCAGTGGGACTACGGGCATGTACACCTCTAGCCCGTTTTCCACTCACACCACAGAATTTACTTGTACGGCTTTACTGGTGCCGTCAGAGGATCACTTGGAAGATGGAGTGCCGCGCCGGTGATCAATGATGGAAACAGATGCTTCTTGCACACATGTGATGGTCGTTTGCTCGTACGACGTAGACTTGGTGTGCGCTGTCTCGTAGAGTGCATTCGTCCAAGACACACTAGCCCCAGGCCTTAGATCTGCGGTGAGATAAAATACAACTCTCATTCACCTTTGGTGTTTCTGGAGGGGAGGCTAATCAGCGTTCGGTAAGTGCAGAATGTTGCTAGACCAGTTATGTTGACGTTCTTGCAACAGAAAGGTGATGTGTTGTTCCAACAGGATAATGCTCAGCCGGCCGGGGTGGCCGAGCGGTTCTAGGCGCTACAGTCTGGAACCGCGTGACCGCTACGGCGCAGGTTCGAATCCTGCCTCGGGCATGGATGTGTGTGATGTCCTTAGGTTAGTTAGGTTTAAGTAGTTCTAAGTTCTAGGGGACTGATGGCTTCAGAAGTTAAGTCCCATGGTGCTCAGAGCCATTTGAACCATTTTTGATAATGCTCACCCACGCACTGCATGTGAAACTGAAAGTGCTCAACAACACTTACAGCAACTTCCCTGGCCAGCACGCTCTCCGGACTTGTCTCAAATCGAGCATATGATGGGACGAGAAGTAACTCATGCGACTCGTCACCAAACAAAATGGCTCTGAGCACTATGGGACTTAACTTCCTATGTCATCAGCCCCCCTAGAACTTAGAACTACTTAAACCTAACTAACCTAAGGACATCACACACATCCATGCCCGTGGCAGGATTCGAACCTGCAACGGCAGCGGTCGCGCGGTTCCAAACTGTAGTGCCTAGAACCGCTCGGCCACTCCGGCCGACTCGTCACCCAACAACTCTTACAGAACTACGTGAACAGGTCGAACAGCGGTGGCATAACGTTTCTCAGGACAGTATTCGTCATCTGCATGATCGACTTGATGCCCGAGTCAGCGCCTGCACTGTAGTCCTAGGAGGCTGCACTACGTACAAAAATTGGTGTTTCAGCACAGGTCGATACCTGGTACCACAGAACCGCTTGTGCTATTGATCTGTAAATGTAATATTTACTTGTACTCCGTATTCAACGTTGCAACAATAAATCTCGAGTGAACTGGAAACTTTTAAAAGGGCGTACTAATTTTTTTCCGGCAATGTACGTGAACTGTGAGAAAGTGGATGCTGTACAAAAATCTTAAATAATTTTTAAAAATATTTTTATTCTATCTTTTAGACGTTTTTAAAAAATGTATCTAACAGTTTTTATTTTTTTTATTTTTTATCATCAGTCTACTGACTGGTTTGATGCGGCCCGCCACGAATTCCTTTCCTGTGCTAACCTCTTCATCTCAGAGTAGCACTTGCAACCTACGTCCTCAATTATTTGCTTGACGTATTCCAATCTCTGTCTTCCTCTACAGTTTTTTCCCTCTACAGCTCCCTCTAGTACCATGGAAGTCATTCCCTCATGTCTTAGCAAATGTCCTATCATCCTGTCCCTTCTCCTTATCAGTGTTTTCCACATATTCCTTTCCTCTCCGATTCTGCGTAGAACCTCCTCATTCCTTACCTTATCAGTCCACCTAATTTTCAACATTCGTCTATAGCACCACATCTCAAATGCTTCGATTCTCTTCTGTTCCGGTTTTCCCACAGTCCATGTTTCACTACCATACAATGCTGTACTCCAGACGTACATCCTCAGAAATTTATTTCTCAAATTAAGGCCGGTATTTGATATTAGTAGACTTCTGTTGGCCAGAAATGCCTTTTTTGCCATAGCGAGTCTGCTTTTGATGTCCTCCTTGCTCCGTCCGTCATTGGTTATTTTACTGCCTAGGTAGCAGAATTCTTTAACTTCATTGACTTCGTGACCATCAATCCTGATGTTAAGTTTCTCGCTGTTCTCATTTCTACTACTTCTCATTACCTTCGTCTTTCACCGATTTACTCTCAAACCATACTGTGTACTCATTAGACTGTTCATTCCGTTCAGCAGATCAATTAATTCTTCTTCACTTTCACTCAGGATAGCAATGTCATCAGCGAATCGTATCATTGATATCCTTTCACCTTGTATTTTAATTCCACTCCTGAACCTTTCTTTTATTTCCATCATTGCTTCCTCGATGTACAGATTGAAGAGTAGGGGCGAAAGGCTACAGCCTTGTCTTACACCCTTCTTAATACGAGCACTTCGGTCTTGATCGTCCACTCTTATTATTCCCTCTTGGTTGTTGTACATATTGTATATGACCCGTCTCTCCCTATAGCTTACCCCTACTTTTTTCAGAATCTCGAACAGCTTGCACCATTCTATATTGTCGAACGCTTTTTCCAGGTCGACAAATCCTATGAAAGTGTCTTGATTTTTCTTTGGCCTTGCTTCCATTATTAGCCGGAACGTCAGAATTGCCTCTCTCGTCCCTTTACTTTTCCTAAAGCCAAACTGATCGTCACCTAGCGCATTCTCAATTTTCTTTTCCATTCTTCTGTATATTATTCTTGTAAGCAGCTTCGATGCATGAGCTGTTAAGCTGATTGTGCGATAATTCTCGCACTTGTCAGCTCTTGCCGTCTTCGGAATTGTGTGGATGATGCTTTTCCGAAAGTCAGATGGTATATCGCCAGACTCATATATTCTACACACCAACGTGAATAGTCGTTTTGTTGCCACTTCCCCCAATGATTTTAGAAAATCTGATGGAGTGTTATCTATCCCTTCTGCCTTATTTGACCATAAGTCCTCCAAAGCTCTTTTAAATTCCGATTCAAATACTGGGTCCCCTATCTCTTCTAAATCGACTCCTGTTTCTTCTTCTATCACATCGGACAAATCTTCACCCTCATAGAGGCTTTCAATGTATTCTTTCCACCTATCTGCTTTCTCCTCTGCATTTAACAGTGGAATTCCCGTTGCACTCTTAATGTTACCACCGTTGCTTTTAATCTCACCAAAGGTTGTTTTGACTTTCCTGTATGCTGAGTCTGTCCTTCCGACAATCATATCTTTTTCGATGTCTTCACATTTTTCCTGCAGCCATTTCGTTTTAGCTTCCCTGCACTTCCTATTTATTTCATTCCTCAGCGACTTGTATTTCTGTATTCCTGGTTTTCCCGGAACATGTTTGTACTTCCTCCTTTCATCAATCAACTGAAGTATTTATTCTGCTACCCATGCTTTCTTCGCAGCTACCTTCTTTGTACCTATGTTTTCCTTCCCAACTTCTGTGATGGCCCTTTTTAGAGAACTCCATTCCTCTTTAACTGTACTGCCTACTGCGCTATTCCTTATTGCTGTATCTATAGCGTTAGAGAACTTCAAACGTATCTCGTCATTCCTTAGTACTTCCGTATCCCACTTCCTTGCGTATTGATTCTTCCTGACTAATGTCTTGAACTTCAGCCTACTCTTCATCACTACTATATTGTGATCTGAGTCTATATCTGCTCCTGGGTACACCTTACAATCCAGTATCTGATTTCGGAATCTCTGTCTGACCATGATGTAATCTAATTGAAATCTTCCCGTATCTCCCGGCCTTTTCCAAGTATACCTCCTCCTCTTGTGATTCTTGAACAGGGTATTCGCTATTACTAGCTGAAACTTGTTACAGAACTCAATCAGTCTTTCTCCTCTTTCATTCCTTGTCCCAAGCCCATATTCTCCCGTAACCTTTTCTTCTACTCCTTCCCCTACAACTGCATTCCAGTCGTCCATGACCATTAGATTTTCGTCCCCCTTTACATACTGCATTACCCTTTCAATATCCTCATACACTTTCTCTATCTGTTCATCTTCAGCTTGCGACGTCGACATGTATACCTGAACTATCGTTGTCGGTGTTGGTCTGCTGTCGATTCTTATTAGAACAACCCGGTCACTGAACTGTTCACAGTAACACACCCTCTGCCCTACCTTCCTATTCATAACGAATCCTACACCTGTTATACCATTTTCTGCTGCTGTTGATATTACCCGATACTCATCTGACCAGAAATCCTTGTCTTCCTTACACTTCGCTTCACTGACCCCTACTATATCTAGAGTGAGCCTTTGCATTTCGCTTTTCAGATTTTCTAGTTTCCCTACCACGTTCAAGCTTCTGACATTCCACGCCCCGACTCGTAGAACGTTATCCTTTCGTAGATTATTCAATCTTTTTCTCATGGTAACCTCCCTCTTGGAAGTCCCCTCCCGGAGATCCGAATGGGGGACTATTCCGGAATCTTTTGCCAATGGAGAGATCATCATGACACTTCTTCAATTACAGGCCACATGTCCTGTGGATACACGTTACGTGTCTTTAATGAAGTGGTTTCCATTGCCTTCTGCATCCTCATGTCGTTGATCATTGCTGATTCTTCCGCCTTTAGGGGCAATTTCCCACCCCTAGGACGAGAGAGTGCCCTGAACCTCTATCCGCCCCTCCGCCCTCTTTGACAAGGCCGTTGGCAGAATGAGGCTGACTTCTTATGCCGGAAGTCTTCGCCGCCAATGCTTATTATTTATCAAAATTTAGTCAGTGGCGGGGATCGAGTCCGGGACCGAAGGCGTTTTGATTATGAATCAAAGACGCTACCCTTTTTTTTTTTTTACATGATTATATTTAGGAAACGTGTACAAATGAGAATTCTAGTAACTAAGTGTTACAAGTAAGTGTTTCAACAACAAAGGTGGCATAAAAGAGTAATCAAAAAATAAAAATATAAATCACTGATGTAATTCCAACTAAAAGTTTCTTCAATAATGTAACTGGTTCCACTTGGAGCCTCGCCATCGTTATCTGATATCTCTAATAGCGCCTTTGAAGGGCATCTGCAACGGAGGCATTCTGCTTCGCTAGTGCCTCAAGGAAAACAGCATCCTTGCAGCTGCTTGTCTCTTCCTTTGCTCATGGCTGACAAGGCAGAACGTTGAGCCGTTAGTGTGATGCGGCACAGAACATTAACCGCAGCTTGGCACTCCCCAGCTGAGTGGGGGGTTAACGAAAATGCTGCGTAAATAATTTGCGAAGAGCGTACGGTATTTCGGTGTGCGTTCGAGGGCATTGTGAGCATTTTGTAGGAACCACCAATAATCAAGCTGCTCTTTCTCTTGAACCATGTAAGCGCATGATATTTTGCAGCCGGAAAGTAAGTTTCATCGGGACAGAGTAGGGTCTGACGGTCAATCATATCAGGTGTGACCCGGAGGTAACAAGCCAATATCTTCTGTGTTAGTCGCCAAACTCCGGACGACGATGCGCAAGTAAAACGATGTTCATCGGTATCCAAAAGGTGACAATTTGGGCAATAAGGGGAGTCTGCCAGTCCAATAGTGTGAAGTCGCTGTCGTGTGGCATATTTTTTGTTGGCGATCTGATACCACTTCGAACGCACCGTGGATGACAGAAAGTTGTGGTGTATCGTTTTCCACACTCTTGGCCAGTGAACCGTAGGGTACTTGTTTTCCACTACGTTATGGGGAACAGCCCGCAGAAGGTTGGTATAAAAATCTTTTGCCTTTGGTGGACGTGTGGCGGAGAGGTTCGAGCTGACATAGCTGTAATCAAGAATGAAGGTCGACACATGGGAGAGTTGTGGTGCGACGTGCGCAACCGACACCTGCGGGACGTTAGAGACTGGCATCAGAACCTGTAGTAAACGACCCATGAGAGAGGTACATTGACTTTTCCATCGTTTCCTCATGTTGCTCATGTAAAGGGCAGCTGCTGTCGCCCTGACGTTGACCAATCCCAGCCCTCCTTTGTGCACTGGGAGGGCAAGAGTGTCGTATTGTACTTTAAAGATATGACCTGCGGAAACGTGGTAACTGAAGGCCGCCTGAAGCCGGCGACAAATCTGCAGCGGTAGTGGGAGGACCTGTGCCACGTGGTTGAGTTTTGATGCTACGTAGAGGTTCTGGTATACAACACGTTGTAGCTGATTCAAGTCCCGGAGCAGGTTCTGTCGCACCATTGCGAGTATTATCTGTATTAACCGTCGGTAGTTTGCTGCAGCTGTTTTACGTACATCTTTCTTGAACGTGATTCCCAAATATCGCAGATTAGAAACGGGTGGGAGGGGAGCGAGGGCTTCCGATCCGAGACCACGCCCAATATCCAACGCCGCCGACTTGTTGATGTTCAGAAGACTGCCTGCGGCCTGTCCGTATCGCTCAATCCAGGTTAGTACGCTTTGAACTTCGTCATTGGAACGAACCAGCAGTAGCAGGTCGTCAGCGTATGTCCTATAGCGAAAGGTGACGTCCCGCAGCGTGATGCCACATAGGCGGTGGTTAAGGCCCCCTAGGAGTGGCTCGAGTGCTATTGCATAAAGGTAGGTAGAAAGGGGACAACCCTGTCGTAGAGACCTCTTAATGGGTACTGGTCCTACCGTCCTTCCATTGACCTGGACGTGTGAGCTGGCTGCGGTCCAAAGACGCCGTAGGGTGTCGATGAGGCCCGGGGGGAATCCCACACAGTCCATCACTCGTAGGAGGAAGTTGTGGTGCACTCTATCAAAGGCGCGGTTGAAATCGACGGAGACGATCGGCGCTCTCAGACGGCACGCAGAAGCGATCGCTATTGAGTCCCTGCAGTCACCGGTGGCCATGTGTATGTTGGCTTCTCCCCCTTGCGACGTCTGTTCGGGAGCGAGGATCATCGGCAAAGTCGTCCTAATACGGCTCGCCATAATACTGGTGAAAATCTTGTAATCGGCGTTCAGCATTGTAAGCGGCCGATAGTCGTTAATCGATAGCCCTCCACCTGGCTTGTGTACCGGTATGAGAAGACCTTCTACAAACGCTGGCGGCACAACACAGTCTGGAGACATAAGTTCGCGGAACATTATAACCCAGTGAGGCATCATGATGTCACGGAAAGTCCGGTAGAATTCGATGGGCAATCCATCAGGTCCAGGAGACTTATTGGCCGTACCTTTGTCCACGGCGTCTTCGACTTCCTCGAGTGAGATTTCCTCTGTTAGTGCATTCACGGTAGCCTCGTCGATAGTACGTGTTACCTGCTGTAACACTTCAGTAGTGGCCTCGTCGTCGACGGTTCTTTCCTTGTAAAGATGACGAAAATGATCCTCCACCGCCATTACTATGGTTGGTGGGTCGTACATAAGCGACCGTCGTGTGTCCTGAGTTGTGTGATTAAATGTTGGCGTTGTCGGCGCTTATCCGCCACAACGTGGTGCATAGTGGGTTCCTCTGCAACCGTTCGGTCGTGCCGTCGCGAGCGGACTACTGCACCTTCTAGTCGGCGCTTCGTCAATGATAGTATGTGAGCCTTGATTCTGCTTTGGTCATGTTGTCTCTCCGGGGAAGGGGGTAAGGCGTCGAGGTCCCTGAATGCCGCGTAGTAAAAATCGGGGGTCTGTCGATGCCACGCAGTCACGTCCTTGCCATATTGCATAAGTGTCCTACGGATTGCTGGTTTGGCACAGAGGAGCCACTACTCCAGGGTCGAGGTGTATCGTGGGTGGCGGCGTTCACAGTCAGTCCACGTTGCTGCAACTTGCCGACGGCAATCCAGGTCCTGGAGATGAGTTATGTTGAGCTTCCAAAAGCCATTTCTGCGCCAGACTTGTTGAGGGCGTAGGTGCATAGTGCAGATAAGGGCACTGTGATCGGAATAGGCTTGAGGCCATAATTCGGCGTTCACCACACCTTGTGTGAGATCTTGTGACACATATATGCGGTCAAGTCGGCTGGCCGAATGACTGGTAAGATGAGTGTGGCCAGAGCGGTTACCGTGGACTTTTTCCCACGTGTCGCACAAGTGAAATTCTTGGATCATCGCATCAAGTTCCGGACAAGGCATGTAATGTGGGATTTGGTCCTTGGGGTGAAGTACGCAATTAAAATCGCCGGCGAAGACGCTGTGGTCATATCGTCCGAGGAAAAGGGGAGCGACATCTGTGGAGTAGAATCTGGCGCGGTCGTGACGTCTTGTGGTACCCGACCGCGCGTAAACATTAATGAATCGGGTGTTGAGAGCCGTAAATGCTATTCCTCGCGCGGAGGGAAGAAACGTGACGTCGGTAACTTCAATACCTGCACGCACTAATATTGCCACTCCGTTGTCTGCAGGGCTACCGGGCGTAACCGTAAAAGTGCGGGAGTGAGGTCGTTTTCACTTCTTGTAGGAAAGCAAAGTCTACTCCCATGGCTCGTATGGTTTCTTTCAGAAGTTGGATCTTGACTGGAGAACTGATCATGTTGATATTCATTGTCGCCAGGCGGTAAGCCTGGCAGCGCGTTGTTTGAGCGAGGTTATCCATGTTGAAGTTGGAGAGAAGCGAACATCGGAAGTGATGTCACCCCCCGCCGAACGCGGTCCTCCTTGTGCTGCTTATGCTGCATGATCCGGCGGCGCCTCAGCTGGCCGCGGATCGGGATCTTGTGTCTCGACGTCCTCGGCCCACGAAGCGGGCGCGGATGTCTGTTCATGTTCCATAGCCTCGGAATGTTTGATAGTAAGGGACCGGGCGACTTCGCTGGCTGCACTGGTACCTTCCCGCTGCTCACTGTTTCTGTCAATGGGCTGATGGTCGAAAGCTGTATGTTTTTCTGTCTGTTCTGCAAGGTAGGAGTCGGTGGAAACAGCCTCAGCTTCGCGGCTGGCTTCTTGAGTGGTCAGTTGTTCTTCCCCGGCCGAATGCGAACCGCTGTGTTCCGACACGGTCCGACGACGGCGCTTTCGGCGTTTCGGTGATCGCTGTTTCCGTACATGGCCTTCATTGTCAGAAGCCGGCACTGACTCACGCCCCCCCGGAACAAACGCTTCGGTCGGTACAATAAGGGAATCAATTGCCATCTTGCCGGCGTCAATGTCTGTCGCGTTCGGTAGCTCCAGAGTCGTAGTACTATTTTCCACCACTGGCCAGGTCGGCGGATCATCCAGGTTTTTGTCCGTGGAAAGTGATTCTTGTATCGCTGAAGCGGTCGGCCGTGTCTGTTGTGTGGAGAACGTCGTGAGCGCCGCCGCGTAAGTCACGGGTAGAATACGAGTAGTCTTCGCCTCTGGTGGTGCAACGTCCTTCGGTGGGAGTTGTGTGATCCGACGCTGGAGGCACTCTGAACGAAGGTGACCTTCCTTGCCGCATCCGGAACACGTCTTCGGCTGGCCGTCATAAATAACTATGGCCCGGCATCCTCCTATATGCAGATAGGATGGCACGTGACGTTGGAGATCTATGCGCACTTGGCGTACTCCATTGAGTACTGGATACGTCTTAAACTGGGTCCATTTTTCAGCCACGTGTTCGTGTACCGTGCCGTAGGGGCGGAGCGCCGCTACAACTTCTGCCGCCGGGAGTTCAAATGGAAGTTCGAATATGCGTATAGTCCGCAGTCCCACTGCGGCGTGGCCGACCTCGACGTTGCCAACATTGCCATCTGCGTGGCAGGAGCGGAGTTTTTGTTTCATCTCACGAACCACCTTGTCGCATGTAGTTTCGTTTATGAGCTTTACATAGACCGTGCTACTGACGATCGAAAAGTGAATGCCGACAATGTCGGCAGCCGGGATCTTGGCTTCCTCTTTTAAAAAGCGTTCGACTTCGAGCGCCTTTGGTCGGGTAAAGTCGTTCCGAAATGTGAATTTCAAGGTTGATCTTCTCTATTGGTTTGCCATGGTCTTGTAGCGCTACGGCGTCACGTTAGTGTCGGCCGAAGAAATTAAACAAGGCGCGCGGGCCCTCTCTGACAGCGGAGAGCACACACCGCACGTCTGTTTCGCTCGGTTGCGAGAGCCGCACTGACCGATATTACAACCAGGACCTACGCAGAAAACGTATTAATCGGCATCACCACGACGAAATGCCAAGAACTCAACACTGTCTCATGCGTTAACCATAACGTTTCCCAGCGACGTTAACAATGCTACGGGCGTCCGGAGAAAATTCATTTTTTGACTCTCGTCAGAAAAAAAAAATAGATTAATAGTTAGGACAGGAATATTTGTTAAATAATCATTAACTGTTCCAAATCCGATCTATAGTCATAGAGAACAGATTTTTTAATTTTAAGGGAACGGGAACTTCGTAGACTAGCACCATAGTCAACAATAATTGTAATATTCAACCACTTTGTCATACTTCACACAATTGAGCAACGCATTTCGAGAGACGCTGCTCTCATCATCAGGTTGTCAGCAATCATCTCGTGTGTTTGGAGTACTAAAAGCTTTAACAACGCAATTTCGGAGCTCGTGAAATAAAACACACTGGAATGTGCGTTCTCGTCTTTAAAATCGTCGGCTTATGTTTTTGGCAGTCCCATCACATACCGTAACCGCGCACCAGGCTTGTCCTCTTCATCAGCTGTGAACATCAGTGGTGCCCAGCTGACTCTTCTCCTCTTGTCCGGGTATAGCTATGAGCAGCTCACAGAGGACAGTGTGTAATAGGACAGCTAAGGACGGAAGTTGTGGATTTTAAGGTAATACGAGGACAGACAGTCCAACGTGTTTCTGTTTTATGAACGTCACAAACGTGTTAAGATTTGTTCTGTTTTAGCTATATGAGCTGAGTGTTGACAAGTTGTTGATTAAAGTATTGCCTCTCTAAAAGCATTATGGATTTTTGTGAAGTACCAATAAACTGCTTGAATGCTACCAGTTATTACTGATAAAGTATAAGAACAGCCAGCTTACATCCAAAAGTTGATAATATCAAAAAGCACTGGATCATATTAAATGTGTTTGGCTGCGACAAAGAGATGGCAGAGAGGGCGCATCTGGAGAATGTGCAGTCCTTTCATATTTACTGGTCATCCAGGGTTGTTGCTGCCCGTAGCCCGTAGCCAATAGCCCCAATAAACACACTGGATGTCGCTTCTTAACAGCCCATAACGTTTGCCGACCCACGTATAGTGCGGTATTTCACAATCAGCGATAAAAGCTAAGCCTTGTGTTCATGTCGTAGCTTACAAAATATGGTCACTGCAGTCTCAATTTAATGATGCCAGTAACCAACGCAATCCCACCTTGTCTCCCGTGTTGACGAGCCGAGCCACGTTCTTGTGGCAGTGTTACGACACAAGAACAGCATTCGGGAGGACGACGGTTCCAATCCCCGTACAGATCTTCAGATTTAGATGTTCTTCGACTTTATTAAATCGCTTATGGCAAACGCCAGAATGGTGCCATTGAAAAGGACACAACCGATTGGCTCCCAGTCTAAGTTTGTGGTCTGTCTATAATGACCTAGTCGTCGACGGGAGGTTAAACCGTAATCTGACTTTCTTGCCTACTGATAGTTCATGTTTTAGATGAATGTACCATAGAAGCATTAGTAGCAAGTTACGCAACTCAGGAACCTATGTTTTTCGTGAAATAAGTAATGATCGCATTAAGAAAACTTGCCTTACGTTTCCACTGATGTAAATCATTTGAGCACTACAGTTATTCCGTAACACTGTCACCCTGACTAAACGAACCTCTTGCGAAACGAGCCGCTCTTCGTTGGTGTTGTATATTTCTTCCATTAATCTCGTCTGGCAAGGGCCCCAGACTGAGAAGCTGCACTCAGGAAACGGTAGATTCTTTCAATGAATTTCAGGTTGGTATCTGTTTTCCAACAATTAATTTTATTTAGTAATGATATTCCTATGACAATCCCTTGGGAAACTCTCGAAATTACTTTTACAGTCGTTTATTTCGTTCTTTTAAAAAGGGAGTGTACGGTTATAGCCTCCAGGAAGTCCTGAATCCAGTCAAAAATCCCGATGTGTTAGTCAGTAAGCTCGTGTTGTGATCACTAACTGATTTTTAGAAACTGTGTGGAATATCTTCCGGATATCAATGAACACAGTATCAAGCTAGGCGCCACTGTCTACGGCACTCTGGACCTCACGATACAACAGAGGTTCGCAAGATCTATGTTTTCAGAATACACGTTCATTATTTTAGATGAGAATTAAGTTCTCGAAAAAGGTCAGAGCGCACGGGTATGAAAGGTCTTTCACATTCACAACTAATTGAAATCAGCAATATAGGTCTATAATTATATGTAGCCATCCGACGATCCTTCTAATAAACTGATAAGACCTGCAGTTCTTTTTTTTACTTTGTTCCTACAGCTACGTACGATAAACTGATGCTACAAACGGAGCAAGTTCTTCTCCATAATCTGTGTAGTATTTTGAATGTTTTTCATTAGGTCGGTATGTCATCTCATTGTTGAGAAATAATTGCCATTTCGACGTGCGAGCGATGATTGGAAAGAGGAACTGTGTTATTATCGCCGCGCGGGGTAGCCGTCTTGTCACGGTTCGTGCCGCTCCCCCCGTCGGAGGTTCGAGTCCTCCTACGGGCATGGGTGTGTGTACTGTCCTTAGCGTAAGTTAGTTTAAATTAGTTTAATTAGTGTGTAAGCCTAGGGACCGATGACCTCAGCAGTTTGGTCCTATAGAACATTACCACAAAAAACTGTATTTCTATCTTCCACATTGAACACCGAATTTCGTGATTCGGCCTTCTCTCTCTCTCTCTCTCTGTTGGCAAATGCCAGCCGCGGTGGCCGATCGGTTCTAGGTGCTTCAGTCCAAAACCGCGTGACTGCTACGGTCGCAGGTTCGAATCCTGCCTCGGGCCTGGATGTGTGTGATGTCCTTAGGTTTGTTAGGTTTAAGTAGTTCTAAGTCTAGGGGACTGATGACCTAAGAAGTTAAGTACCATAGTGCTCAGAGCCATTTGTATTGGTAAATAATTAAAGCTTCTCGTATCGCATATCATACGCACTTTTCTGCTTTGTTCAGCTGTTGTTTGTCAACGAGACTTTGGCTTCGCTGACTGTGAACAAATCCTTTTTGCTTTCGCTGAAATTTTCGATCAGGGCTATTAAACAGCGGTGGGTCTGTCTCATCTTTGCTCGACACAGGTCCAAGGTGTATTATATAACGCATTTGAAGTTTATTCATTTGCACTCCACATCTTTGTTCACAGAGCTTAATACGAGGGTTGATGCTTTAACAGCGGCAACACTACCGTAGAGGTGAAACGCAATGGAACCAAATGTCGCTTATACCAAACGTTAGTTACATACACCAACCTTACATCAGTGCAGCTGGGCTCTTCTTTCCCACATCACGTGCATGCGCAGTTACGAGAAGAACAGATTGCCTTGTACTGGACTGTCTACTGAAGTGATGACATGATGTTATAGAAAAAAGAACACCGTAGCTGGCTAGAAGTTGAATGTGAGGTCGTACTGCACGACACGGTCATCAAGGTCTTCAAGAGGCCTTCGGGGAATCTGCATTGCCTTGCAGAGCACGGGCAAAGGGTGTAGATCGTGACTTTAAGGGGTTAAAGCTACATACGACTTGTACAGACTTTGGAACATTATCCTAATAATCGCATCTGATTATTAAAATTATCTACCTTAAGCATAACTAAGAACGTAAATATATTGAAGAGAATAATGTGCTAGCAAATTCTTCTCCGCACGACAGTGGGAAGAACCCATCTTGAGTAACAAACGAAGCAGAGATTCATTTTCTGAATAACTATTTTGTTCGAAAAGCATATTATGGTATGTACTAAGTGTGTTTACATGCATACGTCTAACGGCCGTGAGCCTTTTTACTGTCTTAAGTATAATCAAGATAGTCTGTAGGTGCATTGCACAGAAAGATATATTTGCGACGACAGTAATTATTCTGTGCAGAATTTACAGATAACCATACCCGGGCCACGCGGCTTTCGTAGCGTGGAACGGCCATTTCTGGATATATTTCTACTAGATTCTAGAAACACGTTACAGAAATGCACGCGATTTCCTGTTAGCGATAGCAGCGACGAACATTTGGCAGTGACAGCGTCTGCAGAGTGCATTGTGTCGGCTATCTCCGGAAATTGCACACACTTCGCTTTACATCAAACTCCTCACGAAGCTCTTAATAGACAATTCAGCAGCGCAATTTGCTCCATGGTGTTTCCTGCAGCTGGGCCCACTGGAAGGAAAAGCGCTGTCTTGCAGCCTTTAGAAGTAACTACATAGCGACCCTTTTTACGTTCATGATAACATCGGAAAGAGTAATTCTTTTTAATGCCTCGATTGTTTGTGGAACAGTAGATGGCGTGCAACGTTTACAGAGTCTTGTTACAACGAGTGTAATGAATACTTCACCCATTTACTGCCTCTAACGACCGCATAGTCAAAGCAGCTTTAAACCTCTTTATTACTTCTTTAAATACTGACGTACCATCCAGCCCTTACATAACCCGCAATGTTGTGCGTGAGGCAATGAGCTAATCTCGTCACATTAACGTCACCAAAGATAGAATTGTGTTGCCTTTTATCTCTAGACATCTGTATCGATACTCTTATCACGCCAGCGAGCTGTATGGTAGATTATGTTTCCCAGTGTACTACATAAGAGGGGTTGAGATAAATTTTTAATTACTAAATCGAAAAATTAAGCTGTGGATATGAAACTTCGTGATGGTGTTACTCGTTTCCCAAATACACTACTCTGCAAGATTTAAGAATGATATAGCTAAAGTCACATATTAAATACTCTCTGGAAACGAATGAGAGCGCAGGAGCGTATTGCTTGAGGACTCCCAGTCGCGGACAGGAACTTTGACGTCACATGACGTGAAATCAAAGTGTCTATACCGACAAATGCAGCTGACCCAGCAATACGACTCAGTTGAAGGAACGTGGAACGACAGTGTCAGTCAACGAGCAGTTGCGGTGAACCGTAGCGGTGTTCTTCATTGCAACATGGCTCGGAGACAATTTGATGGCTTCACACGGTGAAGAATCATCGTGAAACTGGAATAAGGAAGAAGCGTGACGAGTGCAGCCCAGGAGTTTGGTACCGCTCAGAGCATTGTTTCACTTGCACGGGAAGTGTTCCAAACCAGAGTCACTGCTGCCTACCGGAGAGGAGGTGCTTATCCACGGTCCACTACAGCAGCAGGGACCCACGTCAAACAGCGGGTGTAATTGCAGTTACATTGAACAGTGCTGAAGGCACGCAATCTCACGTTCCACGGTGGTACGGTGACTCCATGGTGATGGCCTCTTTGCCGAACGCCCAAAACGTTGTGCTCCGTTCGCACCAACACTCGGCGTCGCCGTTGGCGATGGTCCCAAGAGCACTGCTAATGGGCGAGGTCGAGTGCAATTTTTGGATGAGAACAGATTCAATCTGAGTCGTGATTCTGGACGTACCCTCATATTTCGAGTGGTGGGAACAAGTTATGTACCCAGGAAAATTGTCAAACATGATAGTGATCCAGATGTTATGGTATTGGGAGTCATGATGTTGCACAGGCGTACTGACCTCCAAATCTTTAAACACGATACACTTAACGGTCAGCGATTTTATGAAACTGTACTCCATATGCGTCTTTTCAGGAGTACATTCGTCCTTCAATTTATTTTTGTGGATGACAATGCACGATCGCATCAAACTGCGCAGGTGAAGGAGCTCTGGGAACGACAGGATATTCGGCGAATGGATTGGCCTGCCAGTTTCCCCTACTTAGATCCGATCGAGGACGTGTGGGATGCGTTGTGGAGACCTATTAAAGCACGTCCACATGCACAGACGACTATCCAGCAGCGGCCAGCAGCGCTGGTGGTGCAATGGAACCCCCTATTAGAAGAACTCCTTATCAGCCTTGGGGTCAGCATGAGAGCATATTGCAGAATATGCAACGCCGTCCATCATGATCACAGACAACATTAAGACAATGTCTTGCCTTTTTTTCTTAATGTCCAGAGAATCACCATAAATCACGGTGTTAAAGTATGCATTTTAGAGCACATGTTTACTGATCTTTCTTTCTTGATTTGGTCTATACTACCACTGCTCAAAATACGGAAAGCAAATAGCTTGCAGTAGAAGAGATCTGCTTCACAGTATCGAAGATCAGGAACTGCTCACAGCTCTTAAGATATGCTTTTTAGAGCCCATGTTTACTTCACTTTTTTGTTTGGAATGATCATTCCTGTCATATCCCTGAATATTGACCATCACCTCTGAAACACCCTATATAATTTCCCGATTTCTGATTTTATGTTTAGCTGACAACCCATGAACACTCGTTCATTAAATGCTGCCCGTGGGTATGAAACATATGTATTGTAATATCACTTCATAAGCTCACAAGTGGATGTAGTGAAAATAATTACATTTGTTTCAGGACTTAATCTGAGCTTTTCTGCTCTCTATTATAGCATCTGAATATGGCCCTTGAAGGCCGAAACCTGTTATGATTTTATCATAAAAAGTGACTGAGTCAAAAATAAAAAATAATACCTTACTATAAGTCTGTCATTGTCTCCACAAAGGGAATGTTGTTTTTCTTCCAAAATGTCTCATTACAACTAGAACAGTTGAATGTAAGTGATATTGAATGGTACGAGAGCTTTAAACAAGTAGCACAACAGTTTTTTCTTGACCAATTTCAGTTGAAAAAATGCCGAATTAGTTCTAGGATATAGTGGAATATCCCTGCTTCAGACCCTATAATTTAATGAATTGCCGATAGGTGACGGTGATAAACGTATCCTTCAAAATGGCGTCCGTAATGTAGGCGGGTTCCGAACAGAGAGCAGTCATTGAGTTTTGTTTGGTGGAGAACCAGATCATCTCAGATATTCATAGGCGCTTGCAGAATGGCTGCGGAGACCTGACAATGAACAAAAGCAAGGTGAGTCGTTTGGCGAGGCGTCTGTCATCATGCGGCAAGGTTGTGCGAACCTGTCCGATCTTCCGCGTGCCGTTCCGCCAACCACAGCTGCGACTCTTGCAGTGTTTGAACGTGAAGACTCTCTCGTTCGAGGTGACTTCAGTGTGTTCGTCGTCAAAAAAATGCAATCGAACTTCTCCTACTCCATGACGATGCAACGTCTCACACAAGTCTGCGCACCCAAGAGGAGCTCACAGAACTTCAGTGGACTGTTGTCCATCATCCACCCTCCAGCCCGGATCTCGCACTTCCAGACTTCCATCTGTGTGACCAAACTGAACGATGCACGCCGCGTGAAACAGTACGTTGATGATGCGGAAGTAATTGAACAGCAAGACGCTGACTTCGACGTCGACCATTAGGGTGGTTCCATCTGGGCATACAGACCCTCCCAGTATGTGATGTAAGACAGTCGCATGGTGTATTGGAATCGTGAATAAAACCAACCTGCTTTCAGAAAAAAAATTGTTGCTTTACTTATTGAACGGCCTTCGTAGTTCTGTGGATAACGTCTACCATCCCTTCGAACACAGTTCTTTTTTCTGTATCTGCGATACATTTAGATTAAAAGAGGGGCTAACTCATCTGCCAAGTCTGTACAGAATCTGATAGAGACTCAATCTAGCCCTGGGGCCTCGTCCAATTTTAGCAATTTCACCAGTTTATCAAAGCCACCGAAACTAGTAACTGCCAATTGCACTCATCCTTGTAGTGACGCTATAATTAACCTGATTCAGTACTCTTAGGTCTTCCTTTGAAAAAAAAATTGGAAACGGAGTTCAGCTTTTTTCCTTTTGTTCTCCTACCCAACATTTTGGTTCCTGCGTCATCCATATATGCATGGATATTATGTTTGGTGCAAGTGACAACCTAAATTTATGACCAAAATTTGTTTCGGTTTTGAGAGAGTTGTTTCGATGCCATTCTGTCGATGCAGGTTTCACACATTGGCTTTTGAGAGCCAAACTAATTTTATTTAGTATCTCTTTATTTACAGCCCTATCCTTCGTTTTACACGTGTTGTTCATTAGTCTGAATTTCTTTAGAAAATTATTTACAAAAACTCCATCTCATGAAGGCTACCTCTCATTGTGAAGTGTTCTGCCAGCCCATAGCTATCCAGTGACTGGTCAACTATTATTCTAAGCCAACGGTCCTCCTGTTCAAAGATTAATATTCTGAATGCCACCTGCCCATCACCTGCAAAAGCGTAACTATACCGATCGAGTGTTGATGATTGTCTCCCACAGCGATGACAGTATTATTATGGATCATAAGTATTAGCGAGCAGAGCTTGAAAATTGTCTGTTTCCTATATGTACTGCAATGTATATTCATCACACTACCCTCCTCAGACGAAATAGTCGATGGAGCAAAGATACGCTGACAGGATCGATATTTCCGAAGCAGAAGCTCTTTGGGCACAAGACACACATTCGTTACTTTGTTCTCTTACGGTGGTTATGTAATGTTAAAAACCTTCCAGTTGCGCGGAAACTCCGGCATAACGGTTTGTGTTAGCCAGGACTTCCCTGGTGACCGCCAGACAACGAAACCTCTATTAATCTTATACATGTTCCGTTAAAGGTGTTTGCTCGTTTCTTATATTTGTGTTACTGGTCACAATTAAAGCTACATTCTGGGCGAATTATGATCACAGAAATTCAATTACCGTTTCTAGTAAAGCCGCTGTACAACCCATGTTATGTATCATCAAATAAGTCAACTTCACGTTATGGTCACAGACACGTCCAGACATGGTAGCTCCTTTCTGCCATTCTGCCACTGTCCAAGTCATCCCGCTTTATTACCCTGATTCCCCAAAACGAGTGGAGAACACACTTCACTTCACTGCCCTGACACGTCAGTGGTGGAGCGTCACATCACTGCCTGGTATCGTTTCTAAACCATCCACAGCACTTCAAAAATAAACATCGTAATTTTTAAGAGGGTGCCTAATATTTTGTCCGGTAGACTTAGAAAGAGAATGAATACCTCGCGGTACACATTCGACAGAAACACACAATATTTTCGCTTTTGATAGATAGGAAAGGATTCCTGAACAATTTAAGATGACCGCAGCTGTTAGAGCGCATTTTAAGCCTACAATTTCTCTGAATTAACATATTTTCGAAGCTATTTTAGTGAATCCTTCAAAATTCTCTGTGATATCACATAGCATGCAAATTACCGTTGGCCACCAAAATGTAGTTAATTCAAATACTATCTTTGGCACAAAACGATATGCAGGTTAGTAATGACTTCACCCCACCCTGGTAGTCAATAATTGAGTGACATCAATAATTAAGTGAAAGCAAACAGAAAAAGGTCATAACATAAAGGGATTGATAAGCGGATGGAACAGATTACTTGGAGGATTAAATCATGGATTTTTCCTTTTGTTACAGCACATTTTCTACATAAAAACACGATCTAAGGGCTGATTTGACTGGGCATGGACACGACTCACGTTAAGGAGAAGGCGGGCGGAAGGAATAATCTCATTATTCTTCGTATTCATTTGTCGTGTGGTGATCTCAGCTGCAGACGCTGGGACTAAGGGGCACATTGCGTCGGCGTTGTGTGGTGAGTCGGCCGCCCTTTTCGGTGTCTCACGGCTTTACCACGAGGCCCACGTACGGTCTCCGCGCTTACTGCTCGCTGTGTGTTGCCATAGCCGAAGCAACGATATCACGGACTCGGGAGGCGAATAATAGGCAAGGAATAGCAGTGCTCACGAGAGTGCTTCACTCCCAAGCATTGCACCGCACCCGGCAACCGAGCGGTTCTAGGCGCTTCAGTCTGGAACCGCGCGACCACTACGGTCGCAGGTTCGAATCCTGCCTCGGACATGTCTGTTTGTGATGTTCTTAGGTTAGTTAGGTTTAAGTAGTTCTACGTTCTTGGGGACTGATGATCTCAGCTGTTAAGTCACACAGTGCTCAGAGCCATTTGAACCATTTTGAACTGCACCGCAAGGATTCATCAATTTAACATGGAACAGGAAAATAATCACAAAGTGACGATGAACATTAGAATGGTAGTAAGTATCAGATTCAGTCAGCAGATTAAGTAGGCAATGGATGAAAGAGTTTCCATGTCCTCTTGCTTCCGCGCTCTTTACTTCCTATCACTCAGCTTAGCTTACAAACGCCTCGAATTTTTTCTCCTCTCGGTGTTAGCATGGGTACACTAAGTTTGCAATGTCACCTAATGACTAATTGTCATCTCGTGACCACGCGTCCCAATGCAGGCTGGACATTTCCTATCTTGCGTGGGCTTGTGTGTGACTCGGGAACTGACCTCTTTCTCACGTGTTCACTGTCGATGCTGTTCTCAGCGTTGGGCGTACATTGTCCCTATTGTTTTCTGCATTCCTTAGTTGCTGTGAAAGCAGTCACACAACATTCCTTTTTAACAGCTCTCTCTGCATGCGGCCTGGACAGTCTTATGTTTGTGCTTCGTCTAAGAATTTGCTGGCGTTAGTGATCTATAAGGAAACATCTGTCCAGCAAACATGTTTTAAGGTTTATAATTTATATAAAGAACAGCTACCAGCCACATGTGGCTGATAGCTGTTCTTTATATAAATTATAAACCTTAAGTACAACAGCCACGTTTCTCAACATGTCGACTTTCGACAAAATAGCGTTAAACATGTTTTAGCAGGCTGACTTCTTCTGCAATTCCACAGCTCCACGCGCCTCCCTGTGCGACCTCCTGGCGCTTTGTGTCTTCACTCCATCCCAGAACCTGGAGGGTCCACCAACTATTAGCACGTTTCTCGATTTTTAAGGCAGGCCTAAGTTGCTGCTGCCAGCCATGAGTTTCATACTCCTCCACGTGTGCATTCTTGACGCTTTTGTGTCTATGATTTATCTTGGCGCCTGCAGGGGTCCACGAATTACCGGCATTGTGCGCCAGACCTTTTGCAAGGTGTTCATTCTTATGCACGCTGAGGTCATCCGCCAGGCTACAGCCTGTGTGGTTGCAGAGTGTTCCTTATGTCCACGTCTCTGGTGCTCGCTATATGAGGGCTAACTTTCCCTCATCTTGGACTGCTAGTGCTGTAAGTCTGCGAGAGTGGTCGCCGGCAAAGCTAGTGTGAAAGGGTGGGACAATGTGAGGGCTACCAACACCAGTCTCAGCATTTTCGAGGTACGGATGGTAAAGATAGCGAAGCGGCAATTTCTTACACGTGCTATGGCGGGAGGATTAAAATGTATCAGAAAATTTAACTACTTACCAACTTCTCGCTATTAGCTTTATTAACTTAGTGCGAATGGTCATTGCGACGAAACGGATAGTAGCTACAGAACGAGTTCGTCCGAAACAATCCAGTAAGATAATGTACATTTTTATCATCGAAAAAGGCTATGTGCAAACTTGTGCACTGTAGGAGAAGCAGTTCAAAACAACCGGCAGAAAGGGGAAATGTGGTACTGCGAACGGAAACCGATTATCAGATTATCATACGTCACGGAGTAAAGAATCAAATTATATACTCACAAAAAGGAAAAAGAAGAAATAATTTTTTTTGCAGATCATGCGGGAACAAAAATATATTTTCGAGCAAGTGTTTCAGCACTGTTTTACGGTTTTACCCCCAGGTCTCCCACAGAAGATGGATACGGGAACTGTAAAGATTAGTTATTTTTTCATTGTTTTCCTGTTGCTAATAGTGCTGAAAACCTAAATATGTGTTATTTAAGATTTCCTAAAAATTTTGTGGAATATCTTGGTATTCACTACGCCGACAATTACTACTGCTCCTACAAGGTATCGTTGCGAGGTTGCAAGAAGTCCTTTGAGTGAACATAACAAGAGGAAGCTAAGGTTGATACCACGAGTATTCTTATTTTAATATAGGGATGTAATCAAAAGCTAGAATGAACCTTGGGTTTTAGACTTTGCGTAACTCGTTAGGAAGATATCAGAGCCCTAGTGTACAATCCACGATCGTCCTCCAGGTTCAGTTAGGGTGGCCCCATGGCAGTGTCGGAATGGTTTACGGTTACCACTGACGTCGACACATAGGCCCTGGAACTTAAAGCAGAGGCTTTGACCATTCTACGAAAATGTAAGGTGCTAATTTCTTTGCCTACACTATCAAGTTCACCATTGGAAGGTTCGGCTTAATAGTGCAGGCGTGCTTTACACTGTAGAAGCTGCTATTCTTGTAGTGTGCTGTGACGTATAAATAGATTGGTAGTTCGATAGTTAGCCACGAGCGGGTCACTTGCCTTGTAATGAAGTTCAATAAACATATTAGTTAAGAGCAAAAGCGATACTGTCACCCATCGATGGTAGCAAAGTCATCAGTCCGAAGATTGTTTTGAACATAATATTGCTTTACCAGGTATGGTCCTGTTGGAGGCGGTACTCCGCCCACCAGAAACGCCTGTCCGGTTTGGTACTATTTATTTTGAACATAATATTGCTTTACCAAGTATGGTCCTGTTGAAGGCGGTACTCCGCCCACCAGAAACGCCTGTCCGGTTTGGTACTATTTATTTTACAATTAATTTTATCTTGTTTTTAAATAATAATATCAATCGACTCGTAATTTTATGGAAAATCCGAATCTGCAACAGGAAATGTAAATTGTATTTTATTTAACATTCTATCTTTGTCAGGAAACTGGCTAGGGCTGCATTCGTTTCTTCTGCATGCGTTGCGGTTGGTTAGAGAAAGGTCTTTGCTCTGCAGGTATTTGCGTTGATTGAATTCGGTATGATTGTTGTAATTAGGTGAGAACCCCTTTTATTCCCTGATGTATTGGAATCGTCAAGCTACTTCTTTCCACTGTGACGCAGACGCTTAGAGTGAAATGCCACTCATGAGTCAGTATGTAATATCAACTCAGGACCCTTGGCGATGGGAAACAGTTACTCGGCGAATCGACCGCGCGTGAAACACTACGGCGCGGCATTATGTGAGGTTTACTAATCGGAATACCACTTATCACTGTATCAGAGCATTTATGTTTTAGGTCCCTCCGTAGAAGAAGCATGCTGAGTAATAATACCGGTATTTTGTTACTTATTATTTAAGAAAAGTAAAAGTTCTTGCCGAATGGTTGTGACATTCAGTAATGTTTGCTGAATAAGTTTCTGTCTTCTGGTGTCTGTCCTGCAGGTAAGTGAATTAAAGAACAAAGGAAACACACTGAGAGTCAATTTGAACAACTCACTATCAAGACAAGCCTCTTTAATATACGAATACTTAAATACTCTTTGAACTGTCAATCATATGAGATCAAATGAGAAAATGGTTAAGATGATGTAAACACCGCACAAAAAGAAATCTCATTCTGCTAACACAATAGATATCTCATTAGAAAAAATACGTAATTCGGATACAGTAGACACACATTGAATCAAAGCATATATTTGCTAACATTTTCAGCGAATGGCTCGCAAGTGTTATAAGAATGTCCCTGTTGTTAATGGTCTAGCTCTTATCCAGACGGTATGACACTTCCGAACATATGTAAATACGACTCACCAGCCTCATTTTCGTATACAGGAGAGGGTACACACGCCTAAGCGATCGTTGTCCTAAACTCGTACACTAGAAGCAAATTTTTCGTAATCGTTATGGGCATCAGAACGTTCCGTTCTACTTTTTCGAGGAGAATTTAAAGTAGACGTGTACTAAAATAAGTTTGTCCATAAATGAAACCAAGCATAGTATCTGTTAAATCTACATATACACTCCACAATCCGTGGAAGAGTGAATGGGAGAGCGTATTTCGCATTATTGTTACCTGTCTCCCTCCTTTCGTATTCGCGTATGGAGCGAGGATTGTACAAATAACAACCTGTCTGCCTCCTTACCCACGCATATCTCTGTTATTCTCTTCTCATGACCCTACGGAAAATATGCAACGGAGGAAGTGGGGATTGTGCCGCCTGTCACGAATACCGGGTGTCGAAATTTACCTAACAGCGTTTCCAGACAACTAAGTTACCTCTTTCCCAAAATTTCCTAAGCACCGCTACCGCACTTTTGAAGGGATATAGCGACTTGTGTCAATCCTCTGGTGTTTGCAACCAGCGCTCTGGAACAGACCACACCAGAGTTCTGTATGTGATTTCCGTAACAAGTGATGAGCGCTTTCCTTGAAACCCCTCAATAAATCTAAGTCTTCTATTTGTTTTCGCAAATGCGTATAATTCTATCTCATTTCGCTCTATAGTGTCATTAATAAGATGTGGTAGGCTTCAGAACTGTACTACGAATAACATTCATTCTCATTTTTATGACAGTTATCGTAAAATTTCATTATTTAACGAGAGATGTCATTTATTTCACAAAACAGAAATAGTGTCAACACCACTTTTATTTTACAGTCTTTTAACCATCTGGCGGCGATACTTAGCACCATTAGCGAATAAAGTGACGTTGCCGCTGCCTATCTAGTAAATTTTAGATGAATATCGCAAATATTGCCAGTCGTTTCATGTTTTCTTGAGACTCTAACTAAATTTGACGGCCAGTAGAATGTACTAGATTCCATGCTTCAAAATTCCTTTGAGCAGTTGCTTTTTTGAAAATAAAATATTATTGTATTTTTTTACCAGGCAGTACTGCTATAGAATGTAGAACGCCATTAGAAGACCTAGGGAGATGAAATCTACCTGTTCAACAGCGTCTTCCATTTTCATTATACAGCATATGATAAAAAAGTCTCAATTCTCACGATTAGTCTTTCCTGAATTCGTGCTGATACTTTGATAGAAATTTGTTTTCCTCGAAGAATATTTTATTTCATACTTGAGACGGTCGTAAGGGATATTACTCTGCGAATACGTACCTTCATATGTCCGTTAAAGGCCTGTGACTTGCCTTCTTTTCCAGTTACATGGTACTATGCGCTGTGTGAGCTATTCTCGACAAAATTTAATGTAAGCTTAAAAAAGGATTAATTCCACAGCACATTCAGTGTAAAATCTGTTATTAAGCTCGTCTTACACTGTCACCACTTTCACTTCCATTAGCTGCAATCGTTTTCTCAATAACGTACGTGGTTATTTCAGCTTTATCTGTTTGTGAACTTACTTGGTGATGAGTTGACGGTATTCTCATGGATGTGTACGTTTTTAAAAGTACACTCATGCTCAGAAAAAACAGAACACTTTGGACGACTAGACATAGGACGTTCCTATTCTCAGGACATGTACATTAGTATGTTCTGCAGAAATAATTAACATTTGAACCACGTCAACCCGTGGGTTCAAGGTCAACACTGATATCGCGGCGCAACATCTCCTACCAGTAAACTGTGCCTGCGGCTCTCGTTGTCGGTATAAACTGAAGATAATGGATCAGTGTGACTTGCAGACGTGCAGGATGCGTCGCAGACGTTTGCGCGAACCGTACGGTCAAATCAGTGAGTTTGAAAAAAGGGCGCATGAGAGAATATAATGCATCCATACAGGAAATTGCTGCTCATGTGGGACGGATTTCAGTAATTGTATATATAAGTTTGGATGTAGCTGTATTGCATTGATGCACTGGTGGATATTGTGTGGTATGACTCCTGTAGTTGATAGTATAATTGGTATAACGTCAACTTTATCCTGATGCCACATGTCCTTGACTTCCTCAGCCAGTTGGATGTATTTTTCAATTTTTTCTCCTGTTTTCTTTTGTATATTTGTTGTATTGGGTATGGATATTTCGATTAGTTGTGTTAATTTCTTCTTTTTATTGGTGAGTATGATGTCAGGTTTGTTATGTGGTGTTGTTTTATCTGTTATAATGGTTCTGTTCCAGTATAATTTGTATTTATCATTCTCCAGTACATTTTGTGGTGCATACTTGTATGTGGGAACGTGTTGTTTTGTAAGTTTATGTTGTAAGGCAAGCTGTTGATGTATTATTTTTGCTACATTGTCATGTCTTCTGGGGTATTCTGTATTTGCTAGTATTGTACACCCGCTTGTGATGTGATCTACTGTTTCTATTTGTTGTTTGCAAAATCTGCATTTATCTGTTGTGGTATTGGGATCTTTAATAATATGCTTACTGTAATATCTGGTGTTTATTGTTTGATCCTGTATTGCAAAATCCGTCTCATTGTACAGGGTGTTTCAAAAATGACTGGTATATTTGAAACGGCAATAAAAACTAAACGAGCAGCGATAGAAATACACCGTTTGTTGCAATATGCTTGGAACAACAGTACATTTTCAGGCAGACAAACTTTCGAAATTACAGTAGTTACAATTTTCAACAACAGATGGGGCTGCGGTCTGGGAAACTCTATAGTACGATATTTTCCACGTATCCACCATGCGTAGCAATAATATGGCGTAGTCTCTGAATGAAATTACCCGAAACCTTTGACAACGTGTCTGGCGGAATGGCTTCACATGCAGATGAGATGTACTGCTTCAGCTATTCAATTGTTTCTGGATTCTGGCGGTACACCTGGTCTTTCAAGTGTCTCCACAGAAAGAAGTCACAGGGGTTCATGTCTGGCTGATAGGGAGGCCAATCCACGCCGCCTCCTGTATATTTCGGATAGCCCAAAGCAATCACACGATCATCGAAATATTCATTCAGGAAATTAAAGACGTCGGCCGTGCGATGTGGCCGGGCACCATCTTGCATAAACCACGAGGTGTTCGCAGTGTCGTCTAAGGCAGTTTGTACCGCCACAAATTCACGAAGAATGTCCAGATAGCGTGATGCAGTAATCGTTTCGGATCTGAAAAATGGGCCAATGATTCCTTTGGAAGAAATGGCGGCCCAGACCAGTACTTTTTGAGGATGCAGGGACGATGGGACTGCAACACGGGGCTTTTCGGTTCCCCATATGCGCCAGTTCTGTTTATTGACGAAGCCGTCCAGGTAAAAATAAGCTTCGTCAGTAAACCAAATGCTGCCCACATGCATATCGCCGTCATCAATCCTGTGCACTATATCGTTAGCGAATGTCTCTCGTGCAGCAATGGTAGCGGCGCTGAGGGGTTGCCGCGTTTGAATTTTGTATGGATAGAGGTGTAAACTCTGGCGCATGAGACGATACGTGGACGTTGGCGTCATTTGGACCGCAGCTGCAACACGGCGATCGGAAACCCGAGGCCGCTGTTGGATCACCTGCTGCACTAGCTGCGCGTTGCCCTCTGTGGTTGCCGTACGCGGTCGCCCTTTCTTTCCAGCTCGTTCATCCGTCACGTTCCCAGTCCATTGAAATTTTTCAAACGGATCCTTTATTGTATCGCTTTTCGGTCCTTTGGTTACGTTAAACCTCCGTTGAAAACTTCGTCTTGTTGCAACAACACTGTGTTCTAGGCGGTGGAATTCCAACACCAGAAAAATCCTCTGTTCTAAGGAATAAACCATGTTGTCTACAGCACACTTGCACGTTGTGAACAGCACACGCTTACAGCAGAAAGACGACGTACAGAATGGCGCACCCACAGACTGTGTTGTCTTCTATATCTTTCACATCACTTGCAGCGCCATCTGTTGTTGAAAATTGTAACTACTGTAATTTCGAAAGTTTGTCCGCCTGAAAATGTACTGTTGTCCCAAGCATATTGCAACAAACGGTGTATTTCTATCGCTGCTCGTTTAGTTTTTATTGCCGTTTCAAATATACCGGTCATTTTTGAAACACCCTGTATATATTGCCTTTTCTTAGCCATGTGTTGGATGGGTCTTGATCAATGTGTGGCTGTGTTAGATGATACGGGTGCTTGCCATGTAGTGTTTTCTTTTTCCAATTTACTTTCTTCGTATCTGTTGATGTTATGTGATCTAAAGGGTTGTATAAGTGGTTATGAAATTGCAGTGGTGTAGCCGATGTATTTATATGAGTGATTGCTTTGTGTATTTTGCTAGTTTCTGCTTGTTCTAGAAAGAATTTTCTTAAATTGTCTACCTGTCCATAATGTAGGTTTTTTATGTCGACAAATCCCGTTCCTCCTTCCTTTCTGCTTAATGTGAATCTTTCAGTTGCTGAATGTATGTGATGTATTCTGTATTTGTGGCATTGTGATCGTGTAAGTGTATTGAGTGCTTCTAGGTCTGTGTTACTCCATTTCACTACTCCAGATGAGTAGGTCAATATTGGTATAGCATAAGTATTTATAGCTTTTGTCTTGTTTCTTGTTGTCAATTCTACTTTCAGTATTTTTGTTACTCTTTGTCTATATTTTTCTTTTAGTTCTTCTTTAATATTTGGGTTATCTATTCCTATTTTTGTCTGTATCCTAGATATTTATAGGCATCAGTTTTTTCCACCGCTTCTATGCAGTCGCTGTGGTTATCCAATATGTAATCTTCCTGTTTAGTGTGTTTTCCCTTGACTGTGCTATTTTTCTTACATTTGTCTGTTCCAAAAGCCATATTTATATCATTGCTGAATACTTCTGTTATCTTTGGTAATTGGTTTAGTTGTTGATCTGTTGCTGCCAGTAGTTTTAGCTCATCCATGTATAGCAAATGTGTGATTTTGTGTGGGTATGTTCCAGTAATATTGTATCCATAATTTGTATTATTTGGCATGTTGGATAGTGGGTTCAGAGCAAGGCAGAACCAGAATGCACTTAATGAGTCTCCTTGGTATATTCCACACTTAATCTGTATTGGCTGTGATGTGATATTATTTGAATTTGTTTGGATATTAAGTGTGGTTTTCCAATTTTTCATTACTATGTTTAGGAACTGTATCAATTTAGGATCTACTTTGTATATTTCCAATATTTGTAGTAACCATGAGTGGGGTACACTTTCAAAAGCTTTTTGGTAATGAATGTATGCGTAGTGTAGCGACCTTTGTTTAGTTTTAGCTTGATATGTCACCTCTGCATCTATTATCAGTTGCTCTTTACATCCTCGTGCTCCTTTGCAGCAGCCTTTTTGTTCTTCATTTATAATTTTGTTCTGTGTTGTATGTGTCATTAATTTCTGTGTAATGACTGAAGTTAATATTTTGTATATTGTTGGCAGGCATGTTATGGGGCGATATTTAGCTGGGTTTGCTGTGTCTGCTTGATCTTTAGGTTTCAGATAAGTTATTCCATGTGTAGGTGTATCAGGGAATGTGTATGGGTCTGCAAAGTAACTGTTAAAAAATTTAGTTAGATGTGAATGTGTTGAGGTGAACTTATTTAGCCAGAAATTTGCTATTTTATCTTTTCCAGGGTCTTGCTAATTGTGAGTAGAATTAATTGCTTGGGTGACTTCATGTCGCAAAATTATCACTTCTGGCATTTGTGGTATCATCTTGTATGTATCTGTTTCTGCTTGTATCCACCGTGCATGCCTGTTATGTTGTACCGGGTTTGACCATATGTTGCTCGAGAAGTGTTCCATGTCAGTTATGTTTGGTGGATTGTCTATTTTAATGTGTGTGTTATCTATTGTCTGGTAATATTTCTTTTGGTTTGTGTTGAATGTTTGGTTTTGTTTCCTTCTATTTTCACTTATTTTGTATCTTCTAAGTCGTTTGGCCAATGCTTGTAATCTCTGCTTCTTTTCATCTAATTGCTCTATCACTTCTTGTTGTGAGATTTTACCTAACCTTCTTGGTTTTTTTCTGACATTTCATTTCCTATAAATTGTGTTAGCTGTCCGATGTCTTTTCTCAGTTTTTCTATTCTGATCTGTAGCCTGTGTTGCCATGCTGGTTTTGTGGGTTTCTTCTGTGTTGGTTGGTTCTGATCTCTGCCTAGTGTGTATATTTAGTGTAGTGAGTGCTCCTATATAAACCAGTAGTTGTAACTCTTCCATAGTTGTGTTTTCATTTATTTTGTTGTGTATGATTGTGTTGATAGTTTGTATTGTTGTTTCGACTTGTGGGTTATTTGGCGGTCTATGCAAGAATGGTCTAATGTCTGTATTTGTGTCTTTGTATTCTATATATGTCAGCTGAAATTTTTCTTCTATATCTAACATGTGTGTTACTTCGAGTTCTATTTGTGCTTGTTCTGGTGGCTGTCTTAAGATTTCGTTTTCCTCTGATTGTTTAATTGATGCGTGTTGTTCGTTGTTTCTTTGCTCTGGGATGTTTGAGTCCATTGCTGTATTTTCTTCTTCTTCTGATTGCACATTATTTTGTTCCAGTATTTGTTGTACTTGTTGTTTGATATTTTCTAATTCTGACTGGGATATCCTGTTATTATTTATTACTACACGGATCTGACCAGCTAGTAGTTGTTCTGTTAAAAATTTTAATTCTGGGTATCTGATAATAAATGTTGTGTATACTTGTGATCTGTATCCAGTTGTGTTGGTTCCTAGATTTGTTGCTTGGTAATAACAGAACATGAGGTGTCGATTAACTTCATCTGACCATCTCAAACTCTGTCTTTGTTTTCCTTCTAGGGTGGTTGCAGGAAGCATATCCTGCAAAACACCTCTATTTGGATTTAAATCATTTTCCAGTTGGCCAGCAGTGTCGTTACCATTGTGGGCGGGCATAGGGTTCAAACGTCGTCCCCGACCATGACGGCGCTTGTCCGAGGCTTCTTTAGTTCTGTCCTGAACCAACTAATCACACTAAAAGGGGGGTTAGCCCTATTAGTGGTTTGTTCTTTTCGTCGCCTTTTACGACTGGCAGAACATACCGGAGGCCTATTCTTTTCCCGGGCCTCCACGGGGTTTATTATTATTATTATTATTATTATAACCATTATTATTATTCACTCCTATTGGACGCTTCTGCGTTGTGAAATGCGTATGTCGCGTTTTGAGTGAAATGATTTCGTCTCTATAAGTGTGACCAGAGTGCTCCCATTGTTTTTGAAGATGATAGATCCCGGTTCTAAGACACAGCTTACTCCTCTGGAATTACAACAACACAACAGCAACAACACATGCTCTCACGCTATGAGGCACTGCGATTAGATTAAGGATACGTTCGAGGAGACGAGTTGATGGTATGGTGATCAAGAAGTATACGTCACTATCACGTAAACTGATTCTTCCGTCGCAACTTGGTGGAGCCTGTGTTACTATTGCACCGTCGAAGATGAGATTTACTCTGCGTTTGCACTTCACTATCCACGTGTAATACCTATTTCAGTGTTGTTCATAAGTACTGTGTTTTCACTGATAATTTTGTTGATGGCCCTGTAAGCCGAAATCCGATTAAGTGAACAAATTATTGCCGTAGAACATTCACAATGTTGCGCTTTTCATTTGTAATTCTACGTCACTATCATTTCCCTTGATGCCGAATAACAAGGCAGGCCACGACGTTGGGATTACAGATTTACTAAAGACTTTGTGAGCCTTTAGTAGGCCATTAAAACAACATAATGCGCAAGTAGTAAGGCGCATTACTCTGGAAATTCCGAGAAAATCCCTAGAGAAGTTTTACGCGACTGTGATGTGGCTTATATATCTGTGCGTAGATATCAAATGTTAGAATTCATGGTGGTCAAGTGATTTGCGTTCGAGATACGTACAGATAAACGCGTATCAGTCGACGGTTCGATTTCCGCTCCAACTTAATTATTAATCTGTTTTTTTTTCATCACTTGTCATTTTATTTAATTTGTACATCATCTGAGAGAAATAAAAAAGGCCACTTACATTTGTATGTAGTTTCAGTTTATTTTCTCCATATCTGCATGACAAATAACATCCGGCAACGTGTGATATTGAGACCTCATCCGACAAGTCGAAGTTTGACTTATTCTTGCCAAGCCTGTCCCTTGACCTTGAAACTTTAATTACAAAATAGTAAATAGTCAAGTAACATAAGAAATACACTACAAAATTCATGAAAACGCACGCGCTTTCTTTTATTATATTACTTCTCGAATGTCATAAATTAAATATTGTGACCAGTGATGAAAAGAAAACGTAGATTGTAAAGTAAGCAGCAGCAGGATTCGAACTGTAACATCGTGCACCACCTGCTTGCTTAGCGCGAACGCTAACTACTCCTCTTTCTTTCTTTTTTTTCTTCTTTTTTTTGCCCCTTGGGAGTATAGAAGGGATTACACCGCTACTTTTGCCCTCAATAAAAAAACAAACCACTACTCCAGGCGTTGGCCCATATCTAATCCCACTCCCAGTACAACTCACCTAGAGCTATGAGTGGGCGAGAAAGGATAAAGGAAAGGAAACCACAAGGGTCATGAAAATTACGAAATTAGTTTTTTTCGTTTAATATATTTTTATTTATTTTTCATGTTTTTTACTTTTTATTTTTCGTGTTTTTTGGCTTACATTAACCTAGCACAGACTTATGGCCAGAGCTATAATGATAATGGATCGTGTAGCCACAGATGTTGTAACGTCCGACCATCTTGTGTCGCGATGCGCACAGCCGTGTAAATATTTTCACGTCGCAGTTGAACAACGTGATTGGTCGATAATCATGGGCGCTCGATCGCCCGTTCGGTTTGTGAACGAATCTAATGATGCCCTCGAGAAAGGTGTTAGGGACCACTGTCATCGGGGACATCAGCTCTTGTGCGATGGTCTCCATTTGGAAGCCAACAAAGAGTTAAAGCTTTTGTAAAATTCGATGGGGATACCATCGGGCTCTGGGGATCTGATATCAGATCTGGGCTTGACAGCATCGAGTACTTCGTCTGTTGTCATGTTTTCTCGGAGTTCATGCACTTTCTCCACCGGGAGAGTGCTCATAGTAAGTTCGACGGAATGTGGTACAGCTGCAAACAATCTGGCGCAATGATTTCGGAGAGCATGGCCGATGATTTGTTGTGTCTCATACCAGTGGCCTTCCGCATCAGTGAGGACGAGGATCAGAGTTCTGCGTCGTCGTGTCTTTCCTGGAAGATGTGGTACATCGATGGATGTTTTTGAGGTATACGACTAGAAGTACGAGATCGGACTACAGTGCATTCTAGGTGACGGTGCATGATTGTGGAGATCTGCGCCATTGTTCGGTGTACCACTGTCTTCCTGGCTGGCGAAAAAGGCATCGTCGCACAATCACGAAGAATGTAATAATAAAAGTGCAAGGTATCAGTACACCATACCTTGGCTTGCTTACTACATGTCATCAGTGTTTTACAGAGAGTCGGCTTTGCACAGAAGAACCACCAAGATAGGGTAGAGTCACAGGCGTCACGATGACGCCAGCATCGTGCCCATGCATCCTCGACCATACGGCGACAGTATAGGGAGGTCAGGTGAGGACATTGAATTTCCACAGACGCTGTCAGGCGATAGCGACGTCGCAGACGTATGTTTCATGGTCTGAAAAGGTGACAGGCAACCCTTCTTCATGGCAAGTGCCATTAACACGACGGTGGGTTACATAGATGCAGTCTATGCAACTTGATGCGGTGTAAAATGTGTAATCCAGTTGGGTTCCATGGAGCTTTGTCCAGATGTCAGTGAGTCGCAGGCGATCGATGACCATTGAGAGAGACGTACAAGATGTATGCATTGGGAGTTGGTCAACGGGCCCTTCTGTCGAGTCCCCACTGAGCACCAAATCGTCTTGTGGGCCTGTGAAGAGCAGTGTGACCTCCTTGGCGAAGAATTTATGTTGGTCATGACTCCGGCTAGAGCCAGACGGTATGTAGATGTTAATGATATGCACGCCAAAGAGGTTGAGGGCCATGGGGAGATATTCAGCATCCTCTACAAGGAGCCCGTCGCGTAGAAGAATGGCGATACAACAGCCAGTGTCGGAGGTGTGCGAAACATAGGCTCTGTACCCTGTGGGCAGTTGAAAGTCAGCAACTAACACCTCCTGTAGAAGTGCAGTATCAACATCTGCAGAGTATATGGTGTCTCAGAACATGGCCAGTTTGTGAGGGGCTCGATGGTGGCAACGTTCTTTGTGGCGACACGATATTGCTGTGTATGGTCGATTGCAGTCGATGCAGAATATATGATGGAAGCATATTGCGGGTGTAGATCCGACTTGTCTGCCACAGTGGTCATGACTACTGGAAAGACGCCGATCAGGAGCCTCCATGAGATGCTCTCACTCAGACACGCCAGTGGTCTGATCTGCTCCTCCTTCAATGTCATCGACCCAGGATGCTGACGTCGAATACATAACAGTCAATTTCTGTTGGAGTGGGGGAAGCAGGCACTGCAACAATAGCTGTGGGGGATCTGTCGTTCTCATGTGCTGTAAACATTTAAGTTCGTGTTCTGGACTGAGAGAGGATTCGTCACAGGAGGGGCATCAGGGGTGGTTGCACCTTGTGACTGTACGCAATATGGAAGGTGACCATCAGACATCCAATCGTCGTTTCACGAGGCCATTTGAAGGAGGGCGTCATCAGAGGGTGTTTCTCAGCGTTTCTTGAGCTTCCTGGGCGACCGCTGTTTTCTAATGTGTTATTCCAAATGAGAATGTAGTCGCTCATCATATGACGCTATACCCATCTGTATATAGCCAGCAGTTGGCACGACATCTAGTTCGACGTATGTGGTTCGAGCAGGGTCGTCCATCATGGTCGAGAGACTGGATGGTCCCGGTGCGAGCACTAGGAGTGATGCCAAGCTGGTCTCGTTGGCATGTTATGGTGCGGTGGGTGGCGTTGACGAGGCTTCAAGTGTAACCTGAAGTGGCGTGGCAGTGTTCTGTGCTACCGTCCCACAGGTGACGGGTATGGACGCGAACGTTGATGGTGGAGTCACCTCATCCAGTGGTGTCTGTATCAAACGTCGGCGTAAACATTCAGACCGGACATCTACATCTACATTTATGTGATTACTCTGCTGTTCACAGTAAAGTGCCCGGCAGAGGGTTCAATGCACCACCTTCAAGCTGTCTCTCTACAATTCCACTCTCAAACGGCGCGCGAGAAAAACGAGCACTTAAGTTTTTCTGTGCGAGCTCTGATTTCTCTTATTTTATCGTGATGATCGTTTCTCCCTATGTAGGTGGGTGCCAACAGAACGTTTTCGCAATCTGAGGAGAAAACTGGTGATTGAAATTTCATGAGAAGATCCTATCGCAACAAAAAACGCCTTTGTTTTAACGATTGCCACTCGAATTCATGTATCATGTCCGTGACACTATCTCCCCTATTTCGTGATAATACAAAGAGAGCTGCCCTTCGTTGAATTTTTTTCGATTTCATCCGTCAGTCCTACCTGATGCGGATCCCACACCACCCATCAATGCTCCAGAATACTCCAGAATACCAGCGCGGTGTGAACAGTCTCTTTACTAGACCTGTTGCACCTTATAAGTGTTCTGCCAATGAATCGCAGTCTTTGGTTTTGCTCTCCCCGCAACATTATCTATGTGATCGTTGTAATTTAGGTTATTTGTAATTGTAATCCCTAAGTATTTAGCAGAATTTACAGTCTTCAGGTTTGTGTGACTTATCGCATAATCTACATTTAGCGGATTTTTTTTAGTACTCATGTGAGTAACTTCACACTTCTCTTTATTCAGGGTCAATTGCCACTTTTCGCACCATACAGATATCTTATATGAATTATTTTGCAATTCGTTTTGGTCATCTGATGATTTTACAAGACGGTAAATGACAGCATCATCTGCAAACAATCTAACACGGCTGCTAAGATTGTCTTTTATAACATTAATATAGATCAGGAGCAATAGAGGGCCTGTAACACTTCCTTGGGGAATGCCGGATATTACATCTGTTTTATTCTATGACTTTCTGTCTTTTACTACGAACTTTGACCTTCCTGACGGGTAATCACGAATCCAGTCGCACAACTGAGCGATATTCCATAAGCACGCAGTTTGGGTAGAAGGCTTTTCTTTGGAACGGTGTCGAAATCCTTCTCGAAATTTAAAAATATGGGATCAGTTTAACATTTCCTGTCGATATCACTCATTACTTTATGAGTGTAAAGAGCTAGATGTGTTTCATAAGAAACATGTTTTCTGAATCCACGCTGACTGTGTGTCAATAAACCGTTGTCTTAGAGGTAATACATAATCTTCGAACACAGTATATGTTCCAAAACCCTTCTGCAAATAGACATTAGGGATATGGGCTTGTAATTCAGTGGATTACTCGTATTTCCCTTTTCAGGTATTTGTGTTACTTCAGCAATTTTCCAGTCTTTAGGTACTGTAATCACGGGCTACTTTGATCCACTTTTGAACAATTTCATACGATTTACCCTTCAAACAAATAGTTTTTTGTACAACTATATCTTAGATGCTGCACACTTTTTCACCTAAAATTTTTTTATGTTTTTTTTATTTTTTTTATTTTGGGCCAATGTTACCCTAAGGATAGGGTAACTTTGGCCAAGGTAGTTTTTCAATAGAAAAAGCGTGGTATAAAGGCAAGTGACAAAGATAGACCTGGGTATTTAAAAACACGCATTACTTAATGATTATAGTAATATTTTACACCAAGTTAAAAATACATAAGTAAGTCAAAGTGTAATAAAAAGTTTTAAAAAAGTTTAAGTTCTTTCAAAAAAGAAATTTTTATGTTTAAATGAAATCAACCTTAAAAAGTCCTCTTTTTACGAGCTTTGGTGGCTGAATAACTTTTATAATGTCACACCACTGGTAAAATAACGTATCTTTTTCTTGGGGCCACTTCCAAAATTTCTTGGTCGGCGCCATACAGTCCACTGTCGCTTCCTCCTCTGCCACAGAGAGCACCAACACTGGGAATCGGACTCTGTTCTAATGAACTACAACAAATTTGTTCTTTTCTACAAGCTCCTTCATGTCTTCATTGCATCCTTTTGGGTCTTCAACATTTGTAGTGGGGAAGTTTGTACTGGGTCTTGAATCGTCTAAGTTAATTGGCTTTCTGTTTCACTGACACTAAAAAAGTCTTCATCGCTGCTGGAAAAAACCAGATCGCTGTGACATGAGGAAACTAAGCTGAAATTGTCATCATCGTCATCTGTTGATGAATGGCTTGACGCTCTTTTACCCCTTCTTTTTTATGTTTACATTTAATTTTTTTCTAATTTCTTCCTTTCGTTTTCAATTTTTCCTGGTTTTTCAAAGCTTCTTTTCCTTTCTTTTTCTCGTCTATTTCATTCTGCTGTTTTTGTTGGTACTGAAGGATTTGAATCGAAGATATGTTTTTTTCTTGCAGGTACTTCCAATTTTCAGCGTTTTGTTGTTTGCAGCTGAACAACTTCTTGTCTTTCTTCCTTAAGGTGTTCGATAAATGTTTGTCCTATTAGATCAAGGTTCACAGAAGCATTGTGTGATGGCAATCGCTTGACTGTCTCTTCCTTGCTGCTCGGGTGGTTTCCAGCCTTTTTGAATCCAGCCAAAAGATTATCCTGTACATTCGAACTTATGTTGTCTAAGGCCATTTTTAACAATCTTGGGAAAATGTCCTTTGATAGCGTGGATGCCGCTTTGCCACTGTCTGATTGCTTCCACTCTGTAAGAACTTGTCTCCATTTCATTTTGAGAGGCCTAAAGTAAGCTAAATCAAGTGGCTGTGTTAAATGTGAAGAGTTTGGATGCAGACAGACAAATTGGATGTTGTTCTCTAGCCAGCCGCTGTGGCCGAGCGGTTCTAGGCGCTTCAGTCCGGAACCGCGCTGCTGCTATGATCGCAGATTCGAATCCTGCTTTGGGGATGGATGTGTGAATTGTCCTTAGGTTAGTTACATTTAAGTAGTTCTAAGTCTCGGGGACTGATGACCTCAGATGTTAGAGCCATTTGAAACATTTATTGTTCTCTTCACAAAGTTTAAGAACATTCACACTTATATGTGAACTGAGATTGTCACTGATGACTACGTTTTTGCCTTCTTGTTTCTTTAGGACAGGAAGTAGATGAGTTGAAAACCAATCCTCAAAATTTGCACCTTCAATCCAGCCTGGTTTTGTCGTCTTACATCGACACGTTGTGTTTCACGGAGTTCTAACTACAGCACGACACAAACAACTGAAAAGAGTTCTAAGAAACATACTTACATTAGAAGTTCCTAAAGAAATGCATCTTGTGCAGGTAGAAGTTTTTAAGCTGAAAATTTTATATGTTTACATTAGACACACAACTTATGGTGCTGTGTCCTAGTGGCCAACCGGGGAATCACTCGAACTATCAGGCAGCTTGATTGATGCTACCACCTAGTGGAACCAACCGAAACTATTTCAGATACCGCCAGAAATCGCTCAACAGAACATGTTTAAATTTATTTTGCTTTTGGGCCAAAGAAGGACCTTAGGGCCAAAGTAGCCTATGTTTACAGTACGGGGCTTTCTGTGAGCGAGCGGTTGCATATAATTGCTAAATATGGAGCTATTGTATCAGCATACTCTGAACGGAACCTGACTGGTATACAGTCTGAACCGGATGCCTTACCTTTATTAAATGATTTAAGTTGCTTTGCTACACCGAGGATATCTACTTCTATGTTTCTCCTGGCCACGTCCAGAGCAGGTTCGTAGCTGACCATCGTACATTACGATGACCAACACACCGCCAATCATCAGGTACGATGGAATGTTTTTCGTCAGCTCTGTTTTGATCTGTCGGACACCGTTTAACACTGGATAGGTCGTAAATGTTTGCCACTTATCCGCTGCGTGACCCAAAACATTTCCATATGGCTGGAAAGCGGCAATGACCACTTCTTGAGGTACCTATAACGAGAGCTCAGACACCTGCAAAGTTCGGAGACCAAATCCCGCATGGTCCTCTGTGACGGCAGTTACGTCTTCGCCAGAATGTTTAAATTTTAGTCCGGCGGCACGCCCGTTGGACAACTTCAGCGCATAGCGCCTCCGTCGACATCTTGATGTACGCAACACTGTCCGTGATGGAAAAATACATTCCTATCACGTCGAGGTGGTTGAAACGCAGATCCTCTCGTATGAATTGTTCAGCTTCAAAGGCTCTTGGCCGTGGATGTTCGGCCTGAAACGTTACTTTGATCGTCGCACGGAGGTAAGAGTGCGCCATGAGGCACAGAAGTAGTGGACTCTATAAACTCAAGTATCGCGACGCAGAAGTAAACGACGTGGAGAGCGCAGCGCTGGCCGGCGCTCGGTGCAGTTCAGCACGCTACCACGGCCGACCGCCGACTGTCCTCTTCACCACATCGGCCTAGTGCTGAAAGTTACTTGTCATCGATACATCAGTTACATAATGGGAGTGTAGAGCTTCTCTTGCGATTTTCTCGGAATTGCCAGAGTAGTGTACCTAATTATCTGCACATTATGTTCTTTCAATGGCCCCCTAAAAGTGTACAAAGTTTGAAGTAAATCCGTGATCCCAACGTCGTGGCCTCCCCTTGTAAGTATGTGTAATGAGACGTTTTCCCACCAACAGGACTGGAAGCAATAGCGTCGATCTTGATTTGTCGTTGAGTCTGAAAGTGCCGTTACTGCAGTCAGAGACATTCAGCGGCAACTGCCGATAACATTAAGGCTGACAGATGAATGCCTCAAATACTCACGAAATGACATTCTAATTCTTTTTTTTTTTTTTTTTCATATATAAATTCTAATGTTATAACTCGACATAGAGAAGCAAAATTTTCTCTTTAACTGCTGTAACCGCTTACGTGAATTATCGCTTCTATGTGTAGCATACGTTTGCTACTCCTCCGCTGAAGACCCCGAATGGCTTTCGTCTTCTTCCGCTGCTTGACTGTTTGTGCAGGTCTCGTAAATTTAGCAGGGTCAGTGATCGCCAGAACAGTGGGAAGGGTAGTCACGAAGTTTTGACCATTCTCGAAAAAATAAAGCTTCATAATTAATAATTCTTTTGTGTGCAGCAACTAGGGATGGCTGTTACCACTGAAACAGCCGGTTTTCGGTTATGTCGGTTTCTTCACGTGCCAGTATAACCTGACTTTTAAAGCCGCTCAAAATACCTAATTTTTGAAATAACTGAATTTCGGATTTCTGTCCCTGTTATTTGCTGCAGTAAACGTAGAAATCGAACAAAGATTCAAAAATTTTGACTCTCTCAATTTCAAGATACAAAGAATAAAAATGTTTAATTAATTAGGCAAATAAAAGAAAACTTACTTTGTCCACCATTCGCTGCTTTTCTCGAAAAATGATAAGTGGTTGAACTGTATACTCTTATTAATTTTAATTTTTTGAAACTCTGCCAAAATGATGTATTCGGGGATCACATCACTATTTGGGCAATAAGAATAGTCACTGCTAAACGCTGAAAACTGAAACTGAAGAACTCTATTTTTGCTGCTAATTTCTCTGTAGACAAAGTCTGCAGATCAGTTACATTCTATTATTTTTGTAAACTGTGAATGAATTGTAGTTAAGTTTTTAATTTATTACTGTTATCCGTCTTTCGTTATTTCATAGAAATGTCAGACAAATCTTTAATCTTTTGGAGTAGATGAAGAATAGCACTTCATTGCTACGCCATTTCGTAAAAATATTTCCAGACTAGGGTTGGTGCCATTCTCTAATGCAACCGACGTCCGGCGACGACAGCGAGAAGACCAATTGGGGGCAAGTCCTGCACAATATACGTGCACGCGTACTTTAAGCCACTACACACGGCAACAGGGACACTGATGTGTCTGCAATGCTGTACCAATTGTTATACCACGTGTTAGCTGCTCGTTTCTGTCGGCACTGTTATTAAAACAGCACTGACCACCTTTCCCATTTTCTATAATAAAGGAATATTTCAAAGCAACACAAATTTTAAGAATAAAAATACTCCTTTTTTAAAAAAGGTTTATTTAGAAATGAAAGTTTTAGCACTGCTGCTATCGCTTGTTGTATTTCGGTTTCTTGCTCAGTTATTAGTATAAAAAATAAGAAACACTTGTTATATCTGAGACTAAACAAATACCAAAAATATCTACTTTAACGAACTAAAATTCCGGTATTAGTTTTAACCGGTTGGTTTTCCCATCCATAGTAGTAACATGTCCGCAATCCATGTACACATTGAGTAAGCAGCTTTGCTCGCCGCTAGAAGAGTAAAATGAAAGCTCAGCCCTTTGATAAAGAGAAGTACGTTGTCATGTTGTGTGGCTGTAGGATCTTCCAAGACAATTCTACGTGCCTCACACTCCCGTAAGTTGTGGAGACTGCTACACCAAATAGGCACACAATGGTCCTCCAGCCTACAGACAAACGCCAAAGCCTGGATCCCTAAGGTTTCTGCGTTATAGCTTCACGAGGAACGCAATAAGGACACTTCGATTTCTCTTTTTATTTATTTACTTTTATGTTAATTTTTCCTTGTATTTCGCTGAACGGAGCAGCTTCAATGCGCGATATTTCGATCAACACAGGCCTTTCAGAGAGAGACGTAGGTTGCCTGTTATTGACATGTTGTATGCTTTCATCCCTGGCCATGTGGACACACCTTCCGTGCCTGCACGCGTCTGTGCGCCGTGCGCTGTTTACAGTATCGGCTACCGAGTTGCTTGTGTTAGGTCCGGCGATTGGACTGCTTACTGGCTGCGATTCCAAGCTCATCATCGACAAACTGACCACGGTGCGGGATTCGCTTTGCGACAGCTGGAAGTGTGAGGAGCCTGATATCTCGGGCACTTCATACAACGTGTTCGCGGCGAACAAGTGGCGTCTGAGGCGCACAAAACATGCATCATTCTTCTAATTATCTTTGTTACAGTCGGTTTCAGGTAGCGTAATAATACTTAATTGGTATTATGTCCTTATCGAATGATGGTAGGTTTTCTTCAAATGTATTTTCTGTGGCATTCTATGACTAGGTCTTCGACGTTCACTTTTGCTAGTGACAAAAGTCCGTTTGTCACTAGACCAGATATTAGTAACCGTCTTCAAAAGAGCACACTGCTCGCTTTGGAGCGATGTAGATGGTGTAAATCTGGTATGAGGTGGTCATATGACACTCCAACACCGACGGAAGTCATGGCAGTGTACTAACGTGTATATTCCAGTCGGCCGTATGGCTCCTGAGCAGTAAGATGGGTCGACGTGGAGCCGTGGCAAAATGATGGATATGGACTTGTGTTTGGATGTGCCTATTACGTCACCATGAATAAAGTTGTTCAATGTGTTGTGAATCAACGCGAACCGTCCAGCGTATCTACAAGGAATGGTGTATTACTCGCAGCTATGGAACGCGGCGTAAGAACAATGGTCATACGAAGAACCCAAACGACAGCTACCATAAACGAGTATCAAACATTGCAATAGAATTCGGTTTCAGAGTCGAGGAGAATTGCTGCTTCCAGTGATGCAAGTCTAAATCTATCAGTTTCCGAGTGAAAATTGCGAAGAGAAGTCCATGCAGTGGGCATTTTCGATCGGAACCCTAGCAAAAGTCCATTGAACGCAGTGGTACTTATCGTTACACGTGTTTAATGGGGCAGAAAAGTAGAAATTAACAGTATCTGACTGAAGGTGGTTAGTATTGCCGGACTACACGCAACTTCACCATTTTTTAAATGAGTCGAGTGCATCGTTGGGCCAACAAGGCGTTTATGGTTCAAATGGCTCTGAGCACTGTGGGACTTAACATCTGAGGTCATCAGTCCCCCAGAACGTAGAACTACTTAACCCTAACTAACCTAATGACATTGCACACATCCATGCCCTAGGTAGGATTCGAATCTGCGACCGTAGCAGTCGCGCGGTTCCGGACTGCAGCGCCTAGAACCGCTCGGCCACCGCGGCCGGCCAAGGCTTTTAACCCGAATATTTGTGGACAGTGTATTTCAGGCCGGAAGTGATTATGTGACATTTCGGAGATGTTTCTAGTACCTTCACATTAGGCTCATAATTTACTGTCTATGTTTCTTGTTAATTTTTGTGTCATTACCATATTAACAGATAATGTGTGGAGTCTATCCTATGTAACTTTCTCTTTAGGTTTTCGTTGTCATTTATTAAAAACATTTGAAAATAATTTTTGTTAATTCAGTATATTCTTATACAGTCTGTTTGAAATTTTCACCGTCTTTTTAATAGTTCCCTTTTTGCGGTTGAGATTTTCTTTTTTTCCGCCTTCTTTTGCTGCTTATGTGTTTGTGCTTTGATAAGTAATGACATTTTCTTTTATATCTGCATTAAATCCACTTTCCAGGAAAACAGTGCTTGTTGCTCAGTGTAACTTGGTTTAATCCTATTTTATGAAATTAATCAAAATATTCTACATATCTGCTTTCGTTCCATATTATTTCATTTCGAGTGTGTATCCTTTTTTTACTCCGCATCCTAATAGTCTTGAAACCCTAATAGGTTTCAGGACCGCCACATCGTGTACAATTCATTCTTTGTTTGATGAAATATGGTCAGTTTCATTCATGGTATCATCTGGTCTCTGCCAACTTTGTGTTCAGTTTGTTCTCCTCTGGACGAATGTATTAAGAACAAACTAGATCCCTTCTCTGCAATTTCTACAAATGAATAGTCTATGTTTTCTATGTTTTCATATACGAAGTTTCCCAGAGAAAAATCGTTGTTTAGGTTTATTTGTACGTTCGTATTAATGATCTCCATTCTTACTTGCAGTGGGATTCCGTTTTATTTATCAGTGTCTGCTGTATTTCGTAGAACTGTCATGGTTTCTCTATAGAATGTAGGCATATTGATGTAGAAACTCGTGTGATTTCCAAAGAATATACTTTGTTTGATTTTCAGACGCTATTTTGTTATTATGTCAGTGCATTCTAGAATATCAGTAATTTTATTTGGAATTTTCTTGTTTCCAATAGTGCCTGTAACTGAATTTCATCCCTGTTCTCTTCCTCTGTTATAACACATACATACTAACTTATTTATTTATCTTCACTGTTTCGCCTCTGTTCCGTGAACACTATTATATCTCATTTGTTCTTGCATCTATTGCGTCCACTGTGGACTGCAGTAATAGATTTCTGTGCTACTCGCATATTTCGCTTCACCACTACGCGTTACGATGATCCACAGCGTCATGTAAAGCTGGAATGTTACGATCGATACACTGTTTTAATGATTAGTAAGGAGAATAAGATGACGAAAAGGAATGTGCCGTCGTACATTCCTAATGAATGACGTTCGTCAGAAATCTACTAACGTATAAACACACACAGAAAAACAGTAACAGAGCAGCAGTTCTATGCTTACAGATGAAGAGAAACAAATAAGAAGCTGTATATGTTTGTGGGTGCATGTGCTGTTCGGTTTATATGTAATGTTACACTTATTTTCATTTCTTGAAAAGATGCTATTCACCTTGTCAAAGAGCTTACGGGCTGATACAGTGAAGTACAAGGGGCGATCAAAAAGTTTCGGTTAGAAGGACCGTACAATCCAATATCTGTGCGCCAGTCAGGCAAAACTGCTGTGAGCGCTGAAGCAATCATCCCATCGACGCACCCATTTGGTAAAACATTGTGTCCTGATGCGCGAAGAAGTCCGTTACAGTCTGCTGCACGTCTTCGTCCGACAGGAATCGTCGACCATTCAAGACCTTTTTTTAAGGAACCAAAGACGTGGTAATGGAGTGGGGACTATAGAGCAGGTGCTCGACTGTCCCCCACTTGAGTTGGCATAATCTCTACGTTACATCTGCGACTGGGGCCGTGCGTGTCGAATCGCGACATTCCACAACGGCAGACAAACATACTTACCCCGTTGTGGCCGTGCGGTTCTAGGCGCTTCAGTTTGGAACCGCGTGACCGCTACGGTCGCAGGTTCGAATCCTGCCTCGGGCATGGACGTGTGTGATGTCCTTAGGTTAGTTAGGTTTAAGTAGTTCTAAGTTCTAGGGGACTGATGATCACAAATTTTAAGTCCCATGGTGCTCAGAGCCATTTGAACCATACTTACCCGATACACATTCTTGATTGGATGTCTACCAGTGTTTATCCTTCGGCAGCCAAGAAAAGAATAACAGCACGTTGGTCCTGCTGGAATGCATTTGGTAATAACGCAGCCATAATTTACGTTTCCTCATTTGCCACACGCACGCTGTAAAGACAAGAACGCCACACGAATACCTTGCCTATATGTCGATGCACATATATCCGCATCGGAGTCACGCTTCGTTCATATCCGTTGCAGCAGCGCCCTCAGAAGGAAACTTTCTGATCGTCCCTTAAAAATACAAGCGACTCCTCGTGGGTAGATATGTAACTGCTGTGGGTGATGGAGCTTAGTTGACAGATTAATTATGGTATTTTACAATTTTGATATTTACATATTATATACTAATATATATTAATTACATGATTCATTTAATTGAACAGAATTCTCAGACTCTGGAAAAGGATGACAGCAAGGAGATCATGTTAATATTTCCTGTTCGAAGTCAGTCAGTCCTAGAAAACATTTAGTGTAGATGGCGGCAAACTAATTCTCATTAAGCTGTATGTCAGATTTATCACCCATAAAAAAGCACTCTGTCTTCAGGCACGAGTGGCCACCGGGACCATCCGACCGCCGCGTCAACCTCAGAGGAGAATGCGTATAGGACGTGGAGTCAGCACACCGCTCTCCCGGTCGTTATGACACTATTCTTGACCGAAGCCGCTACTATTCGGTCGAGTAGCTCCTCAATTGGCATCGCGAGGCTGAGTGCACCCCGAAAAATGGCAACAGCGCATGGGGTCTGCATGGTCACCCATCCAAGTGCCGGCCACGCCCAACAGCGCTTAACTTCTGTGATCTCACGGGAACCAGTGTATCCACTGCGGCAATGCCGTTGCCTATCCCTCATAAAGATATCCTTGAAAACTGTTGTCTTGTGAGTACTAGCAGCTGCGCGGCGTGGAAGTTCCCGTCAGACATTGGCACCTATCCTGACTGGTTCCCCTGAATCTCGCTAGGATATCATCTCTCAGACACTGTGACAGGTGTGACAGTGGTAGGGCACTGAATTCGTATTCGGGAGGACGGCGGTCAAATCGCTGCCTGCCATTCTTATTTAGGGTTTCCAAAAAATGTTCAAGTGGCTCTAAGCACTATGGGACTTAACATCTGAGGTTATCAGTCTCCTAGACTTAGAACTACTTAAACCTAACTAACCTAAGGACATCAGACACACCCATGTTCAAGGCAGGATTCAAACCTGCGGCCGTAGCAGCAGCGCGGCTCCAGACTGAAGCGCCTAGAACCGCTCGGCCACAGTGGCCAGCTAGGTTTTCCATGATTTCTCTAAATTTCTGAAGGCAAATACTGGGATGACTCCTTTCAAAGGGTACGACCACTTTCATCCTTCCCAAACCGAGCTAGTGTTCTCTCTCTAGTGACTTGTAGTTGACGGGACGTTAGACTCACAAGGGAACCTCCCCATCGCACCCCCCTCAGATTTAGTTATAAGTTGGCACAGTGGATAGGCCTTGAAAAATTGAACACAGATCAATCGAGAAAACAGGAAGAAGTTGTGTGGAACTATGAAAAAATAAGCAAAATATACAAACTGAGTAGTCCATGCACAAGATAGACAACATCAAGGATAATGTGAGCTTAAGAGCGCCGTGGTCCGGTGTGTAGCGCGAGCGGCTATGGCACGTGAGGTCCTTGGTTCAAATCTTCCATCGAGTGAAAAGTTTAATTTTATGTGACAGACTCTTATGTTTTCATCACTTTTTTGGGATGATTATCACATCCACAAGAAAACCTAAATCGGGCAAGGTAGAAGAATCTTTTTACCCATTCGCCAAGTGTACAAGTTAGTTGGGTCGACAACATATTCCTGTCATGTGACAAAAATGCCGTTACCAATGTCGTATAGAATATATCAGACGTGTTTTCCTGTGGAGGAATCGGTTGACCTATGACCTTGCGATCAAATGTTTTCTGTTCCCATTGGAGAGGCACGTCCTTTCGTCTACTAAGGTCGCAAAACAGACACTAAACTTATTACAGTGAACAGAGACGCCAACGAACGAACGGACAGATCATAACTTTGCGAGAATAAAGAACGTAAACTCTTCACTCGAGGGAAGACTTGAATCTATGACCTCTCATTCCGCAGCTGCTCACGCTAACCACGGGACCAAGGCGCTCCTGAGCTCGTACTCTACTTGACGTTGCCTATCTTGGGGATGGACTACTCAGTTTGTATATTTTGCTTATTTTTTTCATAGTTCCACACAACTTCTTCCTGTTTTCTCGATTGATCTGGGTTCAGTTTTTCAAGGCCTATCCACTGTGCCAACTTATAACTAAATCTGAGGGGGGGGGGGGGGGTGCGAAGGGGAGGTTCCCTTGCCAGCCTTTGTTTTATTTAGGCCTATTTCTCTTACTATTATATGTATCGCGTTTTGTAGCCTCATATTAGTCGTCCGTGCCATCAAATTCAAACTGACTCTGACACTGTTCAAGAAAAAAATAGTAATAATAACTGCTGACCTCTCTATTACCTTAACAATACAATTTTTGGTGATGGTACTGCGCTAATTTCTCTTGCGGACAGTAAAATCATTAATTTTGACTTAATAAACGAATACTTGCCCAACTACGACAGATAAAAACAGAGGTCTTCTGTTTTCAAGAAAAAATGCAGAGTTAGAGTTTTTCGGGGCCTGTTAGTCAAGAGGATAATTCGCACCACGGGAAATATTAAGATAATGGTGAATCACAGCAAACGAGCTTCAGCGTGTAAACTGTTGAGCTCTGCCAGCTTTGTAAGGTGCCGTGCTACTGTCTTGACAAGAAAGGATTTTCCGGCAGTGAAGCAATTTGTGTCCGACCAAGGGAGATGAAGAACAGGAAATCCGCGTCGCTAATTTCACGGTGCGTTCGCCTGCAGAGCGCACTGGTCATTACTCAGTCTGTCAGCTGAGTTATGAACACTCGTGAACGGAAAAATGGCCACTATAACCGAACTTCCAAAGCGTACTTCTTTCCCCTTCCTAAGCTAGCTGATTAAAAGTTATATTCTGTAGGAAGCGAGATGGGAGACCTGCGAGGCAGTTTACCTTCGAGATCGGCACACAACCGTAGGTCATATTTATAGGAAACGTCGAACATTACAGCTGTGGTAAATTTTGAACGACAGATTTTCCTTGCTTCCTATTCGTTACTTATGATCTCTGTTGCATAAGGTAAAGTTATATACATTTTTCTTAAATAACTGTGGTCATGCTAGATTAATTTAGGAAGCGTAATAGTGTAGTATAATTATCTGCATTTTTCTGCTGTCAGTCACGATTATTTATTTTATGTTAAATTAAATATACTTAAACACGTTTCAGGCATGATTTGCTGATAATCAGGCGTTAATGCAAGTGGACAAACCTTACTTAAATCTTGACCTAACACTGTTTTGTTCACTATTTTTTCTGCTATTGATGGTATCTAGAGGGAGGTGGCGGGAGCAGTGGGTGGCCAGAAATCGATGTCGAGTGGTTTCTTCTGCTGGCATCGAGCTGTGCCTCATAGTTTGTTGTCATTGATGCCACAGCGTGTGCGTAATGCAGATAATAGTGTGATATACTTTTTATATGTCGCTTGTTCACTTGCAGTTTTGGCGTCCCTAAGCTTCATCCGCATCGTTTGTATATAGGTGGAGCTGTTGTGCAACACGGCACTATTACACTGCTTAATGTGATACTGTTTTAAACGTCTTTCTAGAACACGTAAAACATGTTACTCAGAAAGCGCCCGAAATTATGCGTAATGTTGGCACTGCTGGCTATAAATTACCGTTGCATGTGGTGCAGTCATATTACAAAACTATCTTCAACGAAGCTGTGGATTTCGCTGCCAGCGTTTGGGAGAATCGCCTTAGACTAGGCAATTACAAAAAAATTCTGCGACGAATTCAGCGGAGCGTACTTCCGAGGCTCACCGGTGCCTTTCGCACTACACCTGTAGGGGATTTACCGGCTATCCTTGGGACATGTCCGACCGACATCGTGCTACGTTACAGGGCGGCATTATATTGGTTGGAGAGTGAACAGTATGACAGCGTGTACGAGGTCACAGGAAAGTATATTCGTGATAAAACACCTTTATGAGGCTGGAAGTTAGATGAATGGCAGTCAGACTTGGACACTAGGAGCACTGCAAGGCCTGTCCACAGAATATTCCCAGGCATCAGGAACAGGCTCAAACTGCGCTGCATTATCCTTACTCGAGGTATGGTGTACCTATTAACAGGCCACGGTCCATATCCCATCGGCATCGAGTGAGATGTAGTAGCACCCAGTCTGTGAATGTGAAGAGGAAGTTCCACGGATCGTGTCGTTCTCAAATGCCTCCTTGTGCAGGTAGAGAGAGAGACAGCAAAAAATTAGGCTTCGATCTGCATGCAATTCTAAGTGACCAAAACTTGTGGACTAAAGTCATTGTGATAGCACACCGATACCTAAAAGGCTATTGCTTAACTTTCAGTCTATAATAGACACTCTGAGTATAAAAATAATGTCAACAGGTAACGAGAAGCGTTTTCTCAATTATAGATAAAGATAGGCACATATATATTTAATTAAGAGAAACTTTATATATATGATGAGGAAAGAAAAATTAAATAAAACGAAAAAAAAGAATGCTATTGGCATCCACATGGGTATTCATAGACTCGAGGATTGCCGAGGCACGCACATACCAGTGTGGGTGATGTAGAATAGTGTAGTATAAATAGATTTAGAAGTAGGTACAGCTGTTGTTAGTCGGCAAACCGCGAGCTCTTTCGAGGCTGCCAGTAACATATCTAGTGATCTAAGATGGAAGTTATTCACTTGAAGCTTGAGTTAGTTCCCTCTATTTTTTAACTGATTCTTATTTTTGCAATGTTATGTTTTATTTCTACATTAATATTACCAAACGTGGCTGTTAACATGATTTACTGCTACATACGTGATATAAAACATTGTATGTCACCATGACTAACAAATAGGTACGGCCTGTTTAGAGTTTCCAGGTAACGGGTCTAAAATTAGTAGCAATAAACTGATTTGAATTAAACACGATAGTGTAATGTTACATAACAAATCTGCCAGAGTAGCAACGATGTGGATGAACCTTTGGAACATTCAGAACTTAAATCAATAGCTGACACGTAAAAAGTGTATTACATGATTATCGCCGCATAACTATTGAAGCAAAACCCCCCCCCCCCCCCACGCCCACTTTCCCCCAATACCCTTATAGCCAATCCAGTAGAATGACAGTGAAGAAAACAGCTCTAAGTTAACTTAGATTAAGACATTTTATCCTTAAGTAACATTTATCTGTATGCGTAAACACCTGACAATCAGCCAAACATCCTTGAAACACAACTTATAAAAGATGAAGGTTCGTCTTTCATCCAGCACCTGGATCATAATTGCCATGTATAATTTCCGAGGTTTCAACGGTTTACGAATTTATGTCAAGAAAATGTAGGAATGATCCGAGAATATTCAATAGTGTTTGTAAATGGAGGTGTTTTGCGAATCGTAGCCAGTCTAGATGGACTGCTTTTGACTTAGCGTGAAGCTCGTTAATCTATTAAAGTGTAATAAAGCGTTTGATCCATTAAGGAATGAACCTCAATACAGCATAAATACGTAATATATGTGTCACTGGTCTCTCGCTACCATCCAGTGTACGAAATATGTACCGTGGGTCATATAGTTCATTGCATTATAGACACAGCCATTGCAGTACTAGGGTTGTGAATATGGGATAAAATGGTGTTTCATTTTTGTATTCTTTTCTACAGGCTTGTTAAACAACATGAGTGATTTCAGGAAAGGGGGGTTACTCTGATATCATTCGAGATAAAGTACCAGCTCGAACTGTACTTGGTTGACGGATGACACATCCACACTACGCGAGTGAAGTGTCTCAGCCACTGCGCCATCTTGCTCGCTTTCCGGGGAACGCTTTATCATTAACGTATGTGTATGGACAGAATTTTATTAATACTATATTCTAAAGATTTTATCACCACAGAAATATTACGCCGTATGTGGTCTGAAACTTAAACGAAAGTTTTCAGTTTCTTGCAGATGCTTAAACAGGAAGTTCTAAATTTAAACCTTGCGGTAAGTTTGTGTCACACAGGTTCTCGAACCTGTACTTCTTGGTTTTCACGACTCGTCGCCGTAACTAGTAAGCAATGTGAGACCATCTCTAGTATTGACATTAACTTTCAGTTAATTGGGTTTCTTTCTATTACTTCCAGATCAATCTTCACGGTCCTCCATTCCGGAGTAGGACCCCAAGAGGAACAGATATGATGGAGTGCCTGGTTTAACCTGCCACAAGGGATATAATGTCAACTGAACTCATTCGAGTGACATGAAATAAATGGAGTTAATGGGGATAAAAAATTGTTTACGGTTTCGCAGACACTTTTTGAGGAATAAAACTGACATCATTCAGACGGTATTTTGAGGCTGTGGACCCCTACATAAAAAAATTACTTCTCGATATATTGTCTGTTGGTGGCTGCTCATTTAATTCCGAGACGAGTGCCAACGTGAAACAGTCAACGTGCTAGAAGACAATAAAGATACAATAACGTGAAATCATCTGAATGAATTAACGCTTAGAAATCTACATCTACATCTACATCCATACTCCGCAAGCCACCTGACGGTGTGTGGCGGAGGGTACCTTGAGTACCTCTATCGGTTATCCCTTCTGTTCCAATCTCGTATTGTTCGTGGAAAGAAGGATTGTCGGTATGCTTCTGTGCGGGCTCTAATCTCTCTGATTTTATCCTCATGGTCTCTTCGCGAGATATACGTAGGAGGGAGCAATATACTGCTTGACTCTTCGGTGACGGTATGTTCTCGAAACTTTAACAAAAGCCCGTACCGAGCTACTGAGCGTCTCTCCTGCAGAGTCTTCCACTGGAGTTTATCTATCATCTGCGTAACGCTTTCGCGATTACTAAATGATCCTGTAACGAAGCGCGCTGCTCTCCGTTGGATCTTCTCTATCTCTTCTATCAACCCTATCTGGTACGGATCCCACACTGCTGAGCAGTATTCAAGCAGTGGGCGAACAAGCGTACTGTAACCTACTTCCTTTGTTTTCGGATTGAATTTCCTTAGGATTCTTCCAATGAATCTCAGTCTGGCATCTGCTTTACCGACGATCAACTTTATATGATCATTCCACTTTAAATCACTCCTAATACGTACTCCCAGATAATTTATGGAATTAACTGCTTCCAGTTGCTGACCTGCTATTTTGTAGCTAAATGATAAGGGATCTATCTTTCTATGTATTCGCAGCACATTACACTTGTCTACATTGAGATTGCATTGCCAGTCCCTGCACCATGCGTCAATTCGCTGCAGATCCTCCTACATTTCAGTACAATTTTCCATTGTTACAACCTCTCGATACACCACAGCATCATCTGCAAAAAGCCTCAGTGAACTTCCGATGTCATCCACAAGGTCATTTATGTATATTGTGAATAGCAACGGTCCTATGACACACCCCTGCGGCACACCTGGAATCACTCTTACTTCGGATGACTTCACTCCATTGAGAATGACATGCTGCGTTCTGTTATCTAGGAACTCTTCAGTCCAATCACACAATTGGTCTGGTAGTCCATATGCTCTTACTTTGTTCATTAAACGACTGTGGGGAACTGTATCGAACGCCTTGCGGAAGTCAAAAAACACGGCATCTACCTGTGAACCCGTGTCTATGGCCCTCTGAGTCTCGTGGACGAATAGCGCGAGCTGGGTTTCACACGACCGTCTTTTTCGAAACCCATGCCGATGCCTACAGAGTAGATTTCTAGTCTCCAGAAAAGTCATTATATTCGAACATAACACGTGTTCCAAAATTCTACAACTGATGGACGTTAGAGATATAGGTCTATAGTTCTGCACATCTATTCGACGTCCCTTCTTGAAAACGGGGATGACCTGTGCCCTTTTCCAATCCTTTGAAATGCTACGCTCTTCTAGAGACCTACGGTACACCGCTGCAAGAAGGGAGGCAAGTTCCTTCGCGTACTCTGTGTAAAATCGAACTGGTATCCCATCAGGTCCAGCGGCCTTTCCTCTTTTGAGCGATTTTAATTGTATCTCTATCCCTCTGTCGTCTATTTCCATATCTACCATTTTGTCATCTGTACGACAATCTAGAAAAGGAACTACAGTGCAGTCTTCCTCTGTGAAACAGCTTTGGAAAAAGACATTTAGTATTTCGGCCTTTAGTCTGTCATCCTCTGTTTCAGTACTATTTTGGTCACAGAGTGTCTGGACATTTTGTTTTGTTCCACCTACCGCTTTGACATAAGACCAAAGTTTCTTAGGATTTTCTGCCAAGTCAGTACATAGAATTTTACTTTCGGATTCATTGAACGCCTCTCGCATAGCTCTCCTCACACTACATTTCGCTTCGCGTAGTTTTTGTTCGTCTGCAAGGCTTTGGCTATGATTATGTTTGCTGTGAAGTTCCCTTTGCTTCCGCAGCAATTTTCTAACTCGGTTGTTGTACCACGGTGGCTCTTTTCCATCTCTTACGATCTTGCTTGGCACATACTCATCTAACGCATATTGTACGATGGTTTTGAACTTTATCCACTGATCCTCAACACTATCTGTACTTGAGACAAAACTTTTGTGTTGAGCCGTCAGGTACTCTGTAATCTGCTTTTTGTCACTTTAGCTAAACAGAAAAATCTTCCTACCTTTTTTGCTATTTCTATTTACGGCTGAAATCATCGATGCCGTACCGCTTTATGATCGCTGATTCCCTGTTCTGCGTTAACTGTTTCAAATAGTTCGGGTCTGTTTGTCACCAGGAGGTCTAATATGTTATCGCCACGAGTCAGTTCTCTGTTTAACTGCTCAAGGTAGTTTTCAGATAAAGCACTTAAAAAAATTTCACTGGATTCTTTGTCCCCGCCACCCGTTATGAACGTTTGAATCTCCCAGTCTATATCCGGCAAATTAAAATCTCCACCCAGAACTATAACATGGTGGGGAAATCTACTCGAAATATTTTCTAAATTATCCTTCAGGTGCTCAGCCACAACAGCTGCTGAGCCAGGGGGCCTATAGAAACATCCAATTACCATGTCTGAGCCTGCTTTAACCGTGACCTTCACCCAAATTATTTCACATTTCAGATCTCCGTCAATATCCTTCGATACTATTGCACTTCTTATCGCTATAAACACGCCTCCCCCTTCACTGTCCAGCCTGTCTCTGCGGTATACATTCCAATCTGAGTTTTGGATTTCATTACTGTTTACGTCTGGTTTCAGCCAACTTTCTGTCCCTAGTACTGTATGGGCGTTGTGACCGTGTATTAATGAGAGCAGTTCTGGGACCTTTCTATAGACGCACCTGCAGTTTACTATTAGCACATTAATATTGTTATTCCCTGTTGCATTTTGCCTACTCCTACCTTGCCGCGTCTCAGGAGGCATCTTGTCGGGCTTAGGGAGGGAATTCTCTAACCTAAAAAACCCCCATGTGCACTCCACACGTACTCCGCTACCCTTGTAGCCGCTTCCGGCGTGTAGTGCACGCCTGACCTATTCAGGGGGACCCTACATTTCTCCACCCGATAGCGGAGGTCGAGAAATCTGCACCTCAGATCTCCGCAGAATCGTCTGAGCCTCTGGTTTAAGCCTTCCACTCGGCTCCAAACCAGAGGACCGCGATCGGTCCTGGGAACGATACTACAAATAGTTAGCTCTGATTCCACCCCGCGAGCGAGGCTTTCCGCCATCACCAATTCCGCCAACCGCCTGTACGAACTGAGGATTACCTCTGAACCCAGACGGCAGGAGTCATTGGTGCCGACATGAGCAACAATTTGCAGTCGGGTGCACCCAGTGCTCTCTATCGCCGCCGGCAGGGCCTCCTCCACATCTCGGATGAGACCCCCCGGCAAGCAGACTGAGTGAACACTGGCCTTCTTCCCCGGCCTTTCCGCTATTTCCCTAAGGGGCTCCATCACCCGCCTAACGTTGGAGCTCCCAATAACTAATAAACCCCTCCCCCTGTGTGCCTGCTCGGACCTTGCTGAAAGAGCAGCCACATGTCCACTCACAGGCAGACGGGCGATGCCACACGGCCAGCCTCCACATTGACCCTCCGCCTCGTGCGCCGCGAACGCCGCTGAACCCGCCACTCCCCTTGCGGAGAGGGTAGCCCAACCGCGCCCCGTACCCGCGAAGATGTCTCGACAGCAGGGACAGTGGGTGAAGCATGTAACACCTGGGGTGTAACACGCGACGCACCAGACTCCCCACTGCCGCTACACTCCGAGGCAGCAGCCTGAAGACGGCTGACCGTGGCCATCAACACGCCCAGCTGTTCGCGAACAGTGGCCAGCTCCTCCTGCGTCCGTACACAGCAGTCACACATCCTATCCATCCTAAGAAATCAATTTACTGTAGAGAGTTAATCAACTTGTAACTAGACTGCTAATTCACTAAAGGCAGCTGATTGTTGATTAAACTGTGATTGCTAGCCACTTCTTGTAGAAAACAATGAAAATAACACTACCTGTCTCTGGACTGTATTGAAAACAAACACTAGCACTACTGACACTATGGTTGACAAAAGGGACTCTCCCTGACTGTATTCAAAACAAACACGAAATCTATGGAACACTATTACTAGGACTCGACAATTAAAGCTTCCTAAAAGCAAAAACACACGGAAGAAGAAGTGACAAGTAAGAAAAATACAGTTAATACTTAAATTAAGGTAGCTCGCTGCACAGCAGACGTGAAGCAGACGGCAGTTAGGACGACAGAAATGCTGAACTTCAATGTGTGTTATGTAAACAGAGTGGCCCAAAGTCACTAAAAAGGTTATCCAGTTTGGGGATGCGCCATGTACGACGCCTGTGCTTTGTGTCTGGATGTAGCATATGACATGGGTGTCGAAACGATATCTGATCAGTGTGGTACAGACACTTGTATAGTGAACATTGCACCATGTCGCGAGTTAATCGTTCAACGGTGCAAGACGCATGGACGACTGCATATCAGACATTATACAAGAAATCGAGTTCCTAAGCTCGAAAATTTCTAGGCTGGATCTTCAGTGTCCCTGAGAAGATGTTTCCTCGCACTTAATCCGTTTCCCAGGATAACCGTGAAGTGTCTGCCGAACGGACGTCTGTCGCCTCCGCAGAGCCGTTACGGTCGATCGACAGTCTGCCGCCGATTTGAATGCGTGGCGTCTGCAGTCCGTTTCCACCAGATATGTACGCAGACAAGTGCGCTGCATACGCTTCAGCGTGGATGATCGATGTCACGTCCAATGCCTTCCCATGATTTTTGGTGATACATTGTATTGTTCAACAGAATAACCTCCTTTGACTTTCAAAGTGTAAAACGACCAAACAGTTAAGTGTAAACGTAGTACCAGTGAGTTAACGAGCATTGCGCTCTCATTTACATATATGGCCGAAAGAGTCAGCCTACAGGAATTGTGAAACGAACCCCGTCCTCCAGGACCCCCTGCCGCAAAGGGCGCGGATTAGGGCACCTTGAACGGTCAGCGCGGCTCACCCAGTCGGAGGCTCGAATCCTTCCTCGGACATGGGTATGTGTGTCGTCTTTAGCGTAACTTAGTTTAAGTTAGATTCAGGTGTGTGTAAGCTTAGGGACCGATGACCTCAGTAGTTTGGTCCTGTGAGACCTTACCACAAATTTGCAATTTTTCCACAAAGGGTGCAGATTCACCACGAGATGGGGAAACTCACAGCCGTCTATTGTTATTGAGGCCTAAGCGCTGTAGTGTGCGAGTGAGACAGACGAGGACCTACGTCATAGGGAAACCCAGTAGAAGCCATTTGTGGCCAAGGAGACGTAGCAGTGAAAAATATGGCAGACCTAAGATCGGCCATAAGGGGAAACATTTGTGAAAACTATTTAATTCTGTAGTAATGCGGGGAATCAAGCCACAGTAATTTTAATCTGCCATCCTCCATAAATTTTCATGGTGATCTCAATAAAACTTGAATATTGATCATATCTATAATAGTTTGGGATTTACTGTTAAAGTGAAATTCACAAGTTTTGTAATAAAGACCTGAATGCTAAAATCAGAACGCTTTGGTCGATATTAACGATCGACATTTGATATAGAAGCACACCATTAAAATGACAAACGCTGTAAATATCAACTCTGTAACTTTATTGTTTAAAAGATATAGTAAATTTAAATTATCAGTATTTACAGTTAAGCATCAGATCATCATTTCCCCCACACAAAACACATTGAACGGTGACAGCATGACGCTTTATTGAATCATTAGGCAACAGTTGTGAAGTTAAGTGCATAATACATACTTTCGTTCTTTATTTGTTTATCAGAAAGCACATTGGTGCAAGGCTATTGGCCATGGCATTCAAAGCTAAAAGGAAATTGTATTGGCTTTACGCAAAAGAATTTAACGTTTGTTATGTAATGGATATTATTGTTACTTTATTTAGAATGTAAATGTGGTCACGCTTTGATTATTTAAATGTGTTAAAATGTAAAGTAATGTAGAATAAACTGTAGCAAATCAGATGGACGGCTTCAGGAAATGGAACTGCACTAGTCAGTTGAGCGAAGATATTCGGCGCTCGGGAAACGTGGTCGGAGACGGGCAGAGGGTAGTTCTGGTCTCGACACCAAAGAGTACAGTTCGACTGGAGACACCAAAGGGCACAGTTCGGACTGAGACGCGAGCGGACAGTTCTGGTCGAGACACCAAAGAGGACAGTTCGGATGGAGAGTGGGTGGTCGGGTGGTCGGTTTTTAGGTAGCTAGGAAGTGAAACGACTTAGAAAATTTCGCGTTGTGTGGTATCGCGGGACTTAGTCTCTGAGCGGTGAGCAGCCGCGCGCCTGGTGTGAACTCTAACCTTTTGCGTAGATAACTTGTATTTCGCGATGAGATTGTGAATGATCGAACTGTGTCAAATGGATATACGCTCGAGTGTAACAGTAACTCTAAATACGACCACTTTCGCTATTAGTTTGCTTTCTGAATAAACATTATTCTAACCAAATCGCAACTGTGTGGCCTACATCATTTATGGTTTGTTAATTTAGTTCTCGATGTTATTATTACTGTTATTTTGTGTTATGTTAACTTTGTATTTCGCAAACTTGCCATCAGCCAGACAATTTAACCAAAGAGTCACAAGTGTCTTATTCAGGGCGTGTAATGCGACACGTGCGGTTCAACCCCTAGACGAGTTTGAGCCAAGACATTTCGACGAAGAGGAACCGCATGTGAGCCCGAATATCTTTGGAATGTTAGCTGGCATACATATAGCACGACAAAGTATTATATCGTCGTCGTTAATAGTTTCATCTACAAAGAATTACACTAACTGCCCTCCAGAAACAAGTGATAATTTTCTAAGACGAATTTTTTAGAAATAATGCTGTGATACCTACGTCATGCTTGAAGTAATTGGAGTTATGTGTATAGAATAATTTAGGTCAGAGCCACTGTCATACGAAATCACGTAACGTACATCCCTGGCGTCAACGTGTGGGGAGAATTGTAGTTGCTAGTTTTCACGTGTCTACGTTTTTCTTTAGTGTCAGTTCACGAGTTCTGCAGCGACGTATTAGGCTTATGTATTTGGGATGACGGTGGAAATGAATACGCTGAGGCGACGGAAGTCATGGGATACCTTCTCATATCATGTCGGACTACCTTTTTCCCGTCTTAGTGCAGCAGTTCGACGTGGCATAGACTCAACAAGTCGTTGGAAGTCCCCTGCAGAAATATTCAGCCATGCTGCCTCTACAGCCTTCCACAATTGCGAAGGTGTTGCCGGTGCAGGATTTTGTGAACGAACTGACCTCGTGTCCCGGTGACATGGCGCACTGTCATCCATAAAAATTCCATCGATGTTTGGGAACATGAACTCCATGAATGGCTGAAAATGGCCCCCAAGTAGCCGAATAAAGTCACTTCCGGTCAATGATTGGTTCAGCTGGACCGGAGAACCCATTCTATGCAAACACATCCTACGCTACCTTGGAGCCACCATCAGCTGGTACAGTGTCTTGTCGACAACTTGGGTCCATGACTTCATGGGGTCTGCGCTACACTCTAACCCTACCATCAGCTCTTACCAACTAAAAGCTGGACTCATCTGACGAAGCCACTGTTTTCTACTCGCCTAGGTCCTGCCGATATGGTCATGAGCTCAGGAGGGGCGCTGCAAGCGATGTTGTGCTGTTAGCAAAGGCTCTCGCATCGGTCGTCTGCTACTATAGTCCATTAACGCCACGTTTCGCTGAATTGTCCTATCAGATACGCTTGTCGTACATTTCACAATTATTTCTGCCGTTATTTAATGTAATGTTGCTTGTCTGTTAGCGCTGATAACTCTACGCAAACGCCGATGTCCCGGTCGTTAAGTGAAGAACGTCGCCCACTGCGTTTTCCGTGGTGAGAGATAATGCCTGAAATTTGGTGTTCTCAGCACACTCTTGACACTGTGGGTCTCGCAATACTGAATTCCCTAACGATTTCGGAAATAGGATGCCCCATGCGTCTAGCTCCAACTACTATTTCGTTTGTTAATTCCCGTCGTGCGGTGATAATCACGTGGTAAACCTTTTCACATGATTTACCTGAGTACAAATTATAGCTCCGCCAATGCACTATCCTGTTACACTTTGTGTCCGAGATACAAGTACATATAGCTATCCTATGACTTTTGTCGTCTCAGTGAATAAGGAAGATCTACAATCCCGGTGGTGGCGCATTGGCTGCGGCTGTGGAAAAACAGCAATATAGCTCCAGAGCTTCACTATGATCTGACATCTCAGTCGTAAGGTGTGTATGAACTGCTCCCTTCATAAGAAAGTCAGGAAATACCCGAACGTTTATGAGAATGACTATACTAGGAGAGACAGTTTAAGGTTACGGGGCGTATTTTTACTTCACTTCGGATTATTTTTTTGAGTTCCGGTAGCATTTCCATTGTTTGACGGGGAGGTAATTCTCGTTGGCCGTGTAACTATCGGGCCGCGTTTACGAGCAGGCGGCTTTCGAGAACATTCCAGGCGGGCGATATAGCTCTGCCAACTCAGCTCTTACATCCAGTATTTTCGGAACAAGCGGGCAGAGAATTTTCTGCCGTCGCGACTATATTGTCAGTACTTCAGAACGAAAGAGGACGTAGATTTTAAAGATATCGGAACCAGGGCGTCCGACAGCGTTTTGAATGTTCGTTTACGAGTGGCAAAGCCCGTGTTAGATCACTTTGTCAGAGCTTAAGCGTGGTATCTCCGATGCAACGAAGTAAATTTTGACATATAAAAATACTGGTTGAGTATCTCGAGTGAGCTTGTCTAAATAATGTATGAAAATAAAATGTTAACTTACGAACAAGAAGAATGTTGATGTCATATCTTCTCATATGCCCGAATAATAAAGGCCACGATCAATTGGTGAATCGGAGGATGTGAAGAATGGCCTTAGTCCGTTAACAGCCATCAGATAGCATGGAAACGTGCTACTATGCCTCATACACATTAGTAGGCGCAATTTCTAAATATTAGTGAGTAGTGAGTTCAAACGGTACAAATTGGTCTGTTTGTCACATGACTGCATTTCAGCTCATACAGATCATGCTAAAATAGCACGACTTTTGGAAAAAACTGTCAACTGTCTTGCTATAGGATCCGTAGTCAGATTTCTCCGTCGCATGGCTGAGGACAAATAGTTTGCTCAAGGCACTTTTTGTGATCTAGGGAAGGCTTTTGACTGTGTGGAGCATGTATTATTTTCAGGAGGAAGAATTTCTATGGCATTAAATTTCTTTAACTGTTAAAGTCGTGTTTACAAAACCGCGAACAAGTTGTCTGTATTGGCAAAGAAATGCCCAGTATAGAAAATATTAATATAGATGCTTCACATAGAACTGAAATGGACCCTTTTCTCTTCTAATAATGATAAGTTACGTGTCCTCATTTATTAGACCCAGGATACTAACATATGCAGACGAGAACTTGACTGCACAGTAACAATGACCTAAGTAGCCTTAAAACGTGTGTTGAAATAACAGTTGCTCAAGCTTCCGTCAGATGATCCTAGCTATGTAAAGCTATTGCGGTATATTTTAATGAAAAATTATTTTTAGGCCAACAGGTAAAACTTAATAGTTGTAAGTTATCTGATGTAATTTATTCGTTAAGGTGACTTACGGATTGTGTACGACAAATATACGTCGGAACAACTACTTTTTCTTCTTCCAAAGTGTAGTATCAAATGGTACTATCTTGAGGGGAAACGCAAGTTCTATGAATGACATCTTAATACTGCAGCCGAAAGTTATCAGGGCAATTAGAGGTTCTTTGTGTAAAGCACATTTAATACCTTCCTTCTGTGAACAAAAAAATCATGAAGCTAATGATGTATTTACACAATCCAGTTTTTTATACAGTGCAATCTGGCCACAGTCACGAATGATGATGATGATGATAACGATGATGATGATGATGATGATGATGAAATGACGAGGACAACACAAACACCCAGTTCGCGGGCAGAGAAAATCCCCAACCCGATGAAGATAATGAACTTATAGAGGGTGTTACAAAAAGGTACGGCCAAACTTTCAGGAAACGTTCCTCACACACAAAGAAAGAATATATGTTATGTGTACATGTGTCCGGAAACACTTACTTTCCATGTTAGAGCTCATTTTATTACTTCTCTTCAAATCACATTAATCATTGAGTGGAAACACACAGCAACAGAACGTACCAGCGTGACTTCAAACACTTTGCTACAGGAAATGTTCAAAATTTCCTCCGTTAGCGAGGATACATGCATCCACCCTCCGTCGCATGGAATCCCTGATGCGCTGATGCAGCCCTGGAGAATGGCGTATTGTATCACAGCCGTTCACTGTACGAGCACGAAGAGTCTCTACATTTGGTACCGGGGTTGCGTAGACAAGAGCTTTCAAATGCCCCCATAAATGAAAGTCAAGAGGGTTGACGTCTGGAGAGCGTGGAGGCCATCGACTTGGTCCGCCTCTACCAATCCATCGGTCACCGAATCTGTTGTTGAGAAGCGTACGAACACTTCGACTGAAATGTGCAGGAGCTCCATCGTGCATGAACCACATGTTGTGTCGTGCTTGTAAAGGCACATGTTCTAGCAGCACGGGTAGAGTATCCCGTATGAAATCATGATAACGTGCTCCATTGAGCGTAGGTGGAAGAACATGGGGCCCCATCAAGACATCACCAACAATGCCTGACCAAACGTTCACAGAAAACCTGTGTTGATGACGTGATTGCACAATTGCGTGCGGATTCTAGTCAGCCCACACATGTGGATTGTGAAAATTTACAATTTGATCACGTTGGAACGAAGCCTCATCTGTAAAGAGAACATTTGCACCGAAATGAGGCTTGACACATTCTTGGATGAACCATTCGCAGAAGTGTACCCGTGGAGGCCAATCAGCTGCTGATAGTGCCTGCACACGCTGTACATGGTACGGAAACAACTGGTTCTCCCGTAGCACTCTCCATACAGTGACGTGGTCAACTATACCTTGTACAGCAGCAACTTCTCTGACGCTGACATTAGGGTTATCGTCAACTGCACGAAGAATTGCCTCGTCCATTGCAGGTGTCCTCGTCGTTCTAGGTCTTCCCCAGTCGCGAGTCATAGGCTGGAATGTTCCGTGCTCCCTAAGACGCCGATCAATTGCTTCGAACGTCTTCCTGTCGGGACACCTTCGTACTGGAAATCTGTCTCGATACAAACGTACCGCGCCACGGCTATTGTCCCGTGCTAATCCATACATCAAATTGGCATCTGCCAACTCCGCATTTGTAAACATTGCACTGACTGCAAAACCACGTTCGTGATGAACACTAACCTGTTGATGCTACTTACTGATGTGCTTGATGCTAGTACTGTCGAGCAATGAGTCGCATGTCAACACAAGCACCAAAGTCAACATTACCTTCCTTCAATTGGGCAAACTGGCGGTGAATCGAGGAAGTACAGTACATACTGACGAAACTAGAATGAGCTCTAACATGGAAATTAAGCGTTTCCGGACACATGTCCACATAACATCTTTTCTTCATTTGTGTATGAGGAATGTTTCCTGAAAGTTTGGCCGTACCTTTTTGTAACACCCTGTATAAATACTGTATTTTGCTCTACACAAAGTATAAGTTGCCAGAAGAAAAACAGAGAGGAAACATACATTGTTACACCACAAGAAACAATAGATGCGTCTCTACTCTGTGCCATACACTGTCAGACTCTATTAAAAGTTACAAACTCATGAGGTACAAGCTATTAAATAAGCTTTCAGAAACTGTACGAGATCTACCTGAACAAGCATTCGGTCAATATATGTATGACTGGTTGCTATTCTGCTATGTAAAGAAAATTATTAGCTGTAATGTAGCAGCTACATTTCGTCGTCCAATGTAGGGCCTATGCGACAGTCTATCTTGCTGCATGACTACGATAATGCAACAGTTGTAACGTTAGTAGCCAAACTATTGTACGAAGGTTGCCCAGAAAGTAATGCACCGCATTTTTGTTTCTCAGCCAAAAACAATGCTACGAATGCGAAACGTTACATATGTTTTACTTTAAGTCTCCTGACAGGGCACGCCAAATTTCTGTCACTTCCGACAGATAGCGTAGTTGCAGGACAGTTTCAAAATGGCGTCTGTAGGTGATGTACGTTACAAGCAACGTGCCGTCATTGAATTTCTCAGTGCAGAGAAAGAAACTGTGGGGAATATTCACAAACGTTTGTGCAAAGTCTGTGAAGCATCTGCTGTCGACAGAAGCACAGTTATTCGCTGGGCACGGAGGGTGAGGCCATCAGAAGGCGGTCCGGCGGAGCTCCACGATTTGCAGCGGTCGGGGAGACCATACACGGCTATCGCACCTGACAGCCCTGATCTAGCCCCCTCGGATTTCCAATTGTTTTAGGCCATTAAAGGTTGCCATTCGTGGAAGGCATATTGAGGACGATGGGGAGGTGGTTCACACAGTGAAGCACTGGCTCCGCCTCCAGCCCTTGTTTCGCGCTGGAGGAAGGCCATAGAACGGGTTGGAGTTTACGTAGAAAAATCTTGTGTGTAGGTAAAACACCATTCTTTCGTGTGTGTAATTCTCACCATGTTCTATAAAGAATTGTTGAAGGAAAAGAATTCGGTCCATTACTCTCTGGGCAAACCTCGTGTTTGGTCGATGTGTAAGTTCATAGCGGTTTTGCATAACAACAAATACACATAACAGCGACTTTAGTCATCAGTAATATAGTATTATTCACTGTTTATAACAGTCTGCCAACTGTGGGCTTACTTTTAAATTCGGCGACTGTAGAAACCAAATGGTTTAGAGGCGAAGAACTCGTTTAGGCATGTTCGGAGCGCCTTTTCATCCGAAATGGAAGTTTCTTGAAGACTGTTCAATAGGGAGAGGAAAAGGTGAGAATCTGTGGGCGCAAGATTAGGCGAATAAGGTGGGCGCGGAATGACTTCCCAATCTAACTTCTGTATGGCGGTTGTCTCCAGTCTAGCAGAATGCGGGTGGTCGTTATAGTGGATTGCACTACGCCACGCAGCCTTCCTGGTCGTTGTTCTTGGATTGCGTTTGCAAGACGTCTGAGTTGTTGACAATAAATGTCAGCAGTGACGGTTAAACCTTGGTGAAGCAATTCGTAGTACACTAAACCCTTGCTGCTCCACAAGATGCATAACATTATCTTTTGTGGATACGCCCAGGTGTTTACACAGGAAGTTACTGCTCAGTTGAGCTCAACCACTGCTTTCTTTTCCTTATGTTAGCATAAAGACAACATTTCTGGTCATCAGCAATGATACAGGATAGGAATGATCGGTGTTGTTCTCGACTCAGTTAATGTCGAGCTAGTAGAGATGCACATATGGCCACCCTCAAATCTTTTGTGATTTTGGCTTAGAGCATGCCGTAGCCATACACCAGATTTTTGAACCTTCTCCATTGCACGCAAATGTCACACGATGGTGAAATGATCACATTTCATCACATTCTCCAGTCCTTGAACACACTGACGTGGATAATTGTGGATTAATGCATTTAATCGATCTTCTTCAAATCCAGAAAATCTTCCAGAACATGGAGAGTCACTAATGTCAAAACGAGAAAACTATTTTCTTGCGGTGCTCTGTCCGATGACATTATCCCCATGCACTGCGTATATGTTATTGGCTGCCTCCGCTGCTGTCACATCTATACTGAACTGAAACAGAGGAATATGTGTAAAAGGTTCTGATTTTTCCACTTGGTCCTCCATTTTCTAGCGTCCAAAGCTCCACTCATTATCTCCAGAAATGTCCAAATGTGTGTTAAATCTTATGGGACTTAACTGCTAAGGTCGTCAGTCCCTAAGCTTCACACTACTAAACCTAAATTATCCTAAGGACAAACACACACACACCCATGCCCGAGGGAGGACTCGAACCTCCGCCGGGACCAGCCGCACAGTCCATGACCGCAGCGAATTAGACCGCTCGGCTAATCCCGCGCGGCCCACTATCTCCGAATGACAAAATGACAATACGTAAACTGAAATAGGAACAGTGAAATACAAATAAAAAATGACAATCGATGAATAAACCAATAGCAATTGGAATACCAATATGCAAAACAAAAACGCTATGAACTTATGACCCACCTTACTATTTTCGAATTTTCAGTTGCATTGTACTAAACATATGACATAGTCTAACACTGTAATGCCCCAACAACAAAACTGGTACTATTATTATTATTATTATTATTATTATTGTGAGTCCTGCAATGGATGGGGCTCCACATGGGCACCTACTGGGAGATATTTCGTTGCTGTATGAGGCGATGGATAACACGCTGCTACGTCCTTTTCGTAGGCTTAGGTCCAATAGGCTCTTCAGCACTGTCGCTAGCAAAATGTACTCTTTACGGTCGAGTCCCACTTCAGCTTTCTTTAGTGTTTGTAATAGAGCACATGTTGTGGAACTGACTGTAATATTTAGTAGCATAGAGCTGATATTCATTAGGGTGCGTGTCCTAAATATTGTATATCATGACTATTTTTGCTAAGAATCACATTACAGTCGAACTGAAGACCCACAGAGATTGTTTTTGTAGTAATTTATCGTCCAGCACAAACATATTAATTTCAAAACTAAATTGATCTGTTTAGGTCATCCTCAGATCATAAACACAAGCAATGGTCCAACCGCACCACTCCGAAAGATGCCATATGTTTCATATTTCTCAATCCTGTGAAGAGAGAAGATGCTGGAAACTTAATAAATGTGACAAGTGACTGTTCTACTTAAGTTTACCCTATCCTTTTCCATTTAATCCTTCATTGTGAGGAGCTATACGGCAAAATTTAATAACAACGAAAATGGGACAATTCGAAAACCTGTACCAGATTACGCCTACCTTTGTTCCTAATATAGTCTACCAGGTGAATTTGGGAGCTTCTGTTCCAGGAGTTACCAGTCGGTCACTGATACCAACTGGGAAATTAAGATTTTACTAGGTCATGTAATGTAAATCGGACTTAAACACCTGCACAGAGATGCTCTAATAGTTATATTTAAAAAATTGGAAAACGTTTGAAGGGAACGAAGTAATTTGAAAAACATGGAAAGTGTAATAAAATGGGACGGAAAAAATTAACATAACAAAGCTGGTACCTAGGCACTACCAGACATAAATTTCAGTCATACCCCTCAAAGATATTTACAGCGTATTCGTACATTAGACCAACAATTTATGTCCACTGACTACCGCGAGACTGAATACGACAAGCTGGTGTTGCAAAGAATTCACATTGTAAGGGAAGTAATGTAAGTGGAGCAAATCGCATGGCGAATAATTCTAGCATCTGAGGTTCGGGTTGCATACTTCACAAATCAAGGCGCCACTGTCAAATCAGTGCTAACGGGCTTGATTCGTTTCCGTTGTTGCTCTGCGAGAATGATGAGTGTGAGAACTGTGGCGCTGCGGTCGCTTTCTACTCGTCGACTCGCTCTCTCTTACCGAAATGTGAAGGAGTGTAAGGCCAGTCGTGACTCATTGCCACTAGGGAAGACGAGTACGCGATCGTGCTGCCGTAAAGCAGCACCGACAAGGCGAAATGACCGATTGTCGCGATCAGATGACCTTTACGAAGCTCTGTTTTGTGAGACTGTGGAGGGTGTAGCACGAAAATTAACTGATGCAAAGTATACAATTGCAACTGTGTTCCATTGCAGAAGGAGTGGTATCTGGAATAAACTTCACCCTATATACAGGTTCCAGACCACAAACATGCAGTATTCGTCCAACGAAAACAAAATGGTTGGACTCTTGTGTATTCAGCCGGCCGAAGTGGCCGTGCGGTTAAAGGCGCTGCAGTCTGGAACCGCAACACCGCTACGGTCGCAGGTTCGAATCCTGCCTCGGGCATGGATGTTTGTGATGTCCTTAGGTTAGTTAGGTTTAACTAGTTCTAAGTTCTAGGGGACTAATGACCTCAGCAGTTGAGTCCCATAGTGCTCAGAGCCATTTTTGAACTCTTGTGTATTCCACATCCACCATGAGGAAACATACGGGCTGTGACAACCGAAAGCTGGTCTCAGCGCCACGTCACTATTACATTCTAGCGACAAAAAAACGCTCTATTTGTGTATCCATTTGGTCATGACAACTTGCATTTAAGGGATAACAGCGAGTTCAGTGGCTTATAATTTACTTTTGTAATTTATTTTAATAATTGTCCGCTCCCGGTAGCTGAGTGGTCAGCGCGACAGAATGTCAATCCTAAGGGCCCGGGTTCGATTCCAGACTGGGTTGGAGATTTTCTCCGCTCAGGGACTGGGTGTTGTGTTGTCATCATTACATCCCCATCGACGCGCAAGTCGCCGAAGTGGCGTCAAATCGAAAGACTTGCACCCGGCGAACGGTCTACCCGACGGGAGGCCCTAGTCACACGAGATTTACATTTTAATAATTAATCACTATTTAAAGATTCCACTTCATCTTCTTGTAATGTTTTTGGTGCTGTCGTTAGACACTCGATAACGCCTCGGAAGTGTGTATGTGTCACGTAACTGTTTAGGCATTCTCTGAATATATATTAAATATGAAAATAAATTTACAGCTGTCCTTGAAAACGTTTTGTCTGTGTAAATGTATACATAAACAGAACAATATTCACTACTAAGAGATCAGTCGTTATATTGGTGTATAACTTTCTTCAGTCACGTACACAACACGAACATTTTTTGACATTTCAACTTGCTCTAGAGAATGGCCATAAGCCGAAATCATGATTGTGTGATATAAATGAGTGGTAATTTATTGTTTAATGGCGCAAAATTCTTTCGAAACAGTTAAAAATGTAGAGGGATCCCGCGGTTATACTTGCGAACTCTTGTACTCGCTCTCCTTTCTGAGCGAGTCTAGCCTGCTTGCACCCGATACAGACTCAGGTGACGAATGGGCTGCGGCGGAGGCTCACGAGTCCAGTCTGTGGGCACACGAAGATGGCGAGTTCGGAGATGACGTCACAGGACTCACTGGCGAGTTTCAAACCAGTGTATAGAGCTCATTTCTGGTCTGTACTCCGAAAGAGCATCTTGGAAGAGGTGTAGCTGGTCGGCTGTTCGCGTGCTACTATAGTGAGCATCAATGGAAAGCCGTTGAAGGGCGGTGAAACCACGAGTGAGACACAAGTTGTTGGACCACGCATCATCACACGCGGTGCAGGTCCGAAGTTTACCCGCACTCTAAAGCAGGCAGATCTGACGACAGAGAAGAGCGCTGGTGCAGGCACAATCGTTTCTGTTCACACCGTTCCAGGCGCATTGTTTAACATGTGGCTTCACAGCAGATGACCCCTACGTGCTCCGGTGCTGACGCGACGACGTTGTTAATTGACATTTCTGAGGACTTTGGATTGCCAAAATTGGATCATGAATTTATGGAAATGCGTTGCCTGGGTGGACGAATCACGTACCTTGTTACACAAGGTCTATAGTCGTGTTCGGATACACCGTCATCCAGACGAACGGCTACTCGAAACATGCCCAGTGCCACGGACGTAGGCCAATTGATTACTCCTATTGCTTGGGTGACATTCACCTGGACTTCCACTGCGCCGTAGTATTCGAAGGCACCAATACAGATGTTCATCACGTGAACATTATTGCGAAACACCTTCATCACTTCATGGTTTATGTCTTCCCCGACGACGATGGGATCTTCCAATTGGATGACTGTAAGTGTTGTAAGGTCAGCATCGTGCTACAGTAGTCTGAAGAACATGCTAGTAAACTCACGTTGTTGTTTTGGCTACTAAATTCGCCTGAAATAAATCCGATAGAATCCAGCTGGGACGCTATTCGGATGCCTGCCCCGTGCCCAGGAATCACCAGTCCGCAGACTGTGTGACCTGTGTATAGACATCTGATGTCACACAACGGAAACCTACCAAGGATTTGTCGAATCAATGCCACGATGTTATGTTGCGTTCCAGCGGTTGATCAGCACGCTATTAACTAGGTGATCATAATATTTTGGTTCATTAATGTATTTATCGGTCGTCAGCTGCTGAAGTCTATTTTGTGCAGTTATCCCCCTGTAGTTCAGCTGGCAGGGGTTCCTGACACCAGGCGTTGAAATCGGCGCTGATCTAATTCAGAGTAGACCGTCGATTGTCCCGTATGGTTCTGCAAAGGCGACGTCATGTCCATTCGTTAGACATTTGCGTTTATCCTGTGTGATGGTCTGCGCCTGTGGACACATTGTTTCTTTGCTACTGAATTTCGGTATTAGCACTGTTGAAGATGGAAACAAGAACTCTTGTGTAAAATCCGATACGCTACGCGTTTTGCGCCAAATGTCATTCCACGTTCAAATGTGAACAACTGCCGTCCTGGTGCTATGTTAACCACATAACTGTCTGTAACAGACTGCTCAGATATCGTGTCTACCCTCTCGCCTTACGCCGCATGTAGTAACAACATACAGCGTCGCACAAGGCACGCTTTCTTCAAGCCGGACGATCCTACCCATGAATTGTGCCCACTCAGTTTTTATCCAAACAAGCATTAAAAAGGAAACGGACATTAAAGTCAAGTATTGACACAAAAAACAAAAATATTTCTTTCTTTAAGCTGTTGCTGCATTACAAAATTCGTGATTCCAGTTGGACAACGAAGGGCATCTTACTCAGGCCTGCCCACTGCTGCTCACTGAAAACTGAAATCGTCGGAGTACTTTTTTTGTTTCCTTTTTTTTTTTTTTGGCAAAGTACGAAAGTATCTGCGCCCATAACGGAACATTTCTCGGAGTCGAATATGGATGGTTCTTTTCCAGGATCGTCACTGGTTCAAGAACTTCCGTACTTGCGCATACCTTCTCTAACTTACTAGCAGATACTGGTGGCAGATTTCTTCTTCGCACGGGGTTATTTGTCGAATCACGAGAAGATTATTTTCTTATTGTTAGAATTGCTTTAGTTCATCTTTTTCTTTACGATATAGTTTTTCCAGCTTTGCATTTGACTGTCGGTTATTGAACGTTTGCCACTGCTTTGTGTCCTTGTTTGGGATAGAGATAGAACGAGATTTATTGCTGAACAGAATGCGACTCTATTCATCAGCAGTCCATGGTTCCGTGTCTCGTTACTACTCCAAACGCAGCCGTTTGTGTTCTGGTGTCAACAACTGTCTACGCACGGAACGTTAATTCCCTAGTCAGATTGCTGCTAGTTTCCGACAAGTGATACAGGCTTACACAGAATGTTGCTGGGAGCCTATTACTTGCTCTGGGATGAGAGGTGCAAATGTGAAAGGGTTACGATATGCTCGGTGCACAATATGACGATCCTCTCACAAATCTGGGTATGCACGAATAGAGCAGTTGACGAAATAGAGATCCACTCTGTCGAGTGCTGATAACGCTGTCTAATACGCTTGCGCAATATCCCCAAATCCTTCACAGTGATAACATCTGATGATGCTTTCGTCCCTTATACACTCTAAAAGGTCCTACAACAACACTAATCACCAATAGTACTAAGGCACTCTGGTGGCCGTTGTAACTGTAGCAGGCAATTGTAATTCTAATCATTTACGTACCCGCCGACGCTTTGTATCTGAACATGTAGGAACTTACATTCACATACAACCATTTGTTCTGGGCGCTTCACTTGGTTATCACGCACTGTATTTTGCTAAGCAATTAAGTTAAATAGTAAAGAAATATCTTGTGCCCTGATTTTCTGAGTCCCCAAGACGAGAATGAGACGAAAATTGCACATCATTATTCCTTCTCTGTAGAAATAATTTTGGATCAGGTTAGTTTTAATGAAACGGCTTTCAAATTGCAGTTACTGGTGATCACCCAGTGATGACCGTTAGAGAGACTCCTTGATTTAAAGGGACGCAAGGAGTGCAGGGATATCTCCTTTGCAGGAAGTAGGAGGTTAAGACCATCTACGTAATTGTAACATAACAGATCTGGCAAGTTTCTTCAGAACTAGCTTGTAAGACGGACATAGGCTTTTGTAGGAACGGCTGCTTAGTGTGGCAATAATGCCTATCCTCACAGTCTGTAGTTTTATTGCTGGGACCGAGTTTTAGGTGGAACCTAGCATGGTCACTCAGCATCACTTTTGTCGATGTCATGGAGCAGTCAATAAGTAGGGGGCGTATAGTCAGTGTTAGAGGACGTCGTGTTAGTGTTTGGCTGAAAGGCCTCATGTACGTATGGAAGTAGTGAGCGCCTTTTAAAATCGATTATAACGTTTCGTCTTCGTGAGATATAAATTATGTAAGTGATTTACGCGATCGGTGGACAGCCGCTGGCACCATCGGCAGAACATGGTGAGATGCTGCGGCCTGCATCAAATGTTCAAATGTGTGTGAAATCTTATGGGACTTAACTGCTAAGGTCATCAGTCCCTAAGCTTACATACTACTTAATCCAAATTATCCTAAGGACAAACACACACACCCATGCCCGAGGGAGGACTCGAACCTCCGCGGCCTGCATCCCGCGCACACGTTATACTCTACTATTGTCCCTCGTTGCTAGTATTTCTCTCTCTCTCTCTCTTTCTCTCTCTCTTCCCTTTCAAACCAATAATGGCTTCCTCGATATCTATTTATATGCCTATTATATGACGAACAACTGTTTCACATATTGAAATTTAATCCTGGGATTCAACTTAACTGTAATAAGTACAGATTTACTACCTGATGCGACAAATGAAAATTTATGCAGGACCGGTGCTCGAACCCGGATTTCCCTGTTTATCGCAAACGTTCGTTTGCCACTTACGCTATCCAAGCACGCCTCCCGTACCAACCTAAACTTCCATATGTCTCACAATTATCTTTCTTCGTATAGATTACACTAAATTTTTTTCAGCATCTGGTTTATAAATGGGTAGATTTATCTAATTTTATGGTGCTGAATAGACTGATAAAATCAGTTTTTCTCTATGACGTCACATTTCCTAGATACACAGCAGAATAAAAAATGGTAATAGCGAAATTTGACATAATTAAGTCAAACAAAGTACACATTCATAACGTTTGAAATCAATACTATTTTGTATGTATATATGGGAATGATGCCAATAAAAGGGCCAAATTAGTTCAGAAGATGTTTTCACCTTTAATCGTCTTTCGTTTTTAAAAAATGCGACGACGGAGCTCTTCTTTCGTCTGCCGTTTCATCACTCCCCCTCGCAAGACCCCAACAGTAGTCACCCATCATCGAAGGTTCCAATGGTCTTGGTAACGGTGTTCCATGGTAAGAATGTCTTGGTGAAAGCGTTCACCATGCTCATCACTTACGGTTCCCAAATTTTCCGGGAAGAAATCAAGGTGAGAATGTAAAAAGTGAATTTTAAGCGACATTCTACACCCCATGTCCTTATGGTTGTCCAACAGATCATTCACGATGGTAACACAGTTTTGTCTTTTCTGTTACCCAAAAATCCCTTCACAATTGCTTCAAAAGAAGACCAAGCAGCTGATTGGGTATCTGTGAGTTTGGTACCAAAGGTTGGATCTTTCAGCAATTTTCTTATTTATGGTCCAACAAATATACCCTCTTTCAGTTTTGCCTTACTTAATTTGGGAAACTTTTCTTTTAAGTGATTGAAGGCCTCACCTTCTTTATCCAGAGTTTTTACGAAGTTCGTGATAAGGACCAACTTGATATGAAGGGCAGGCAAAATGATTTTATCAGGCTCAACCAATGGGGTATTGTTCACATTTACTTTTCCCGGAACATATGATTTCCTTATAGGCCATTCCTTGACTGTATAGTGGTTCTTGTTGTCACGGCTGTCCCACAGATACAAAAATCATCAGTATTTCATGAATCCAGTTCGTAAATCTGCAAACAGTGCAACAACTTTTAAATCACAGCAAAGCTTCCATTCATGATCCTTATATCTGATTGCCTCTAGAAGCAATGCCATGGTTTCAATAGTTTCTTTCATGTCTACGGCGTAAGCCAAAGGTAAAAATGGAAATGCATTGCCATTATGCAGTAGTACTACTTTCAAGCTGGTATTACTAGAGTCAATAAATAGTCGCCACTCCTGCGGATTATGTTGTACACCTAGCTACATCATCAGACCATTGACATTTCTGCATACACACACTGAATACTGCATATCGAAATACTGAGCGAAGGAAGCACCACTTGACTGAAACAGGAAATTTTTGTCCCTGGAGCTAGAAGGTTCCGTTATTGCAGTCTCGACCCCAAGAGTTCAGCTTGCTGTTTCAAAAGTTGTAGATCGCGAACCAAATCGTTCAATTCCTTTTGATTATAGAGATGAGGCGAAGTGTCATGATATTGAGCTTAGTACTCTTCTGTATGTTCAATACTTTCTGATTCACTTGCCATGGTGTCTGGTTCCGTGGATTTCAAGCTGCAGACAGGAACAGGCAACCCCTCATCATGGGGCACGGGCAAATCCACTGAAGATACATTTGGATACTTTATTTTATGTCTAGTTTTGTTTGAATGTCCCGAAACATTTGTAAGACAGAAGTAACAGTCTGAATAATGTCTTTACTCTCAAACCACACCGTCGGAACAGCGAATGGCATGGCTCGGCGCTTTCCTTTCAACCACTCGGTTAAAGTTGTAGTACAGGTTATGCAGGCAGTATCTTGATCACCAACAGGACAATCAAAATACAATTTATATATCTTTGGGCTTTTGGAGTGAATTTCCAACACACATAACAAAAATTGTCGGGGTGCATTAGACAGCAACTAGATTTACTAGTTGCCATTTTTCTTAGTGTAAGTTTTAAACACAAAAACCTTGCACTATCTTTCACAGGAAACATTCGCTGATGATCTCTTTCACACCACTGGATTACCAAACTAACCATTTACTGACGATTTCTAGATCTTCTAGCTCTCCTCTGCATATCAAAAACAAACAATTAAACAACAAACCAGAAGTACTGCAAAAAGCGAAATACTGAACACGAAAAATAAAAAACCTTTAAAAACTCAAAAATGGTACGTGCTAGAACATTTTGAAAGGTGTATTCGGATTTTACATACCAAACTACATACTAGTTGATGTATTACATCCCACATGCGAAATGGCTGTTGACTAGTGTTATTAATTCACTTGCCCACATTTTGTGGTTCCCGTGCAGGTTTTACAATCAAGACAACGATATGCGTGAAATCTGGGTTCGAGATCTAGACCAATAAAAATGAAGACGGATCTGTGAGGAAAATGACAACGATTCTAAAATCTGAACAGGAATAAAAATATGCACGATTGTGGATAAATTAATTAATAATCGATGAGATCAAATAGATAAATTTGTGACTCATGAAGCTTTGGGTTGGTCCGGGGAGCGTGTTCGGATAGTCTAGGCGGCAAGGCGACAACTCGTGATAGGCGGAAAATCCAGGTTCGAGACCCGGTCTGGCACAAATGTTCATATGTCGCTTTAGGTACCGGTAGTACGTATGTACCTATTACCGTTAAGCTGAATTTCAGGAATAAATTTCAGTTCTTCGGAATCATCTTATAACTTTTAATTTTAATTAATGCCTGATAACATGTGAAACCTGATGTCGATTGCTAGTTCACCCTGTCCTCCCGATTTCCGTGTTTAATATTTGTTTTCTTGTTTGTTTCTAAATCTTAAATGCAAAATAAATTTCAATTAATGAGTCATATTGGGCTGCTAGAAAAATCAGCGGTGGCTGAGCACAGTTTGTTAAATAAACATAAGATTTTATTCGATGAAATAAGACTACTTGCTCACGCTTCAAACTATTGGGACTCTGTCATCAGGGAAGCAGTTGAAATTAGACTCTGTGAAAATAATTTCAGCAGAGACTCCGGTTATGCACTCAGCACTGCATGGAAGCGCGCAATTGATAAACAAAGAGCGCAGAGGGAGACTTCTTACACTCCTCGCAGTTCTCCGCCTGTTGCGATAGATGGCGCTGCAAGCAACGCTGGATAAAGCGCGCCAAGAAAATCTATGGATATAGAGGCCGCCACCTCGGTACGCGCCATTTTCACCGTGACGTCATCCAGCCAATGAGAAGCCGTCTACTGCTTATAAAAGTGGAAGCCTTACCTGTCCACGACAGTCAGTTTTACCCCTGACGAAGATGACGGAGGTAGTAATCGAAAGCTTGGGATGCTACCCAAATTTGACGCGGCAAGTAAACGTAGAACTTTTTATGCACTTTTTTCTTTAACCACAGAGTTTGCGCATTACTGCACCCCTCCTCTGTACTTCCACTGTCGGAGGGTAGCACGGAACTTAAAGATCCACCGCCACATCTTCAACGTGCTATGCTCGGCTGTTATTCAGCCGCTGCTTTGAGTCTCCTCTCACTTGTCACTTGTCCACCGAGACAGTTGGACCGGATCTGAAACGGTGACGCTGTGTATTAGTAAACGGCAAAAAAAAAAAAAAAAAAAACCACACTTCGCTACCATGACTTACAAAAGCGGTGAGGGTTCACATAACCATCTATTGCATGCGCTTTCAAGCATGTGAGTACTATTTCGTCTGAGAGTTCGTGATTATGCTCTACTTCGCATTTGTTGTTGTAGCAAGTGTACAGAAAGCTGTGTCGAGAGGGCCTACAGCAACGTACATGTGGGATCTTCCAAAGTCAATTTCGCTATTACACAGCGTAGAGCATCCGAAAGTTGTTTATTGACACGGGAAATAAGACTATGTAACTAACAGACAGGTGCTAGTGTCTCAGAAGGCTGAGTGGTTAAACGATCTGCTCGCTTGTTTACGAAAACAAAGCAATACATTTACTAAGTTTGAAAGTGGGTACCGGTAAGATAATATAATGCGCAAGAGCTTTCTGTGCAGACACAGCCTGAAGGAAATGTATCTTCAAAAGCAGTCTAGTTAACCCAAGAACCCGATACGTATTCTCAGCGACGCGAAGAATGTAAACAAAGCAGTATCGGCAAACAACAGCTAGCTGCAGTATTGGTCGCAGGAGTCCTTACAAGACGTTCTACCTTGCCGGCTCTTTTCTCTGCGTGGCGGCTGCTTTCTTTCAGATAAAAGAAAGCTCGGAGCTTTTTACGGGTAAGAAGAAAATGAAACTTCCTCGTGCGGCAAGTAAGGTCGCTGACAGCTTAAGCGAGAAACAGTGCTGTATGGAACAAAAACAGAATCAGCTTGTGGAAAACGACAACTGTATGAAATGTACAAGATTGTTTTCGTACTATTCTAGAATCACTTTGAAATTTTCTGCAGTGTGATTATAATTAATACATTACCGTTGTAAATTTGATTGGGTTTACCTGATTTCTAGCTAACCCAAAGTGTTTTCTCACTTTGTTGTTCTGCCTTAACAGAATTTCTTCTGTAGCTTAGTGAAGAATACCATTAACTGAAATAGCACTGCCAGTTCATTCGTTAGCGAAGTGCAAAGAAACATTTCAAAAGGAGATACATGAAAAAATGTATCCATATCAAATTATCTACTTCACATGAGTGTAAGCATTTTATTTGGGATGGTGTGATTCGAAAATTATGTGATTGTTGTATCTCACAGCTAAAACCCCTGTGAAAGATCTCACTCACAAGCTTCGGTGGAATAATTATCTAAAAAATGTGATTTGAATATTCAGAAACGTTCACTGAAGCTATTGATGTTCTCCTGAACCAATGGGAAGGATGATCTGTAATCGCACAACCATCGCAAGAACATTTTCTCCTTCGTAGGGTGTGTGGATGGGTTCATGATTCCCCCATATCAGAGCTTCCCCTCAAAACAAGAGGATGATTAAGCAACTGTTATGGCTGAACCAATTTCACGCCAAACCAAATGATGATGCACTAGATGATTTTCTGACGTCAAATATTATTGACCAAAGAATGTGGATTAATAGACAGGAGACTCTAATATTGGCTTTGCTGAAGATGATTAGAACGTAAATATTATGATAGAAAAATAAATCAGTGGTCGTGAAATCAAATAATAGAAAGAAATGTGAGAAAACATTGCTCTAAACGACGAAGAGCGGAATAATAACTTTTGAACTTTTAATGCGATTCAATCACAATGCCGGTCGTCAAGCTAATACGAAGAACAATTAGTGTATGTGTGTTGTGGCACAGAACAGATGAACCACATGATTTGTTCATGGGACGCATATTGCCAAGACTGCAAGAATCTGCCGTTCTGCCCCAATGAGTGCTAGAGTATACAATTTGGCTACCTGCTGAGTCCAAATAACGTATACCTGTTTAAAGGATGACCTGTCTCTCCTGGCGTCGAGGTTAGAAGTGGAGTCTAGGATACTGAGACGAGATCGGTAGTCTGGCTGCCGCATCTCGAGAAAATTGAGCCATCCTCACGATGTCATCCACTAGCAGTCGTTCCCATTACTTTTCCCCTTTTCGTGCATACAGCTGTGTTTCAGTATATGAACTTATAGTAGTAATAAAAATTCGTGAATGGAGCAACAGCAGTTGGAAACGCAATACAAAGGAATGTAGGCTTAGGAGAATAAACGGTAGAAGTTGCTAAAAGAGCTATCGGAACCTAATGAATCTCAAGCAAAAAGAATTAATTCTACAAAATCTAGGACTGATAAGGGGAAGCAATTGCTAAAAGAAAGAACAAGGCAAAATGTCATCAGTGTTCTACCTAAAGGCAGGTTTTCACATGGTAACTTCCAAGCACTCCTGCCTTCTGCCATCCCCTTCAGATCCGCGTAATTTCCGCTCCCCTCTACGTCGTCTGTCATCTTGTATCGCCTTCTTCCTCTCAATCTCCTCTCAAAAACTAAACCTTCCAAAGTGCCTGGTAGCAAGCGCTCCCGTCTAAACGACTGTCCTATCCAGTTCTTCGTCCCTTCTGTTATAACCTGCAGCAGTCTGATGAAGCGGATGAAAATTGCCTTTGTATTGACTGCTTTAAATGATACAACCATTAAAAAAGAAATCAAGAAGGGCTCTAGTGCCTTAGATAAACAAGGTGGGCTCACGACAAGTGTGCCCAGCAATCACATTAATTTTTGTCTGCATAAACTGCACCACGGACAGTGGTGATAAATGAACCATTAATTAACATACAAACTTTTATGCAGGCCACACTATACTAACAGGTGAATTTTACCAAAAATTTTGTTTATTGCTAGTAGAATGTTCGTATGGTTGTTGACTGGTGTAAGTAAGCTTGTAATTTGGTTTACTGCCAATAAAACTTATTTAGAAAATTTTAACAGGGCGCTTTTTATACTCATTTGTTAAATGATATGCGTAAACTTGCCCCCATAGGTGCATAGACTTGCCCCATAGAAGGGGCATGTCTACCCACTCGACTTGTACCTATATAAAATTAGTTTGCAGTCTTGAATGTAAAATTGAGTTAGATGTATATATGCTAAGTTATACTTCAATAACGATGTTATAAGGCTAAACAGTTTTAAACACGATAAATGTAGCCGAATTTTTTTAAAAAAATTCCGAAAGTAATTCCGCGTAAATCTGCCCTGGCTTCCCATACAGACCGTGGGGAATCTGAGTTATCAATCTGAGTTATCACTCGAGTTTTCGAAGATAATCACCGTCCCTTTCATCAGAAGATGACTGTCTGCCGTGAGCTGAGTCCGTCCGTCTGTATGTCTATTCAAGCTTGTCGTTGTTCAGGTGACGTCGCTTAGTATACTAACTTCTGTTGGTGGAGTGACGTCACCTGTCAGGCGAAATTCGCCTACTCAACTGCAGAAAATCGGCAATGAGATAATAAGCTGCAATTAAAGGCTGCAAGGGGAACGAAGGACACGCCCAGCACATATACCTCTTACGAACTACGTTTTTTGGTTTTATTTCTTTGATGATGATGATGTTTGGTTTGTGGAGCGCTCTGTTAAAATTGATGGTCAACATGCGAATTTTTACTACATTTTTTATTACTACGATTATTATTCGTGTCATAGAAGGCCAGCAGTTTGATACATGGGGAGTATTTTCGTATTCTCAGAGTAAATGTTACGCTCCTCCGTCATGCTGTGCTCAGATATAGTACAGATATATTTACAAGGTTTCTTTACTCGATGTGTCGCCTATGTTTATTGTAGCGGTCGGTAACGGTGCAGATTGTCTGCCCTACTTAATTCCCAAAGCGCATTGTAGAAACCAGGTGGGGCTAAGTAATGTAAACATTTTTCTAAATGATGGCATTCACTTTTTATATCTTACAGTCTCTTTCTGAAATGACAAAAATTACACCCAAAAATTAATGTTATCTCAAATTTGAAAACATTTTCCAACGTACAGCATGATCATTTACCCAGAAAAAATTGTACAAATGAAATTTAAAATCGCTGCACTCGAGAAAATATTGCCACTAGTATATTTAAGCGGCTCTGTATTACTTGACACTCCCCAGTTCTCTTAATGTGACCGCTTGTCAAATGCTCGAATAACCACATGTGCAGCGCGGACCGCTACGAGACGAGGAGGAAGAGAGTCAGTGCAGTTCTGGAAGGCACCGACAGGGATGTGGAGCCATGCCGACGTCAGTGCCGTAACCAGATGGGCTTCGTTTCTCGGTTGAGGATCCGTGGCGCGAAGAGCCCGATCGATGTGATCTCACAGATTCTGAGAGTTTTATAGCAAGGGGAGTACGGTAAAACAGATCCCGGTGCTCTTCGAACCACGCAGCTGTGTGACACGCTGCATTGTACTGCTGGTAAGTGCCATCGTTCCGAGGGTAAATGAACTGCACGTGGTGGTGGGGGGGGGGGGGGGGGGAGGTAGAAATGGTCCTCAAAGATAGATACATACATGTGTTAATTCATTGTGCCTTTCAGAATGACGAGATCGCGCCGGGAATCGAAACTTCCTGGCAGATTAAAACTGTGGGCTGGACCGAGACTCGAACTCGGGAGCTTCGCCTTTCACGGGCAAGTGCTCTACCAACTGAGCTACCCAAGCACGACTCATGACCTTCGCAGAAGGTTCGCAGAAGAGCTTCTGTGAAGCTTGGAATGTAGGAGACGAGGTACTGGCAGAATTGAAGCTGTGAGGAGGAGTCGTGAGTCGTGCTTGGGTAGCTTAGTTGGTAGAGCACTTGCCCGCGAAAGGCAAAGGTCCCGAGTTCGAGTCTCGGTCCAGCAAACAGTTTTAATCTGCCAGGAAGTTTCATAACAGCGCACAATCCGCTGCAGAGTGAAAATCTCATTCTGCAAACCCAGGGAATCCCCTCGGGTCTGAAACCTTCCTTCGATTATTCCAGGGTGCTTATTTCCAGACGTTTCACCCGTACACTCCAGCGGCCGTCTGCCCTATGGAGCATAGTACGTAATTCATCTGGAAAGGCCATCTATCACCAGTCAGTGGACATCCAGTTGCGGTATTGGAGAGCAAATTCCAGCCTTCGTCGCCTATGAACAGCAGTCAGCATGGGCGCATGAAGCAGGTGCCTGCTGAGGATGCCCATACAAAGCAACTTTCGCTGAATGGTCGTTGAGGAGACACTGTTGATAGCCCTGTGGGTCTTCTGGGTAGTCAGTTGCTCGACAGTTGACGTTTATTCGCCTGTACGCATTTCCGTAGCCATCGCCTACCCTCGTCACCTATCGTCTGTGGTCACCACAGCTGCCTCTGCTACGATTTTGGATATCGTATTTTTGCAATGCACGGTATACTTTAACCTCGGCGGCACACGAACAGTTCACAAACTTAGCCGTTTCGCAAATGCTTCCACCTTGGGCCGAAATCCAGCGATCATGCCCATTTGGACGTCGGGCAATGGCTCCGTTGCCCCACTACAACGACTGCTCCTTTTCCCTCGTCCCCCCGACACGCTTTTACACTCTCCTCTGCTAGTGCTGCCACCTGCCGTCTGTAAACGTCTATTTCACGTCGGAAAACAGGCGGTGGGCACATTAATGTGAATGGACGTTTATTAATCTACTACGCACCAACAGGCAGTATGTTAAATCAAGTCGAAGTATTATCAAAAACCAGATACACGTTAAATACATTTTGAAATAGAAGCTGTTTGATACTAACAAAAATTTCAGCTTTCAATACGTAAAATTGTTAAGACATTAAAGAAGCTCATTTAATTCACAAGTATTACATGTTCCATGATAAAAGACGTTCTCCTGTTTCCGTGTTAAAAATGCGAAAAAATTCTGTGCCTGAAGAATTATCAGTGTCTGCCAAATAGCTTTAATATTTTGTCCAGCACTTAAATTTGTAGGGCGTTAGATATTTGAAAGTGTTGCACAAAACACGAACTCGCGTCCCAAAACAGCAAAAACTGTAGACAATGGTGGTTCAAAAATGGTTCAAATGGCTCTGAGCACTATGGGACTCAACTGCTGAGGTCATTAGCCCCTAGAACTTAGAACTAGTTAAACCTAACTAACCTAAGGACATCACAAACATCCATGCCCGAGGCAGGATTCGAACCTGCGACCGTAGCGGTCTTGCGGTTACAGACTGTAGCGCCTTTAACCGCACGGCCACTTCGGCCGGCAGACAATGGTGGAAACTTCTTATGGTGGTCCCTAGTACGCATTCCTTAACGTGATTCTAAAATCAGCCTCTATACTGAACTACCGACCAAGAAACATCATGACTGTAGGCACACTATCGTCTGCATACAATATTCTCCACTACTGTATGTGCTGACTGACTTTCCTGGACGCAACAGGTCCTTAAATGTCCTCCGAGGTTTGAATACAAGTATAGTACAATATTTACCAACTACGCACATAGTCCTGCCAGCAATCGCTTCCCAGAATGAAATGAATGCATATGGTGCATCTTCTTCCCTTTTTTCTGTGAGTTTACGGCTAATTTTACCAATTAATACAACTCTAATTTGATTTGGTGCGTATCCGTTTTTCCTGAAGACATTCTTAAGGTGAATTAATGTAGACTGCATGTGATCGTGATCTTAAACATTCATCGCTCTCTGAAATAAAGTGTCAGGAGAGAATGCTTCTAAGCTGGATGGTGAAAATTACATTAATTTATATAAAGATATGTATCTGTTGGCTTTCCGTACACAGAATGACCGAATCGTCCATCCAGTTTCCGTTGGACCAACACGTTCAGAAACAGAAACTTGTCTTCCTTTTCTACTTTCAAGAAAATCTGGTGTTCGGATGCATGGAATTATGTGGTCTAAATCTGATGCTGTGCATGCCTTCCGTGAGGCCACACTGAAAATGTCATGATATCCACAGAAACAAGTTAGAAGCAGAGGAGTGAACATAAAGCCCGTTCTTGGCAATCTTCCGTATAGAATTAGCAAAAGGAGAGACAATAGACGTACCGTCGGTCATTTAGTAATGTCCTCCTCCGTACAGAAAGTTGGTGGTCGTCAAGACCTGCTGAAATAGATTGGTAATGAAAATCGTCTTCTGACCAAAAAAAAAAAAAAAATGGCAACTGTATGGGAAAGCTTGAGTTTTAATTCAGATTTGACGCTGTCTGTACACCGAGAAGCTTTTACACAAGGATGCCGCCGCATAAAATCTTCGATAAATCGATCCTGTCGAAACGCAGAACCCAAAATGCCTTTTGTTGTTGTGTTACCGTCATCCCAACTCGACGCACAACGGGTAATGAGCGAGCGGTGAGAGAGCTAACCTTATCAAGATGACCCCTGCCGGCAACCCCACGAACCTGCAACTTAAAACTGATACCAAGCTGAACTACTACTTTAAAATTCATCCCAAGTTTCTATGTTCATGAATATAGAGAAGATTTAATCTTGCGAAATAGGACAAATCCTTTCTAAACATTATGTATAATGACAGATTAAAATTACTGTATGCCATACCGGGACTCGAGCCCAGATTCTTGGGTTTCGTGGGTAGTACTCTTACAGATTGAGCTATTCTGGCACCTGGATAGCTCAGTCGGTGAGAGACTGACCAAGAACGGCAAACTTCTGGGCTCGAATCCAGGTGCAGCACACAGTTCTTACCTGACAAGAGTCTCAAGACAGCGGACATTCAGATGCAGTGTGAAAGAATCATTCAGGAAGTCTACTGGCGCTTCTCTACACTTGTTTATTTTGTTTAACAACTCTTTACCAACTGCGCTCGGCACACAAGGGGAAAAGCTGCACGCTACCTTCTTGCGATCGTAATCCCCTATTGCTGGTACACTTCTTCCTAGTTTGGATCATCCGGGATAATCCCTCTGCGTGTTGATGTTTTCGCAAACAGTTAGGAAAAAAGAACACAGACCGAAAAGAGCAGTCGGACAGTGAAGAGGGGTGCCTGGAGGACCGTGAAAGGTGGTGGTGTGCTCAAGCTCGGCGGAGGCCGGCCGAGGCTGTCATTAAGGGAACCTCAAGGCGGTCGTTGCGAGTGATTTAAGAAGAACACGCTGGTCCGGGCGAGCGCTCGCCTCGGACTTCCAGAAATACGAGAAAGCATCCAGCAGCCTACTGCCTGCAGACGGGCCGTGCAATTGAGACGCTGTGGTCACCTAACTTCCGCAGGAAAGTTACGGGTCCAGCCCCAAACTACCTAGCACAAATGTCCTCACCCACACGACTGAGTTCTCGTCGTAAGCGAACAATATTTGACAAGGAGAGGCTCACAAGTGTATCCCGTAGATTCTGATTTTCTGGAGTACTATCAGCCACAAAAAAGGTCTTGCATATCATGCAAGACAAGGCCAGAATGCAGATTAAATGAATACGCCTTAAGATGTAAGCTCGAATACTCCACATTTGCAAGGAAAACTGAGATATTAAATCTTGCCAATTGATCACAGTTTTTAATAAAAAGACGAAACGAACGAAAAATACAGGAAAATTTTTGTTGCCATGTATGCGATTTGTACCTGACATATTATGTGAAATTTTCCTTTGTTTCGAGTTTAGCCATAACGGCATGTAGTCTTAACTATATGTTTGCAATCCCATGTAAAATCTGGTGCACGCAATCAAGTGGCTGTTTGGAAAGTTAGTAGTCGCAAAGTAGTGTTTAGGTATTTATCTTAAAATTAATTTCTTATTACTTCGTTTAACCAATTTAAAGCGTGTATTCTAACTCATTTATTAAGTGTTTCTAATGTATTGTTTCTTTAGTTTTTCTAACAATCCTCTTCCATTTTATGTTTTCAGATTCTTTGTAAATCTGAGCTTCACAGCAAGTGTTTCAAAGACATTTCGTTATGTCTGCTGAGATGTTCATTGCTTCTAAACTTTAATTTCTTCTATCCAATCAGTCATGACCTTCTTTGAGTTGTTTGAAGCAGTCGTTTTATGAATCTACTCTTTAATATGTATGTCAATTTTCAAGCCCCTCTTGTATGTTTTGTCAATGAATTTATCGTTTCGGCTATACAACTCTACTATTCTTCTCTGAATCCAAAAGCCATTATTTAGAACGGGGCCATATATTTTTCTAAGAATTTTTCACCCAAGCTTTTATATTTCTGCAATTTTTAAGCAACATCCAGAGAACATGATACCTGACATATAATTACGCCTGTGTTGTAATATCACACTCTCGCATTATAGGATATTGCGTTTTCCCATTTTATGAAACTTCCTGGCAGATTAAAACTGTGTGCCGGACCGAGACTCGAATTCGGGACCTTTTCCTTACGAGGGCAAGTGCTCTACCATCTGAGCTACCCAAGCACGACTCACCCCCCCGTACTCACAGCTTTACTTCTGCCAGTATCTCGTCTCCTACCTTCGAAACTTTACAGAAGCTCTCCTGCGCAGGAGAGCTTCTGTAAAGAGAGCTGGTTGGCCTCTGTAATAAAAAAACTGAGTGAAAGGATCAACAAACGAACTTGAACGGATGTCATCGGATGTCGTGTGACGTCCGCAACGACCAAACGCAACGATAAAAAAAAAAAAAAAAAAAAAAGATAGAGCACTTGCCCGCGAAATGGGCAAAGGTCCCGAGTTCGAGTATCGGTCCGCCACACAGTTTTGATCTACCAGGAAGTTTCATATCAGCGCACACTCCGCTACAGAGTGAAAATATCATTCTGGAAACATCTCAATTTTACACCTTTTAATTTTGCTTTTGGAAGCGGTAGTGGGTATTTCACAAAATATGACGTCAGATCCAGAGCACAGTATCTGGGATTCAAAAAATTTTTGATATGAAATACAATTTCTAGAAACAGTTTTCGAAGAAACCGACTACGCAACTGTGAAGCGGGAACTACACAGCAGTAGACTTCAATAAGTGTGCCAGCGTATTAAGAAGAAGCTCTGTCTAATTCCAGTGAGATTTGTACCAAGTCATATCCAACTTCTACGAAAGAGAACATCAGAAAATCTAGGCGCTACAGTCTGGAACCGGGAGACCGCTACGGTCGCAGGTTCGAATCTTGCCTCGGGCATGGATGTGTGTGATGTCCTTAGGTTAGTTAGGTTTAAGTAGTTCTAAGTTCTAGGGGACTGATGACCTCAGAAGTTGAGTCCCATAGTGCTCAGAGCCATTTGACCCTATTTTATGGAAACTTGCAGAGGTGACCAGGGGGAATACAACATTGGAAGTGGAACACTGTAACATTGAAAAATTGTTTCTATATTCTGGAGTAAAATAAAGGCTCAAGCGAGGTTATTTGTTCCAGTGAAAGAGCTAGATCCCGTGACACGAAAGCTGTGCGGCCAAAAGTGTTACGGCGGGCCACTAAACGCTCTGTGTGTGCATGGACTCAGTACCCTGAGGTTTATGATCCACAGATATGCTTTCTAATAAGAAACAGTTGGGCCACGGCACGCAGCTACACCAAGTACCATAGAATCACCATCTCTTTACATTCATACAGTGTATCTACTAGCGCAGATATCGACAGTGTATTCTATTCACTTTAATGTTATGAAATGTGTTAAAAACTTAACTTCTCCGGTAGTATTCAACTTCCACTTTCTCCCGGGAGACCATTTCGTACAGCTTAACACGCATTGCCGAATCTTGCGAGACAGGGAGGTGAGCCAGTCCCGCATCCAGCTGGCCCCGGCGGACTGAAAACCATTAGTTTGGTACAACAACCAGACCGAGTGTGGTTTTCAGGGAACTTAACAAGTTCGTCTAGGTAATCTATACCTCGAAAAATACGACACACAAACAGTTAAAATAAAAGCAACACAAAGTTTACGTGACTGACAAATAGACAGTGCACGCCACTTCCATCCCTTCTGTTAGCTGAAGACTGTGCGGACAGGAAGGGCGCCCACTGAGAAGCAGCATGAACCTGATTAGATGCACACTGGAAACAATTCCTATTGTCTTGTCCAAAAGTCTCAAGAAAACTTCGGCAATGCGTAGGTGGGTGCTTGGGGACTCCACTCCAGTAGGCAATTGATGTTTATCGCAACTAAAGATTTCCGCTGTTATAAACCAAACAATAGCTTAAACCCGACCAGCGAAGTCCTTTTTCTTCACACTTCCTTTGTTAAACGTCTCTTTCAAATTTAAACAAACAAGAAAAAAATAGAACTGCAACAATATGTTAGGAGTGTGAGTTCCAAAAGCAAGTAGCGCCGCCATACAAATGCTATATCTTACTGGAAAGTATGCTTCTACAAGCATTCGCACATTACAGTGTCAATTTTTCTATTTGTTAAACAACAACGTTTCAGACGGTATTATATGGAGAAGTTTTTCCCATAAGTGTAGATGCAAATAAATAAAGGCTGTGGTCATAGACTGACCTATAGCATACTGGTAGTCAGATATTTATATTTACGCCATTTTTAAATTCACACACACTATTCATCATAAAGACTGAAACTACAACGTAAATTCATAAGACGTTTATTAGATAATGGACAGATGAAAAACTCGTCTATCTTCCTCCTCAAACGAGGCTAAACCGTTGATAACTGAAATAGTGCTATCTACAGCTTATGAAAATAAGCTGCCGGTACTGAAGTGTTCAAGTACAAATTGTGCGCCATCTCATGACAACGTTGTCAAACATCGGCTGTTAAAGAAGGGTTCACGAAATCATGGTAAATAAAACGAATACTCAGCTACTCGTACATTAGGCATCTCATTTGGACTGCACTGACCAAAGATTCAACTGATGTAACATGTGCAACAACTGAAGATAAGTTTACAGGCCTTGAAATGCATTGTTTTTTTAAATAAATTAAATGCAAATTGTGGTTGCTCGCGGTGTTATTTAATTCCTTGTAAGCGCAGTCACTGTTGAAATATTTCGCCATGGACAAACTGAAGGTGTTTTTCTTGGAAATAGCTGCGCACATAAGCATGCAATTTTGACTACATATTTGTTGAGGAAAATAGTCCATAAAAATAACGACACAGTCTGTGGAATAATCTTATTGATTTCAAAGAAGTCCTTAAAACGGTAGGATTGGCAGGTATAAGCTGCTATTGACATTATAAATACAGTTGTCAGTGATCTGTCCGATAGACACATTTTGCAGAGGTGCCTTTATTGTTGAAAGTAGAATCAAAATAAAAGTGCAGATAATGCAATGTAAGACACAAGTCAGACAAATCATGAAAGAAACGTGGTGAGGAAATGTCCAGTGACTTTGAAAACCCAGCTCATGGAACAGGATTGCATGAAGTATTCAGCAAAACTCTTAGGCTCACTTTGATAGCTTTTTTTTCCACGTATAATCCACTTTTCTCCGTAAATACGGAAACTAAGGATTCAAATTTTTAGATATGGTACTTACATTACATCAAAAGGTAATGTTTATAATAGCCATTTATACCTAGTTATTTAAAACTACAAGGTAATATAAAGGAAGTAGTGTTCAGTTTCTTCACATTAAAGGATACCATTCAAAGCTGGAAAAAACTGTGATACAAAGTGTGTAACATACTATAAAATGAAACTAAAAATGAAGCTCCAGGGGTAAATATTTTAGATGCGAATATTTCATTTTGGGGGGAGGGGATGCCTAATCATCTTGTATAAAACAATGCAAAATGAAAGCCTGCATGCTAAAAGATACGTAAGCAGGAAGCATTACGATTGCAAATTAATGGTTTAGTTATCAAACTGCACCAGTTAGACACTCGAAATATTTTTAAATAGACTATGATTCATTGTTACAAAACTGAAGCTGAAAGTATCTTCATAGTATTTTTGGTAGATGGACTGTACTGCAATGCTGCTGCTAGATCTTTATTTGCAAGCCGTAACTTTTCTTCTCCTGCCCTTCACATCTGCTTTTTTCTTTTGAGAAGTAGCAACGACAGTCTGCGAACAGTAAGGGAACTACACCCGGTTCCAAAAGTGGTTTTTAGAAAGCGGTAGAGCAGTTAATAACTGTCCTGTCCTTTCATCCCAAATTTGTGTTCCCACAGAAGAATATCATCTTTTTGAAAGTGGAAGTGGCATACATGTAAGTAAAAGTGAATAAATAATGGAAATTGCACGACCAGGTATTTTAAGCAGATTTTTATACGTCTTAATAGAATTATAAGAACACAACTAGGAATACCCATGAATGTTCTCTTCCTGTGATGTCAGTATTACAACTGTGTAATTACTGTTCGTATATAAGTTACTGTCCTGCTGTGAAAACACAACAAGGCTCCCAGTTCAAAAACAGAGCATGGAGGAAGTACAGCTATCCCATGAAACAATACAACTTCACAAATTTCCATGATGCGCCAATGCATCACAGCAATGAACTCAACAGCTGGAAGAGGAGAAAAGGCACCCTGTTCCACAGTAAATTACAAGTATTTGGTACTGTAAAGTGCCCAGCTATCATAATTAATTATGGTAGTAGGACAAATGTTTGTGTGTTTGTAACATGAACGTTAAGTCGAGAAAAAGAACTACGATAAAGTGTATTCTCCGTCATTAAAATTAACCTCTCTTCTGAACGTGAACAAGATAAAATTCAGAATTGAGCTTTAAGAAGTAAAGTTATTGCAGTGAATTCTCGATAATCATTTCTTATTCACTGTATTAACTGTATTATCCTCTAAAAATTTATCATCTTTTGAGCCTGCTTCGTAATTTCTTCTGCGATTCGGCCCAGAACAACGAATCGGCGGGAAATGAAGATCGTAGGTTGAGCACGTGATATTTCCAATTTAACTGAGTCTCTCTAATGTTTCAACAATTTTCCATGCCTTTAAAACGGAAATTTGTGTTAGCAACCAACAGCTTCTTTTTCACAATGTTTTAAACTTGTAATTGGTTTTTCATAATACTTTGTTTAAAATTTAATTTCATTCATTGGTTGTTGGTGTGTAGTAGAGTAACAATGTTACACAGATACTTTCAAGTGCAGTACTGATACGATTTTGTTGACTGCAACACTTTTAAATTTGAACAGAATATTTTTTTCGAGGCACATGACCACGTTGTACCTCGGAACAGTTTCTCACATTTGGAAAAACCTTACTTTTCCAGAGTAATTTCTGTAATTTAAAAAAAGTAAATGCTATGATTTCAGAACTGAATAAGAGAAATATATTAAACTTGTGTTACAGGATTGGCTAGAGGTTAAAGTCTGATCGTCGAAACACAGAAATGCGCAACAGCCTCACAGACATTCTATTTAAAATAGTTCACAATTACACAGGTTACACAAGGTACAACACTCTCCCCTACTAAAAGTTAATCGATATATTGTTAGGTAGATGGCCTTACTTTTGTGGCTGCTCATTGCACTTTATGAAGACTATCGAGCTGCGACGCATTAAGCCTCCATTAGACATATACTTAAGTTACACGATCCGTAGGGTGGAGGACGCGTGGGTATGAAAATTGGTCAAGAAAACAAAATACACAGCATTTAACACATTAAATATGTCACAAATCGCGACTATTGTTATGAAAATGCTGATAAATCACAGAAAATTTGTAGCAGTTATCCAAAAAAACAGGAATGCAAGGGTCAGAAGGAACTTCGACTATAGTCTGCTATGGACTAAAGAGCTCTAACCGTTTCCCGAAACGTTCAATTTAATCCAAGTGGAAAGGAAACTCCGTGACTTTAAAACTAAAGACTGGAATCCCCAGTAATTTTCTGCTGAGACGTTCTCGTTCATTAAATGTTGATTGGTATATTTCGAGCAGGAAAATGCCGTTTGATTTGCTCCTAAAGGCGAATAATTACTTAGAATGACACGGCGGGTAATGAGAGGGAGTCCGAAGAAGCCGGCGAAGCGCACACACGACTGGCTGCCACTTTGGCTCCCGCCGGATATTCTGGAGTGTCAAAGAGCTGCCCTTCCAAGCTCGTTCTATGGCGGCAACTAAAAGGAACATCCGCACCACGAACCAACCGAGATATCTCTCCAGGTGCGCTGTAGGCCTGTCTAACGTCACAACTTCAGATTTCCATACATAATTTGGAAAGAATTTTTAAATATTTAATGTTTGTGGAGGATGCAACATGATGATTTTCAACAGGTCAACTAGGATCGATGCTTGGTATTGAGAACAAGGTTCATTAGTAAATAAAAACAAAGAAACAGTTTATTCTTATTTTTTGTTATCATTTACGTTAGTTACCGAAAATTAACGATCTGTGTTCACTTTTATGCAAAATCAAGTGCAGTTAGAAGAATTTTCGCAAAAAAAAGAACAATATTTGAGAAAGGCATTGAAACGACGCGACGCCGACTAGCCATCCTGTCATTTGTCATTCCCTGCCAAAAGCGTCATTTGGATGCGGCGCCGTATCTTCGAGGTCACAGTGACGTTAACGTTCAACAACATAACGTATGATCGCATACTGCCAGTGGGTGTCCTGACCTACCAACACGCCGCGTGTGTTCGACTGATACGCTGGCCAACACGTTCACCAAATCCGTTACCGAAAGAAAACACGTGGTAACTGGTTTTCGAGAGGCTGGCTCGCCACCACTCCCTCTCCACTACAACTGATGAACTCTGGTATAGAGCTGAAGCAGTCTGGAATGACGTACCTGTATCTGTCATCTAAAGTGAGTTCAGCACAACGCCGAGTCAGGTCAGAGGCACTGCAGCTGTCAGAGGCGGCAGCTCTGTGTACTAAATTTTGCAGCCTTTAAATCCCCGAATCATCCAAACATTTAATTACGCGTTCTTCTTTTTATACTGGATACGCACAATAATTGTCGTATGTCGTGTGTCATATCTTCTCTGGTGTTGGAGTTTTAATGGCCAGCAGTGTACTTGCAAAACTACCATGCCATTAAGGGGATCTGGTACGACAGGAACCTTGCTCAGGCATTGTTAATTTAGACATAACCAGAAAAAGATGGAAATATAACAGAAAAACTAACCGACGACTACAAATTACCATCAGCACCTTTCCACGTACTAGAATGGCGCTGTATGTATGCGAAAGGAGCACTTACTGTTTCGGGAAGGTATTTTGTGGAAACATAGCCCGCATCTCGTGGTCGTGCGGTAGCGTTCTCGCTTCCCACGCCCGGGTTCCCGGGTTCGATTCCCGGCGGCGTCAGGGATTTTCTCTGCCTCGTGATGGCTGGATGTTGTGTGCTGTCCTTAGGTTAGTTAGGTTTAAGTAGTTCTAAGTTCTAGGGGACTGATGACCATCGATGTTAAGTCCCATAGTGCTCAGAGCCATTTGAACCATTTTTTTTTTTTTTTGTGGAAACATAAATGCATGTCGTGCGTTAAATATGTAACATCTAAGTTAATGTTTGGGAAGTGTAATTGTTGGTGAAGTATGCAACACAAGGCTAACATTTGGAAATTGTTTCCTGGCATGTCAGACAAAAACTGTAATCACAGCCCCAATGTTTCTAGCGTTCTTCTCAGCTCAGTACAAGGTTAACAAAGAGGATAAAGGACGCATATCCGATAACATCTCCAAGATGTAAACCCATGAAACCAGCTGCCTTAGTGGTTGCAGTTTACTGATAAATTGTGCATGGGAGGCTCAGAGCTGTTGAGCTGCACGTACGATTTACGCCAATGCATGGACAATCCCGTCAACAACAACAAGACTTGAACACGGCGAAAGGAAGAGTGTGCTCGGATGCAAATCAGGCTTCACATTTCAGTCTTATTATCGTCACATATTCTTCTGGAGCATTGTGGAAACGCACTATAGGAGTGGCCTTCTGTGGATTGATGAAGCGTGGTATCTTGATGGTGATCTTCGGAATGCAAAGACTCCGAGGCAACATACTACAGCATGAATGGCGTGTATGACATTCTAGACTTCTTCTTCATAATTTCTAGCTCCTTCCAGAAAAGACAAGCAGATGTATTAACATTCAGAGCTCAGATGGCAAGACAGTACTAAGCAAATACGAGAAATATGGAAGACTAAAGGAATATATAGAAAAAAGGCACGAGGGAAATTAGCTTGAAGACAGAATTTTAGAAACGAAAGAGGAAGTAAATGAAGATGATATGGACGATATGATACCGCGAAAATCACTGAAAGCTCTAAGTCCAACAAGGCCCCTGGGACAGACAAAATTCCTTCAGAATTATTGAGCTCCTTGTGGGAACCGCAATGACAATACTATTCCACTTGATGGGCAAGATATATGAGAAACAGCTCCAGACTTCATGAAGAAAGTGATGATTTCGCTTCTATAAAGGCTAGTGCTCTCCGGTGTCAAAATTACCGAACTGTCAACTTAATAATTTATGGAAATTATGATTGTAGAGTGCTGACGAGAACTATGTACAACAGTACGTAAAAACTGGTAAAAGCTGAAGGGGAAGATCAGTTTGAGTTCCGGAGAAATGCAGCAACACCCGAGTCAATACTAACCTTATGACGTAATGTAAAAGAAAGGTTAAAGGAAGACAAACCTACGTTTATTGCATTTGTAGATTTAGAGAGAACTCATTATGTATTTTATCCCTGCTACCTTCAGAACTTCAAAGAGTGTCTTTTAGTACATTGTTAAGACAAAAATTATTCACAATTAGTACAGAAACCAGACCACAGTTCTAAGAGTTGGAGGACATGAAAACGGAAGCAATAGTTGATAAGGACGTGAGACAGGATTTTATCCTACCACAGACTTCATTCAGTCTGTACGTTGAGAATGATTTGAAGGAAACCAAGGGGAAATTTGGAGAGGGCATTAAAGCGCAGGGTGAAGCAATAAAACCCTTGAGGTTTACCGATGACGTTGTCATTCCATCACAGAGAGCAAAGATCTTAGAAGAGCAGAATGAAATGGTTAGCGTCATGTAAAGTCGGTATAAGATGAACGTCTAAAGACGTAAAACAAGGGTAATGAATTGTGGTCATATTAAATCAGATGATGCTGAAGTCATTAGATTAGGGAATGAGGCATTAAAAGAAGAAGAGGATTTTTACTGTTTGGATGAAAAAAAACTGACAATGACCGAAGCAGAGAAGATATAAAATGCAGACTGATCACAAAAAGAAAAGCATTTCCGAAAATTTGAAATTTGTTAATATGAGATATGAATTTCAATGTTACGAAGTACAGGTAGATTATAATTAAACTTTCAAAACGCTGTAGAAATAAAACCACTGGTCAGAATCACGTCAAATTGCAACGGAATACTATCGGAGAAGGGGAAAACGTATGGCAGAAGAAAAAAAAATAGTGTGGAGATTGATCAATAGATGGTACTGTATGTGCCAGAAAACGTATATGAAAACACCTGTCATTCGCACGACCCATTGAAGTTGGTGCCGCGCGGGATTAGCCGAGCGGTCTCGGGCGCTGCAGTCATGGACTGTGCGGCTGGTCCCGGCGGAGGTTCGAGTCCTCCCTCGGGCATGGGTGTGTGTGTTTGTCCTTAGGATAATTTAGGTTAAGTAGTGTGTAAGCTTAGGGACTGATGACCTTAGCAGTTGAGTCCCATAGGATTTGACACACATTTGAACATTGAAGTTGGTATAAACACACCGGGTAGACGGATTTTCCTCCTTTCGCGTGTGCGACGTTCGCCAAGACTGTCTCAATGCAGGATCGCGCTCTGCTTGTAAAGCTGTATTAAAAGTATGATGACTGTGCACACGTCGCCCTGCAGACGTTCCGGACACTGAAGGGTATAAAAAAGGCGTTGGTCCGATGACTGCCGTGGGTCTGGAGAAAATTATTCGGAAATTCGAAAAGATGGGATTTTTTTGTGTGCAACCTTGTAGAGGGAGGAAACGAATTGATTCGGCGTCACTGTATGCAATGGTCACATCAATGCAGTAGGCCGGCCGGAGTGGCCGAGCGGTTAAAGGCGCTACAGTCTGGAACCGCACGACCGCTACGGTCGCAGGTTCGAATCCTGCCTCGGGCATGGATGTGTGTGATGTCCTTAGGTTAGTTAGGTTTAAGTAGTTCTAAGTTCTAGGGGACTTATGACCACAGCAGTTGAGTCCCATAGTGCTCAGAGCCATTTGAACCATTTGGTACCTTTTGAATTGCGAGCAAGAGAGACCTTTGCTTTAGAATTTCTTGCTCACCTGAAAGTGGACAATGATTGGCCGTGGAAGATTTTGTGGACAGACGAAGCCCACTTCCATCTGACAGGATATGTCAATACACAGAAGTGTCGAATATAGGCAACGGAAAATCCACGCAAATCAACCAGTACCATTTCATCCTGAAATTCAATGTGTGGTGCGGGTTTACGGCATAATCTATCATAGGGCCATTTTTTTTTTTTGTTTTTTTCGAAGAGACAAGTGCTCTCAGTTCTACTACCTGTACCGTCCGCCCCTGCTAACCGCTATGAGTGTCTTTTACGCAACCACGTCATCCCAGCCCTCCTACAGCGTGGATGTGTGGATGGGATTATTTTTAGGCAAAAGGTGCAGCTCCGGACATTGCAAATCCATTTCGCAAATGCTAGAATTATCAGCCGCCATTTCCCTATAGCCTGGCCGTCCCGATCACCTGATCTTAATCTGTGTGACTTCCGGCTTTGGGGTTACCCGAAAGATGTAGTGTTCAGTGTTCCGATTGCAAACTTAGCTGCATTGAAGGCAAGAATTGCGCAGCACATTCTGAACGTGACCCCGGAAACACTTCGATCAATTGTGGATCATGCTGTTTCTCGATTTCAACATGTTGCCGAAAACGATTGACAGCATGTTGAACATGTTTTGCGCCAGCCACAAGGAAATTAATAATCCGAGTTGATTGATACTTTTTATGCGGTTTTTGGCCTCCGTACAGTTAAAAACCGATTTTTCCCGTCTGATGTAATATGACCTTGCCGTGGTGGATGGGCTTACATAACTAATAGTATCACTCCTGTTCACCCATGCACGCTAAGTAGTACAGTTTGGTTAACGTCAAACGTACATCTTAGGCATTGTTGTATGATTCATTTTACATTTATAGTCGACCACTATTAAATTATGATACTTACTGCGCCATCTATTGCTACATTTTGTAACTATTTATTTTTCTTCTGGCATACGTTTTTCCCCTTCTTCGATAATATTCCGTTGCAACTTGACGTCATTCTAACAAGTGGTGCTATTTCTACAGCGGTTTGAAAGTTTAACTATAATTATAATCACCCTGTACTTTCGGAAGGTATTTTGGAGCACAGTCTTGTATGGAAGTGTAACTTGGACAATAAACAGTCCAGACAAGATGAGAGTAGAAGGTGCTTCATCAGAGTGCTGAGAATTAGATTGGTAGATCGAATAACTACTGAGGGGATACAAAACCAAATTGTGGGAAAAAAAATGTGTGGCACATTTAAAAGGAGGGGTCGGTTAATGGGACACATCCTGACGTATCAAGAAATTGTCATTTTGATAATGAGGGACTGTGGGGAAAAATTGTTGATGGGGGCCAGTATTGTAAGCAGGTTCAAATGGATATAGGTCGCAGTAGTTACGCAGAGGTGAAGAGGCTTGCATAGGATAGACTAGCGTGGATCGACTGTCGTCCACAAGAACATTAATCGCTATCCACATGCAGCTGCTGAAGTGGATGCTGATTTTTGTCACCTCAGTGTATGCTAAACGTGATTAATCTCTTCACTGTTGCGTCATAATTCTGTTCAAGGAATACATTCGAAATTTAGAGTGGAGCTCAATGCGATACACTTTTAATAGTTTCCACAATGAACATCTGTCCCGAAATCTGACAGAAAATCCAAAGAGCTTTTGGTCGAATATAAAGTGTACCAGCAACAAGATACAATCATTGCTTTCACTGCATGGTACCAATGCTAATATTATCGACGACAGCACTGCTAAAACGGATTTTTCTTTTACCAAAGAAGTTGCAGTAAATATTCAAGAATTCGAATCAAGAAGAACTGCCAATAATAAAGAAAACTCTTCCTGCCCAGATCGTATGACAATTACGTTCCTTTCCGAGTACACTGATGAAACAGCTCCATTTTTAGCAAACATAAACAACATCTCTCTCGACGAAAGATCCACACCTAAGGACTGAAAGGTTTTACAGGTCACATCAAGCGACAGGAAATGAAATTAAAGTCATCTTCTGAATTCCATATCATTAACATAGTTTAGTAGTAGTATTTTAGAACATATACTTTGTTCCAACATTACAAACATTTCGACCCAAACGATGCATTGACAAATAACGAGCACGGACATCGAAAATAAATAAATAAATAAAAATTAAAAAAAGCCTTATGAAAAACAACTGGCTCCTTATTCACAAGAAGTACTGACTGCTGCTGTTAGTACATATAAAGTTGATTCCGTATTTCTAGATTTCCAGAAAGCTTTTGACACCGTCCCTCGCAAAAGGCTTCTAATCGAACTCCGTGCCTTTGGAATAACGTCTCAAATGCCCAACTGGATCATTTTCCTGTTATAGAGGTTGAAGTTCGCAGTAATTAATGGGAAGTCATCTAGTGGAATCGAAGTTGCATCTGAGGTATCCCAAGGAAATGATATAAACTGTCTTACGTTCTTAACGGATATAAACGATTTAGGTGGCAGTGTGAGCAGCCCTCTTAAACCGTAAGTAGATTATACTGTTGTTTACCATCTATTAGACTCACCAGGAGATCAAAATTATCTGCAAAATGATTTAGGATATCATCATGGTAGGAGAAGTGGCTGTTTATCCGAAACAATAAAAAGTGTGATGTCCTCCACATGTGTAGTAAAAAAAAAAAAATCCGTTAATTTTCGGCTACGCTATAAATCACACAAATTTAAAACTCTTCGATTCAACTAAAAATCTAGCGATTACAATTACAGACACCTAAAATTTCACAATCACGTAGACAACGTGGGAAGGCGAATCATAGACTGTTTTATTGGCAGACATCTTAGAAGATGCAACAGGTACACAAAAGACACTGCCTTCACTACCCTTACACGTCCTTTTCTGGAGTATTGCTGCTCGGTATGGGATCCTTACCAGACAGTATTGACTGAGAACATCGAAAAAGTTCAAAGAAGGGCCGCTCGTTCTGTTCTATAGCGGAACGAGGGAGATAGTGTCACGGATAGGATAAGCAAGCTGGTGGTGCAGTGTGGGGGAAAGGGGATGGGGAAATCATTGAAATGAAGAATTTTTCGCTGGGGCGGGATCTTTTCACGAAATTGTAGTCACTAACTTTCTTTGTCAGTTACTGGCTGAGAATAGACCATCGTGATGAAATAAGAGAAATTAAAAAGATTTGGATGATCATTTTTTCCCACCTGCTATTTGAGATAGGAACGGTACGGATATACTAGGGATGTGAGTCGATGAATCGTGTGACAAATATTTAAGTGCAAACTGGAAAGTAACCATGTGCACGTAGATGTAAAGCAAACTGGCCCGCTCATCCAAAATCTTAATCAGTATTTTACCGACTGCGCCACCTCACCCGGTACGTCACATTTAGCCCGTATAACCCATAAAGTAGGTTCTATCTGAACAGCATCATAATTCCTAAGGCGTTATTCGAATAAACTTCGATGATTATGTTGTATGCATTGACGTCACAATGTTATACATATAATTCTTTTATTGGTATGTTATGTAATTACCACACTGTTTTTATAACATAAATGAATAATTTGATTTCAGGATGTATTAGACTCTTATGCTCTAAACTGATCGTCTTCTACTCGGGATATCTAGGCAACGTTGAATTTACCTGGCAAATTAAAACTGTGTGCCGGTCTCTGAGCTACCAAGATACTCACATCTTTACTTCCGCCAGAATATCTCCTACTTTTCAAACTTAAAACAAGTTCTGCCGGCCCGGCACATAGTTTACATATCTCAGAAACTTTCAGTCCACTATTGAATGAAAATTCATTCTTTACTGAAAGTTGTTTGGTGAGTAATGACTGAACGATTTGTGAAGTTATTCCATTGCAATATTGAGTAACTTAACAGCTGTTAACATAAACGTTTGTGGTTTATTACACCAACAGATAAATACTGCTGTTTCCTGTAGATTAATGACAGTAGAAGATGATGAGTGACACTCATCGGAAAACAGAGAAATAAGAACGCAGTTTCTCGCATGGAAGGGGGAAAACGCTCCGGCTGTGAAATATATTTGGATATGTAGTGAAACATGAGTAAAGCTTGCACCATTACAGACATGGTAGTAATATTGAATAAAGATAAAAGTGTGATTCCTTTTTTAGAATATCCCATTCGTGCCCTATGTTCAGGACGAACCAGGAAAACTGAGGTTGGACCTCTGTTTGCTGCTTTAAATTATAGACTCACTACCGCACTCGCGTTGCTCCCTACTTCTCTTTGTTGTGTTTTGTGCAGTGTATTAAGTATATTTATCCCTCGCTGTTTTGAAACCTCACCGATAGCCCAAACTCGTCAACCAAACATGTAATATACTCAGCTGCAGTTAAGCCAAAGTATTCATCAGTTTGTCAAATAAGATATTCCAGTGCAAGGTAAGCTATTTTCCTCTTATACGAATAAGGGTAGTGCAAGTGTACCCCAGGCCGAGGAAAATGTACTATGTAAATTAATTCTTCAAAAACTCGGCGGGACGAAATGCCTTTCTCCTGCACATTGCTTCCTTTCAAGTTTTAACAGAATTTCCGATATTGCCCTCCATCTTCCATTAGCCTTCGTAATGCGAGCCTTCACGTCAGCAGGACGGCTGCAACGAGGTCTTTGTATTGAAATACAAGTTGCTGACATTATTCTCTTTGATGTTATCCTGTTGTAGAATATCTTAAGAAATGCTGACCAGACAGAAGTATGTAATGGTAAATTTTAGAAATTGATGTCCAAATAACATATGAACGAAGTATTTGCACAAAAACAAAGACAACCAAATTTTGAAACTCTCTAAACGTTATTGTAGATAGACTCCAAGGCGGGAAAAAAAACGGGACATGACGAAGGAATTATGCGAATAGGACGGAAATCGGTAGACGTGATGTACATGTACAGACAACCAAATTATTACAATTTCACAAAAACGTATGATTTATTCAAGAGAAAAAGTTTCACAAACACAGGACGTCAATAATGCACTGATCCACCTCTGGCCCTTACGCAGATTGACTTGTTGGAAGTCCTCCTGATGGATACCGTGTAAAATTCAGTTAAACTAGCGCGTTAGATCGTCAAAATCCCGAGCTGGTTAGAGGGCCCCGCCATAATGATCCAATTAGAGATGCGGTGCCCTTGCTGGCCAAGGCTAGCACGAAGACAAGCAATAGAAACTTTTCCGGATGCGGACGGGCATTATCTTGCTGCTACGTAAGCCCAGGATGGCTTGCCATAAAGGGCTAAAATGCGGGGAGTAGCCTAGAAACTCAGGTCATTGATAGACTGTGATGCCACACACTCCAGGGGAGCAAACTATTACGAACACATCAGAAATAGTTTAATTATAGGTTAAAATTTAAGGCTAGCAATGATATTACTGTACGAATTAATTATGACTATAATTTGATTTGTAATTTTAAGTGCGTTGAGAGGGCAGACGAGAGAAGAAATACCAATGAACAGTAATGATGCTCCGGTACAGGTATTACCCAAAATTTTTATTAGACGTAATTCCATTTAATTTAGATGTTTGTAGCTTTCGTCGAGATGGCGTTTTATATTGCTAGGGAGCCCTTTTTGCTAAGTTTAAAAGGCCCGTGGTGCGTGAATACACCTGAGGGGATCTAGATAAGTGGTTCTGACCATTACAGGTAGCCAGTATACGGCAACCTAACGCAATTGACTCTGTCCAAAACTGCGCAAATGAGCACAGTTAGTAAGTGGGTCATAAAAAGTAGAGCTCTTTGTGCAGTCGGTTGTTTCCTTCTAAACCACAGGTTTTATATAATCTTCACCGCAAGAGCTCTGCGTCATTGGTAGTTCTGCCGTCAAGACGTGTTTCGGTGGTGGATGGAGGCAATCTACAGACCACATGGTCCTACAGTTTAGGCACTATGTTGAGACAGTTTGCCCGAGTACTAGATGCACCAGAAGACAGACAAAAGATTTATCATTTGTCAGAGAAATAGTTAACGGTCTTGTTTCTCGCTGGTTGCGATAATCACATCATCCGGAATTACGACGGCAACTCGTAATTACCACCACATTCAGTACACGGACGCCTCTATGCTACTTCTAAGACAGCAAGCATTGTCTAATGACGTGGACCATCATTAGACAGTTTCTTTATAGGTTTTCCTTGTTTCATTCCTTCATTTTGCACGGGTACTCTGATATCTTAAATGTGTGTTTTTCTTGATCGACCGAGAGTTGTCTTTTTCTTGATTGACAGATTGTTGTCTTCTTTATCAGTGACAACTATATCGTATTCAGACAATTTACTCACCTTCGTCAGTTCGTTTTTATCTTTCTCAATCATGTGAGCTATATTATTAATGTATTTGTGTCTCTTTATCAAAATATATCTATTTAATTGAACCTATAGCTGACTTTTATTTAAGCAGAGTTTGTGCTATCCCCTTCTGTCCCTAATTAATCAATACCCCTTATCTGCACCACTGTAATCTTGAATAAAAATCCAAATGACGCCTGTAGGAGATGAATTTGATACTTTAGTCATGGTGAGGGCAGTGAGTGGGTTAGTGGGTGCTTGTTTCAAAGTCACACACCTGGGAATGTGGTTACACCTTTTCACAGGGTGTATAATATCCCACAGCAAATTCATGATTTTCTTTTTGTTTGAAAATTAACTTCGAATTAAGATATAAAAATTAATTAACCTGTTTACAGCTTCATTTATCCTTCATAGGCATACAAATCCCATCCTTTTCGCAGGCGCAAAATATGAAACATCATCCTTATCAGCTTTTGGTTGATACAACATTCAGTTGCAATTGACGCTTATGTCACACATCACTCTCAAAACACTCATAAATAAGATTATAAGCATAAAAAACATAATCTTATAGTTAGGTATTTTCGAGTCAGTTGCGTTTTTCGCAATTGTCTGAAATATTGCTAATTCCTATCGTTGGCTTCTGTCACATGTTCCAATACCTATATATCGTTTCTCAAATAAACAGTCTGCAACAATTTCACGCTAATGAGGTAATGCTTTTAAAAACGTGTCACCAAAATCACTCTCGTTCCTTGTGCTATATATTCCTGTTCTTTAATAAAATTCAGATATAATTCCTCCCGGAGATACGTTAGCCACAATATCTTTATTAGAGATTTTGAGACATCTAAGGTTACTTCCGTCCTTATCATTTTCTAGGTTGACACTACGTCCAGTATTATTCAGTTCGAACTACGTTCCTGTATCAGCTACTGCTGCTTCCTTACTCTGACGATACGTGCCTATTTTCTTGTTTTGTATTGATATTTTCTGTCTATAGGATGGCTATTAGAACTCCCTTCAAGGATCCTAGCTAAATTAGGAGTGAACATAGTCGTGTTACTACCCATACACGGATCAGATGGCCAACGTATCTACTGAAACGGCCCACATCTTTTGGCGGATTTTGCGCTCTCCAACGCTGACTTGCACGCGCACCGGATGGCATCTAAGCAGATAAGGCTTTAATGGCGCCTAAAATTTATCATCCTCCGATTCAATGTTTACGATATGCACAAACAGAAGTCGCTTTCGTCGTTTTTCGAGGAACCAGTAAGAGGGGTGCTTTCAGTTGGGTGCCAGGAAAGATAGGAATTTAGGGAAATTATCGAGCTGATACAGCTGGGAAGATTTCCATGTGTAATAAACAGTGTCATAGTTAAAGGGTTGAAGAGGGACGCATGTGGAAGTCGAAGAATGGGTGCCTATAACTAAAGAACTTATTTTAAGTGAATGACACGTGTAATTTGATAAGAACGTGAACGTAGCATATTTGAGATTGCGACATCTACTTCAGTTGATGGCTAGATAGGATGGTACGAATTTGGATGTTTCGCTTTGTTCCTGGCCTTACTCCTAAACTAACTTGCCTACGTTCCAGAGGTTTTCAGAATAGGTGGCACATTGTAGCTTCTTAAACGAACAGCTAGCAACATGTTTCTTATGCATCGTTACATGAATGTTCGTACGGGCGTGTGCGTGTTTGGTGTGTGTGTGTGTGTGTGTGTGTGTGTGTGTGTGTGTGTGTGTGTGTGTGTGTGGGCGCTGAATGCAAGAAATGTTCCTTCGGCAGCAGATTTTAGCTCGTATAGTGATTAATTTTACATATGTTAAGCATTTTCACTACAAATCATAATATATGTCCGCTGGTAACTCCATAGAGGGTCACCCTATCACAAAACCATCAACCCTTCAAACTCTTCTCATGATATTGCGCAGCAGGATTCACCTCTGAAGTTTAGCCACTACAGAATATCGGACTGCTATCGTAGCCTCTTTCCGAGTCTTTCAAATGTGGAATCACAACTCCACAAAATACTACGCACTCTCAATACAGTTGATTAGTTGAGGCATTTATGTTGTTGGTATGTGACAATGAAAGAAAAATGATAGATGTCATTTCTCAATGAACATTTGTATGTAAAAAAAATACTTCGGATTCATTTATTAATTTAATCTAATCACTCAAACTTACATTTCTGAAAGAGCCATTAGAAAGGAATCGCTAATACACTGCTGGCCATTAAAATTGCTACACCACGAAGATGACGTGCTATAGACGCGAAATTTAACCGATAGGAAGAAGATGCTGTGATATGCAAATGATTAGGTTTTCAGAGTATTCACACAAGGTTGGCGCCGGTGGCGACACCTACAATGTGCTGACACGAGGAAAGTATCCAACCGATTTCTCATACACAAACAGCACTTGACCGGCGTTGCCTGGTGAAACTTTGTTGTGATGCATCGTGTGAGGAGGAGAAATGCGTACCATCACGTTTCCGACTTTGATAAAGGTCAGATTGTAGCCTATCGCGATTGCGGTTTATTGTATCGCGACATTGCTGTTCGCGTTGGTTGAGATCCAAAGACTGTTAGCAGAATATGGAATCGGTGGGTTCAGGAGGGTAATACGGAACGCCGTGCTGGATCCCAACGGCCTCGTATCACTAACAGTCGAGATGACAGACATCTTATCCCAATGGCTGTAACGGATCGTGCAGCCACGTCTCGATCCCTGAGTCAACAGATGGGGACGATTGCAAGACAACAACCATCTGCACAAACAGTTTGACGACGTTTGCAGCAGCATGGACTCACAACTCGGAGACCATGGCTGCGGTTACCCTTGACGCTGCATCACATACAGGAGCGCCAGCGATGGTGTACCCAACGACGAACCTGGGTGCACGAATGGCAAAACGTCATTTTTTCGGATGAATCCAGGTTCTGTTTACAGCATCATGATGGTCGCATCCGTGTTTGGCGACATCGCGGTGAACGCACATTGGAAGCGTGTATTCGTCATCGCCAGACTGGCGTATCACCCGGCGTGACGGTATGGGGTGCCATTGGTTACACGTCTCGGTCACCTCTTGTTCGCACTGACGGCACTTTGAACAGTGGACGTTACATTTCAGATGTGTTACGACCCGTGGCTCTACCCTTCACTCGATCCCTGCGAGACCCTACATTTCAACAGGATAATGCACGACCGCATGTTGCAGATCCTGTAAGGTCTTTCTGGATACAGAAAATGTTCGATTGCTGCCCTAGCCAGCACATTCTCCAGATCTCTCACCAATTGAAAACGTCTTGTCAATGGTGGACGAAGAACTGGCTCGTCGCAATACACCAGTCACTACTCTTGATGAACTGCGGTATCGTGTTGAAGCTGCATGGGCAGCGGTACCTGTACACGCCATCCAAGCTCTGTTCGACTCAAAGCCCAGGCGTATCATGGCCTATATTACGGCCACAGATGGTTGTTCTGGGTACTGATTTCTCAGGATCTATGCACCCAAATTGCGTGATAATTTAATCACATGTCAGTTCTATCATAATATATTTGTCCAATGAATACCCGTTTATCACCTTTCTTCTTGGTGTAGCAATTTTAATGTCCAGTAGTGTACAACTGTCGCTTCGCGGGCACTAAGACGCCCGCGGGCCCTGTGACACAGCCCACAGCTCGTGGTCGTGCGGTAGCGTTCTCGCTTCCCATGCCCGAGTTCCCGGGTTCGATTCCCTGCGGGGTCAGGGATTTTTCTCTGCCTCGTGATGACTGGGTGTTGTGTGATGTCCTTAGGTTAGTTAGGTTTAAGTAGTTCTAAGTTCTAGGGGACTGATGACCATAGATGTTAAGCTCCATAGTGCTCAGAGCCATTTGAACCATTTTTGAACCCTGTGACATTCTCACACCGCGTTACCTGCGTTGAATTGTCGAGTATTTGGAGCAGTCCCCTAGTTTATCTCCTTGTTCACTTATTTCACCTTTTTGAGGCTACCTGTACATGACAACTTGAACTATAGTGATCCTTGAACTTCCCATGATCCCTGCTTTTTCCTCGCACGAGTGTGTCATGTAACGTAGCGCCTTCACGCATATTATGTGCGTATTACTTGCTTGAGTGCGTCTAAAAATAAGCGGAGATTGCGAAGAACGGTATCAACGCCCTACATTCTAAAATCAGTTTAAATAATTTGACGAGTCTGTTAAACTTGGTGCACTCAAAAATACACTGCTGACCGTGAAACACCAGGAAGAATAGCAAATAATGGAATGTTGTTTCTTGATTTAGTATAATAGAAGGAATACGTGATTAAATTTGTGGGTAATCTGGAGGCACACAGGATTCGACATTTAGTACACAGAGCTTCCACCTCTGTCCACAACAAAGTCTCTCACCTGGCTGGACATTAAGTCGAACTGAGGTTGGATCATAACATACGTCTTCAACTTTAAGAAAGAATTCATCATTTGCAGTGACTGGAGAGTGGTAGTGTGCTAGACACTCGGCAAGCCATGACCAGGTGTTTTTTGGGGTGGAAGATCTGTAGAACTTGTTGGCCAGTTCACGATGACAGTGTACAGTGCGACGACGGCTGGAGCGCTACGACCTGTAAGCAGACGAGCATTAATGCGGATTCCGTTAACGCATCAGCCGACAGGGGCGCGCCGACGCCGCGCGGGATTAACCGAGCGGTCTTAGGCACTGCAGTCACGGACTGTGCGGCTGCTCCAGGCGGAGGCTCGAGTCCTCCCTCGGGCATGGGTGTGTTTGTTTGTCCTTAGGATAATTTAGGTTAAGTAGTGTGTAAGCTTAGGGACTGATAACCTTAGCAGTTAAGTCCCATAAGATTTCACACACATTTGAACATTTTTTTGGCGCGCCGACAGTTCATACGTACAACACTGGGGATAGGGGTGGCACCACGTCTTCTCTCGGGATTTCATACAGTATCACGACAGACATATCCGTGTTTAGAGGCTCTGAAGAGAACGACCGTTGCTATTTTGCATTCGTTATCGTCATACGGGCCCAGCACCTCTTGTTCGCGTAATCGTTAATTTGGACAGCAGCTATTACATTTACTAACTGTTAAGACCAGTAACTGTGCCCCATTTTCGAGGAATGAATGATCTTACATTTCAATAAAATAATGCAATACCGCAAGTTACCAGTGCTGGCCTGACCTACCTCAGTACGGAAGGTGTTCGACTTTTTGCGTGGTGAACACATTTGCGAGACCTCTCATTCACTGAAAACAACTGGTCATGGGTCGCCAAGAACCTGGCGCGCCACGACTCGCAAGCCACAGCCACTACCAGTGATGAATTCTTGCACAGATATGAAGCAGCGTGGAATTACGTACTCGAATATGTCAATCAAGCTCAGTTTGTTTCGATGGCCAGCGAAGTTAGAAGCATATTTGCTGTCAAGGCGGCAGCACTATGTACTAAATTTCACATAATGTACACCTACAAATCACCTAGTCCTACTAAGCTAAAAGATAAAACAAAGACTTAGCACGAACGGACTGTCCGAATTGGAAGTAAATCGGCAGACGTGATGTATAAGTACAGACCAAACATATGATTACAGTTTCAGAAAAGTTGGATGATTTATTCGAGATAAAGATCTTCACAAGTCAATAACTAGTCGGTCCACCTCTGGCACTTATGCAGGCGGTTATTCGGCTTGGCACTAATTGACAGAGTTGAAGAATGTCCTCCTGACGGATATCGTGCAGAATTCTGTCCAATTGGCGCTTTAGGTCGTCAAAATCGCGAGCTGGTTGGAAGGCCCTAACCATAATGATCTCAACGTTCTCAGTTGGGAAGAGATGCAGTGATCTTGCTAGCCAAGGTATGGTTCGGCAAGGACGAACCGGAGTAGTAGAAACCCTCGCCGTGCGTGGGCGGATAATGTCTTATTGAATTGTAAGCCCACTGTAGCTTGCCATGAAGGGCAACATAACGGAGCGTAGAATATCGCCGACGTACCGCAAAGCTTTAAGTGTGCCGCAGATGACAACCAAAGGGGTCATACTATATAATGAAATGGCACCCTAGACCATCACTCTTGGTTGCCGGGCCGTATGGCAGGGGACGATCAAGTTGGTACCCCACAGCTATATGGGTCATCTCCAGATATCTCTTCGCTGTCATCGGAGCTCAGCTAGAAGCGGGACTCATAATTGGAGACAATTCTACTTTATTCTATGAAATTCCAGGCTGAAGATGTGTTTGGATACTCCCCGGACAGCGATAGGATACCAACCTGACCGTAACCCGCTATCCGTCCAACAGCCATGAGTGTTGATCTGGGGCGCATTTTTTTTTTTTTTTTTTTTTTTTTTTTTCGTACTAGGACCCCTTGGGTTTTCATCTGTGGCAGCCTTATATCACAACAGTAGGTCGCCAATATTACGCGTCCTGTTAGAGTGGCCTTCATGGCAAGCCATCCTAAGCATATATTTCAGCAATACACTACCCGTCCATATACAGCGTGAGTTTCTACTGCTTGCCAAATCCCACCTGTGCCGCCAAGGCCGCCGGATTTCCTCCCAACTGAAAACGTTTGGAGCATCAACTAGCTCAGCATTTTCACAATCTAACGCACCAATTGGACAGAATATGGCACGATATTCCTCTGGAGAACATCCCACAACTCTTTCTATCACTGTCAAACGAATAACTGCGTGCAGAAAGAGCAGAGGGTGACCAAAGGGTTATTGACTTGCTCGATTTGTGAACCTCTTTCTCTTGAATAAATCATCCATTCTTACTAAAAATTGTAATCATTTGTTTGTCTGTACATCTGCATCACAACTACAGATTACCGGCCCGTTTGGATAATTTCGTCGTGCTGCGTCTTTTTACCTTAGAGCGTACATTGTATGCGCAACATAAGTATATCTTCGTGTTTTATCTATCGTTGGGTGTCGATGTAGTAGCCAGTAGCGTATATGATTTATATAATTGTATTAAAACTGTCATGGTGTCGTCGTACACCACTAGAAGTAAGCGCTTCCACCAACAGCTGGCGAGTTCACAACCTAGCATCTGAAACACTGGATGCTCAGTCTGTGGGAGAAAAAGTACCACCATATTCCTGCTTGTCCGTTACGAAAATTATGGTTAACACATGGAAATGATGACTAAAAGGTGCTCATTGAAACATTAGAAATTCGATAGTAAGGTATATATATACCACCCACAGACTGGTAGGCATTATAACTGGATGAACTACGTTGTATAAGAGACTATTAGCATCTATTGTCATGTAAATCTAACTGAATTTCTTAGGCATGTTTAAACGATTGAATATAGGAACTGTCCTGAAAAGTACCAGCTAAATTCGTAACTAATGACGAGAAGATCTTTGAACTTCTTTCCGTTTACGCGCCTTATTCATTTTATTCAAATGGTTGAAATGGCTCTGAGCACTACGAGACTTAACATCTGTGGTCATCAGTCCCCTAGAATCTAGAACTACTTAAACCTAAGGACACCACACACATCCAATCCCGAGGCAGGATTCGAACCTGTGACCGTAGCGGTCACGCGGCTCCAGACTAAAGCGCCTAGAACCGCACGGCCACAGCGGCCAGCCACTTTATTCAAATAAGCGTTCCAAGAATAATCTTTCCGTTCTTCTGTTGGCTTAGTAATATTATGTAATAAGCTGAAGAAGTATCTAATGCCCACTCGGAAGAAAATTCACCGAATGGCACTCACAGAACTTCATACGACTGAGAAAGCAAGCAACCTTTATTTCAATTAGCGCAATACGATGATCCGCCCTGTTGAAGGATGCATTTACCACGCTAATACCTCTAGATTTCCAGTCTCACCTCAGGTCCTTTAATGACTATAATTTGCTCGAAAAGACAATTGGCGTTACGTAGTCTCGTAAACTAGGATTCCCAACAGGTGACGAGAGTAATTAATGGATCTAATCATGAAAAACTTTTGTACGTGAGTAGTATATTTCCACTAATGAGATTTATCAGGCGCGCAAGGCGTCAAGTGAGCTTTGGATTGTGACCGAAAATGGTGCCCCTCTGTTATGCGAGCAGCGAGAAGCGAACCAAACGCTGCGAAGCGATTTGGTTGCGGTTCCAGACGTCAATACTGCGGTCACGAACGCTCGCCTCAGATCAGCTGCCGATACCGCAGCTGCCACATTGCACTTGAAACCGGCGCCAAATAATGGGACCCTCTAATGGGGCACGTCATGGGGGACCGCAAAAAATACAGCGCAACCTGTGGTTCAGGAATGCGTCTAACAGGACACTGGTACGTAACGCTCTGCATTTTCATCTTCACCAACAGTTGTTCCTGATTTTCTAAAAACAGTTTTCCCTCGAATTTTACAGAATACGCGCTTCTTTCTCAGCAGCGATATGAAAGTCTTCGATCAAAGCGTTGCCAGCTTGAAAATGAAAGTATGTTAGCCCTGATCAGAAAAAAGTATTGAATAATTTTCTAAAACATACAGACCTGGCTTCATAAAAACTAATAACTGAAAGTATCGTGTAACGTAAAGCTTGATTTTGTACTGTGCATTCTGTTAAACCAGATAGTTAGTTCACACAGATATTTATACAACGGCGTTCTCATTATGTTTCAATATAAAAATAAATATTTGGGAAATGCAGGTGTGATAAGGAGAACTTCAACTATTATGAGCAAGTTATATGTGATGTGTTACAAGTAGTCCTAAAAATCGTTATGGTCTCGTGTACATGCAAGTTTCTCCCATCCTATCTTGCTCTGTTTTATGATTTTGATCGCCTAAAATGGTTTCTTATACTGTAGGAACAAATACGTACCTGCCATGATCCACTAGTCCTTAAATGATAGTATATGAAGTTGACAGCAAATTAGAAGAAACACTATGGTTGTGAAAAAGTAGAAGCCTTCCTACACTAGCTAAATAATAAGAAATTAATTACTCATCACCTTAGGTTCAGTTTTGTCACTTAGTAATCTAGTAAATAGAGCTTCGTCCGTGTAGTATCTTGTATAGTCTTCCTCACGGCTTCTTACGTACTGGTGTTGGACAAAAACATGGAAGCACCGCGATAAAAGCGTGCAGATTGCGCTGTTGTACTGCACTACAATTGGCTGCCGTGCAATAACATGAATATGTTGCGAGAATCAGTCTTGGTCAGAACAGTGTTCTGTGAAGTTGTGAGTGCATTATGGCGGAATTAAGTGACTTCGCCGGCCGGTGTGGCCGAGCGGTTCTAGGCGCTTCAGTCTGAAAGCGCGAGACCGCTGCGGTCGCAGGTTCGAATCCTGCCTCGGGCATGGATGTGTGTGACGTCCTTAGGTTAGTTAGGTTTAAGTAGTTCTAAGTTCTAGGGGACTGATGACCTCAGATGTTTAGTCCCATAGTGCTCAGAGCCATTTGAACCATTTGAGTGACTTCGAACGGAGGCAAATTGTTGATACTCGTATGGTGGATGCTTCCGTAACCTAGGCAGCCGAAGCGTTTGGTGTTCTAAGAGACATCGTATCGAAGATTTATACCGTATACATAGAAAGTGGAACTACAACATCCGTTAAGTCACAAAGCTGAAGAATGAGCGTGCTGAGTGACGAAAAATAAAGAGTACTACAGCTGCAGAACTCCCGGCAGAACTGAATGTCTTACTCGTGAGCCCTGTTAGCCTCAAAACAATCCAGAGGATGCTCCATTAGCAGAGAATTGCAGCGCGAGCTGAAATTCCAAAACCAATCATCACTGATGATTCCAGATAGTCGTAACTGGAAAACGTGGTGTCTGAGGTATAAAACCTGGACTGTGGAGCAAATGAAGAAAGTCATTGCTCTGATGAGTACTGTTTCACAGTTTTTCCAACTTCTGGCCGAGTTTACGTCCCAAGAGTAAAACACGGCAGGGGTTCGGTGGTGATTTGGGCCGCCAAATCGTGGTATTCCATGGACCCCGTATTTATTCTGCAAGTTCGCTTTACCGCCAAAGATTATGTGACCATTTCGGCTTATCAGGTCCATCCCAATGTAAAATTGTTTGTTCTTCAATGGTGATGCTGTGTTCCAGGACGACAGGGCCCATGTTCATACGGGTCCCATCGTCAAGAACTGGTTATGTGAGCACGAAGATGAAATGTCTCATTTCCCCTGGCCAAGACAGTTACCAGATGTCAGTCCAATTGAGCCTTTGCGGTCTACTTTGGAGAGAAGGTTGCGTGAACGTTATCGATTTCCACATCGTTACCGGAACTTGCCACTATTTAGCAGAAAGTAAGGTGCAAGATTCGCTTGAAAACCTGTATGTATCCATTCCGAGACGACGTGGTGTTTAGAATGCCAGCTGGTTTCCTACACCGTACTGGGTATTGTGAAGCGTTGCGTTATTGGTGTTGTTAGATTTCTGACATCACTAGTATTTGTGACTTCATAGCTGTTGTATGATCCACCAGTATATGTTCGGTTCATTTTTGCTGATATGTCAAACTATACAGCATACTTAATTGTATGCTGTAATTATCTACAATTAGAAAAAATGACACACACCGAATCAAGGTAAAACTGTTATTACTTATCGTTATATAATTCGTCGGAACCACGACAGGTTCGATATCAACAAGAAACAGACACTGTTGCAGCAAATACCTGCAGCTCGTAGTTTTCATGAACGTCGGAAAGGTGTTAAAAATCCAGTATCTGTTCTTTGTGAAGCAACACTTTCTAAGAAAGAGCACGATTATATCACAAAAACAAGACACCTCTGACTGATACGTCTGTTCCTTCTTTCCACATTTTTTTTCTAATAGTACTAGTGGTGGACTTAATACATAGGAACCCAAAAATCTGAACAGATACAGTCCTAGAACAGATTCACTTAACTTAATTTACAAAGGTAACGTTTGTCCTATGTCGTCATCATTGTCACAATCATCATCATTATCATCATCATAATTCAATTCCATCACTTTATGGTGTAGACTCTTTGAGCCGGAGTGCAACATAGCGTCCCTAAAACAAAAGAAAAGGTTCAAATGGTTCTGAGCACTATGGGATTTAACATCTGTCGTCATCAGTCCCCTATAACTACTTAAACCTAACGTCATCACGCATATCCATGCCCGAGGCAGGATTCGAACCTGCGACCGTGGCAGTCACGCGGTTCCGGACTGAAGCGCCTAGAAACGCTTGGCCACCGTGGCCGGCTAGCGTCCCTGCAGGTTCTTCTATTTCTGCCTATCTTGAGCTTCCTGTCGCCAAGTCAATCCAGGTGTCCTGTACCGAGTAACAGTACCGAATTCATTACGCCTCGCATTTAACATTTGAAATGGCTTGATCAGCAGAAATATCATTAAATTTTACATTGTGAATCAAAATTAACAAGATTTTACTGTTGGTGTAACAGTAGTCTCGTCGAGTGACGAAACCTGTTGTGAGAAATATGAGGAGACATTGTTTCAAAAACCGTAAATATTGAGGAAAGTTCTAGACTGCTGTGTACACAAACTCCACACAATCTCTCATCGTTCAAACACTGTTTCTTCTGTAAATCACGTTTTATTTGAGCGACTACTACAACGAACGTGGATATTCCGTGAGCACTGCTCACATTGCGTCAGAGTGTATCCACCTCCGAACAATCTTTTGGTTTTCACTGACATAATTCGTCCCTCCTGCCCGTCATTTTTTATACAATGGAAGCCCAGAATCACATACATATTGACACCATCTCTCAAATAATACGAAGGAGGGCTGAAAAGTACTGCCTCCGAATTTATTATGTGAAAACTCTCAAAGCTTTTGAAATATAACAAACTTTATCGAAATTCAACATCTTTGTTCTTCGTGAATACATACATACTTCTAAACATAGTCACGATGGCAACGAACATGTTTCTCGTATCCAGAGACTCGTTTGTTGATACCATCACTGTAGAACGTCTGACTTTGTTGACGGATCCATGACTTCACCTCTGCTTGCACTACTTCATCTCTATAAAAGTGAAGTCCTCGAAAGTGTTCTTTATGTCTTGGAAACAGGTGAAAATTGAATGGAGCCAAGTCGGGACTGTACGGAGGATGATTAATGACAGCGAACCCGAGGCGTCGGATTGTTGTGGATGTCGTAGCGCTCGTGTGTTGTCTGACACTTTCATGTTGAGGGAGGACGCGCTCCATGTGTGAAAGAACTGTTCGAATTCGTGCTTTCAGTTTTCTGAGGGTTTCTCATGCACCGACGCTGTTAAATTACAGTTCCGTAGGCACTTATATGTGATGTGCACAGTATCCATGTAGATGTAGATTGCCACGTTAGGCTCTACATTTCGGAGTCCTCTAGAGGTAGAGGGTTGCAACTTGTCTCAGCAAAGAGGGAAAGTCGACCGAGTAATATGCATGACATTTAATTCCTTAACCGACATTGAGACCACAGTAAAAAATTCTGGGGCATTAGTTTTCGGCACTGCGTCGTATTATAAAATTATGTCCGGAAGAATAACAGTTCGACTGTAACTAATTGGAGATGGGAAAATATAACTGAATGACGTCCACGCATTAGCGAGCGAGGAATCATCGCCAATTTTGCCTCATATGCTGAGCAGAAAAAAAGCACACTAGCACGATATCAGCCCCAACAATCAAATTTTCCGGCCGCAGTGGCCGAGCGGTTCTAGGCGCTACAGTTTGGAACCGCGCGACCGCTACGGTCGCAGGTTCGAATCCTGCCTCGGGCATGGATGTGTGTGATGTCCTTAGGTTAGTTAGGTTTAAGTAGTTCTAAGTTCTAGGGGACTGATGACCTCAGCAGTTAAGTCCCATAGTGCTCAGAGCCATTTCTGAACCAATCAAATTTTGGACATAATTTTGACAGTACGCAGTTGTGATCTGAAAGTACAACTTTTAAATTTTATCGCGCATCGGTTGTGTGTCTTTCCCACTGCCCCACTGCAGCTGCTTAATGCCCAAGCGCTGAGTACTACAGAGTGGAATAAGTGAGAGGTCTGTGAATTACTGTTTCGACATTAGTTTCATGTTTTGTTCTCTGTGTCATAATGCGCAGCATCTAATCTGTAGCTGCTGCCAGAGATGTCTTTGCTTTGAACATTGTTATCCTGCGACTCACGAATGCATTGTAAATGAATGGAAATAATTAATGGGTCATTAAAAAAGTAGCGGAGCGCTGTTTAGTTATTATCATCGCCTTGTATTTTAATTCAGGCACTGTTAAAGCAAAGTACATCTGCTGGAGGTACGTTTATCGTTCAACGTGATAAGCATGATTAAACCGTAAATCAAAAATCGTCAGCTACATTTCATAATAATTCTTCAATTGCTTAAGTTAATTCATTTTGACTTTGAGGCATATATATATAGCTGCAAAGTATCAATACGAGAATGCTGTTAAAATTTCTTTTATTGAATGCATATGGGTGTGAGGCTGGCATGCTGCGTACTAATATTACTAACTATTTTTTGCAGAGAATAATATGTTGTCGAACAAGCTTTCAATAAGCGTTGCGCAGATGTGTCTCACCCCTACCCCCACCCCGCGCAGATTTTTCCCTTGCCATCCCGTAAATCAGAGGGCTCTGGTTGTCACTCCACTGTATCATTCTTCACGTTCGAACATTAGACAGCGGCAGTGGGGTTGAGCGAGAGACCGCTGCAGTAGGACAGCAATGCATGTTTGAGCAAACTTTCAAGGTCAGTGATGACGTCACTTACAGTGACAGGTTATAGTTGAACTTGTGGGGGGTATCGTGTTGCAGCTGAGGCAACTGGGCTTCGTCCCAGGCCTTCCCACGCACTTGGGGTATGTGCACAGATTCTAAGCCGCCGCCAGTGTCAGGTTACGTTTGATCGTGAGAGGGTGTATTAGGTTACACATGAGGCAACTGCTCATACTAGATTATTTCGACCATAAGCATCAGGTTACACATCTTGCATAGACAACCCTCCACCCACCCTCAGCCCTGTCCAGCTCTGTGTCTATACGAGGTACTGCTGATACGAGCACAGAACAAGTTATATCTAGTTTAATCCACTGATAAAGGCTACTGGGAGTAATCCCTGCCCCCTCACCTTTCCCTCCAATCCAAGCACCCAGAATCACTAGACCAATAGGATTTAACCTCCCCCCCCCCCCCCCCCCCCCCACAATCCACTTGAGTAGATGGCTCCATACTTCAGCTACGCGCCATAGGAAGTGGATTATCAGCTTTGCTTGGGTTCAGGGTATGGGTATTTGTTACATATTATTTTCTTTATTACATGATTTTGTAAATTACATTGAATGAGGTCTACGAAGAGGATTAGTCTCTCGATATTTCTTAATAACAATTTAAATATTACTATAAATACGCAAATTTCATCATTCAAGGCATCAACAGAGACCAACCACCTCCACTACTAGACAGTACCCTGATTTTACACATTTTTCTGCAGTTTTCGTATTTTTCCATATTTTTCCATATTTGCTTTAATTTTACATTTTTTCTACATTTTTTATTTTCCGTATTTTCAACAATTTAATCCTTTTTTATGTATTATTCCACTTTTCTGTAGTTTATAAGTAAATGTACGAGAATATATCTGCTCCTATTTCAAATTAAGTAACAGCAAATACATTATGGCAGAGACTTTAAATGTCAAACAAATACCATAGCATGGTGGATAAACAAAATAAATTCAAATGATTCAAATGGCTCTGAGCACTATGGGACTTAACATCTGAGGTCATCAGTCCCCTAGAACCTAGAATTACTTAAACCTAACCAGCCTAAGGACATTACACACAGCCATGCCCGAGGAAGGATTCGAACCTGGGACCGTAGCGGTCGCGCGGTTCCAAACTGAAGCGCCTAGAACCGGTCGGCCACACCGGCCGGCAAAATAAATTCATGCAAACTCTCCTCACACTACTAGTGCATGTATGTGACGTCAGAGTGTAAATGTTAGAAAGTGCGCATTTTTAGAAATAATGACGTCAGAGGAAGATCTCCGTAAATTTATGATGTCATATCAAAATTCTAAGGTGTGCCGATATCAAACCCGATAGACGGTATATGTATAAGAATTAGCACAGCGCTACAAAACACACAAATAGAGAGGTGGACAGTATCTCCAATCGCCCTAGCAAAAACTGAGGCGACTGTGAGGTAGCACTGATTCGCAAAGACGACCGTCAACACACTGTGCCAGCCCATTTCCCCCAGGAATCTGCAGTGCTTTGGTTGAAACAATCTCCAGCGTAACCCACCTGTTTGCTTCCAGAAGGACCTACCAGTCCATAACAATAAAGGCAATCCGATCACAGCCTGTCGGCGGAAATGTTTGGGTGGTTATGCAGATAAGAGCTAACCACTCCCCTTGTTTCTCAAGGGATGAATAAAGACAGAGCTTCCCGAATATCTAGCTTTCAAAACTAGGGCTTGTGCGTGCTTCACGCCATTTACAGCCAGGCAACAGTCCCTAATGGAATTAAGACACGTAATCACAATTACGATATTTAAACTAATAAATCCTGCAGTAATACGGGGATACGTGACGTCACTATGACAACAGTATATAACTACCGGAAAATCCGAAGTATATACACGTCTCCACTACTCAAATGAGACCAAGCGATGGCTATAGAGCAGCAAAAATAAACTGTTTCCACTTACAAAGCCATCGACCTTCCGAGGCCACGGACACCTCTGCCTCTATACGATAAATACGAAAACAGAGAGCTGCAGCGTTCACTGCAGGAGCTACAGCCGGCGCTGCTGACGCCGCCCACCCTCTTCCCCCTCCCCTTACTTCCGACATAGACTCCGGCCGCCCCCATCACCGCTGCCGCCTGCCACCCGCACCGCGGCACGTCTCCACCCAGCACATGGAATAGCAGCGAAGTCACAACAGGCCGAACACATCTCTTGTGGAATACACTAGGAAGGGGAAGTACCGGTACACCCATTATGCAACCGACGGTATTTAAAATGTGGAAACCGCGCACTCGTTGGTTGTCAGTAACGACCAGGCAAAGATAGAACGGTGACTGATAGAAGTCTCCCCCCTCCATGGTCTGTTGATCCTCTGCGCATGTCAAACGGCTGGAGATACCAGTAACGCCTCTACGTACTTGTTATTACTGGCACGTGGAAGTTCAGGACTTGATAAGGCGACACAGAACAAAGGGTACTACAGCAGCTCTGTATAAAATACACTTTAATATTCTTTAGTACATATCACCCTAATTCTTCGAGAACTTGCAAAGAAGGCCGGAGACGTTTGTTTCCTCGGTGTCTATTTCGTTTGACTGAAGCTTTGTTACTTTGCGGAATGTCGCTTCTGGAAATCTTTAACACTCTCCTTACAAATATTGCAGAAGGCTTTCTCTAAATCAGTCACCTAATATTAGATTTGTTACCGATAGGTCCGATCGACACGAGAGTAGTATGGAGATGCTTCGTGACCCCAGGAGGGAAGACACCGTTCTATTCGCGAAAATTCATAGAACTGACATTCGCAGCTGACAACGTACATTTTGGGTAAGATAAAGGAAATTAGGACTTATACAGAAGCACACGGATAGTGTTCTTATTATCTATCTATCGGTATTTGCCTGTGGCACTAGGTGCCCTCCACTCGGCGCCATACAATGGTTTCTACAGTGAGTGTGTTTCAAAAAATTTGAGGACAGGCGTCGTGATCACATGGTCAACTTATATGCACTACATATTTTAACAAAGACGTTAAACAACACAAGAAATCTGTGACATGTGTGCATCTGTTTGTTTCACGGTTCAGTTAGATAGCTGTTTACACATATATCTACGTAAAGCCTGGTGTAGTTCCCCACCTCTGCAGCAAAAAAGTCACTATCTCTTTTTGCGAGCTCCGCCAGGCTATGCTAATGACAATACAGAGTAAAATATCCATGATCGATCCAATCTATAATTTTTTATCAGTTACATACCAAGTTACTGGAAATTGTTTGGATTTTCGTGGTGCATTACGTAAAAACATCAGGTTATGAAATTTGCTCGTCTGCCTGACACCATTACCAGGTTGCATTAATAGATGTGGAATATTAATATCATGCAATCTACGTTAAATATATGTTCCCTAAGAAATTATGCAGCAGCGTTTCGAGGCAGCTATGTTATAGCTCCGTCACATTTTACTGCGGGGATGTAAAGCCAGTTCGTGGTTTACTTATGCTTGTGTCCCAACAACTATGAGGCTGAAACGTTCCCTAATATTGTGATCATGTCGCTTATTTCTGCGTATTTCTGACTGATGATCCGAAATTTAAGTTGCTGTATACTTATACTTTGATGATGTGATCGTGACGTCTGTATCTAAATTTATTTTAGAACACATACTCCAGAAACCACCGTACGGAGCCTGATGGAGAGCACCTTGCGCTACTCGAAAAAACAGATCAATGGATGAAAACCACTATGTATAAGCCTCCGTATGATCCCTAATTTCTTTTATCTTTAGCGAAATGCACGTAGCCAGCTGCGAATGTCAATTCTGTAATGTTTCGCGAAAGTAATGATGTTTTCTCTCCCGTGATCACCAAGCATCTCTATATTATGTGTGAGATGATCGGGCCTACCGGTAAAAAACCTAGTATTAAGTGACTGATTTAGAGGAAGCCTTTAAGAATGTTAGTAAGGAGTGTGTTGCAGATATACGCAGGTGACAAACTCCAAAATTCAAAAAAAAGTTTACATTCAAACGAAATAAACACCTCGGTGATAAAATTTTCCAGCCCCTTGGCATGGTTTCACGAGTATTACAGAGATATATCATAAAGAATGTTAGAGCGTTTTTAACACAACGCTGCTGTAGTACTCTTTGGTCTGTGTTGCCTTATCGCGTCCTCACTTTTTGCCTGTCGGTGATAAAAAGTAAGCGTAGGCATTACTGGCAGATCCAGTCGCTTGGCGTGCACGGAGGGCTGACAGATCAGGGAGGCGGAGACTTCTACGAGTTTTCGTTCGATCGTTGCCTGGTCGTTACTGGCAGCCAATGAGTGCGCGATGTCCGTAATTTGCGTACCGTCGGTTGAATATATGGGTGCATCGGCACTTCCCCCAGCTGGTGCGTTCTTTGAGAGAAGTGTTTGGTCCGTTGCAGCTTCGGTGCTATTGCTTGGCTGACTGGACACGCTGTTGGCGGGAGGTCCTGGGGACGGCAGCAGGCAGCAGCAGGAGCAGCAACGGAGGCGGCCGTGGCCAACGTTCGCGGCATGCTGGGGCGGCGTTGGTAGTGCCTGTTGTAGCTCCTGCATAGACATGCTGCTTCTTGTACATACTTCTTCGGTTCATTATTTTATTACGCTTGGGTCATTGGAATGCTGCTTAGTGAGAATCGGCATCATAGTTATTCGTCTCGGCTTATCGACAGAAGGAGCGTGAACGCTGCAGCTCCCTACGACCGCATTTATCGTACAGCGTCCGAGGTGTCCATGGCTTCGGATAGATGATGACCTGTCATGCAGAAACGGCCAATGCTCAGTCTCGTTTAGTTGGTGGGGATGTATATATACTTCGAGTTTCCGGTAGTTATTTACGAGTCTTAAAAAATGGTTCAAATGGCTCTGAGCACTATGCGACTTAACTTCTGACGTCATCAGTCGCCTATAACTTAGAACTAAGTAAACCTAACTAACCTAAGGACATCACACACATCCATGGCCGAGGCAGGATTCGAACCTGCGACCGTAGCGGTCGCTCGGTTCCAGACTGTAGCGCCTAGAACCGCACGGCCACTCCGGCCGGCACGACTCTTATAATGACGTCGCATACACTAATAATATTGCAGGGTTTATTTGTTTAAATATTGTAATTGTAATTACATGACTTCATTACACCCGGGAGCCTGTCTGGCTGAACATGACGTCACCCACACATAAGCGTTAGTTTTGAAAGCAGGATGTTTGGCGAGCTTTATTCCTATAGATCCAGAGAGAAGGGAGGGGAATAATAGACGTCTACCTGCATAACCACCCACATGTTTCTGCCGAAAGATTGCAGCGAGTTTGCCGTTATTACCGTTGACTGGCTGACTATGGCTCTACATGGGTGCCTGCATCTGCATCAGTGTCTTTTTCGATATCAACTATGTCGGTGGGTCCAGAGACGTAAATTCCTGGGGGGGATAGGCTGGCACGGCGTTTTGCCGACAGATGGTGCTCTCTCGTTCACTGCCTGATGTCGATGTACCCGCGGACCCTCGAATTGTTGCCTACCCTACTGGCAGCTCGCAAGTTGTCTCCGGCCCTCATTTATAATCTACATGTGTATTTATTGCAGTGTAGTATTCGTTACACATACCGTATTTATTTGCGTCTTGGACATCGACAAACTTCAGAATTTTTACTATGACGTCATAAATTTAGTTTGTCCTTAGCGAGAGTCTGCTGTGACATCACTGTTTTTAACAATAGGAGAAAGTAACGAGGGTATGGTGTTGGAAAGGTTTATTTTGTTTATCTATCGTAGTGGTATTAGTTTATCTTCAATGTCTGTGTAACACCATATTTGTTGTTAAATAATTCGCTGCAATAAGAGCGAATATTCTTCAAAATTTGCGTGTAAGCCATGATAGTATTAAAAATACGAAAAATGGTAAAAATGTGGAAAAATACGTAAAAATGTTGAAATAGTGAAAAATGAAAAATAGGGAAAATACGATAAAATGATAAAAATGTAGACTCCCTAGGAGTCCTTATCAGTGGAGTAAACTGCGTATAACGGGTTGTGTGCTCGTTCGTAATGGCAGCACCCCAAGCGCTTGAGCAGGCCTTGGGGGGCGGTGGGGGGGGGGGGGGGGAGGTGTGTGTGTGTGTGTGTGTGTGTGTGTGTGTCTGTGTGTGTGTGTGTGTGTGTGTGTGTGTGTGTGTGTGTGGACAGGATGTGTGACGTGATGCTCGTGATCAAGGACTATTAGTATGCCCAGTTGCCTCTCAAGGTCAAGTGTCACCTGACGCAAGAAGGGGCGTTATCAGTGATCATGATCCTACGTTCATACATACACTCGATAACTACTAACTAGAGTGCACTGAAGTTTAAAAGCTGCACTTTCAGAATGTCATAACTGTGTAATTTCTGAATTGTGGCCCAAGATTTCACGCGGGATCTATTGCTGAGAGTCATGTCTAACATGTGTAATTTTTTTCTCCCAATAATAAGAGGTCAGACTGGTATTGTCTTCTTCTAAGTGGGATGCTAATAAGTGCTCATCTGCTCTTTGTAGCAAAAATAATCTCTCCTAGCTTTCTTGATTGATTTATCATCTTCAGTAACGTTCATTGCTGTAATGACATCGTGATCTGTAGTCCATGTCTCTGTACTGAGACTGTCGATAAGGTCAAGCCTGTTTGTAGGTACACATTTTGGAGATTTCTACTTGTAGTTTAAGCAAGCTCTCTGTTCCAAGAGTAACTTTCCTGGAGGGCAGTGAATTCAGGAAATTTCTTACGGATTCTTCGAAAGTTAGGTGTTAAAATGTTGACAGCTGAAGGTTCTTTATTTCGTACACAATCTGATTTCACTCTCTACTTATTGATTGGCAAGCGTTCATCAGAGGACTTCAAATTACCGCATAGCCTAAAAGATTAAATTCATGTGCACTCCTCGTGTACTCTAGCTGCTTCCTTTGTATAGTCCAGCCCTAACCTATCAAGGTGAGTCCTACAATTCTCCACACTACAACACAGGTCAAGGAAAATGCAGTCATAACCGTCACGGAATCGACAGAGATTTAGGTTGGGATCCTCCACATGGCTCCGAACCAAAGGATCCCGATCAACTTCGAGTATGTTGCTGAAACTGCGAGCTCTGCTTGAACCCTGCGATCAGAGACACAAGTCTCTAGCACTTTCGCAAGACACGCGTACGAATTGAGGGTGGCCTCAGAACGCATATGAAAGACGTCAGTGGTACTAACGTGATCCACAACATGAAGTCGACTGCTCTCTCTGAATCTTTTATAGCTGTAGGCAAGGCCTCCTCAATGTCTCGATTGAGCCGCCCATAAAGCGATTTAGGGAAATGACGGAAAACCTAAATCAGTATGGCCGGATGCGGGTTTGAACCGTTGTCCTCCCGAATGCAAGTCCAGTGTCCTAACCACTGCGCCACCTCGCTCGACTCTATAATGCTTCTAACAATGGATCTCCAGATAACTAGAAAACCCCAGTACCCTTGTGCCTGCTCGAGTCCGGGTGAAGGACCACTCATACGGCGAATAAGCGAGGCCATACTATACGAATCATCAATGACACTCTGCTATGAGCAGCGCAAACGCCTTACAACCTGCCACTCACCATGCAGTGAGGTCCGATTCTCCTGTCGGGTACGTTGCAAGGTACCTCGACAGTAGAGCTCATGGGCGAAACAAACTACACCTGAGATGTTCCATGCGACTCGCCAGATTCTGCGCCACTGCTACACCTCGAGGCAGCAGCCTGCAGACAGCTGACCGCGGCCAGTAGCGTCTTCAGCTGTTGTAAAACTGAGGCCAGCTCCTCCTGCGTCCGTTCACAGCAGGGACACACACTATCCGTGTTAGTACTACTAACAGTAAAAGCTAAATACACCCGAAGTGACTGAAGTCATGGGATAGCGGTACGCACATATGGCGGTAGTATCGCATCGCATAAAACGGGTATAAATGGGCACTACATTGGCGGAGTTATGATTTGTACTCAAGTGATTCATGTGAAAAGGTTTCCGACATGATTTTGGCACCACTTCAATATTCCGAGATCCACGATGTCAAGAGTTTGCCGAGAATACCAAATTTCAGGCACTACCTCTCACCACGGACAACGTAGTAGCCGACGGCTTTCGCTTAACAACCGAAAGCAGCGACGTTTGTGTAGAGTTCTAAGTGTTAACAGATAAGCAATACTGCTTGAAATAAGCTCATAAATCAATGTGGGATGTACTACGAACGTATCCATTTGGACAATACGACGAGATATGGCGTTAATGCGCTATGGTAGCAGACGGCCGACGCAAATGCCTTTGCTAACAGCACGACAACGCCTGCAAAACCTCCCTGGCCTCGTGAACATAGCAGATGGGTCCTAGACGATTGAAAAACCATGACCTCGTCAGACGAGTCCCGATTTCAGTTGTTAAGAGCCGATGGTAAGGTTCGAATGTGGCGCAGACCCCACGGAGCCATGGACCCAAGTTGTCAAGTGCAAGCTGCTGATGGTTCCATAATGGAGCGGACTGTATTGACATGTAATGGACTAGATCCACTGGTCCCAGTGAACCGATCATCGGCTGGAAATGAATCGGTCACTTCGAGACCGTTTGCAGCCATTCATAGATTTCATGTTACCAAACAACAATGTTGTGTCACCGGACTACAACTGTTCGCGACTGGTGTGTAGAACATTCTGGAAAATTCGAACAAATGTCTTGTGACAGCCAGAGCGAGAGCACCAGCAGCAGCGAGTACTGTTTGTATAAAGCGTTTTTGTACTTATTTGCTGCGCTTAGCTTTTAAATAGTTTTTCTGGGAAAACCTAGCGTAGTTTTCGCGTCTCGTATTTCAGTGAGTGTTTCTTGATTATCAGAGTAGCTCATCAGAAGATTATCTTGGGAATTTGTCACCGTATAGAGTAGGGTAAACATAGTCATGTGTAGGGACTGTGGTTGTTGTGAGCGGACGCAAGGAGAATTGGCCACTCTTCGGGGGCAGGTGGAGGCTTTGTCTGTTAGGCTCATCGAGCTCGAGGCGCAGGCGTCGGCTCGTAGTGGCGTTGGGGCAACTGTGGTGAGACCTATGCCTACTTCGGTGGCCTTGGAATCACATGGAACCCCTGATGTCGCTGCGTCTTCCGGCAGTGAGCATCTTACCGGTCAGCCATCACTCCAGGGTGAATGGCGGACAGTGGTGGGCTCGCGCGTGCCTGGCCGAAAGGCGAAGGTGGGATCTGGCCGCGTGGCAGCTGCCTTACCCCTTTCCAACAGGTACGGGGTGCTTCCTAGTGGTGATGACATCGTTTCCGAGCCACCACAGGATGCCTCGCCTGTTGGGCCAGTGGCCGATTCTCCGGCAAGGTCCCGACAGTCACAGACGGCGGGCCTATTAGTTATAGGGAGCTCCAACGTTAGGCGGGTTATGGAGCCCCTCAGGAAAATAGCGGGTAGGTCGGGGAAGAATGCCAGTGTGCACTCGGTGTGCTTGCCGGGGGGTCTCGTCCGTAATGTGGAGGAGGCCCTTCCGGCAGCTATTGAACGCACTGGGTGTGACCGGCTGCAGATAGTAGCACATGTCGGAACGAATGACGCCTGCCGCTTGGGTTCTGAGGCCATCCTTGGTTCCTTCCGGCGGCTGGCTGATTTGGTGAAGACAACCAGCATCGCACGCGGAGTGCAAGCTGAGCTTAATATCTGCAGCATAGTGCCCAGAGTCGATCGCGGTCCTCTGGTTTGGAGCCGTGTGGAGGGTCTAAACCAGAGGCTCAGACGACTCTGCGACTATAATGGTTGCAAATTCATCGACCTCCGTTATTGGGTGGAGAACTGTAGGGCCCCCCTAGACAGGTCAGGCGTGCACTACACACCGGAAGCAGCTACTAGGGTAGCAGAGTACGTGTGGCGTGCACACGGGGGTTTTTTAGGTTAGAGGGACCCCCCCTTGGGCGAAACGATAAAATACCTGACGGCTTACCAGAGAGGACATTATCATCGTTGATAAAGAACGTCCGTCCTCAGAGACCAAAAACAGGAAAAGTTAACGTAATATTGGTAAACTGCAGGAGCATCCAGGGCAAGGTTCCTGAATTAGTATCTCTTATTGAAGGAAATAGTGCGCATATAGTATTACGAACGGAAAGTTGGTTAAAACCGGAAGTGAACAGTAACGAAATCCTAGACACAGAATGGAATATATACCGCAAGGATAGGATAAACGCCAATGGTGGAGGAGTATTTATAGCAGTAAAGAATTCAATAATATCCAGTGAAGTTATTAGCGAATGCGAATGTGAAATAATCTGGGTTAAGGTATCAAAGGTGGGTCAGATATGATAGTCGGATGCTTCTATAGACCACCTGCATCAGCAACCGTAGTAGTTGAGTGCCTCAGAGAGAACCTGCAGAACGTCGTGAAGAAGTTTCGTGATCATACTATTGTAATAGGGGGAGACTTCAATCTACCAGGTATAGAATGGGATAGTCACACAATCAGAACTGGAGCCAGGGACAGAGACTCTTGTGACATTATCCTGACTGCCTTGTCCGAGAATTACTTCGAGCAGATAGTTAGAGAACCAACTCGTGAAGCTAACGTTTTAGACCTCATAGCAACAAATAGACCGGAACTCTTCGACTCAGTGAATGTAGAAGAGGGTATCAGTGATCATATGTCAGTGGTTGCATCAATGACTACAAGTGTAATAAGAAATGCCAAGAAAGGAAGGAAAATATATTTGCTTAACAAGAGTGATAGGGCACAAATCGCAGAATATCTGAGTGACCACCATCAAACGTTCATTTCTGAGGAAGAGGATGTGGAACAAAAATGGAAAAAAATTCAGAAACATCGTCCAGTACGCCTTAGATAAGTTCGTACCGACTAAGGTCCAAAGCGAGGGGAAAGATCCACCGTGGTATAACAATCATGTACGAAAGGTACTACGGAAACAAAGAAAGCTTCATCATAGGTTTAAGAGTAGTCGAATCATAGCTGATAAGGAAAAGCTGAACGAAGCGAAAAAGAGCGTAAAGAGAGCAATGAGAGAAGCATTCAACGAATTCGAACATAAAACATTGGCAAACAATCTAAACAAGAACCCTAAAAAGTTTTGGTCATATGTAAAATCGGTAAGCGGATCTAAATCCCCTATTCAGTCACTCGTTGACCACGATGGCACCGAAACAGAGGACGACCGAAGAAAGGCAGAAATACTGAATTCAGTGTTCCGAAACTGTTTCACTGCGGAAAATCGTAACACGGTCCCTGACTTCAGCCGTCGCACGGACGCCATAATGGAAAATATTGAAATAAACGATATCGGAATTGAAAAACAACTGCTATCACTTAGTAGCGGAAAAGCATCCGGACCAGACGAGATACCCTTAAGATTCTACAGTGATTATGCTAAAGAACTTGCCCCCTTTCTATCAGCAGTTTATCGTAGATCGCTGGAAGAACGTAAAGTACCTAGCGACTGGAAGAAAGCGCAGGTCGTTCCCATTTTCAAGAAGGGTCATAAATCAGATGCGAATAATTATAGGCCTATTTTGCTTACGTCAATCTGTTGTAGAATAATGGAACATGTTTTGTGTTCTCGTATTATGACGTTCTTAGATAATACAAATCTCCTTCATCATAACCAACATGGATTCCGCAAACAGAGATCATGTGAAACTCAGCTCGCCCTATTTGCCCAAGAAATTCACAGTGCCGTAGACACTGGCGAGCAGATTGATGCCGTATTCCTGGACTTCAGGAAGGCATTTGATACGGTTCCGCACTTACGTTTAGTGAAAAAAATACGAGCTTACGGAATATCGGACCAGGTTTGTGATTGGATTCAGGATTTCCTAGAAGAAAGAACACAACATGTCATTCTTAACGGTTCAAAATCTGCAGATGTAGAGGTAATTTCGGGAGTACCGCAGGGAAGCGTGATAGGACCTTTATTGTTTACAATATACATAAATGACTTAGTTGACAACATCGGTAGCTCCGTGAGGCTATTTGCAGATGACACGGTTGTCTACAAGAAAGTAGCAACATCAGAAGACTCGTACGTACTCCAGGAGGACCTGCAGAGGATTAATGCATGGTGCGACAGCTGGCAGCTTTCCCTAAACGTAGATAAATGTAATATAATGCGCATACATAGGGGCAGAAATCCATTCCAGTACGATTATGCCATAGGTGGTAAATCATTGGAAGTGGTAACGACCGTAAAATACTTAGGAGTTACTATCCGGAGCGATCTGAAGTGGAATGATCACATAAAACAAATAGTGGGAAAAGCAGGCGCCAGGTTGAGATTCATAGGAAGAATTCTAAGAAAATGTGACTCATCGACGAAAGAAGTAGCTTACAAAACGCTTGTTCGTCCGATTATTGAGTATTGCTCATCAGTATGGGACCCTTACCAGGTTGGATTAATAGAAGAGACAGACATGATCCAGCGAAAAGCAGCGCGATTCGTCATGGGGACATTTAGTCAGCGCGAGAGCGTTACGGAGATGCTGAACAAGCTCCAGTGGCGGACACTTCAAGAAAGGCGTTACGCAATACGGAGAGGTTTATTATCGAAATTACGAGAGAGCACATTCCGGGAAGAGATGGGCAACATATTACTACCGCCCACATATATCTCGCGTAATGATCACAACGAAAAGATCCGAGAAATTAGAGCAAATACGGAGACTTACAAGCAGTCGTTCTTCCCACGCACAATTCGTGAATGGAACAGGGAAGGGGGGATCAGATAGTGGCACAATAAGTACCCTCCGCCACACACCGTAAGGTGGCTCGCGGAGTATAGATGTAGATGTAGATGATTTTTCACCTAGATCGCCCGACATCAGTCCTATACAAACTATCAGCAGTTTATCGTAGATCGCTGGAAGAACGTAAAGTACCTAGCGACTGGAAGAAAGCGCAGGTCGTTCCCATTTTCAAGAAGGGTCATAAATCAGATGCGAATAATTATAGGCCTATTTTGCTTACGTCAATCTGTTGTAGAATAATGGAACATGTTTTGTGTTCTCGTATTATGACGTTCTTAGATAATACAAATCTCCTTCATCATAACCAACATGGATTCCGCAAACAGAGATCATGTGAAACTCAGCTCGCCCTATTTGCCCAAGAAATTCACAGTGCCGTAGACACTGGCGAGCAGATTGATGCCGTATTCCTGGACTTCAGGAAGGCATTTGATACGGTTCCGCACTTACGTTTAGTGAAAAAAATACGAGCTTACGGAATATCGGACCAGGTTTGTGATTGGATTCAGGATTTCCTAGAAGAAAGAACACAACATGTCATTCTTAACGGTTCAAAATCTGCAGATGTAGAGGTAATTTCGGGAGTACCGCAGGGAAGCGTGATAGGACCTTTATTGTTTACAATATACATAAATGACTTAGTTGACAACATCGGTAGCTCCGTGAGGCTATTTGCAGATGACACGGTTGTCTACAAGAAAGTAGCAACATCAGAAGACTCGTACGTACTCCAGGAGGACCTGCAGAGGATTAATGCATGGTGCGACAGCTGGCAGCTTTCCCTAAACGTAGATAAATGTAATATAATGCGCATACATAGGGGCAGAAATCCATTCCAGTACGATTATGCCATAGGTGGTAAATCATTGGAAGTGGTAACGACCGTAAAATACTTAGGAGTTACTATCCGGAGCGATCTGAAGTGGAATGATCACATAAAACAAATAGTGGGAAAAGCAGGCGCCAGGTTGAGATTCATAGGAAGAATTCTAAGAAAATGTGACTCATCGACGAAAGAAGTAGCTTACAAAACGCTTGTTCGTCCGATTATTGAGTATTGCTCATCAGTATGGGACCCTTACCAGGTTGGATTAATAGAAGAGACAGACATGATCCAGCGAAAAGCAGCGCGATTCGTCATGGGGACATTTAGTCAGCGCGAGAGCGTTACGGAGATGCTGAACAAGCTCCAGTGGCGGACACTTCAAGAAAGGCGTTACGCAATACGGAGAGGTTTATTATCGAAATTACGAGAGAGCACATTCCGGGAAGAGATGGGCAACATATTACTACCGCCCACATATATCTCGCGTAATGATCACAACGAAAAGATCCGAGAAATTAGAGCAAATACGGAGACTTACAAGCAGTCGTTCTTCCCACGCACAATTCGTGAATGGAACAGGGAAGGGGGGATCAGATAGTGGCACAATAAGTACCCTCCGCCACACACCGTAAGGTGGCTCGCGGAGTATAGATGTAGATGTAGATGATTTTTCACCTAGATCGCCCGACATCAGTCCTATACAAAATTTATGGGACATAATCAAGAGGTCAGTTCGTGCAGAAAATGCTGCAGAGGCAACACTTACGCAATTATGGACTGCTATAGAGGCAGCAGGCCTCAGGATTTCTGCAAGGGACTTCTAACCACTTGTTGAGTCCATGCCACGTCGTGCTGCTGCAGTGCACCGAGCAAAAGGAGATCCCACATAATGAGGTATCTCATGACTTTCGTTACATCAGTGTATGTAACTTGCTGCTTTCCTGGTGTGTCACCAACAGAAACTGAAGCCTAAATGATCCACCTGAAGGAATTCCCAAAACTAGAACTGCAGATTAAAACATCAGGGGAATGCATGGAACATAGGTGACTAGAGGTGTATGAAATAGCTGGTGCTATAGGAAGACGAGGAAAAAGAATGCAATAAACGATACACGAAAAATTAACTGTAAGAAAGCCTTGTGCAAAATGTTTGCCGTGTTTGTTGAATGCGAACGAAATTTTCAGGGATGTTTGCAACGTTTTAAAACGAACTGTTTCGTTGTGGTCCTGAATGTGGACCCACAGCCTCAGACCAGAAAGCAACAGCCTTCAAAGGGGGGACAGGAATCCAGGAGCCTTGCACAAAAATGTCTAAGTGAATTTGTATGTTTTCAATATTAAGTGTTACTGTGATTAAGAAAAAAGTATAGTCTAGTTTCTGCACCTATTGAAAGTCGATTATTGTAGTAAGTTTATGTACTATGTTTTGTGGCATACAAATGACAATGTTCTTTTTTGATATTTTACAAAGCGTAACAGAACTCATTTTTAATATAACTCAAGCCTACGGGAGCAGCTGAACAAAAAAAGTGGGCGAATAGAGACGTGTATTTCAGTAGAAAATATAATCAACGTTCTCTAAGCCAATCTGCCTGCTGAAAAAGTGCCTTGACAACCGGAAAACTGAAATATTTGAATTACAAGTTGTGGTAAAGTTGGCACTATTTACCGCCCTTCGACTTTCATCTATTCTCAGAAGAAATCGTTCCGAGGGTAACAAAGAGGTTTTGGCAGTCGTAGTAGAAGAATCGCTCTACATGGTAGGAATCGTCTCATTGGAGCAATTTTCGTTAAAGTGTGTTTTCCGGCAACGATACTACAGTATGTCAAAAACAATCAGGCCGCGCGGAGTAGCAGCGCGGTTGGAGGCGCCATGTCACAAATCGCGCAGCCCCTCCTGCCGGAGATTCCAGTCCTCCCTCGGGCATGGATGTGTGTGTGTTGTCCTTAGCGTAAGTTAGTTTTAGTTATATTAAGTAGTGTGTAAGTCTAGGGACCGATGACCTCCGCAGTTTGGTCTCTTAGGAATTCACACACATTTGAATAAAAACTATCTGCATAAAAAATAGTATATCTCCTGTTCATGCCAAGAAATTTTCACGTAGTCCTCGTAAATGTTAAAAATACGGTTTACATTCTTCCATGAAAAACTTACGTTCTTAAAATATTTGAAACAGCACAACTTAAGAGGCCGAGGCCCACTCTCTGCGCCCGCGTGGTTTATCGTCACATCAAGCTGGCCTACAGTGTGACTTGAACTGCTGTTATAGAGTGAAAAACTTCTCGTTCACGTATTTAATTAATCTTCTTTTAGTAACATCACGTTTCTGAGTACGAATGCTGCGAAAAAAGCTGAGCTACAAATACGATCTTTTCACGTATTCCTTTCTATGACTTTGTGTTCCATGGAAATTACAGTCACAGTCTACATGCAGCAATCGATAACACAGTATTAATATTTTGGAAAAGGACATTTGATCCGTTACGAAAAGAGCGTTCTTGCAGAGCTCCTGTGTTTCATACAAATGACGGACTTCTAATTCCTAAAAGTTAGCATCAGAAAGCTTGTAGCGGGATCTCTGGTCATCCCACACATCATTATTCCTTATTTGTGTATTAAATAGTTTCCTTAGTTTCTTGAAGTCGCTTACTGTACATATCCTACTGTTATAGACTTATATAATATGAGCACCCACAGGTGCGTTATGTAATTAAACACTGAGACTTTTATGCCAGGTAAATACACAGGAAATATCAATCGGCGAACGCTAACACAATATCAACATGGACCGCTTAATTTTCTCGGTGTTTTCGGTGATATCTGCTTTCCATTTCCCGTACTGTTATTATGATTAAAATTTTCCTGGCGTTTCCCAAATTACTCTGTGCGATTGCCGCGATGTAACTACGATATTTGACGGCGCCGTATTGCAGTCAAGAGCGATCGTTAACACATTGGGTGTGTTTCGTATCACTGATTACTCTCATGGGTCAGAAAAATTTTAAATTATGCCTGCAATGGATTGATATTAGATTTCAGCAACTGTTCGTTTTATTGTGTCAGCTCAGACTTCGAAGTAACGGGTGAAACGATTCATCAGTGCCCAATAATGACTTCTGGTTTTGCAAAGTGAGTCTTAATTCTACCGACATAGTATCAGGACGTAATCAGGGTTGTTGGCTGAGAATGTTCATAAAGGAGATCATCTACATCTACAACTACACCTACATACTTACTCCGCAAGGCACTGAGCAGTGCATGGCGGAGACTGCGACGTACAGCTACTAGTTATTTCCTTTCCTGTTCCACTCGAAACCTGATGTGCTCCTTCCAATTCATATCGCTGTGCAAGATTACGCCTAGACATTAATACTATGTGATCCTCTCAAGCAGGAATCTACACTACTGGCCATTAAAATTGCTACACCAAGAAGAAATGCAGATGATAAACGGGTATTCATTGGACAAAAAAATGGCTCTGAGCACTATGGGACTTAACATCTATGGTCATCGGTCCCCTACAACTTAGAACTACTTAAACCTAACTAACCTAAGGACAGCACACAACACCCAGTCATCACGAGGCAGAGAAAATCCCTGACCCCACCGGGAATCGAACACGGGAACCCGGGCGTGGGAAGCGAGAATGCTACCGCACGACGACGAGCTGCGGACTATTCATTGGACAAATATATTATACTACAACTGATATGTGATTACATTTTCACGCAATTTGGGTGCATAGATCCTGAGAAATCAGTACCCAGAACAACCACCAAGAAACGTTCAAATGTGTGTGAAATCTTATGGGACTTAACTGCTAAGGTCATTAGTCCCTATGCTTACACATTACTTAACCTAAATTATCCTAAGGACAAACACACACACCCATACCCGAGGCAGGCCTCGAACCTCCGCCGGGACCAGCCGCACAGTCCATGACTGCAGCGCCTGAGACCGCTCGGCTAATCCCGCGCGACTGAACAACCACCTCTGGCCGTAATAACGGCCTTGATACGCCTCGGCATTAAGTCAAACAGAGCTTTGATTGCGTGCAAAGGTACAGCTGCCCATTTAGCTTCAACACGATACCACAGTTCATCAAGAGTAGTGTCTGGCGTATTGTGACGGGCCAGTTGCTCGCCCACCATTGACCACACGTTTTCAATTGGTGAGAGATCTGGAGAATGTGCTGGCTAGGGCAGAAGTCGAACATTTTTTGTACCCAGAAAGGTCCGTACAGGACCTGCAACATACGGTCGTCCATTATCTTGCTGAAATGTAGGATTTCGCAGGGATCGAATGAAGGGTAGGGCCACGGGTCATAACACATCTGAAATGTAACGTCCACTGTTCAAAGTGCCGTCAATGCGAACAAGAGGTGACCGAGACGTATAACCAATGGCACCCCATACCGTCACGCCGGGTGTTACGCCAGTATGGCGATGCCGAATACACGCGTCGAATGTGCGTTCACCGCGATGACGCCAAACACGGATGCGACCATCATGATGCCGTAAACAGAACCTGGATTCATCCGAAAAAATGACGTTTTGCCATTCGGGCACCCAGGTTCGTCATTGAGTACACCATCGCTGGCGCTCCTGTCTGTGATGCAGCGTCAAGGGTAACCGCAGCCATGGTCTCCGAGCTGATAGTCCATGCTGCTGCAAACGTCGTCGAATTGTTCGTGCAGATGGTTGTTGCGTTGCAAACGTCCCCATCTGTTGACTCGGGGATCGAGACGTGGCTGCACGATCCTTCACATCCATGGGGATAAGATGCCTGTCATCTCGACTGCTAGTGATACGAGAACGTTGGGATCCAGCACGGCGTTCCGTATTACCCTCCTGAACCCACCGATTCCATATTCTGCTAATAGTCATTGGATCTCGACCAACGCGAGCAGCAATGTCGCGATACGATAAACCGCAATCGCGATAGGCCACAATCCGACCTTTATCAAAGTCGGAAACGTGATGGTACGCATTCTTCCTCCTTACTCGAGGCATCACATCAACTTTTCACTAGGCAACGCCGGTCAAGTGCTGTTCGTGTATGAGAAATCGGTTGGAAACTTTCCTCATGTCAGCACGTTGTAGGTGTCGCCACCGGCGCCAACCTTGTGTGAATGCTCTGAAAACCTAATCATTTGCATATCACAGCATATTCTTCCTGTCGGTTAAATTTCGCATCTGTAGCACGTCATGTTCGTGGTGTAGCAATTTTAATGGCCAGTGGTGTACTATTGCTTCATTCGCGAGTTTCAGGAATGCGTTTCCTACTAATCCGCTGTAAGATCAGTGGTTAATATAATCGCGAGATAAGTCATAGCAATTGTGAAATGCCTGTACGTTAATAACCGGTGTAACTGCTAGAATATTCCATGCAAGACTGCAAAAGTGCATGCATTGTATCGTACAGCTGCCGGATGTCAGTTTGCGGGATTTAGTTCCATGCCTCTTGCCCTCGGTCAGTCAATACAGGGACGGTTAGTGCTGCTTGTGGATGACGCTGGAGTTGTCCGATGATGTCCCATATGTGATCCATTGGATCCTGGTGATCGAGCAGACCAAGGCAACTTGTCGACACTCTGTAGAGCATGTTCGGTTAGAACAGCGGTATGTGGTATATGGGCGAGCGTTAATCTGTTCGAAAACAGTCCCTGAAATGATGTATCTGAATGGCAGCACAACAGATCGTATTACCAGAAAGACGAACAAATTTGCTGTCAGGATGCGTGGGATGACAACGAGAGTGCTCCTGCTGTCGCACTAACCAACACACGGCCATCACTGGCATCGAGGCAGAACCAGCTTTCATCAGAAGACGCAGCAGAACTTCACCCTGTTTTCCAATGAGCTCTTGCTTGACACCACTGAAGTTGCAAATGGCGGTAGTTTGGAGTCCGTGTAATGCACGCTAGAGAGCATGTGGCTCTCAGCTGTCCTTGAAGTAACCGACCTGTAACTGTTCGTTGTCTCACTGTGGAGCCAGCTACTGCTCAAATTGCTGCTGCAGTTGCAGCACAATGTGCCAGAGCCATATGCCGCACACGATGGTCTTCCCTCTCGGCAGTGCACGTGGCCATCGGGACCCCAGTCTACATCTACATCTACATCTACATTTATACTCCGCAAGCCACCCAACGGTGTGTGGCGGAGGGCACTTAACGTGCTACTGTCATTACCTTCCTTTTCTGTTCCAGTCGCGTATGGTTCGCGGGAAGAACGACTGTCTGAAAGCCTCCGTGCGCGCTCGAATCTCTCTAATTTTACATTCGTGATCTCCTCGGGAGGTATAAGCAGGGGGAAGCAATATATTCGATACCTCATCTAGAAACGCACCCTCTCGAAACCTGGCGAGCAAGCTACACCGCGATGCGCGCCTCTCTTGCAGAGTCTGCCACTTGAGTTTGCTAAACATCTCCGTAACGCTATCACGCTTACCAAATAACTCTGTGACGAAACGCGCCGCTCTTCTTTGGATCTTCTCTATCTCCTCCGTCAACCCGATCTGGTACGGATTCCACACTGATGAGCAATACTGAAGTATAGGTCGAATGAGTGTTTTGTAAGCCACCTCCTTTGTTGATGGACTACATTTTCTGAGGACTCTCCCAATGAATCTCAACCTGGTACCCGCCTTACCAACAATTAATTTTATATGATCATTCCACTTCAAATCGTTCCGCACGCATACTCCCAGATATTTTACAGAAGTAACTGCTACCAGTGTTTGTTCCGCTATCATATAATCATACAATAAACTTCTGGCAACTGTACATTCTCGTGACCACCGCTGCCAGAAATCATGTACAGTTGCTACATGCGTGTTAAGTCTTTCTGCAGTATCACAGAAGTAACAACCAGCTTCTCGTAGCTCTATTATATGACCTCGTTCAAACTCAGTGAGATATTGACAATGTCGTCTTTGTCGCCTTGAAGGCATTCTTGACTAACATCAACTCACCACGTCCAGTCTCAAAGGTACCTAACGGTCATAACCATTACAGCACATATTTAAAACAAATCTGACTTGCGTCCTCATAGTAATACTGCTAGCCTCGCTCTTACGCGACTGACGCGAAATCATAACAGATATGTTTCAGCTCTAGAAACACGCCTACCAACTTTGGTTTATGTCCCACAAGTCCTTCTTGGTACTGCGATTTTTTTTCTGTCTGTGTATACACCAAGTGGCCCACGCAAGCTGTGCTTTGTAGTTTTATGTTTCCCACATACGTTAACGCAAGAAGGGTTGCCTCGTCATTCTTGTCCAAAGGGTATGTGCACGGACAAGCGAACCTCCAGCGCACTGTGCCTTCTTACGGGTCTACTGGTGCGTCCCACCTATACAGTGTCCCATATATTCTGTTATTACTGTTCACTGCGCATGCCATTACGTCATAATTTTAAAAAAGATAGTTCATTTCATTCGTCACTTCAGGAAAAAGGAGGGGGAACCTTATTTTAATAGGTTACTTCGGTGGAGGGAAACCGTAAACTCTGTTGTCTATTGGCTCTTATATTATGTGCCATGATTGGTGGTCATCGGCGAATGGGAAATTGGCTCCTGTTTACCTAGTGCTGGACGTCGGCTATTTGTTTGCTCCTCTGTAAAATATTGCAGCAGGCATAATGCAGACCGACGATGTATCCTATCCTGTTCTCAGGAACGAGATGAGTTAGTTGCTGGTCGTAAGTAGCTGGAAATCGCCCTGATTACTGTCAAGCGATTTAATGCTGCTGTGGAAGGGTGTGTCGCGGGCGGGGGGGGGGGGGGGTTGGGGGGGGGGGGTACTTCCCAGAATCAAGTACCACAGATACCGGAGGTGACTCATCTGTGGGTATTGTCTCTTCTACAGGGAATACAGTATCAATCATTACTCGTCCACTTGACTGTGAGTGGTGTGCCAATGGTTGGTCTTGGAGTACTACAGGAGACAGAAGGTAAGGTTCTGTTCGAAGTGCTGTCTTCCAGCGAAACCGAAAGTGAGCCCGTAAGACTCAGTTCACTTGTTGGGAAGCGTGCTGAGTCCTGTATCAAAGGTGGACAAACACAGAAGGCTATGGGTCTATTAACCGTCTGCAGTTCAAATGTACGGTGAATGGGGGAATGAATGGGGTACGGACACCATGTGCACTCGATGTGTAGGCCGGGGGCCTCATCTTACATGTTGAAGAAGCTCTTCCAGCAGCCATTGAGGGAACAGGGTGTAAACAACTGTAGATTGTGGTACATGTTTGGTCAAAAATGCCTTCCGTTTGGGCTATGAGGTCATACTTGCATCATACGACTGGCAGATAGGATTGACAATACCAGCCTTGCTCACCGAGTTTCAAAGAAGCTCACAATCTGCAGCGTTGCCCCCAGATTTAATTGCGATCGGCTAGTTGTGGGTCGAGTGTGGAAGCCTTGAGTCAGGACTGCGAAGGTTCTGTGACAATCTAGGCTGTCACTTCCCGGAGTTGCTCCATAGGGTTGAGAACTTGCAGGTTCCCGTAAATGAGTCAGGTGCACACTACATCGGAGGCTGCTGCCTAGTTGGCTGACTGTGTGTGGTGCGCACACAAGGCCTTCTTTTCTAGATTAGGCAGCCCTCCATCCAGTCTAGATAATGATAGCTGTAGAAGACTCGGAAGTATAAATGTAAAATCCAAATAATTTCCCCCTCCCCCCTGACGGCGAGAATGTTGGAGTCCTAGTGGTTAACTACCGAAGCATTCGCAACAAAGTGCCAGAATTTAAGCACTCCTGAAAATCAGTGAAGTTCACGTAATACCTGGTACAGAAATCTGGTTAAAACCGTAGTGAAAAAATTTATGGGAAAAAGGATAAGCTAATGGGAAACGGAGGTGGAGTTTATATCGCAGCAGACAAGAAACTCATATCTACGGCGATGGAAATTGAAGATAGGTGTGAGGTGGTTCTGACAAGACTCAGTATCAGGGGTGTGTATAAAATTGCAAGTGGATCTTCGTATCGGCCACCAGACTCACTTCCTGATGTAACCGAAAACTTTAGAGAAAACCTCAGTTCATTAGTACTTAACTTCACTAATCATACTGTAATTAGCGGGGGAGCCTTTAATCATCCTACAAGCTATAAGAATAATCAGAGTTTTGTTAGTGGTGTACATGGCAAATCATCCTATGAAACGTTACTAAATGACTTATCTGAAAAATACCTAAATTACATATGTCGGAACTTCACTCATGATGAAAACATATTGGAACTAATGAAAACAAAGAGATCTGACCTCTTTGAGGATTTAGTAACATTTATTACCAAAGTACAAATGGCAAATAAAACCAGTAGAAAGATTTTTATAATCAGTAAGTTAGATAAAAAACAATACTGTCATATATCAACAAGAAACAGGAGCATGTAGATGAAGTGTGGCGCAAGTTTAAAAACTTTTGGTCACATGCTTCGTGTGTCTCTCATTACGATGAATACGCCTTTTTGTGCGGCACTGCAATGAAAATACTGATTACATTTACTCGTAAAATTATTTACGGTGGTTCGGAGAACGACAGATTATACCCAGGACAAAAGTCCGTAAGCATGTGATTATTTAGTTAATTGCATCTTGCGCAACTGTGTGATGTAAAGGAAGTGAAACGGCTGCAGAATCTCAGCAGTTCAATTTTAATGTGTTCCAAGAGCACCACCGGTAAGCTGCGGTAAGCCCACCTGATTCTTTAATGCAGTCTCCAGCCTTATCTTAACGGGGCGCCTGTATAATCAGGTATTCACTTTGCTCGGTAAAAAGTCTTTGCTGAAAGCATGTTTCGCTACAGTACTAAGAATACGTTTCCCTTGTACTAATGCAGTCTATGAAGTTTTGAACTTTCTGTGGAAAATGAGGCAGTTTGGAACAATGGGAGGATGAAGTAGTCGCGACATTTGGTGTTAAACACTCTGACAATCAATTAAATTTAAGTGCTTACTCATCCGCTTGCGTAATACGAAAAGTGCCACGTTTTTAAAAATTCAATTCGCTTTTGCTTATTGATGATATTAAATGGCACGACTAAGCGTGGAAATACCGTCAGGTGCCGTCACACCATGAACTTTGGTGGGTTTCATCTGCAATAACAGCCACAACAGTCGGTTTTATACTTTCTGGCTATAAGGAAATTATAAGCATGTGTCAGGAAAGATTAGATCCGTATGGAAATACACAAACTCTATAGGCAAACCACTACAAGATAAAAAATGTATACTTATTTCAGGAAAAAAGAACTAGCACCCTGTTAAAAATACATGGTACTGAAATGAACTTCGCACCACAGATACGGTAATTGTCTATGCAGAAGTGTTTAAGATTACACAATCGTATGTGATGTATGACTGAAAATTCGAGCGAACTCCTCACGTAAAGTGCAGCATGAAATCAAGGAGGACCTGAGTACGCTTCTGCATGTGAGTCCAAGTAGCCTCAACAGTGATTACTGCAGTGTCATAAGAAATAAAACATCTCCATGAATGGAAGTAGGCGAGAGGGCGATGATTGATAGAGATTAGGACACCTATTGACCCTTCTCACTCCCGGAAATTTTTTCTAAAAGCTTTTATGTTTTTATTTACATCAATTTCCTTATCTCTGAGATAATTGTTAGGAAATCAAATATCGTGAAAACAGTGTGAAATGGCGAGGGAAATACTATGTTAAGGCAAGGAACTTCTCACTTGCCCGTTTGATGGCTACCCCACATGGCTGCACACTCCGACTGACCAGCTGCAGATTTCAGCCAGGTAAAAGGGCACATTCATGTTTCACAGGCTGAGCGTAACTTCTGTCAACAAAAGATCTGACGCGGTTCTTGAGTTAAGAAGCAAAACACGAAATTGAGTGAGGCGAGGCAGAAATAACCCCCCTCCCCTTTTTCTGTCTTCCTTTCGCGAATGGTGTGTGGGAAAGACGACCGTCGGGAGAATTCCATACGGGTTCTCGTCCTAGTCACTTGGCGAGACGCATGGGAGAGGAAGTAATACGGTGCTTGTACCTTCCTGGAATGCACACTCTCAGACTTTTAACAGCATATGTCTCTGTAATGCACAACTCGTCTCTCTAGGCGTTACCGAGCTAGGTGGCCCTGTGGTTACGACACTGGATTCACACTCTGGTGGATGGCCTTTTTTTAACTAGCTTTATACAGGCATCTCAACATTGCAAATGGTGTATTAAAGTTTGTTGTGACTCTCCAGACTAGACATTAGATTAAGTCATACCCTGATGCGAAGTTACAAAGGATTAACAAATTACTGATTCCGACATAAGACAAGTCTTACAACCACAACATACTGAAACGAGTAAACAAGGTGAAAATGTAACACAGAACACTGAGTGAGAGCAGTGCTACAAAAGAAAAGAATCGCTTCTGTACTTTTGGCAAGATCAATGTGTATTAGTATGGTATTAAAACCTTGTGGTAACACAATAAGAAGTGATAAACCGCCGTTGGTACACATTCGGTATATTCCCAGTGCAACCAATATTAAGGACTAGATATCTAAATCTACAATAAAATGTTCTTTTGTATGTCCTGCAAGAGTTGTTTCAAAAGCTGAGATAGAAAATTGAATATTTGTCCAAGATTATAAGTACCAACTAGGCAGAACATTAAAACAGTAGGACGGTAAGTTGAAATCCGCCTCCGGCCACGCACATTCCGGTTTTCCTTGATTTCCCTAAACTGTCCTAGGCGAAAGGGCACAGCCAATTTCCTCCCTCATCCTCAAAAAAGCAATCCTAGCTCTTACTACGTCTCTAAAGACCTTGTTGTCGACGAGACGTTAAACACTAATTTCCTTCCTTCCATTTTTTCTTTCTTCTTGTGGCGACTGACACTGCAGTTTGTTGAGTATCTCCGTAATGGTTTCGCACCCGCTACAAGGATCCTGTGAAGAAACGCACCTTTCTTCGTTGGGTCTTGTCTCTCCCTTTCATTGATTGAACCTGGTATGAGTCCCAGAGTGACGAGCAATACTCAAGAATCGACTGAACAAATGTTTTGGATGAATTACATTATGAATTAGATTCTTCCAATGAATATCAGCCTGGCGTCAGCTTTTCCTACAATTTGTTTTGTGTGGTCATCTTTCTTTAGGTCATTCCACATGACTACCCCTAGTTGTTTTACGGTAGATTTTGTTTCCAGGCAGTTATTTGTCACCGCTAGTGTAATCAGGCAGTTACTGGATCGCTATTCCTATTTATGCTCCGTACGGTACATTTATTTACGTTCAGATTCAACTGTCAGTCTCTCCACCAAGCTGCGATCCTCTCAAGGCCTTGCTACTTTTCGCCACAGACGTTTGGCGTTGAAATATTGCTACAGAGAACAGTAGCGTCCGCGAATAGCCTCACGCAGCCTCCAGGGATCCACTAGATCGTTAATATGTACTGTAAACTGTATCAGCCTTGCAACATTTGCTCAGGTACTCCTGAAATTACCTATACATTTGTCACTTTTGTTTCATTTCATGTGGCAGTTGTTCACTGTAGCTCTCTGCAGTTTTCCGTGCACCGAGGTGGAATACAGACATTAAATGCTGGTGCGCTACACACAGCGCGCGTCTGAGGCGTTTGGAATGCCGAAACAATTACTTGCTCGCCACCACCGCAGCCCGCAGCAGCTGGCGCCAAGAGTCGATGCAGGCGCGTCCGCACCATTTCACCTACTCCTGCATCGAGAGAATTCTGCACTCAAAGTTGTATGGGTCGCTATGGCCACGAGATAAATAAATATAGGAAAAAGCTAATGTTTAATGTACTTCCTACGACGAGTGCATCAGATAAAGAGGGCAAGCTAGGATCGACTATTTACACAGAGACTGGCAGTTGATCTTGAACTCAAGTAAAAGTATCGTACGGCGCATAAGTGACCGTAGTGGTCTGGTGAACAGAGCACTTGGCAACGGTCCTGGAGGTCCTGGGTTCAATAACGGATAGGAGCCGAGACCAAGTCCCAGGTCAACTCATCCTGCTGCACAATGTATACTGGAGAATTTCCCCGCAAATAAAATCCGGACGGGGCGCATTGCCCGCCACCCTCCCCCTATTAGCGCCACGATGAAGAAGAGCTGCACCATAGTCTCACATTTTTGTTACACAGTGCGATAACGGTTCTCCAAGCCGACAGAAAGCTACATTTCCCATAAGATATCGGATGAATTTGAATAGTATCGTTTATATCGATTTTTAACGTAGTATCTACAATAGGGGGTGTAAGTAGTGTCATAAAAATCTGTAATAACAAAAAAATTGTGCGGCATATCATTATTTAGTTTTCTAAGGACTTTGGGAGATATAAAGCGCTATATTACAATGCAGTTTATTTACGGTTCTCTTGCGATATATATTTATTTAATGAAGAATTTCTTTGTTTTACTCTTTTTTAAGCTAGTAAACAGAAAAATACCTGACCCTTTGCAGAAACCTGTAGTATATGAACTCGGCTTGTAAGTAGGCTGTTTAGGTTTTTATGTTGGCAACGCCACGTAGCGCTCTGTATGAAAATCACTGACTGTGCTGTGTGCAGTCTGTGGCTGGTTTGCATTGTTGTAATATTTGATATTGTAGCGTTGGGCAGTTGGATGTGAACAGCGCGTAGCGTTGCGCAGTTGGAGTTGAGCCGCCAGCAGTGCTGGATGTGGGGAGAGAGAAGCGAGAGTTTTGAGATGTTAATATGATCGGACCAGCTGGACGTGTGTCCGTCAGAAAAAGGAAATTTGCCAAACTGGATGTCACAAATTATACATACATATTATGACTTTTGAACACTATTAAGGTAAATACATTGTTTTCTCACTATCAAAATCTTTCATTTGCTAACTATATGCCTATCAGTAGTTAGAGCCTTCAGTAGTTAGAATCTTTTATTTAGCTGGCAGTATTGGCGCTCGCTGTATTGCAGTAGTTCGAGTAACGAAGATTTTTGTGAGGTGAGTGATTCATGAAAGGTGTAGGTTATTGTTAGTCAGGGCCATTCTTTTGTAGGGATTATTGAAAGTCAGACTGCGTTGCGATAAAAATACTGTGTGTCAGTTTAGTGATGATCAGAATAAATAAAGAGAGAAATGTCTGAATACGTTCAGTTTTGCTCAGTTGTTTGAAAATCAAATAACGTAGAGGTTTTCCAGCACTGTCATTCATAAATTTTTTAAGGGGACGTTTCAAGCTATATAAAGTTTTCTTCACTACACTTCTAGCCAAATCAGTGAATGTGTAACATAGGAAAACTGTTTGGAACGTGATACCTATATAACTTAACGTATCAAATAAGCTACCAGAACTGTAGCTGAAGGGAGGACCATACAATCATGATAATAAAAAGTCAAAAGCAATAAAACTGTTTTCCAACACAGAATAAACCAATCCCACAACTCTCGATGCATCCGAGCCACAAAGCCAGAATATTCAACTCATTCACTTTTGAAGCAAAAGTAATTACACTTACAAAAAGATTCTTGTATTAGAAACTTGAGTGAAGTGAAAGAATGTGCGAATCATTTGGCAGCTGTAATGTTACGCGTATTTAGGCGAACTAATCGGCCACGCAGTATTCGTAAGAAATGAATTTTGTTGTGTGGCTGAACACTCGAGGCCCCAGGTCTCAGGGCACCCCGCAGCAGATCCAGCTTCTGGCTAGGTGACGGTTCGAGCGAATCCAGGTACAAAGACTAGCAGCAAAGTACCAGATGTGGGTACATCACAGTACAGGGAGTTGTGGCGCCAGACAGTCGCTTAGGAGGGCAGACAATGCTCCAAGAAATGGCGGAGCGTCAGACAAGCTTAAAAATGGAAAAGATACAGCTCTTTGAGTTTCCGTAATAACTCACAGCAAATATTAATGTAAATCTGGATACATTTGTGATCTCAGTAAAATGAGGAGCATCCAATGACACAACAGTACCGCAATATCTTTAAAGCTACAGAAGTCAATATCTCACAGCGAATAAACATTTTCACGAGACCCTCTGAATTAACAACTTTTAATAGCTTCAAGAAGCGTTATCTGCGACGGTAGCATTGCACATCAGCTATCATCTCAGAAAGTTACTTATCTGTATCCATTTTCCAGAATCCATTTGTATCCATTTTATTTCTTGATTCACGACATCTTTCTTATCTTTTTCATTATGCCAATGTTTGTCAGAATACGGTATTCTCCACATTAACACAACAAATGAACACAGCATCAATACCTCATATTCTGTCATACTTGTGTTTTTATTTAATGAACAGTGTACTATTTTGCCAGTAACTTTATTCAAATGTTGATTGCAAGTGCTATTAAAAAAGTGTGCTAATTTAAAAGTGGTCAGACAGATGTGTTAGCAGATACCACAATTGAAACGAGAACATAAAGACACCTCTGTTAAGAAGACATAAAAAATTAAGTGATACTTAGTGATAACCTGTAGTCATTGCACAAGAACACTGACTTATTTATTTATGAACCAACTATTACTTACGTTTATTGTAAATAATCCGAATGTAACTGAATGCTTATAACATTTATTGTATTTAAGTATTGTTATAATATATCAGTTTGGTGCAGGTAAGTGGTCAAGATGAGTCAAATCATGTCTAGAATGATGTATTATTGGTGGGGACGGCCTTCAGCCAATGGAGAAGCAGACAGTAGTGGAGCACTATGGGAGTCAAGTGGAGACTGGAACATTTCGAGCGACGAGCTCAAGTGAGCGATTTTGGACACTTTGTATCGAGTGCTGGAAGAAGGCAGACTTGTCTACGGTAACATGCGTGATTCAGTAGTATAGGTGGTTGATCTTGGGTGGTGAATGCCCAGTAGAATTCTATAACGTTTGACGGATCTCTAACTCATGAGAGATCAGAATGGGCCCAGAGTAGGACTAATTTTTTTTCGGTTAATTGACAGAACCGAGAATAGACAGAGTATGAGTGACTATGCTTTGTACCACGTGTGTTTATTTGTGAATCATCACGTTGTGTGATTGCAAATGGACTTAGTTTTCACATATCTTTGATGGCTACATAGACTGGGGAATTTGCTACCATTCTCGTAACACTCTTAATGTAAAATTACTGCATTTGATAAGGATATTTTCTGTCTGTATTTTAACTGAATACTGTAGGACCATTTCCCGTTCATTTGAGACATCCTTTCTTGAATGAACATTAAACAAACTAATTCTCTGTCGTCTACATCAGTTACAGACGTTACAGCAGAAACCTTGTTGTTAAATTAATCATTTAACTTATATTTTGTGTTTCTCTGTATTTTATTAATTCACAATTCTCGCCAATGCATAGGCTTTTAGACTGCAGGATCACTGCTACAGATTATTATTTGCACCGAATTAGCTGTGGGGCATTAAAAGCAGACGTGTGTAGCTCGACCCTATAAATACATCGAGTTACTTTTTGTAAACAGAGCAGTGCCTCGCCTAAGTATCTAAAATACGTGCAATATCAAGTAAAGGAGCAACTGGTTTGCTGATATGGACTGCTGTTTGGATGAGCCACTACTCAACAGTAGCCGTTAGGTACCATCGCACAGCATAGAAAATTCTTCGGTGTCAAAGGATATTTCTGTCGTAATAATAATGGACAACAAAAGAAATATCTATTTGTCAAGCATGAAGTACGTTTTGCTACTATCATGCTTTAGGTGGAGTAAGATGCAGTTATATGCATATTAGGAAGTAATCCTTCTTGAATAAGTTGTAGCTTTGTCACTGAATAAGTGAAAGTGGTTGTTTTTACATTTATTTCTATATCTGTCATGACTATTAATCATTTACTAATGCTTGGAAAGCAAAAATATAATATATGTTTCGTTAATTAAGTAGAAAAAAATAGTTAAAAACAAACAATCTTACTGCTGGATTTCTCGCCTATAGGGTGTCGGTGCTGGGTATGTTTGCGTTTGGTTGCACTCTACCTAAAGTCACATCAGTGTCCCGGTATCTGGCTTGTGCCACATACTTTATCTTTTTACTTTATTGCACACAAATAGGGGATGCGACGCACTACTATCCAATTACTCTATTTGTGGCAAATCACTGGAATACTTAAGAGCAGCCGTCCGAAGAAACGTAAACTGAAATGGGCTCTTAAAACAAATTGTATGAGAAGTAGCTGCTAGGCTGAGATTCACTGAGAGAATCTTAAGAAAATGATGGATGTTCAACCAGTTTACTGTTCATTATTCTACGATCCTTACCAGGCAGGACTAACAGAAAAGGTAGAGAAGATTCAAGGAACAGCGGAATGGTTCGACACGGGATGAATTACATGTGAGTCGGCGCGTCAGCGTTACAGAGACGCTCAACAAACTCTAGTGGGAGAAGCTGCAAGAGAGGCATTGAGTTTCACGGGGAGATTTACTACTAAAATTCCTCCGACGTACGTGCATGAAAGGAGCTCGACGAGAAAACCAAAGACATCACAACTTATACGGAGCTTTTACGACGATGATTCTTCTAGCACGCTATTCATGAATAGAACAGGAAAGTGAGTATCCTCCGACACGCACCGTAATGTGACTTCTGGTATATATATATTGGGAGAAGGACGGAGGAATAAATCGATAGTGTCCTTCTCAAAGGAACTACCCCTGCATATCAAGGGAATTACAGAAGCCACTTGACACCTACATTTCGGTGCTGAATGTCAATTTGAACCTCTGGTCTCCCCGGATGCGACTTCAGCGTGCCCATCAATCTCTAACGCGTTAAACATAGCGTGACCCTTCAGTTGCGCTGACGTTCTGCTACGGCGTTGGAACCACCACGAACTAGAATCGCACGCAGCGTGAGTGAGTGTCGGCCAGTGTATGTAATAGGACGACGTCCGCGGCCAGAGGCGTTGCAAGGTTTCTGCCGTGGTATTGGGTGGGCGCTGGAGGATCGCTACTGGTGCGATGGAAAAAGCGAGGACTGCGAGCTCTCTTAGCAGAAGGTGAGTAAAGCCGCTTGTTTGACATGAAGCCCAGTGAACATGATTGGTCTTCAACTTATTTATCACCGTCAGCCAGCTCATTATTTGCTCTTTAGCCGGCCGGTGTGGCCGTGCGGTTATAGGCGCTTCAGCCTGGAACCGCGTGACCGCTACGGTCGCAGGTTGGAATCCTGCCTCGGGCATGGATGTGTGTGATGTCCTTAGGTTAGTTATGTTTAAGTAGTTCTAAGTTCTAGGGGACTGATGACCACGGATGTTAAGTTCCATAGTGCTCAGAGCCATTTGAACCATCATTTGCTGTTTTATAGACCTGCATACCAACCGCTTGGAGAGATATTCACCGAGAAGTGTCTGATTCTATCGCACGACACTTAAAGTACATGGTGCGTTCACAGCGTACTGAGTTCTCTATGTACGTAGTAAGTAGTATATCTTCAGCTGTAGTCATGTATATATCTCTCTTAATGTTTAATAATTGTCGGCATGGCTTAATGTGGAGATCCGTAGGGATGGGTTGTTTGGGGGGAAGAGACCAAACAGCGAGGTGATCGGTCTCATCGGATTAGGGAAGCATGGGGAAGGAAGTCGGCCGTGCCCTTTCAAAGAAACCATCCCGGCATTTGCCTGGAGCGATTTAGGAAAATCACGGAAAACCTAAATCTGGATGGCCGGACGCGGGATTGAACCGTCGTCCTCCCGAATGCGAGTCCAGCGTGCTAACCACTGCGCCACCTCGCTCGGTGGAGATCCGTAGGGCCTCGCTCAAGTGGTGATGAAACCGAGTTAGCTACCTTTATAAACCACAACGGCAATGAATCTGATATAAAAACAAGTGACGTCTTGAAGGCAGAATAATTTTGGGATCTGGAGTGGTGTGGAGAGAGTAGAAGACGCTGATGGGAGTACATCACGTTAATATGCAGGTGAGAATAGAAATACTTGATAGGTTACCTAGTGCTGGGCTTGGATTCGAACCGAGACCTATAGTGTTTGCTATTCTTTTTACAAATGAATGTTTGGTAAACCCTCGTCGCCATTTCTGCAAAGGCCTCTTCGGTACTGCTGGGGAGGTCGAGTTGCCACTGTTGTTACGGTAGGCCGAGTTTGTGACATCGTGAAACGGCTTCTGGTGCAGTTCCCCTCTAAGACAATTCCTCCCGGCCACTATTACACAGCTATACCCCAGGGTCAGGTAACAAGGTAGGAGAACGAAGATTCTACAATACTCCAACAAATTAGTAACAAAGTCACACAAATGAGTTAAAATGTTTACTTATTTTTGTGACTTGTCGAATAATGTCGTCTGCAACACTGCATACAATATAACACATAATAGGCCCTCAATGGCTAAGTGCAAATAATCGTAGGTAAACTTCATAGTACATAGCAAATGCAAATTACAACTGTCTGTTCGATTCTAAGAGTTCACTAAACGACGCTCCCTGTCTAACTCAGCCCTGGATGATGATCTATAACGAAGTGCGAGAGCTGCTCTTCTATCTTCCGAGTAGGCTTCTGTCCGTTATCGTCCGGTCATTAGCCGATTGTACTCGGTCGGCAACTGACCGTGGTGAAGTCTTTATCTTCATCCTCAGCGCCCTATGGTACTGGCACCAGCTCGCATCTCTACGCCTGTGGTGCTTTTTCTCTGGCTGTGTTTTGATCGGACGACACAGCAGAATGAGATATTGAATCGTGTCTCAAAGGCCACATCGGAGTTCTAGTCTGTCGATCTTTGTCTCGAAATTTTAATCGTTCAGGAAATTTGAAAATGTTTTACACGCCGATTCAGAGAGAAACATTCATTTAGGAAACGAAAGCGTCCTTTTTACCAGGAATGATAGTGTAGCAAGGTATTGAGAAGAACGTCTATGAAATATGCGGCTCATATCTGCGTTACTCATACTGTAACAGCATTAGCTTCCAGATATAACTGTCTCTGTTCGACTCTCCGTTTTCCGCACAGTGTTAATCTACAGGGAAGTTTCACAATTTGTTCTCTTTTCTGTTTTTTGTCTTCTGACTAGCTTATGTCTCGTATGACAATGGTGAGTGAAGTCACTGTTGTGTCGGACGCAGGTAACAACTTTCTGGGAACCGTCGTGTCTCGCAATACAACATAATGTTTACGTAGTGAATGGAAGACAAGAACATAAATAAGAAAGCCACCATACACTTTTGCAACGCCAAGGAATGTTGTCTGTGTTGTTTCTCGATTACACCAGTCATTCGCTACAACTCCCAGATAACCAGATTGCAATTACGAAATTTTAAATCCTCCACCGTCTAGGTCATTATCATAAAAAAGAAATCAAGGAAAAAATACAAGGCTTTGTCCATCAGGGACCAAAAGCTACCTCGATATGGATAAAGTTTCTACAACTGAAAATCCTTAATACGTATCTGATCTTGCTGATTTCTACTCGTATTTTAAATGGCTTAGTTTGAGGAAATGACGGAAAGAAAACATAGCCGTTGATTGCAAAGTCAGAAACATTTTGAACGATTGGGCTAACATTAGCGCACTTGTGTGAACGTACAGGAGGTACTTGTGACTCCCAGTGACGCCAGTACAATAAATTATTGGTTCTTACGTTGTTCTTTAGTTATGATTCAGTTTTGTGTTTGAAAGAGTTGTCATATTTCATTGAGAAAATTGACTGTCTAAATGGTTGATCGAATAAAATCTCTTTGAGTTCTGACATTACTTTTCTAGTACAAAAAGTAATCCTAAAGCACTGTGTGGAATATATTGGTATCGAACAGTTAATCATATATGAATAAGGACTGAACATGTTCCTTGAACGGGATACCGGTAGTGTTATGGAATATGGTAAAACTTCATCACAAGGCTCGTATAGCCCCTAATTAGAAAAGTTCTAAAGCTGAAGAGACACAACAGTCGAACAAATCCTCCAAGTGTCTTCGACATCAACAGAACGACCACTAGGTGTGTGACTACCCCTAGACCCCGCACACGTTTGACATTTTTTTCTTTTCCCAATCATCCTCTACTTTTGCTCAGTAGAGTGTTTCAGCAATGTCACGTTAAAAGACGCTATGACGTTACATTGTACGACCATGCAGGTGAACTGTACTGCCAATGGTTTTCTACTGAGCACAGTTGTCACAACGTTTTGAAAAAAAAGTGGGTATGTCCCCGACATTCTGACTGATACGTTGACCACAGCATCAATGAGTTCAGCCATGTCAAGAAATATTTCATTGTATGTTGAAATTTCACGTTATTTCTCATTTAGTCAAGCTAATTGTGGAGTGAATAAAAAAAAGGAATTGTCACATTTTCTGGATGTTATCGCCGGTACGAGAAAATCTCTGGTTGAAATCTACTGAAATTGACTGCCTATAGTAGAAACTACAAATTTCCCATCCATAACTACATGATACATATTAATCTGATTTACATCTTAACACATGGATGGCGATAAACGAAAAGTGAAAGTCGTTCTCAGAGCAGAAAATAAATTATCTTCCGGAAGAAATACACAGTGACAGCTAATTTATCAACTGACATTGCCAGTTTTCAATTTCTATAGGGTTACTATGATCCATCCCAGTGTCCTATACAGATACAGACATAATTTTGAAAATTATTAGCCGGCCGGAGTAGCCATGCGGTTCTAGGCGCTACAGTCTGGAACCGCGCGACCGCTACGGTCGCAGGTTCGAATCCTGCATCGGGCATGGATGTGTGTGATGTCCTTAGGTTAGTTAGGTTTATGTAGTTCTAAGTTCTAGGGGACTGATGACCTCAGAAGTTAAGTCTCATAGTGCTCAGAGCCATTTTGAACTACCTGCAGGCCATCGAATCCTTAGCCGGCCGCGGTGGTCGTGCGGTTCTAGGCGCTCCAGTCCGGAGCCGCGCTGCTGCTACAGTCGCAGGTTCGAATCCTGCCTCGGGCATGGATGTGTGTGCTGTCCTAAGGTTAGTTAGGTTTAATTAGTTCTAAGTTCTAGGGGACTGATGACCACAGCAGTTGAGTCCCATAGTGCTCAGAGCCATTTGAACCATTGAATCCTTATTCAGAAATAGAGCCATGAAAACTAACTTCAGTGTTCGCCATGAATTTCTTCCAGAATCCAGCCTCAGATGTTCCATCACTCTCCACCCTATTTACATCTTATCGTATAGTAAAAAAAATGGTTCAAATGGCTCTGAGCACTATGCGACTTAACTTCTGAGGTCATTAGTCCCCTAGAACTTAGAACTACTTAAACCTAACTAACCTAAGGACATCACACACATCCATGCCCAAGGCAGGATTCGAACCTGCTACCGTAGCGGTCGCTCGGTTCCAGACTGTAGCGCCTGGAACTGCCCGGCCACTACGGCCGGCTATCGTATAGTAAGATAGCTTCTAAAAATTACGTAATTGAGGCAGTTACATAATATTTGGTACGTAGGCCATCCACAAATGACAGGTATGATAATTTTGAGATCCTCTTCAGTTTTACTAATTATTTATTCAAACCTCGCCTGGTTTCGGGATTGTATAATCCAATTTTCAGATGTACGAAATTGCTGTATTTGGTAACACGTAACATGTGGTCGGCCAGTCAGTGCAACAGCTCAGATCACTGCTTGTTGCCGGAAACTGTCCGCCGCCGGAAGCGAATCTCTCTAAATTAATTATGAGGCAGTTACGTAATAATTAACACAAGGTTTCAGTACATCAAGGAGGAAACGTAAGTTTAACTTCGCACTGACTTTTAAGTCATTAGGGACGGGAGATTAGCACAGTTGACACCTGGCTCGTGGTAACGTTTTTTCCCAGTGCCTACAGCTTCGTCTACTTAAATGAAATGCGTGTGAACGAGAGCGGCTACGGGATTCTCAGCCATTCAGAAACCTTTAGAGAAAAAAAAAATTCACGTAACCATAACGCAAACATCGGCGGAATTGCTCCTCCACTCACATTTCGTAGGATAATCCTCGTAACATACATCGATAAGTTGATTCAAAAATACCCTTGTTGTAGTGAAGTAAGAAAGAAGATAATTCACTGTCGTTGCTGTTAATGACGGAACGCTGACTGAGTCGGATAAAGATAGATAATGATTTGGGCCTTTACCTTGTTAATGAATCTTCCTGGAATCCTCTTCAAAAAATCTATAAAATCTATAAGAAAGCTGTAAACAGATTGATGATATAAATTTTTTCTGTGTCATGGAATAAGTCTTCTTGAAATACATTTATGATACTGGAGCAGAGTGACTGGAACAGTACAGATGCAATGAACCACGAATGAGTAGTAGACTCAAATAGTTCTCTAATGTCAACTGAAGTAAGAAAGAATAATGATGGTCACTGAGGTGTAGCGTTTGTGCTGGGGTTATTTGGAGATACGTTCCGGGTAATGAAGAAATACCCCATGAGAAGAGCACAGCGTAATTTTCAAGGTGCGTCATAAAGATCTCTAATGAAGTATGATGAGAAAACGTATGTACTAGGGGAGTCAGAAGGTTCACAGAAAGACAGACGAGTGGCGCTCCACTTACGGACAAAATGGCAGCTCCTAGTTAGAGGGTTTACAACTTAGCAAAGCAAATACGAATCTTTTGAGCCCGACCTTCCACTCCTCGCCATTGGGCGTGCTTTCTACATTCTAACCACAATTACGAAAGTAGACAGATGTCTGGATATTCTGAAACACAGAATAGGTAGGAAGGCTGAACACAGATCAACGAAATAACAGTGGGAAGGATAATGCGCCTTAAGTGGAAAGAACCATTCTATTATTGTGATAGACTGGCTTTGCTTGGTTTTTATTTTCATTTGTTATCTGAGAACATTCCAGATCATTCGAGAATACAGCAAAAATGAAATTCAAAAAATCATTAAAATGTTAGTACGTCACGCTGGAAAAGTTTTATAGAATGCTCCAAAATACTCTCCACCACTCTTAAATCCACTGAAGTATTCAGCAATACCATAATTTGAAATGTGATCTGCCAATCACTTATTCATGGAACACCGAAAACATTCCAAGGCACTCCAGAACGTTAACAAAATTCGGGAACTTTCTAGAAAATTCTAAAATCTAGAACGTCCGAAAATGTTTTAGAACATTCTAAAACATTCGTCAACGTTCAAAAATATTCATAAAAGCTCGACAATATAGGTAAATATCGAATTTTCTCCCTTAAAACACATAATGATGTGAAAGAGGTGGAAGATGTCCTGGTGACCACCACAGTGTGATAGCGACCACTTCAAACATTGATTTCTACAGGAACAGGACAGCTACCACCGCACAATCACTATAGTACGCAACAGGGGAACTAAGGAAAGAATACAGAATTTATAAACGTGTACTAAATCATCATTTTCACAATATAGCTACATGTAATTTAGTGAAAGAAAACATTTGCCTGAAGTCATTTAGAGAAACCACAGAAAACCTAAATGAGGATGATCAGATCAAGACTGAAGCCTCCACCCTCCAGAATACAAGGCTAAGTGTTTAAAGCAATGCTATGTCATTATGTTTATCCCTACTGTACCATACTGTTTTTTAATGAAGTTATTTAAAAATGTAAAAGGCTAGTGCTGCATTGTCCATTCATTTCTCAATCCCAATCACTGCACACACCACACACATTGTTTCATAATGTAACACTACACGCACTGTCGGTTGATGTCAGGATCATAGCAATGATGGCTGATTTCCATTTTGTGTACCGCAATTTCCCATTTGGTAGCCTGAAAAATTATGTCAGCATCCCTATATAATGAGTGAGGTGCTGAGCTCTGAAAGAAGATAAGGAACTACCAAAGGTTCAAACTGATAGCGTGATAGTGTAAAAGAAAATGATTTTGGAAGAGCTTCACTTTATCCTATCTTAAAATGCTGAACACATACTTGTTAGATGAAATTCTAGAAGCTTGGATTTTGAACAGTGTAGCGGAGAAACGTCATGTGTGAGTTTTGAGGAAGTACTAGGTACGACGTGCAGGTTTGATCTCTGAATACTGGTGGTAAACTGAGTAAACACTGTTACTTGTGGAAATTACTTCAGCGAAATCCATATGCTGTACTTAAGCGCGAAGATGTCGGGTCACTTGTAATGAGGAATTTGGAAGCCATCTACGGTGGCCGGCTGGTAGTACAGTTTCACTGACGTATAGTCCCTACGACGTGTCCCGCCGAAGACTATTTAGTCGGGAATTGTTTGTTGCCTTGTAGCAAAACCCACTGTAGGTGTTTCGTTGCTTCTCATATAAAGGCGGCATAGTCAGGTACAGACCACCCAATCTCCTCTTTGATACCAGGATGTAGGGTCTTCACATACTACTGAATCGTCAGAGTCGAACATTATGTACGCTTCTGCAATTTTAATGGATTTTTCAAAGTCGTTTACCTAAACTGTGCTGTATAATTCGAGTCAGTCACCTGTATCCGTATTATACTACAATGTTTACTACCGTTAATAAACTATGAATGACAAGTGGAGGATAGAAAACGAAAATAAGTGAACTGATGATGGGGAACAGATGATGGGGAACACAAAAAACCTATCCACAGAAACAGAAAATACAACATAAATTCCCAGAAACATCTTAACAGATAGTAAATTATATTGTAAAGAAGGAAGCGTGGAGTTTAGCATGCTCGTATTTACGAGGCATATATACCGTTGCTGGGATAAGTCAAGTGAACACTACATTATGTTTCTGACATTGGAAGAGTCATAAAAATGTTACCACCACTTACGAATAGACATTTCATATTTTCCTTTATTACCGAAAATAAGAAATAAAATGTGTGGCGAGGGTGTCCCGGCGGGTAGACCGGATAGCTTGGACCAAGTCTTTTGAGGTGACGCCACTTCGTCGACTTGCGCGTCGATGAGAATGAAATGATGATGAAAACAACACAGACACCCATTCCCTGAGAGGAGAAAATCTTTAGCCCAGCCGGGAATCGAACCCGCCCCCCGAGCCCGCCCCCCTCTCCTACGCATGACATGTCAGCGAGCTGTCCACTCGGCTACGGTGGCGGACATTACCGAAAATAAAATGTAATTTTAAGAACTGAATTTATAATGGTTGATAAGTGTGAGAGAAGACTTTGGTACATGTTCTGAAAGCTATCCAAGAAGGCACCGTATAATCGTGAGAAAATCAGAGGGAATTTCACAGTAATTTCTCTGGAACTGCACGTATGAGAAACAAGTCCCTCAGTTTTAGGCTATATAATTAACTAGTAACAACTTGACGACAGTAACACATAAGTCGGTAACAACAATATCGAGGTCTGAATCTTCCGGGTAGCGATACAGCAAGAGGCAGAAAGTTGTGGGCAGAGAGAACTGGCGAGGCAGATTGCGGTATCTTGGCAGCGGGTGCGGCGCGGCGTGTAATGGCTTTAGGTATTGTGCACTTAATCAGTCCGCAGCGTTTGATGTGGTCGCCGCCGCATTCCTCATTATTATTCCGCTTTTAAGGGCGCCACTGCTGATATTAGTGCGCACTAATCCAATACCGCCACACCGCGCCCCCGCCGCAACAGCACCGCCAAAGCGATCAAAGTACTTGCGCTTTTATTCCCCAAGAAATTTAATAACGCCGAATCGCAAAATGAGTAGCAATTTTGTAGCGAGAGCTCATCGCATTCTGTGTATCAGCATGTCGGCGGCGTCGTGTCAAGCTCCGCCGCTAACAACATTTTTCGTCCTCAACGACGAAACCGGGTCATGTTCTTATGGAATGAACAGAGATCGCTACATTGTGTCCACAATGTTTTATTTTCTCTTGTGTGATTCTAGTAAGTCCACTTCTGAATCTGTGTGGCCAGCGCTTCTGATTACCATCCGGAGGACCTAGGTTCAGTTCCCGGTTAGGATTTTTTCATTAGTGGGAGGTCTGGAACGGGTCCACCCAGCATCATGATACCAACTGAGATGCTGCTGGAGTGAGAACGAGCGGCTCCAAGGTTAGGGAGAAGGGCGTGGTACCTTCCATACCACGTCCGAATGGCACCGAACGGTAGACGGTGCCACAGTGGACAGTAGAAACCCCACGGTCCTCTTGGGCGAAGTTAGTCTTAGCTAGTTAGTCATCCCAGTGAACAACATGACGTTCATATTGAACGTCCATAAGAACCTATATCGGTTATTTGTCTTTCCGAAATTCACCGGCAGCTGCTCGGACATCCTAATTTTAAATGTTGGTCTAATTTTCGAATAGCCGATCTCCAGGCAAAGATGTGACAGTAACACTTGTTATTGTATTGGCTGCACTTTGTTATACCGAGCAACACTGACTTTGTAACTGATCTTCATTGAGTAGCAGATCCGTTGCTTTTGTTAACTCCTCCGGCGCAGAATACATAAAATGCAGTACATTATTCTACAATAACGAAATCCCCAATTATCAGATCCCACGTACGAACATCTTGATCGTATCCTGCAGCCACGCTAGGCTATGGACACCTATGGTGTATAGTTGATGTCTGTCTCACAGTACACAAAGTAAAAGTCTTCTTTTGAGGTGAGAAACAGTATCCTACCACTTCTGGTACTACTAGGTGTCTTAAGCATTTCTAAATCAAATTAAAGGTGGTGACTGGGCGAAGTGGTGAACGTACTAAACTGGCTTGTCAAAGGCGCGAGCTGACAGTTCCCACTCTGATCTTCAAATTTAGTTTTGTAGTTTACCTAAAACGATTAAGACGAATATAAGGCACAGATGACATCTAACACCATGCTTGTCTGGTCTTATGCTCTGCCTTCAATAAGGTCGTGGTTAACGAATCGTTAAAACTTACACTGTCAAATATACTGTTTTAATTTTCATAGGGTTTCTTGGGACACACCGCGTCAATTACTCTTCTTCCGCTACTGTAGTGTGTTTTAGTATCTTTATATTCGTAGTAATGTGCTCGTGCTTTCATAGCTGACTGGGAAAAGAAAATTCGAGGAGGGGAGGGAGGGGACAATCTGGTGCCACCAAAAACGCTGCTACTCTCGAATAGTATGAGGGTGTCCGTCGAGAATAACATCCCCATGCGACAGACGAACAGCAGTCCATGAGACGTCAGGGAGAGGCACTTTTTAATCTACAAATCTCTCATGACTGGTAAATGATGCGCTGGAATCCGTCGCTACGTAGTACGAAATTAACAGGACATTTCTGGATCCGGCAACACGGTTATCTGGTTCAGAGTGTACAGAGAAACTCAAGTTACGAGATACTAACTAATATTTGTAAAATGAGTGTATGTAGTTCCATCTCAGACTACAGCGAAGAGAAACTGATTGTAACTACACAAGACAATATACTAACTGTGCTCTGAGGGTTAGCGACCTAAAAATTATATAAGAGTAATCGTAGTAGAAGAATAGTATTAGTATTTGTGACATAAATTTTAGCAGTTTTAATTGCTGTAGTAAAATGAAGGTTGTGATAGTAGTAATAGTGCCCGCTAATATTTGTAATACTTGCTATTCATGGTGCTGCAGTATTACTATAGACTATTTCAGCCATATCTGTTGTAACAGCAACGATGGAAGCGGATGATAGATATGGTAATGAAATTAGGTAAAAAGTAAAATAACACCAGACTGAGAGTGGAAGAAAATACGACAGGATAGCTGCACATAAGGTAGTGTATGGGCAGTCATCAAAGTGTTAGATTGATGATAGCGAAATCATATATAAATAAGAAAACATAATATAGTAGGTAGTGTTAACTTAGTTTAACACTCAGAACAGAAACAAAATATTGTCATAAATATTCACATTAAGCCGGCCAGAGTGGCCGAGCGGTTAAAGGCGCTACAGTCTGGAACCGCACGACCGCTGCGGTCGCAGGTTCGAATCCTGCCTCGGGCATGGATGTGTGTGATGTCCTTAGGTTAGTTAGGTTTAAATAGTTCTATGTTCTAGGGGACTTATGACCACAGCAGTTGAGTCCCATAGTGCTCAGAGCCATTTGAACCATTTTTTTATTCACATTAATGAAATTTGACCTGTAACATGTCATTGGTGTTATCATGTAAGTGGACTGAAATGAATAAAAGATATAAATCTAGGGGACTGGCCAACAGCTGGACTAACAGGATCTGTATGTCACCACATCTTGTCCCTTAACCTACCACATATGACGACGAAGATACGTTTCAAATGGTTCAAATGGCTCTAAGCACTATGTGACTTAACATCTGAGGTCAACAGTCCCCTAGACTTAGAACTACTTAAATCTATACAATCTAAGGACATCACACACATCCATGCCCGAGGAAGGATTCGAACCTGCGATCGTAGCAGCAGCGCGATTCCCGACTGAAGCGCCTAGAACCGCTCGGCCACAGCTGATACGTTTCATCACTGGAATGTGAGACGACTGAGCTTGGTGATTTAGTCGTAGAATTGTGGAAGACACTTCGGCATGAACTCAACGAGGAAGAAACCATTACAAGGTACATGCATGAGACGACTGAGGAGTTTCTCATGGCAAGCGTAAGGTTAAGGTTGAAGAGGCAAAGGCCTCGTGTACGATCCTCTGTCTGTTATAGGATTTTTGTCTATCATTTATCTATTCTTTCACCTTTGTCAATGTTTGTTTAAGATAAAAATGCTGAGTTTTATCGCGGGTCGGAGTCCACGTTAAACTGTAGGTCCCCCACAACTGGTCGGGTAAGTCAATTGATTGGAGGAAGAGAACGGCATAGCACCCCCAACAAGAAACACCTAGTAGGGCACTATGATATGCAAATAAGTTTCTAAATTGATGACAGCTTCATCTGCTATCTTCGGGTTGACCAGCACCACAATAGCGTACTGTTAGTGTCCCAGTCAAAGGAGGCCTGACGATTTCACAAAATCATATCTTACGGTTCTACTTGCTTCACAGCTCTCTGGGTTTGCATCAAGTTCACTTAATGGACAACTGAGAAAAAAGTTTACAGGCATTTTGCATTAACCTTTGACAAGTATCACGTCTCATTTTACATATTTAGTCTGCACTGTACAGTGCATGGAACATCGTACCAAAATTATCGGTTTCTAACCATTACCATTCGCATACTGAACGAGAGAAAAACGACGTGTACTCATATTTCTTGTTTTATTCTCACGATCTCAGTGCGAGATATACGAAAGTGGCAGTGAAATGGTGGCACAGTCTCCTTCCCATAGAGGTTATCCAAATTTACCCAGCATTGTTTCGCGAGAACGTCTTCCAAGGATTAATAATTAAGTTCCATGAATATTTCCATTACACTTTCACATGAGGCAGGGATTCCATGAGCAGACAGCGAACACAGTCCTGTGAGCAGCTAGAGCTGTACCCATTCACGGCCATCGTCACAGCTCAGTGCAGTAGGACAGCAGCGTTCCTACAGATGCAGATAACGATCTTATCATGTCCAGCGTCATTTTACACATTCGGTGTCAGTTTACACACTTGGGGTCCTTGGTTGCCCCACTCCCTCTCCCCCAGGGGACCAGTGGAAACTGATCAAAGTCGCCCAAGTGAATCACACAGGTCACTGTGTCACGTGACATGAAAATGACGGTATCGCTTCTCAGCCAATGGACGCACAATAAAATGGTGGGTGACTCAGTGAACAAATAGGAATCGAGCTCTGCCCTACCCTTCATTTATGTCACTATGAATCCCGTGGTCTAGGGGTAGCGTCTTTGATTCATAATCAAAATGTCTTCGGTCACGGGTTCGATCCCTGCCACTGCCTAAATTTTGATAAATAATCAGCATTGGCGGCCGAAGACTTCCGGCATAAGAAGTAAGCCTCATTCTGCCAACGGCCTTGTCAAAGAGGGCGGAGGAGCGGATAGAGGTTCAGGGCACTCTCTTGTCCTAGGGGTGGGAAATTGCCCCTAAAGGCGGAAGAATCAGCAATGATCAACGACATGAGGATGCAGAAGGCAATGGAAACCACTGCATTAAAGACACGTAACGTGTATCCACAGGACATGTGGCCTGTAATTGAAGAAGTGTCATGATGATCTCTCCATTGACAAAAGATTCCGGAATAGTCCCCCATTTGGATCACCGGGAGGGGACTGCCAAGAGGGAGGTTACCATGAGAAAAAGAGTGAATAATCAAAGAAAGGATAACGTTCTACGAGTCGGGGCGTGGAATATCAGAAGCTTGAACGTGGTAGGGAAACTAGAAAATCTGAAAAGGGAAATGCAAAGGCTCAATCTAGATATAGTAGGGGTCAGTGAAGTGAAATGGAAGGAAGACAAGGATTTCTGGTCAGATGAGTATCGGGTAATATCAACAGCAGCAGAAAATGGTATAACAGGTGTAGGATTCGTTAGGAATAGGAAGGTAGGGCAGAGGGTGTGTTACTGTGAACAGTTCAGTGACCGGGTTGTTCTAATCAGAATCGACAGCAGACCAACACCGACAACGATAGTTCAGGTATACATGCCGACGTCGCAAGCTGAAGATGAACAGATAGAGAAAGTGTATGAGGATATTGAAAGGGTAATGCAATATGTAAAGAGGGACGAAAATCTAATAGTCATGGGCGACTGGAAGCAGTTGTAGGGGAAGAAGTAGAAGAAAAGGTTACAGGAGAATATGGGCTTGGGACGAGGAATGAAAGAGGAGAAAGACTAATTGAGTTCTGTGACAAGTTTCAGCTAGTAATAGCGAATACCCTGTTCAAGAATCACAAGAGGAGGAGGTATACTTGGAAAAGGGCGGGAGATACGGGAAGATTTCAATTAGATTACATCATGGTCAGACAGAGATTCCGAAATCAGATACTGGATTGTAAGGCGTACCCAGGAGCAGATATAGACTCAGATCACAATATAGTAGTGATAAGAAGTAGACTGAAGTTCAAGACATTAGTCAGGAAGAATCAATACGCAAAGAAGTGGGGATACGGAAGTACTAAGGAATGACGAGATACGTTTGAAGTTCTCTAACGCTATAGATACAGCAATAAGGAATAGCGCAGTAGGCAGTACAGTTGAAGAGGAATGGAGATCTCTAAAAAGGGCCATCACAGAAGTTGGGAAGGAAAACATAGGTACAAAGAAGGTAGCTGCGAAGAAAGCATGGGTAGCAGAAGAAATACTTCAGCTGATTGATGAAAGGAGGAAGTACAAACATGTTCCGGGAAAACCAGGAATACAGAAATACAAGTCGCTGAGGAATGAAATTAATAGGAAGTGCAGGGAAGCTAAGACGAAATGGCTGCAGGAAAAATGTGAAGACATCGAAAAAGATATGATTGTCGGAAGGACAGACTCAGCATACAGGAAAGTCAAAACAACCGTTGGTGACATTAAAAGCAACGGTAGTAACATTAAGAGTGCAACGGGAATTCCACTGTTAAATGCAGAGGAGAGAGCAGATAGGTGGAAAGAATACGTTGAAAGCCTCTATGAGGGTGAAGATTTGTCTGATGTGATAGAAGAAGAAACAGGAGTCGATTTAGAAGAGATAGGGGACCCAGTATTTGAATCGGAATTTAAAAGAGCTTTGGAGGACTTACGGTCAAATAAGGCAGAAGGGATGGATACCATTCCATCAGATTTTCTAAAATCATTGGGGGAAGTGGCAACAAAACGACTATTCACGTTGGTGTGTAGAATATATGAGTCTGGCGATATACCATCTGACTTTCGGAAAAGCATCATCCACACAATTCCGAAGACGGCAAGAGCTGACAAGTGCGAGAATTATCGCACAATCAGCTTAACAGCTCATGCATCGAAGCTGCTTACAAGAATAATATACAGAAGAATGGTAAAGAAAATTGAGAATGCGCTAGGTGACGATCAGTTTGGCTTTAGGAAAAGTAAAGGGACGGGAGAGGCAATTCTGACGTTCCGGCTAATAATGGAAGCAAGGCCAAAGAAAAATCAAGACACTTTCATAGGATTTGTCGACCTGGAAAAAGCGTTCGACAATATAAAATGGTGCAAGCTGTTCGAGATTCTGAAAAAAGTTGGGGCAAGCTATAGGGAGAGACGGGTCATATACAATATGTACAACAACCAAGAGGGAATAATAAGAGCGGACGATCAAGAACGAAGTGCTCGTATTAAGAAGGGTGTAAGACAAGGCTGTAGCCTTTCGCCCCTACTCTTCAATCTGTACATCGAGGAAGCAATGATGGAAATAAAAGAAAGGTTCAGGAGTGGAATTAAAATACAAGGTGAAAGGATATCAATGATACGATTCGCTGATGACATTGCTATCCTGAGTGAAAGTGAAGAAGAATTAAATGATCTGCTGAACGGAATGAACAGTCTAATGAGTACACAGTATGGTTTGAGAGTAAATCGGTGAAAGACGAAGGTAATGAGAAGTAGTAGAAATGAGAACAGCGAGAAACTTAACATCAGGATTGATGGTCACGAAGTCAATGAAGTTAAAGAATTCTGCTACTTAGGCAGTAAAATAACCAATGACGGACGGAGCAAGGAGGACATCAAAAGCAGACTCGCTATGGCAAAAAAGGCATTTCTGGCCAACCGAAGTCTACTAATATCAAATACCGGCCTTAATTTGAGAAATAAATTTCTGAGGATGTACGTCTGGAGTACAGCATTGTATGGTAGTGAAACATGGACTGTGGGAAAACCGGAACAGAAGAGAATCGAAGCATTTGAGATGTGGTGCTATAGACGAATGTTGAAATTTAGGTGGACTGATAAGGTAAGGAATGAGGAGGTTCTACGCACAATCGGAGAGGAAAGGAATATGCGGAAAACACTGATAAGGAGAAGCGACAGGATGATAGGACATCTGCTAAGACATGAGGGAATGACTTCCATGGTACTAGAGGGAGCTGTAGAGGGCAAAAACTGTAGAGGAAGACAGAGATTGGAATACGTCAAGCAAATAATTGAGGACGTAGGTTGCAAGTGCTACTCTGAGATGAAGAGGTTAGCACAGGAAAGGAATTCGTGGCGGGCCGCATCAAACCAATCAGTAGACTAATGACAAAAAAAAAAAAAATATGAATCCAGTAGCCTGAGCCCCACCGTCATTCGAGGTCTCAGCTTCATAGTGAGAGGATGATGAAGCACAGGGTGGCAAATACTGATTTGCAAAAAAAAAAAAAAAAAAAAAAGACGTAAATTGGTTAGAAACTACGGCGCACACACACTTTTATCAACATGTCAACATGTAAACGTCACTACAGATACTCAGATTTAGATTATGACATGTTCTATGCGCCTGCCATCATTGACGATGATGTAACGCAGACGAATAACGAAATTCTGGATGACCCGCTGAAGTGTCGGAACATCGATGCTGTCGATGACTTCGTGAATGGAGGTTTTCAGATCAGCAATGGTTTTGGGGTGTTTGCTGTGCACAAGTGTTCACTACCCCCTACCGACGAGGGAGGGATTACCAAGCAGAGCCGCTGGACGTACAGCGAGGTACGTCTTCTCGTGACGTCACACGTTCAGCATTTGTCGTCCACTTTTTGGGGTATTTCCGGACATCTGCGGCCCGATGTGTCTTATATTAAATTACTTGCCTCAGCATCATCTACGTCGCTTCAGGGGCTTTTAAACGTCAATAGCAATCACCCTGTGTACTTAAAATATTCGACTGTTGTGAAATTAGATGGTATATACAGTGCAATAACGATCGCTACAGAAAGACAGTGTAGTTGGTAGCCGTATGTAAGAGCTGCTTTCTATGAGTTTGTAGACTATATGAACGAGAATAGTGTTACAATGCACCTAGTGGAACATTGTATAAATTCCTGCGCATCTCATGTGCCAAATTGTATGCAGGATGTTACAAAAAGGTACGGCCAAACTTTCAGGAAACATTCCTCACACACAAAGAAAGAAAATATGTTATGTGGACATGTGTCCGGAAACGCTTACTTTCCATGTTAGAGCTCATTTTATTATTTTTCTTCAAATCACATTAATCATCGAATGGAAACACACAGCAACAGAACGTACCAGCGAGACTTCAAACACTTTGTTAAAGGAAATGTTCAAAATATCCTCCGTTAGCGAGGATACATGCATCCACCCTCCGTCGCATGGAATCCCTGTCCCCAGCTCGTGGTCGTCCGGTAGCGTTCTCGCTTCCCGTGCCCGGGTTCCCGGGTTCGATTTCCGGCGGTGTCAGGGATTTTCTCTGCCTCGTGATGACTGGGTGTTGTGTGATGTCCTTAGGTTAGTTAGGTTTAAGTAGCTCTAAGTTATAGGGGACTGATGACCGTAGATGTTAAGTCCCATAGTGCTCAGAGCCATTTGAACCATGTTTTTGAATGGAATCCCTGATGCGCTGATGCAGCCCTGGAGAATGGCGTATTCTATCACAGCCGTCCACAATACGAGCACGAAGAGTCTCTACATTTGGTACCGGGGTTGCGTAGACAAGAGCTTTCAAATGCCCCCATAAATGAAAGTCAAGAGGGTTGAGGTCAGGAGAGCGTGGAGGCCATTGAATTGGTCCGCCTCTACCAATCCATCGGTCACCGAATCTGTTGTTGAGAAGCGTACGAACACTTCGATTGAAATGTGCAGGAGCTCCATCGTGCACCTTTTTGTAACACCCTGTATACAGGGTGTTACAAAAAGGTACGTCCAAACTTTCAGGAAACATTCCTCACACACAAATAAAGAAAAGATGTTATGTGGACATGTGTCCGGAAACGCTTAATTTCCATGTTGGAGCTCATTTTAGTTTCGTCAGTAAGTACTGTACTTCCTCGATTCACAGCCAGTTGGCCCAATTGAAGGAAGGTAATGTTGACTTCGGTGCTTGTGTTGACATGTGACTCATTGCTCTGCAGTACTAGCATCAAGCACATCAGTACGTAGCATCTACAGGTTAGTGTTTATCACGAACATGGTTTTGCAGTCAGTGCAATGTTTACAAATGCGAAGTTGGCAGATGCCCATTTGATGTATGGATTAGCACGGGGCAATAGCCGTGGCGCGGTACGTTTGTATCGAGACAGATTTCCAGAACGAAGGTGTCCCGACAGGATGACGTTCGAAGCAATTGATCGCCGTCTTAGGGAGCACGGAACATTCCAGCCTATGACTCGCGAGGGGGGAAGACCTAGAACGACGAGGACACCTGCAATGGACGAGGCAATTTTTCGTGCAGTTAACGATAACTCTAATGTCAGCGTCAGAAAAGTTGCTGCTGTACAAGGTAACGCTGACCACGTCACTGTATGGAGAGTGCTACGGGAGAACCAGTTGTTTCCGTACCATGTACAGCGTGTGCAGGCACTATCAGCAGCTGATTGGCCTCCACGGGTACACTCCTGCGAATGGTTTATCCAACTATGTGTCAATCCTTATTTCAGTGAAAATCTTCTCTTTACGGATGAGGCTTCATTCCAACGTGATCAAATTGTAAATTTTCACAATCAACATGTGTGGGCTGACGAGAATCCGCACGCAATTGTGCAATCACGTCATCAAGACAGATTTTCTGTGAACGTTTGGGCAGGCATTGTTGGTGATGTTTTGATTGGTCCCATGTTCTTCCACCTACGCTCAACGGAGCACGTTATCATGATTTCATACGGGATACTCTACCTGTGCTGCTAGAACATGTGCCTTTACAAGTACGACACAACATGTGATTCATGCACGATGGAGCTCCTGCACATTTCAGTCGAAGTGTTCGTACGCTTCTCAACAACAGATTCGGTGACCGATGGATTGGTAGAGGCGGACCAATTCCACGGCCTCCACGCTCTCCTGACCTCAACCCTCTTGACTTTCATTTATGGGGGCATTTGAAAGCTCTTGTCTACGCAACCCCGGTACCAAATGTAGAGATTCTTCGTGCTCGTATCGTGGATGGCTGTGATACAATATGCTATTCTCCAGGGCTGCATCAGCGCATCAGGGATTCCATGCAACGGAGGGTGGTTGCACGTATCCTCGCTAACGGAGGAAATTTTGAACATTTCCTGTAACAAAGTGTTTGAAGTCACGCTGGTACGTTCTGTTGCTGTGTGTTTCCATTCCATGATTAATGTGATTTGAAGTGAAGTAATAAAATGAGCTCTAACATGGAAAGTAAGCGTTTCCGGACACATGTTCACAGAACATATTTTCTTTCTTTGTGTGTGCGGAACGTTTCGTGAAAGTTTGGCCGTACCTTTTTGTAACACCCTGTATGTAGATCCTGAACAGTTTGTCGAGGGAGAGTTCACAGATGGAATTTGCATATGCTTAATGCCGCCTATTGGCTTGAACACCATTCGGGCCGAGATGAAGGTCTACAGACGACAGTTGTTTGCAAGGTTTTGTGCTGCCACTACGTAATGTACATAAGAAAGTGAATAAAGCTCGATGTGTTATAAACAGGTTTTGTTTCAAACCATCCGTGTCCTATCCGACAACCTATTAAAAGACTATATAGCTTCCCGTAACGCCAGTCAGAACGCCACCTCCAGGCAGCTGCTGCTGCCGCCGCCGCCTCCGTCTCAACCGTCGCCGCCCCCGGACAGCGAGCCCGGCCGTTGCCGCCACCGTCGCAGCCGCCGCCGCTGCCGCCGCCAACCTTCCCCACCCCCTGGCGGTATTAGAACTGCTTCCCTGGAGGTGTAAGTACCGCCATACGAGACGCTGTCAGCGAGTCGATGGGCACTAAATAAGTCTTGGATACGAAGCCGACATTGAGACAGCCACAAGCTGGCGCTTAACGGCTCTCTGATCAGCAGCCCACGCAGCAAGAGCAGTTCATATGACCGCTCGTAACCGTCAGAGCGAGCGAACGAGAGACAATTATCTGTGGCTTGGGTAACACCATTTATTGTTTTCCATTTTGCAACAAACACAGTGGAGTTTAACGGGTGGAGGCCCATAGATCTGGCCTCGAGCATTCGCATCATGCTTTTATAGCAGAATTCATACAGAGAAAGACGTTTCTCAGTCTTAAACACATTACGTAGTAACTTAAATCTGCGTGAAATGTCACAAAGCTAAGGTGTAAGCTGTATAGGACACAGACGATAGCCCACTGCATTTAAACTGTTACGCCTTTCAGTAAGTTTCCTACAGATCTCCATAAGCACTTTACAAATATTTCGTGGGTAGCTCGTCATCCACTTGGGACTCACAATCCTCCAGCTCGATCGTCGTAACATATTGCAGAATATCCAGAACGCCCAGGATAAGTCTTCTTCTTCTTGAAAACACCGAAGTTGTACAGTTACTAAATAGAAATGTAATGGATTTGACTTGCAGTATACACCCACTGTCCACATTTAAGTTAACAAGAAGCACAGTTTTTCTGAAAATGATCATAAGATGACGGATACACTGGCCTCTAGAGACAAAAGATAGTTCAAATGGCTCTGAGCACTATGGGATTTAACATCTTAGGTCATCAGTCCCCTAGACTTAGACCTACTTAAACCTACTTAACGTAAGGACGTCACACACATCCATGCCCGAGGCAGGATTCGAACCGGCGACCGTAGCAGCAGCGCGGTTCCGGACTGAAGAACCTAGAACCGCTCGGCCATAGCGGCCGGCCTCTAGATACAGTTCATCGGCAGAAGAAATATATATTAAAGTTGGACACAATGATGCAAATAGGCACACAAAGAGCGATCGATGAATTGATCACCCAGTCCTCAGAGATCCGGCAAGTGGGTAGATGTCGAGGAGTATAGCAACACCAGCAGGTGACGTGAAGAGACTGCACGATGTGGTAATTATATTTTTTAACGCTAGCTACAGTTTAAACAACACAGGCCTTAAACTCATCAGTATCGGTATGATTTCTGACAGGTAGTTGTATCCGGTGATCGTATTTGAAAATCCACGATTTTGTGATGTTCAAGTGATATTGTACGCTGATAAATGCTATTAACTCTGTAATTCACCAATGTATATTCCCACACTCTTCAACAGCAACGTTCATTCACCAGCAGTAGAGACGGGGGATCATACTGTCGGAGTACCAGATTTCCCCGGAACAATTAAAAAATTCAGCACCAGAGAGCGTATACATCTGCAGGAACAGACGTTAAGGAATTTAAGGTACGCAAGAGATTGATGTGTTGGTAAATGTGCCAACACCTTGTAGATAGAGGAGGCCGAAATGCACGCTATCTAACGCAGACGGGCGTGAATTCTGGAACAGGATAAGTAGTGAATGATAATAAGAAAAGTATGCAGCTCCTCGAATACTTATCTTTTAATTCTTCATGTGTGTGAATACAGCATTCTTGATGAGACATTCCATACGATAACTGTCAACTATGTAAGGCTAATGGCGCCTTGCTAGGTCGTAGCCATGGACTTAGCTGAAGGCTATTCTAACTGTCTCTCGGCAAATGAGAGAAAGGCTTCGTCAGTGTAGTCGCTAGCAAAGTCGTCGTACAACTGGGGCGAGTGCTATCCCGTATCTCGAGACCTGCCTTGTGGTGGCGCTCGGTCTGCGATCACACAGTGGCGACACGCGGGTCCGACATGTACTAAATGGACCGCGGCCGATTTAAGCTACCACCTAGCAAGTGTGGTGTCTGGCGGTGACACCACAGAGATAGTATAAGGTAGACTAGTGGCCATTAAAGTTGCTGCACCACGAACATGACGTGCTACAGATGCGAGATTTAACCGACAGGAAGAAGATGCTGTGATATGCAAATGATTAGCTTTTCATAGCATTCACAGAAGCTTGGCGCCGGTGCGACACCTACAACGTGCTGACATGAGGAAAGTTTCCAACCGATTTCTCACACACACACAGCAGTTGACCGGCGTTGCCTCGTAAAACGTTGTTGTGATGCTTCGTGTAAGGAGGAGAAATGCGTACCATCACGTTTCCGACTTTGATAAAGGTCTAACGAGGTCCGCGATTGCTGTTTATCGTATCGCGGCATTGCTGCTCGCGTTGGTCGAGATCTAATGACTGTTAACAGAATATGGAATCGGTGGGTTCAGGAGGGTAAAACGGAACGCCGTGCTGGATCCCAACGGCCTCTTATCACTAGCAGTGAAGATGAGAGGCATCTTATCCGCATGGCTGTAACGGATCATGCAGCCACGTCTCGATACCTGAGTCAACAGATGGGGACGTTTGCAAGACAAAAACCATCTGCACGAACAGTTCGATGACGTTTGCAGCAGCATGGACTATCAGCTGGGAGACCATGGCTGCGGTTACCCTTGACGCTGCATCACAGACAGGAGCGCCTGCGATGGTGCACTCAACGACGAACCTGGGTGAACGAATGGCAAAACGTCATTTTTTCGGATGAATCCAGGTTCTGTTTACAGCATCATGATGGTCGCATCCATGTTTGGCGACATCGCGGTGAACGCACGTTGGAAGCGTGTATTCGCCATCGCCACACTGGCGTATCACCCGGCGTGATGGTATGGGGTGCCATTGGTTACACTTCTCAGTCACCTCTTGTTCGCATTGACGGCACTTTGAACAGTGGACGTTACATTTCAGATGTGTTACGACCCGTGGCTCTACCCTTCACTCGATCCCTGCGAGACCCTACATTTCAGCAGGATAATGCACGACCGCATGTTGCAGATCCTGTAAGGTCTTTCTGGATACAGAAAATGTTCGACTGTTGCCCTGGCCAGCACATTCTCCAGATCTCTCATCCATTGAAAACGTGTGGTAAATGGTGGGCGAGAAACTGGCTCGTCACAATACGCCAGTCACTACTCTTGATGAACTGTGGTATCGTGTTAAAGCTGCATGGGCAGCTGTACCTGTAGACGCCATCCAAGCTCTGTTTGACTCAATGCCCAGGCGTATCAAAGCCGTTATAACGCCAGAGGTGGTTGTTCTGGGTACTGATTTCTCAGGAACAATGCACCAAAATTGCGTGAAAATGTAATCACATGTCAGTTCTAGTATAATATATTTGTCCAATGAATACCCGTTTATCATCTGCATTTCGTCTTGGTGTAGCAATTTTAATGGCCAGTAGTGTATGATGCATACTGCCGACCAAGGTGGCAGTCGTACGTCCACATATTCTACGGGATATTCTGGAATAAGCTTTTGGAGTCTGCTTTTCGTAATCTGCGTCCATCCGAAAAAACCCTCGCTGAATCGTATGATTCATGTCGCGCCGAAATGGAGGTAGAAATGTAGGATCCAAATGTACCACATACAGGCACGGAACTGCTTGCAATGTATAAGTGTTCGCAAGATTTGGGTATGATCACTAAAAAACGCTCTTTATGCCAATGTGGGCGTATAGTTGACATCATGGCGGAGTCGAAGGGGTTTTGGGATAACCGACGGGTCATGCAATGGTGATACTGGAAACCAGAAGAAGAAGACGATGAATGGTTCATTATTTCTCAATGACATTCGCTCTTTAATTGTAGGTTTTTCACGGTGTGGAAAAACTAATTTAGTTCTGAAACTCTTAACACATCCTGAGGGGATTGCGCTTCGAGCATGCAGATATTTTTTTCAAAAATCCTGTTTCAACCAGAATATCAACTATTGCAAGAGGTAGTGCACGGCATCGGGGGATTAACGTACCACACGTTCAGCGAAAACAGCGATGTTACAGCATCTAAAGAAGTGAAGCCAAACATTGTATTCGTACTTGACGACGTCGCAGTGGAAAACCAGGATAAAATGAGAAAATATTTCTGCTTTGGTCGCCATATGCAGGTCTACATACCTTATTTGATCCACACATATTCAAGGGTTCCAAAGCAACTCATCCGGGATAACGCAAACCTTGTTACAGTTTTCAAGAAGAAAAACCGGCATTCAAAACATGTTTACCAAGCTCATGTGGGAACCGACATGTCATTCAACGAATTCATTACCATAATCGGAGACTACATCAACAACTCGCAGGACTGTTTTCTGGTTATTGATAAAACGAAGAAACTGAATAAGGAGAGATATTGACGGAATTCCGATGATAGTCTGTATAAAAGGCAGTGTACCAAAACGTAATAGTTTCAGTGTATTGTACGCTATGGACAAATTCGCAACATCGCAGTGCGCTTATCCCGATGGGATGAAGTGTAAGTCAAACATACGTTTATACACCGACAGAAAAATCGAGACCATAAACGCAAGATTAACAGAATTGGATAGTTGCACCAAGGCGGTGGCTGCGAAAGGTGAATCTCAGCTGAGTGACAGAATCCAGCGAAGTGACCACGCACTCAACACAGGTATAGCAAAATTGGATAGCATCATTAATGCAGCAGCTCCGAAGGATGAGTCTCAGATACATAAGTTGAGTGACAGCATACAATCATATAACGAGACGACAAGCGCAAATATAAACGAGGCTCTTATGGCTAATGTAAATGTTCAAAAGCATTAGAAGAGATAAACAAATCCCCTTCTGTAAATATCGCGGAAAGAAAAGCTTGGGAAGAGGCTCTTCTGAGGTTGCTTGATGCAATAATGGGGAAGTTGACGAGCTTGAGGAAGCTGTATAAAGAACTGTGGAAGATGTGTACTATTTCGGAGAGTGAACAGAGTGCGATACAATGTCGACATAACGCAAAGTCATAGAGGCGCGAAAAAGCTATTCGTCACAAACGCCGGCTCTTAAAACAAGGGTAGCAGGATCGTGAACATTTTCTCCCTGTGAAGCTTTTACACCCGTAACAGAAAGTATTAAATAGTTCTCGGTGGTGGTGTCGGATGGCGGAAGAAGAAGAAGAAGAAGTGAAGTTGATGGCGGTAAAGAAGGATACTCTATCTCCGATTTCATTAAACGTTACAGTGCTGGGAGTTAGATACGACATATAGTGTCAGTCGAGATCAACTGTTTATGCTCAGAAAGCTGCTTGTACCCTTAACGAAGGACACCTTGCAGACACGGACTTTGAATGGACACTTGGTTTGGTGGAGCTAATATTCCGAAAAATAGCAAACCCTTAAAAAATGGTTCAAATATCTCTGCGCACTATGGGACTCAACTGCTGAGGTCATTAGTCCCCTAGAACTTAGAACTAGTTAAACCTAACTAACCTAAGGACAGCACAAACATCCATGCCCGAGGCAGGATTCGAACCTGCGACCGTAGCGGTCTTGTGGTTCCAGACTGCAGCGCCTTTAACCGCACGGCCACTTCGGCCGGCAAACCCTAAAAAGTACTTGCCGAAAGAGAGGAGAACATTTGCTGAAATATTGCGTACGACTAACGTACATAGACGAGACAACACTACAAAAGGAAAATTAAAAAAAAAAAAAATGAACAGTAGGAAATACATTAACATTATTAGACCGATGTTTAGAGGTGAACTTAACGAAAGCTATGGCGTTGACATTCAATATAAGAAGCTAAAAACGCTACCTACGGAGTATATACGTATATTACGAAGATCCTAACGAAATCATTGATCGATTACGACTACTGACGGCATCAGCAGTAGCAGGGAATACAGCTCACACGAATGCAGTAATATCAGTCATGGCAGAGCTTCGAGAAATATACATTACTGAATAATAATAATAATAATGGAGAATTTAAAAGTCGGATGTACCTGTGGATACTCTTCCTGTGAGTGCGATCCGTGTTGAGTGTAATATCGCTACAAATTCGTACATCAACCACCGATTAATGCATACAAACTATGGGTTCTTTCCTACAGTGGGACCAAGATATATACTTGTCGAGGTTCCCAGTGGTCCAATACATCTTACAGTGACTATTCAGACATTTGACCATCTTGAGTTGAACATTGTTGAGCAGGAGGGAAAACTGGTTTATTTTCGAGGAGAGGAAATCATGTTACGTCTTCATTTGAAACAGCATCACCATGAGATGAAGGTATAAAAGCACCCCACATACCAGTCAGTAAGCCACTCTGCAGCAAAGGACAAGGTGATAACACATCAGAATGACGACTTCTTCACGTCAGATGGATTAAAACATCGCAATGGGATCACTCGAAAAAACAAAATCAGTTCAATACCACGAACGAATAACTCTTCAAGATTACGAATCTCACAAACCACTTGCTTCGACGACGTTCATTAATAACGACTGCTAATACAACACCGAGATGAATTAATTCCAAGGGGCAGTTTTGTATACTTGGAAGGCACATTTATGAAGAACAAAAGAGCCCATCAACGGAAACACTGAAAATCACTCGCAATGCGTTTCAACTTCCTGTTTTAAGAGAAAAGATGCGAACTTAATGGTGTCAAGACCGACAGAACAAGAAACGTCGGAATCAAATTAACACTCAAAACTTATGTATCTGCATCAAATTCTGAATGTTATACAAAACGCGGGATGGTTCATTAACAGATCGATAAGTAATCACGTTAGCATGTGCGTCCCTCACAAAATGCTTATGGATCTCTTTGAGGACAATAAGAGAGCTATTTGCATGCTAAACAGGAACTACAGTAATTCTCGTTCGAAGTGCAAACAGACAATAATGTTTATATTCAAGAAATGCAAGTAATACACAATAAAATGGTTTTTGATTAATTAGTGTGGACAGTACCGCACATGTCTGTATAAGACAAGACCCACTTGAAATATTTGTGTGTGCTGAACTCAGGACCTCAACTGCCACTAAGTTTCTGTTCGTACCCGGTTTATTATTCTGGGGCTGCAGACAGACAGAAGAGGGAATGTGACTAAGGATTCCAGCATATTCGACAGCTGTAGCCTAACCAGTGTTAAAGTGTTCCGGAATTCGGTATATTACTCGGACGTTGATCTACGACCTGATTGGAACAATATCATCGGTCTACTGTACAATATGTAATGGAGACTTTGATCTTCTTACTATGAGGGTGAAGACATGGGATGTTTGCTCAATCCACAGGAATTTAAAGAATTAGCTCGAAACAAAACGAAAATATCAAGACAGACCCTATAGAGATCAGCACTGAATTTGAACCATCAACCAATTTCCCACCATATTGTTGCCTAATAGTATTATCAATTACTCACCTCTCACAGGAATTGTGTAGCGACTAGTATAAATGTGGCGGAACTGCTTCACACCAGATGCAGTCCATAATGGCTACTCAAATTGTGAGCATCGTTGGGAATGCACAGGGCTTTGACGACGAGTATGGAGTATTTAAGTTTAAAGATATTGTATTCCTTGTATTTGAAAACACTATACGAGTGTTGACCACGTTCTCAACAGTCGTCGCTTCACTTTTAACCAGTTAGAACATTTCAGAGTGACAAGATTCGTCAGACATCGACCTGGTTATCCTTCAGTCACTACAGGGGATAACGACGGTTTACGGTATGAAACAATGGTGACAACGCTTCGTATCTACGATCAGAAAGTGAGCACTGTTTATATCAAAGGTCGTGTAAAGGTCTGTCGTTTCATTACATTGTCAAAAGTGCACCAATAAGGAACTCTGAAGATCTTACATGTCTAGACCTTCAGAGACTGAGGAAAAGGTATGGACACATAATTCATTATATTTCTATTTCAGGAAACGTACAAATATTTTTAAGTTGGGTAATTAATAGGCGATACTGTTCTCCCTCTCTCTCTCTTTTTTTTTTTTTTTTGAAACCTTGTTTTGTTTATTCACATACTCCTCCTCCTCATACAGGGTTTACATACGTATTCATTATATGCTGTCTGTGCGGATCGCTGCGTAGTGGACTTACAGTTCTTGAAACGTTCTTGCTATGTCTCTGGAAATGACGCCTATGAATAGCTGCCTGCATCCAAGGGAACTTCCTTTATACGGTAAGTGGCCAATTAAATAATACATGAACTGAGGTGCACACTTCTTGTGGAAAATGTCTGTTCTTTCTATGCCCTGGTGTTACACTGTGTACGAGGATTCGGCGCCATGGTCGGTCGGCTGACAACAGCTGTTAGATTTCCAATGGCAGCTGGTGCTATTGCAATGGTACGTGCGTTTCAGATAGCGGTCTTCTCTTGGCTAGAGCGAGTCACTGCTCATCAACATTATCTACACTCCTGGAAATTGAAATAAGAACACCTTGAATTCATTGTCCCAGGAAGGGGAAACTTTATTGACACATTCCTGGGGTCAGATACATCACACTGACAGAACCACAGGCACATAGACACAGGCAACAGAGCATGCACAATGTCGGCACTAGTACAGTGTATATCCACCTTTCGCAGCAATGCAGGCTGCTATTCTCCCATGGAGACGATCGTAGAGATGCTGGATTTAGTCCTGTGGAACGGCTTGCCATGCCATTTCCACCTGGCGCCTCAGTTGGACCAGCGTTCGTGCTGGACGTGCAGACCGCGTGAGACGACGCTTCATCCAGTCCCAAACATGCTCAATGGGGGACAGATCCGGAGATCTTGCTGGCCAGGGTAGTTGACTTACACCTTCTAGAGCACGTTGGGTGGCACGGGATACATGTGGACGTGCATTGTCCTGTTGGAACAGCAAGTTCCCTTGCCGGTCTAGGAATGGTAGAACGATGGGTTCGATGACGGTTTGGATGTACCGTGCACTATTCAGTGTCCCCTCGACGATCACCAGTGGTGTACGGCCAGTGTAGGAGATCGCTCCCCACACCATGATGCCGGGTGTTGGCCCTGTGTGCCTCGGTCGTATGCAGTCCTGATTGTGGCGCTCACCTGCACGGCGCCAAACACGCATACGACCATCATTGGCACCAAGGCAGAAGCGACTCTCATCGCTGAAGACGACACGTCTCCATTCGTCCCTCCATTCAAGCCTGTCGCGACACCACTGGAGGCGGGCTGCACGATGTTGGGGCGTGAGCGGAAGACGGCCTAACGGTGTGCGGGACCGTAGCCCAGCTTCATGGAGACGGTTGCGAATGGTCCTCGCCGATACCCCAAGAGCAACAGTGTCCCTAATTTGCTGGGAAGTGGCGGTGCGGTCCCCTACGGCACTGCGTAGGATCCTACGGTCTTGGCATGCATCCGTGCGTCGCTGCGGTCCGGTCCCAGGTCGACGGGCACGTGCACCTTCCGCCGACCACTGGCGACAACATCGATGTACTGTGGAGACCTCACGCCCCACGTGTTGAGCAATTCGGCGGTACGTCCACCCGGCCTCCCGCATGCCCACTATACGCCCTCGCTCAAAGTCCGTCAACTGCACATACGGTTCACGTCCACGCTGTCGCGGCATGCTAGCAGTGTTAAAGACTGCGATGGAGCTCCGTATGCCACGGTAAACTGGTTGACACTGACGGCGGCGGTGCACAAATGCTGCGCAGCTAGCGCCATTCGACGGCCAACACCGCGGTTCCTGGTGTGTCCGCTGTGCCGTGCGTGTGATCATTTCTTGTACAGCCCTCTCGCAGTGTCCGGAGCAAGTATGGTGGGTCTGACACACCGGTGTCAATGTGTTCTTTTTTCCATTTCCAGGAGTGTATTTGTATGGGTAGGACTCTCCCGATAGCCATCCCTTGGCTGTTATAGGCTGTTTGCTGGCAACTACCAGCACACGAGTTCTTTCCGTACAGTCAGCTGTGTAACCGTTTGAGGCATTATACCGCATTATAATCGCCAGAAGATGTGCGGCAGTGGATATGCAGTAGCCTACGCACGGCCGTGAATATAATATACCACTGCACTGAAATATAATAGCACCGTCATTATGCCACACCGCAGCGGTGATAAACATAATTCCTCTCATCACAGGATGGGAGCGCAGCACTTGCGCAGCTGATGACAACGATGGTGTCGCTAATAAGTGACTCAGATTGACCTTTGACGATACAGGTAAGTAAAAATGATTCCTGTTGTTTGTGTGTGCTTTCTTTTTGCATTATTTGCTATCAGATGACTAATTTCTCCTATGCCTGTTGCAGACGTGAGCATCCCATTACCTCTGTTGAGTGCCAGCGCACTTGAGGATCTAGTGAGGCACCTTGGCGCTTCAGAGGATGACTTTCACATAAATACCGCCTTTTGTGAAAATAAGTACCAGTGCCTCTTCCCCTTTGTCCCTCACCACATGTGTATGTATATGCATTTATCTAACGTTACGTTGTTTGTAGCTTTCTTAAATGAGCTCAAGGCGATGGGGATAAACTGGGTACCGCAACCAAGTCCTATAACAATCAGCTCAATTCTATCCACCATCGTTATCAGCAATGATGATGACAATTCACAGGAGATCCCTGTCGAGCCGCCTCCATCCTCTGCAGCGAGCTCTTGGGGAAGGACACATGTTGTTGAGGAGCGCATATGTTAGTGGTAGTAGTTCTTTCTCTTCGTCTTCCAACACACACACACACACACACACACACACACACACACACACACACGCATAACTGCATTACTAACGTTATGTGCCCTTGTCAGCTTGTAAGTGCACTTGATAATGGATCACAAGTAGATGTGCAGACCCCTTTCTCCAGCATGAGCTCAGAAGGCATGACTCTAGTCATCAAAGAGTGAGTAATAACCCTCCTTCTTCTCCTTCTTGTCCCTCGCCTTCTTCTAACACATGCAGGGATTACTAACGTGACGTTTGTTTCAAAAAATGGTTCAAATGGCTCTGAGCACTATGGGACTTAACATCTATGGTCATCAGTCCCCTAGAACTTAGAACTACTTAAACGTAACTAACCTAAGCACATCACACAACACCCAGTCATCACGAGGCAGAGAAAATCCCTGACCCCGCCGGGAATCGAACCCGGGAACCCGGGCGTGGGAAGCGCGAACGCTACCGCACGAGCACGAGCTGCGGACGTGACGTTTGTTTGTTTCTATACGCACTTGATATGCAGGTCAAGCTCCACTGGCCTTTGCTGCAGATTGCGGCCAATAAGATCCCGTTAACTCATTGAGAGGATGGTAATTTTGAACTTTACCTGTATTTCTTAAACAAATTTATGCATGATGGTAAACACTGTTCCTTCTTCTCTCTCTCTTGAGGTGATACTGAGACGAGGCGGTGGAATTGCACCTGTAGCAACGCTGTCAATGATGTTGCAGCTGTAGCCGGACGTGCAGCAGCCCTGTGCGCCATCTGTACTCCAGCAGTCTGCTCCCCAGCCATGATGCACCAGCAGCTCTGCGCACCATCTGTACATATCAGCTCGCTCTGTTGCCCATGGTCCAGCCCAGCCCCGACAGTCATTCTTCCCACGCACCATTCGCGAATCGAACAGGGAAGTGAGAATCAGTTAGTTGTACCAGAAGTACCCCCCGCCACACACCGTCAGGTGGCTTGCGGAGTATTAGCGTGGATGCAGATTTTGAGAAGCTGTCTTTTAGTGAGAAAAGATTTATCCTACTATGGAATGAAATGTAAAAAATTGTCGGTGTTACACAACGCCAACTCTAGATTGCTACAACCGGTCGGCACCGATATTAGCAATGATCCTCACCTATTTTACAGTTTGCGCGTGCCCTGTGTTGTGTTCACATTTTGCACACCATTTCCTCACTCCCAGACAAGCCATTAATGCTCTGCTCGAGAAAAAGTGTCTACGCAGGCTTGAGTGCTCACGTTCATACTCAGAGAGTTTTTAAGCTGGGGTGGAAGGCTACATCGGCCTGTTACGACACAGTCAGCTGGTTCTTGAATTCATTCGATATCTGTTGTCATGCCTATCTGATAAGGACTCTAATCACAGAATCAGTAATCTACTCATAGACGGAAGCTTCGCATTTTTCAAGAATCCTCCAGCAAACCTAGTCTTCCATTCGTTTTCGCTAATACTAATTTGACGTGGTAGTCCCATTTCATATCGATTGTCAGTATAACCGCTAAACAATTATAAGTGTTCACCACCACTTTTGTAATCTGATACTAACCGTTTCTTTCTCTTTGTTATAGGCCTTACCCTAACTTTGTTTACGTTTAAAGACTGTTACCATTCGTAACACAAAAGAGAAATGTTAGAAGTTTTTCTGTAATTCCTTGTGATCTTTCAACAGCGACACTTCCCTGTACACAAAACATGATTTACAATTTTACATCGCTGCTGACTCTACCGGATAAATTGTTTGTGTATATTAAGAGTATTAAAGGTAAATTTACGCTTCCTTGACGCGGACCAGATGTTACTTTCTTGTGGAACAATCGCCGTCCAGTATAACATAGTGAATTCCATTAGCCAAATATTTCTCGAGCAGGTAACATATTTCGAATGTCCATTTTCATAGGTTTTCTTGCAACCTATCGAACGTGGTAGTCTTTTTTCCTTATTATAGCGTGTCATTTGTGAACGTGTGACTTCGTCAACGATTTCGTGGCATTGCTTTTGTGTTGGTATAAATGACTGGGAAAGCAAATTTCGATAGAGTGGGAAATCCAGTACCACCAGATACACTCAAAGACAAATAAAACGATGCGCCACGAAGGAATTATCGAGATGGAATGGAAATCGTGTAAGGTGTCAGGCAAATCCGACACCTACCATGAAAACCCTGACATAATAAGCAAATCCAGTAGTATGTCACATAGCTCTGAATAAATCGTGACATTAAATTAACCAAGGTAATACGAGTAACGAGTGAGCAAATGGAATACCACAGACTAACACAAGAATGCCTAAATGCATTTCATACCTTCCCACCGTGAGACAGACGCAGTTCCGAGGGCAGAAACGAGAACAGAAGCCGAGAGCAGAACCGTGTTATACTAGAAGGCCCTACGATAAGGGACAGACACCCACGTCGTCAGCTAACCACCACGACCACCCCCCAGCCCATGTTAAAAGCTAGAGCCCTCCAAAAGAACAGTATAGATCTTACGATAATACTAAAAGGGCCACACCAGCCGCAAGTTTTAGCGTGAGACTTTTTGGCATCTATGTTACGTTGCAAACGTTAAAAACATTGCCCCACCACGAAAAGTAACCACCAGGACCACCCCCCAGCCCATGTTAAAAGCTAGAGCCCTACAGAAGAACAGTATAGATCTTACGATAATACTAAAAGGGCCACACCAGCCGCAAGTTTTAGCGTGAGACTTTTTGGCATCTATGTTACGTTGCAAACGTTAAAAACATTGCCCCACCACGAAAAGTAACCACCAGGACCACCCCCCAGCCCATGTTAAAAGATAGAGCCCTCCAGAAGAACAGTATAGATCTTACGATAACACTAAAAGGGCCACACCAGCTGCAAGTTTTTAGCGTGAGACTTTTTCGCGTCTCTGTTACGTTGCAAACGTTAAAAACATTGCCCTACCACGAAAAGTATAACGTTTCTCATTGGATAGACAGAATTTTTGTAGGTGGAGCTTAAGGTTAACATTGAGACCCTGACTGGTCAGATGAAAACACAGCCAGATAGTTTTTTTTTAAACCAACTTCGGTAAATTGTAGTAAGGAGAAGTTAGGAGAGGGTTGCTTCCGAGTAGGCGAGGTGCGTGGAGCTGTGCCGACCGACGCCCCCTGACACTGCCTAACCAAAGACAAGGTAATGAACGCACGCAATGCCACATAACAGCGCATAAAGCTTCACTCAGAATTGCAGAAGTCTCATCTGTTACACCACTGTTTTGCGTAATACTAGTGTCGATCGTCAATTAAAGCTCAAGGTATTCACATTTGCTACGTAAGTTAAAATCTGAAAAGCGATGATTTTTCTGTTATATAATTATTGAGAAGCCACATCAGCCACTGTAATTTACGACAAGTTAGATAAGTAATTAAAGATAATTGAGGGTCGCAGTAGACCATTTTGATAGTTTTCTCTTTTGTGAAACTTAATTTAAACATAAATTATAGATGTGATATGGCATAGGTCATTCTTCGATCCATTGTAGAACTTGGAAACCCATTCAGGGAATATTCTTTCACATTTTTGTTGAACGCAGTTGGTTTTTATCATCCTGTATTAAAACATTTCCTTTTATGAATAGTGCAATTTATAAACAATGTTTTGTGAGTAGAATAAAATTTCCGATGGTAAACTTAACTGCTTTTTCGACGTTATTTTACCAGCTAACTAAAAATAGGAGAGCCTTGAATCCCTTCCACTAAATTTAGTTAGTATTAAGATTCTTTTACAGGGAGTGCAGTGGAGCTGACGCTGATTTTTTTTTCTTTTCTTATGGGACTTAACTGCTAAAGTCATCAGTCCCTAAGCTTTCACACTACTTAACCTAAATTATCCTAAGGACAAACACACACACCCACGCCTGAGGGAGGACTCGAACCTCCGCCGGGACCAGCCGCACAGTCCATGACTGCAGCGCCCTAGACCGCTCGGCTAATCCCTCGCGGCGACGCTGAAATCATTAAGTATTTGGTTATATGATCGCTAGTCTCACTGAAATCTTCTGAACTCTACATGTCATGTGTGGTCTGGCGTCTCCTTACCAGCAACAGGTCCCAGGTTCAAACTAGTCAGTTCCCTAAAAAACACGCTCAGAGCATCGTTGCGCGAAAGTGGTAGGGAGACACGACATAGAACAACAGACACAACGCAGAATGTTAGAATCGGTAGTTGTGATTTACATTTACAGACAAAAAACTGACTACCGTTTCAGAAAAAATGGTTGATTATTCAAGAGAAAGAGCTGCACAATGTGAGCAAGTCAATAACGTGTTGAGGCACCTCTGGCACTTATGAAAGCAGTTATTTGGTTTGAAATTGACTAACAGGGTTGTTGTAAGTCCTCCTGATGGATATCGGACACACTTCTGTCCAACTGGCATGTTAGATCCTCGGAATACCGAGCTGGTTGGAGAGCCCTGCCCATAATGCTTCAAACGTTCTCAACTGAGTAGGGACCCGGCGACGTTGTTGGCCAAGACAGGGTTTGGCAAGCACGAAGACAAGCAGCAGAAACTCTCCATTTGCTAAAATTTAAGCCGAGGATATCTTTCCTTGAAGGGCAACTAAACGGGGTGTAGAATATCGTCACCGGACCACTATGCTGTATGGGTGTCCTGGAGGACAACGTAAGGGGTCCTGCTATGAAAATAAATGGCGTCTGAGACCATCACTCCTGGTTGTCTGGCCATATGGCAGGCGGCAATAAGGTTGGTACCCGATCTATGTCCAAGGCGTCTCCAGACACGTCTTCGGCATGGAATGTCATTGAATGGAGTAGAATTGTCTTCAGTGATAACAGCCGCTTCGAACTGAGCCCTGATGACCACTGAAGACGTGTCTGGAGATACCCCAAACAGTGGTGGAATAACAACCTGACGGTCACCCGCCATACGACAAGATAACCAGGGTGGAGTGTAATTTCATTTCATAGAAATGCCCCTTTAATCGTCATCCGCGCACCATTACAGCACAGCGATACGTCGACGATACTGTACGACACGTTCTGTTGCTATTCATGGCAAGCCATCCTGGACTTACATTTCAGCAATACGATGCCCACCCACACACGGCGAGAGTTTCTAATGCTTGTCTTCGTCCTTACCAAAGTACACCCGTGCCAGCAGCAAGGTGGTCGGGTCTCTCACGTCCAATAGCGTTCAGAGCCATTTGGAGCCGACTAGCCGTGGCTTAAGCAGCACCGCACTACCATACTGTTAGTGTGCTAGTCTTCCAAGGTATGCTGATTTCATAAAAACATCTCTTTAGTTTCATCTTGTTTCGTAGTTTTCTAGTTTTATGAGAAATCCACGTACAGGAAATCTGAGTAAAATTTTATACGGAATTTACAGCAGCTATTCATGACTCTATTACTAGTCGCAAATAGTCAGTTTAACAAGGCGTTCAGACGCAATAGAAGTTTGATATTGTGACTGTAGACGTTTAACTTGGTTGTATGTGTTTTAAAGGTGGCCCCTCCGGGTCAGCGAGATTCAACTTTTGAGCTGGTTGGAGAAGGAAGAGGAAGGGGGGCCGGAGAAGTGGCCATTTCTTGAGGGCGCGAATGCGGGCCGGCCTCCTGAATTATTAAAGTGTCGCATGACGCAAACTGGCGGGCCTGGCCCCGCGCCGCCGCAGACGCCTCGTATTCTTAACGCATACACCGCGCCAGTAACAAGCCGGCCGACTAACAAGAAGAGCTTCCCTAAGAGCCGAATTCTGAACGTAGCCCTTCTCACATAGCAGTCATGCGCATTTACCGGCTATATAGCTACGGTATAATCTCTCGCTGTAGTATCGCCCAGCCCTTCTCCCGTAGCAGTCAGTCGCACTTACCGGCTATATAACTACGGAATAATTTCTCGCTGTAGTATAGCGTCTCTATGGCAATATTTCTAACAAAACAAGTTTTTCTGTAACATCTAATGTCATTAAAATAACACCGTACTACGGGCCCTCTGAGATTTTGTAATTTTTCAGCATCCCATTACTAGATACCTTTAGTGATCGCGGCCAGAAATTCATTTTCATCTACGTATATGCTCTGCGAACCAGTGTGAAGCACATGACATAGAATACTTAGCATGGTACCACATGTTAAAGTTTCTTCCCGTTCATTAGCATACGGAGCGCGGAAGAATGCTTAAACGCCTTAATTGGCGTCAATTTTTGGGCGTCTGCCAATTCAGGTTTTTTAACATTTCGGTAACACTCTCCAGTGTGTCAAAGACACCTGTGACTATTTGTTTTGCCATTCTTTGAATACTTTTGGTATTCCTTGTTATACCTATTTGGTGCAGCGTTCTATTATGGGATGCACAAGTGATCTGAAACCAGTCTCCTTTGGAGACTGACTGCATTTTCCCAGTACACTGCAGACGAAGCGAAACCTGCTACGCCGGCTGGGGTGGCCGAGCGGTTCTAGGCGCTACAGTGTGGAACCGCGCGACCACTACGCTCGCAGGTTCGAATTCTGCCTCGGGCATGGATGTGTGTGATGTCCTTAGGTTTAAGTAGTTCTGAGTTCTAGCGGACTGACGACCTGAGAAGTTAAGTCCCATAGTGCTCAGAGCCATTTTGAAGCCTGCTGCCTTCACTGCCAATGACTGCGTCTGTATGATCTTTCCATTTCATATTTCAACAAACTGTTACATACAGGTACTTGTATGATTTGACTGATTCTATTTCTGACTCACTGAGATTGTCTTCATAGGATACTACTTTTCTACGTTTTGTAAACTACACTATTTCACATTTTAACGGATAAAGAAACTTTCCAATCAATTATTGTAAAGATCTCTTAGTATATCTGCGTAGCTTTTGTTTCAGACAGTAGCTCATTATAGGTAACTGCATAAGTGTAATGTTACTGTAAGGGACGGTGAAATGAAAATGTGAGAGATTGATGAAATGTTAGTAAAATGCTTGTTATTTCAAAAGTAATCACCAACTTCGGCAACATGTGGGCGCGCACTATCCTGTAACAGAGTGATGCAGTCCGTCAACATTATTAGGTGTGCGGAATTGACGGCGGGCTTCAATTTTTGTAAAATGTGCACATGTCCATCCAAGATAACATGCTGTGTCTTTCTTACTGAGAAGTCTTCAGCCCATCCAAAAATTTTGTTTCACAGTCAGATGATAGTACTTTTTTTTTAATAATCGTTGATGTGGTACAGAGACAAATTGTCTTCGGAAGTCAAGCAGTCTCGCTTCTACATGGTTGCCCTGATCCACGACTTTCAGAATGTGATGTGAGAAAAATGTAAGTCGAGTTTCTCATAACCAGTGTTTTAGAAATTAATGCCGGTTGCTATGGAAAAGTTGATTGTGTTTGAATATCTCATTACATGTTGTAGGATGGTACAACAGGTAGGTGTCAATAAGATTCCACAGTAGTTGTGTGGCTCACTCCAGCTATCGTTCGCGTAAATGAGTGTGATCTTTGCTTTCTTCCAACCACTGAGTAGAGTTTTTTGTTCGATGGCATTTTTCACCTTGGAAAGTCTGACATTTGCTGTTAAACTTAGTTTTTGCACTGATAAGCAGAAACATTATGACGAGGAGCCGCCGCAAGAATGCCACCTGGTGTCGTCACGGGAACGTGATGCGCAAAGTAAACTATACTCTCGTACGAGGCGTCAGGCGCATTTCTCTGGCGTCTCGGTAGATACGTGCAGTTCCTTTTTAGCAACGTGCAGCTGGAGTCAGCCCAAACAAATACTGCTCATTGCATACACTACTGGCCATTAAAATTGCTACACCAAGAAGAAACGCAGATAATAAACGGGTATTCATTGGACAAATATATTATACTAGAACTGGCATGTGATTACATTTTCACACAATTTGGGTGCATAGATCTTGAGAAATCAGTATCCAGAACAACCACCGATGGCCGTAATAACGGCCTTGATACGCCTGGGCATTGAGCCAAACGTAGCTTCAACACGATACCACAGTTCATCAAGAGTAGTGACTGGCGTATTGTGACGAGCCTGTTGCTCGCCCACCATTGACCACACGTTTTCAATTGGTGAGATATCTGGAGAATGTGCTGGCCAGGGCAACAGTCGAACATTTTCTGTATCCAGAAAGGCCCGTACAGGACCTGCAACATGCAGTCGTGCATTATTCTGCTGAAATGTAGGGTTTCACAGGGATCGAATGAGGGATAGAGCCACGGGTCGTAACACATCTGAAATGTAACGTCAACTGTTCAAAACTGCCGTCAATGCGAACAAGAGGTGACCGAGACGTGTAACCAATGGCACCCCATACCATCACGCAGGGTGATACGCCAGTATGGCGTTAACGAATACACGCTTCCGATGTGCGTTCACCGCGATGTCGCCAAACACGGATGCGACCATCATGATGCTGTAAACAGAACCTGGATTCCTCCGAAAAAATGACGTTGCCATTCGTGCACCCAGGTTCGTCGTTGAGTGCACCATCGCAGGCGCTCCTGTCTGTGATGCAGCGTCAAGGGTAATTGCAGCCATGGTCTCCGAGCTGATGGTCCATGCTGCTGCAAACGTCATCGAAATGTTCGTGCAGATGGTTTTTGTCTTGCAAACGTCCCCATCTGTTGTCTCAGGGATCGAGACGTGGCTCCACGATCCGTTACAGCCATGCGGATAAGATGCCTGTCATCTCGACTGCTAGTGATACGAGGCCGTTGGGATCCAGCACGGCGTTCCGTATTACCCTCCTGAACCCACCAATTCCATATTCTGCTAACAGTCATTGGATCTCGACCAACGCGAGCAGCAATGTCGCGATACGATAAACCGCAATCGCGATAGGCTGCAATCCGAACTGTATCAAAGTCGGAAACGTGATGGTGTGCATTTCTCCTCCTTACTCGAGGCATCACAACAACGTTTCACCAGGCAACGCCGGCCAACTGCTGTTTGTGTATGAGAAATCGGTTGGAAACGTTCCTCGTGTCAGCACGTTGTAGGTGTCGCCACCGGCGCGAACCTTGTGTGAATGTTCCGAAAAGCTAATCATTTCCATATCACAGTATCTTCACCCTGTCGGTTAAATTTCGAGTCTGTAGTACGTCATCTTTGTAGTGTAGCAATTTTAATGGCCAGTAGTGTATTTTATGCAACGGCCAGGGTCAGTGGAAAGCATTGGTTTGTTCCCCGTTACAAACATGATCATTTTTAATGTGGAATTTTACGTTCCCATTCGACAGAGCGGTCTCACATTAGTAGAGTGCAATATTTCTTTTATCGATATGTATTAACAGTGACAGTAAAACAAGGAGAACAACGAGTAGCGACAGCACCTCTCTGGCCCGCGCGTTCTGCTACCACTGTGGAGAAGCGCTGCTCAGTTGCTGCTGGAGTGGTAATTATTATTGGTGTTTCTCTGCTACTGTTACTACGTATGGATAAAACCATTAACGCATTTGACTAATTTGGGATCGCTTTATCGTAAAATTCCTTCTTAATATTAATTTTGGTTGTAATGGGAAACAAATGGACGCATTCCGTCGAAGATGGGTTTCGTGTGAAAGACGCAATGAGCAGGATTGGTTTGGGATGACTCTGGTAATGAATTGTAAGAACGTTGCAAAACGAAATTGCAAATATCTGCTGAAATACCATAGATAATACGGCTGACGCTCCACAGAAGACATCTAGTATAAGCGGGGCGGAGCAAAATGAGGAATCTTTCTATCGACGTTACATGCCGAAAAAGGGGAAATCCACTAACATAAGGAACTTCGACAAATGGGAGATTGTTATGGCCAGGCGTCTGGAAACGAGCATAACGTAAACGTCGAGGCTGGTTGCTATTCTTGTGATACTTTGGTGAGGATCTATGAAAGTCTGTGGAATTTGATAAAAACAGGAATAAGCGACAAGATGCTGGACGTGCGCGCCTCAGCACGGGACGTAGAGGTCGGACGCTCGCTCGTTCTGTAAGGTAGGATAGGCTGTGCGGGTGCGGGAACAAGTGTTACGAAGCACATCGCTCTGTGCAAACTGTGGAAAGTGGGGTTTCACAGCAGACGACACCTTCATGTTTCCATGTTGACCCAAAAATGTCGTCAATTACGATTACAGTGCGCACGGGATCGTCGAGAGTGGACCGTGTATCAGTGAAAACGTGTAACCTGGTCGGGTGAATCACATTTCTTGTTACACCTGGTCGATAGTCGTGTCGGGATACGCCGTCATCGTGGCAAACGGCTAACGATGCATGCCCCCCCGCCAAAAATGCAGGCCGTTGGTGGTTGTATTGTTACGCTATGGGGGACATTCACCTGGTCTTCTATGAGATCTGTCGTATATTTGAAATTGTCGTGGCAGCTGTGGCGCGCATTTCTTCTGATTTTCAAATACCATCGAATATACTTATGTCAATGGACTTTTCAGCAGCATGGAGTGGTCTAAAGAATCATATACTGTACTTCAGTTGAGAAAGCCTTAAAAAATTGTCTGCAAGACAAGTGTAAACTGGGTGCACAGAGTTATTTTATTATATTAGGTACAATGATTTGATTTTATCAGGTCTGACTGTAACTACCAAATGGAGAAAAGTCCATACTTAAAATATCTATTATGTATTGTCACTTTGATTACAAACGTTTGCTCCCAAGGCATAATGGAATACGGACTAGGGAAGTATGATACATAAAATGCAAAGCGCATTATAGGAATAACAGGAGGATAAATGCAAAGCTGTAGGTGCATACACTGCAATATGATAGATAGATGTCGTGTACAGGAAAGAATTAAATAAATCTTTGGAGAAAAGAAAAGTAGTTGTATTGCCATGAAGAGTTCAGAGCGGAAAAGAGAAAGCTGAAAACTGGAAAGAACATGTAGTAGAGCTATGTAAAGAACAGAAACTTGAAGACATTATTAAGGAAAAGGAAGAGATTGAAGTTAAGGCAGTGAAACACCAAGAAAATAATCTGACAAAGCAATGAAAGACCCAAGTCGAAAGCAGACATTCGCACAGAATTTGTAACATCTTTGGGAGCACCAACTGTGAGAATGACTACTAGAGCTGGCTTGGGGGAGATGGGTTTGGATTCAGGTGAAGTGCATTAACGCAATCCCTGACCATATGTACTATCCTAGAAGGATTGCCGAAAGAGAAAGCCACGTTAATAGTATTTTTTTACAGTTAGAAGTAAATCGTTCGGTCAGCTGACTGTGCAACAGTTGTGAAATTCTTAAGCTGTCTGGGCTAAAATACAAGGATCGATAGGTTATCTACAACTTGTGCAGAAACCAGAGTGTTGTTATAAAAAACTGGAGGACATGAGAGGGAGGCAGTAATTCAGAAGAGAGTGCGACGAGATTGGAACCCGTCTCCCATGTTACAAGGAGCTAGCAGTAAATGAAACAGACAAAAATTTATATTTTTCTTGTGACAATTTATAAAGGGCAATCAAAAAGTATCCGTTAGAAGGCCATACCGTCCAGAATCTATATGCCAATAGGGCGGGCAAAATCGCCGTGAGCATTGACGCAAACAGCCCATCAGCGCACCAGGTTGAAGATACCGTTTGGTAAAACACCGTATCCTTCTGCGTGAAGAAGTCCGTAACTGCCTGCTGCACATTGTCGTCCGACAGGATTCGTCAGTGCTTGAAGGCTTTTTGTAAGAGACCGAAGGCGTGATAATCTAATCGGGACAGATCATTGGTGTAGAGCTTGAATGTTACTAACTTGTGTTGGCCTAACTTCTGTGTTACGACATTTGCGTCATGGGGGGCGGGATTCTTGTGTAGAATCGCTACTAACACACAACGGTGGATTTCGGCATACATGCTGCCCCTACACATTCTTCATTCTGCGATGGATGTTGGCCAGTTTCTGCCCTTCGGCAGCCAAGGAAAGAATAACAGCACGTTGCTCCTGTTTGGATGCATTTTGTAATAAAGTCGCCACAGTTCACTTTTCGGCGTTTACCGCAAGCACGACGAAAAAAACACGAGTGCCACACCAATCCCTTGCCTACATGTCGGTGCTTATATACCCGCATCGCAGACGTTCTGGATTGCATATGCGATGCAACAACGCCTTCAAGTGGAAATTTTCAACTGACTGGATTCTGTCTTGGAAACAAGTTTGGCACGGACATAAATAAAAGTAAGACCAGTGTAATGGAGTGTAGATGGATTAAGTAAGACAATGCTGGAGAACTGGATTAGGTAACGGGAAGCTAAAACTATTTGAGCAACAAAGTAATCGACGAAGTCCGAATTAAACAAGATGTAAAATGGGGATAGGAGACAGAAGGAACACTTTCTTGTAAAAGAGAACTATCTTAATATCGAATGTACAGGCTGTATCATAATTAACGGCTTAAGCGAATACAATTGAAAGTACACAATTCAAGAAGCAAAAAGGTCTAGTAAACAAGGACTCTAAATTTCATAACAAGGGCACTAGTCATCTTCGATGGTGTGCAATTAATCTCGTCTTCTGGAAAAGTATTCATAGCTCTTAAAGTACGTATTTTAAAGTCCATGTCTACCAGACTTTTTTTCTTCTAGTATCGTGTACTTTCAGCTCTATAAGTTTACGCCATTAATTATGAAACAACCTGTATATTTAAGTGTTGGTAAAGCTTTTATGAAGGTATTAGTCTAAAGTGTAGACATATATGAAAGTGAAGCATTTACAATTTTAATAAACATTTTTGGAGCGGTGATCAAAAATCTAAAGCATTTACGACTATCAAAACAGACAAAGAAAGAATAGGAGCTATTGAATGTGGTATCACTGAAGAATGCTAAAGATTAAATGTGTAGGTCACTTAGATAATAAAGAGAAAATAGGGGGAAAATAGTTTAAAGGCAGGTTAACCGGCTATGGCGTGGGGTGGAGTAGGAGGATTGTAGGGGGGAGGCAAAGATTTGAATACAGGAAGCCAGTTTAAGTGGATACTGATTCCAGCAGACGTGTAAAGACGAACAGAGCTGCAGAGAATGTACTAGCGAGGAGAACTGCACAAACCAGGCTTCGTAGTGAAGACTACAACAACAGACGCAGCCTTTGGCGGCAGAAGCAGAGATCGTATGTTCGTAAGAGGACAGAGAAGATGGTGAGAGAGGAGATATGTGCCACCGCAAGTGGTATTAGGGTGGCAGTGCCCGGCAGTGTGCCCGACAGTCGCAGAGTTGGAGTCGCAGATAATTGGCGCGGGATGCCAGCAAGCGGACGCGATAAATAACTCCAATCTTGCTTCATTTAAATGCAGAGCAGGATATTAATCAAAAGTCTGAATTACGTGGCTACCTTTTGAAGGATCTACTGCATGCCCTGTATAGATAAGACGTGGGTTGCACCTTTTCTGGTATCATGTGTGTGTGGTGTGTGTGTGTGTGTGTGTGTGTGTGTGTGTGTGTTTGTATTTTTGCGTGTGTGTTTTTCAAGGAAAGTAAACAAAAGGGAAATTAAATCCACGCAAGAGAGGCTTTAGTCTGTGATGTTATGCAAAAGGTCTGGCCACACTACTTGTCTTCTCGTACTGATTCAATTTGTAGAGGTTCTTTTTCGGTTCTACATCTACATCTACATCTACATCTACATTGATACTCCGCAAGCCACCCAACGGTGTGTGGCGGAAGGCACTTTACGTGCCACTGTCATTACCTCCCTTTCCTGTTCCAGTCGCGTATGGTTCGCGGGAAGAACGACTGTCTGAAAGCCTCCGTGCGCGCTCTAATCTCTCTAATTTTACATTCGTGATCTCCTCGGGAGGTATAAGTAGGGGAAAGCAATATATTCGATACCTCATCCAGAAACGCACCCTCTCGAAACCTGGCGAGCAAGCTACACCGCGATGCAGAGCGCCTCTCTTGCAGAGTCTGCCACTTGAGTTTATTAAACATCTCCGTAACGCTATCACGGTTACCAAATAACCCTGTGACGAAACGCGCCGCTCTTCTTTGGATCTTCTCTATCTCCTCCGTCAGACCGATCTGGTACGGATCCCACACTGATGAGCAATACTCAAGTATAGGTCGAACGAGTTTTTTGTAAGCCACCTCCTTTGTTGATGGACTACATTTTCTAAGCACTCTCCCAATGAATCTCAACCTGGTACCCGCCTTACCAACAATTAATTTTATATGATCATTCCACTTCAAATCGTTCCGCACGCATACTCCCAGATATTTTACAGAAGTAGCTGCTACCAGTGTTTGTTCCGCTATCATATAATCATACAATAAAGGATCCTTCTTTCTATGTATTCGCAATAGATTACATTTGTCTATGTTAAGGGTCAGTTGCCACTCCCTGCACCAAGTGCCTATCCGCTGCAGATCTTCCTGCATTTCGCTACAATTTTCTAATGCTGCAACTTCTCTGTATACTACAGCATCATCCGCGAAAAGCCGCATGGAACTTCCGACACTATCTACTAAGTCATTTATATATATTGTGAAAAGCAATGGTCCCATAACACTTCCCTGTGGCACGCCAGAGGTTACTTTAACGTCTGTAGACGTCTCTCCATTGATAACAACATGCTGTGTTCTGTTTGCTAAAAACTCTTCAATCCAGCCACATAGCTGGTCTGATATTCCGTAGGCTCTTACTTTGTTTATCAGGCGACAGTGCGGAACTGTATCGAACGCCTTCCGGAAGTCAAGAAAAATAGAATCTACCTGGGAGCCTGTATCTAATATTTTCTGGGTCTCATGAACAAATAAGGCGAGTTGGGTCTCACACGATCGCTGTTTCCGGAATCCATGTTGATTCCTACATAGCAGATTCTGGGTTAAGCTACGTTTGTCAGTCTCCAAAAGAGAATGACACGTATGGTGTCGCGACTCCCTCATCCTGCGGAAGAGAGCGCTTGCTTTTTTATATAGTATACCTTTCGTTATCTCCCGGACTAAAGTAGTGGCATTACGCCATGTTCATTGAACTCCAATAGAAAATGCCACAGAACGCGTAGTGAAGGTGTGCCAGCAATGTATAGGGCAACAAGATGCAAGCAGCTGTGGACAAAGAATTCTCTCCGTGGTACCAAACGAAAGAACCGTGTCAACGTTTGTATGTAGACTTCGCAGGCCCATTTCTGAATGCAGCTAATGTGATTGTGGTGAATTCATTTTCAAAGTTTCCATATTTGTACAAATTATGCTGTAGAATGAGAGAACGGAGAGCAGTGAAGTACGGTTCTTAACGCAAGTAAAACTCATTCCTGCATGCGTGTATAAGGTAAATAGTTTTATCGAAACGGTTGAATTTCTGCAAAACGTAAACAAGACGAGCTGTTACCAGATGCGCAATTACAAACCACACGGATGACGTCTAAGAACACGGGAATACCTTGGAATTGGCTGGCATTACACTTCCTGTGCAAGCCAAGAAGAAGCGTTTCGACATTTGAGATTCTATGGAAAGTGGTTGAAAGACGGTGCAATCTCGAGTAGGGGACAGGGTGTTGGACGTCATCACCTTAACACAGAATGTGGAATTCGGAGCGTTGTCCGTTCTGTAATGCAGGACAGGCAGCGATCTGCAGCAGATTTTACGAGTACAATGCTGGTGCAGTTCCAAATACTTCGGAGCACACTGTTCAGCGCACATTACTGAACAACGCGCTCTGTCGCCGCAGGCTATCCGTATATATACCATATTCATCCAAAGACATCATCAATTACGATTGCAGTGGGCACGGAATCTTCAAGATTTGTCCTTGAATCAGTCAGCTACGCTGATGAATCACATATCTTGTTACACCAGATCGACGGTAACGTAATCCAGGCGAACGGCTACCCCGCACATGTGCCGCGGTGGGGCAGTATTATGTTCTGGGGGACGTTCACCTCCTCTTCCACGGGACATGTGCCATTAATGGAAGACGCTGTTACAGTTACGGACTACGTGAATATTACAGCGGACTACATGCATCCCTTCATACATTGTGTCTTCCCCGATGTCGAAACCCAGTAGGATACCTATCCATTTCAGAAGGCCATAATCATGATACATTGGTTTTAAGGAGCATGACAGTTAACTTACGTTGCGCTATCTGGCGCGAGATCCACGTGTGCCGGCGTCTAGAAACCACCGCTCTATTATTTATGGGAGTTGCGTGGACTCTGCGTAGAAATTTGGTGCCACGCTCTTCTGTGAACCTACCAAAGACTTATCGAATCTGTGTCAAGCATAATCGTTGCTGTATTACGTTCCAGAAGTGGATCAATACGCTATTAGACAGGTGGTCGATATAGCTTGCCCCATTAGCGTATGTAAATGGTGAGACGGAAAATGTCTCTAGTATTATGAGACTGTCAATGACGATTTGTTTGGGTAAAGCGAAAGGTCGTAGTTTGGAACTTGTTATGAAATGCAAAGAGTCTTGTGGATCACAAGTGCCTAGTGTAAAAATTAACTGCTGTTTCTAAATTCAAATAAAAGCTACGTAATGCGCAAAAATGACCCAAGAGATGCGGCGTCGTTTCACTACATGGTCTCTGAACAGTTACTGCAATCAGCTGTCACCTTAAATTATCTAGGAGTTTTTGTCTGCAGCGATTTAGCGTGGATGAACAACTTCACAAGATGATGGAGAAATCCACAACCGGATTTATAAGAAAAATCCTCGCAGTGTATAATTATCGCATGAAAGAGCTCGCCTACAAAATCTTTGTACAACAAATTCTTGAGTGTTGGTCGTCGGAAAGGGAGCTTTATCTGTTTGGATAACTGAAAGAGATCGAAGAGATTCTAATAAAAGATGCATGATTCGTTAAGAGTTTGCATGAGAGTATCACGGATCTGCTCAAAAGAACTGCAGAAGGAGACGTCAAAACAGAGGCGAGCCTCACGCATAAAATTCCGAGAGTCCACCTTCCAAATCGAGTAAAACATAATAGTACTTCCTCGAACATTCATCTCGAGTAATTAACACTGTGGTACCATCGATGCCTACACCATGGTGCCTGCTGCCACACGGGAACAGGTCACATGTCACACGGCCCATGGTCGGCCATTTTTAGCGCATGTGCACGGCTGGTGAGTTGATGGCGCAGGCGAGACTCATGCGCATAGCTGCCTCCGTGTAACGTAGCAACGGCCGGCTGAGGTCAAACGGCTGTACGATGATACCGCGCAAATCACGCTATACCACGCACACACATCGACAGGGGTCATACTCTACGCCGCCCAGAGCTTTATAAGCGCATGCAGCACCCCACTCGAGTCAGTCTCGCCTTGGACCTCCGTAACGTTGATAACACGACACCACGCCATTCAGTTCCCCATCATCAAGATTTCAACCCCGCTCTGGAACGGGACTATTCAGGCATTCTGCTTCACGGCACCCCAAGCTCGGTGTCATCCGCGGACTCTGCTGATCGCCGTCCCAAAGGCTGCTCTAGGGCAGTCATTGTAGTGTTGTATTAATCTGGTTTCGGTTTTCCCTTGTTGTGGAATAAATTTGTTGTCTACTCACGCCTGCTGTTATTTGTTGTATCCCATTCATGGAAAAAACAACCACGATGCGAAAACAGAGAAATTTTGGCTCATACGGAGGAGTAGTGACATTCTTTTTCCCGACGTACTTCCCTCGAATAAAATAAGAGCAAGAAGAGATTATTTGGTACACTATGTACACTTGGGGAGTACGCGTGTAGATGTCCTGGTAGGGACGTTATTGGCTGCAGCATGCGATCTCTAATTATTCCATGTCAGTCCGAAAAGTTTCCAGACTGAATTAACAAAAAATAAACAAAATTTCAGATGGTGGCTTTTAATGCTTCACATTTTCTACAAAGTCACCCTTCATTTGAATACATCGCACGTGACGTTCATACAACCATGTGAAACTGTCAATAAAATCCTCCTGTGTAATGTTGTTCAACTCGAGCGTCATATTGGCTTGAAAGTCAGTTATGTCGTCACAGAATTGACGCTTCGTATGAATTGTGCACTTTCTCTTATTGTGGTAGGTTTGTTCTGAAAACACGAAGTCTTGTCACCCATGATGATCTTTTCCAGACAAGAAATGTCAGTATTTCAATTAAGTTGCGTCAGTCGTCGTCGTTTTCCTTCGGGAGTCAGTATGTATGCGACAACCTTGGCACACACTACTGTGTTCATTAAAGCAATTTGGAAATTGTCTTCAACACTTGATTTAGAGGCAATGCTCCACTGCGATTTGTGACACAATGTTGACAAACTACGGCAGCACGTCCATTACTTAACACTACCTGCTCACAACTGACTGGCCGAATGCACATGCGTTCTTTACAGTTATTAGTTCTGCCACCCTAGTTACAGCGCTAAAGTCGCTTATAGCAACGAATAACACCAGAGTCGGGACTTTTTGGATGAACGATGTGTGTACTAAGGGTAACCTTAATAGTAATGCTACTTCATCTGTCTACAGCTTTGTACCTAATTTCTGGTGTAAAGTTAACTTCAGTGCCAAGTATGGTGCTTGTGTTACAGTTCCCAGGAATTTCATTGAAATAGCGGTAGTGACACGCAGATCTGATGAAAAGTTTCACTTTGCACGAATAGGGTTTCTTTCTTAGAGTAACAAAATCGCAACAGTAACGGGAAACATAAATATTAAATTTTTAAAACGTATGTATAAATCAAATATTCTGAAAGCCATACCTTGCAGCCAACAAATATTTCGTGATCGACGTCATCTTCAGAAACACTATATAGTTGCGCGAATGCGTGCTTTATCGGCGATATACACTATGTGATCAAAAGCATCCGGACACCTGGCTGAAAATAACTTATAAGTTCTTGGCGCCCTTCATCGGTAATGCTGGAATTCAGTATGGTGTTGGCCCACCCTTAGCCTTGATGACAGCTTCCACTCTCGTAGGCATAAGTTCAGTCAGGTACTGGAAGGTTTCTTGCGGAATGGCAGCCTATTCTTCACTGAGTGCTGCACTGGGGAGAGGTATCGATGTCGGTCGGTGAAGCCTGGCACGAAGTCGGCGTTCCAAAACATCCCAAAGGTGTTCTATAGGATTCAGTTCAGGACTCTGTTCAGGCCAGTCCATTACAGGGATGTTATTGTCGTGTGACCACTCCGCCACAGGCCGTGCATTATGAACAGGTGCTCGATCGTGTTGAAAGATACAGTCCTCATCCCCAAATTGCTTTTCAACAGAGGGAAGCAAAAATGGGCTTAAACCATTAATGTAGGCCTCTGCTGTGATAGTGTCACGCAAAACAACAAGGGGTGCAAGCCCTCTCCATGAAAAACACGATCACACCATAACACCACCACCACCATCTCCTAATTTCACTGTTGGCACTACACACGCTGGCAGATGATGTTCACCGGGCATTCACCATACCCACACCCTGAAATCAGATTGCCACATTTTGTACTGTGATTTGCCACTCCACACAACATTTTTCCACTGTTCGACCATCCAATGTTTACGCTCCGTACAACAAGCGAGGCATCGTTTGGCATTTACCGGCGTGATGTGTGGCTCACGAGGAGCCGCTCGACCATGAAATCCAAGTGTTCTCACCTTCCACACAACTGTCACAGTAATTGCAGTGGATCCAGGTGCAGTTTGGAATTCCTGTGTGATGGTCTGGATAAGTGTCTGCCTATTGCACATTACGACCCTCTTCAACTGTCGGCGGTCTCTGTCAGTCAACAGACGAAGTTGGCATGGACGCTTTTGTGCTGTAAGTGTCCCTTCACACTTCCACTTCACTATTACATCTGGAACAGTGGACCTAGGGATGCTTAGTAGTGTGGAAATCTCAGAAGTATGAGACAAGTGACACCCAATCACCTGACCACTTTCCAAGTCCGTGAGAACCGCGGAGCGCCCCATTCTGCTCTCTCAGCATGTCTAATGACTACTGAGGTCGCTGATATGGAGTGCCTGGCAGTAGATGGCAGCACAATACACCTAATATGAAAAATGTATGTTTTTGGGGGCGTCAGGATACTTTTGATCACACACTGTATACTCATATAATATTCTCGCGCCTCGTGTCCCGTCAAGTGATTAAAAATATGCTATGAGAAACGGCCACCGAATTCTACTCAACGAGGCAGCTTTCATTAAACAGACAAGTGGTTTCTCAGACAGTGTTATAAAAGAAGTGGCCAAGATAAATTCTGACAACATCGTCAACAAAGACAGCGATCTGCAGCTAAGCACAGCTTGTGACCCGTACCATCGGAAGTTTGGAGGGGGCGCCGCGGGTTTGCAACCAATACATTACGTTATATGGTGATGGACTGGGCTACTGTAAAAGACGTCCGATAAATGAAGCATCACACACAAAAAAACTTGTGTGAATAACCTTACCATAGTGTGTCAAACTATTAGAGAACTATAAAATGAAGTTGACGAACTCCTTATCTGCTCACAACAAAGTTAAGACCTTTAGCGGATACTGTTTCAACTACATATTGATTTCCCATGGGCCCTCCATGGAGCCGAGCGTTCACGAAGTGTGGCGGACAAGCCGACAAGTGTGATGTCACAAGTTCGTTGCGCGGCCCATTTTTCTCGTGGACCGCGGCTGGGTAGCAGTGACGTCACAAAAGGTAGCGTGGCTATATAAGAATGACAGCAGCACCCACACGACAGCCGCCACTTGACAATTGCCTAGGAGCAATCGAATGAAAGCACGTGCTTTTTAACCAGTGGCCGTCGATGGACACTCGGGAAATTTTATCCCTACATAGCTGCACTAATATTTTATTCGTAAACACGTGGATCGGTTTCTGGGTTAACCCAGTATCAATTGTCAGCTGCGAAAATGTTTAGAATTAACGGCGTTAGCATACAGAAACCACCATCTGCTCACTTCTCCAACCTCTGAGCCAGAGGTGGTGGGTGGTGATGCAAGGCTTAAGACGGAACAAAAATAAGGAAATGGTTCACTAATTGCGGGCACTGTGTGGAGCTACGCACTGTGATCGTTACTGCTTTGATCACTACACCAAATATGGTAACACTAAAAACCAAGTCCTGAGGGACTCACTGAAGGTCGAAGCAGTACGCGGGATAATACCACTGTGGCATCTAAAGTAAATGTTTTTGACTGGCTGGGCAACATGTATACAGTCAGTCACGGGATCACCGTTTGAGGAGTTTTCACAAGATACTGGGCCTCCAAGTACCATCGTATGATTTACATATGTTTAAAAAAGTGCCCGCTATATGTAGGGTCCTAGGACGGACTGCTGTATAGGCTCCTCTAGTAGCGCCAGCTTATGAACAACCGAATGATGTTCGCTAAACCCACTATAGAAGTGACTAAATAGCTTCTTGGTTTGTAGCACGTGCGTCATTTTTTGTTTCACGATATACACTAAAGTCCTCCTACACAGCCGATAAGTGTAATTCTGCGACACCAGTTTGGGCAAGAGACTGCCCTTACATTACGACTTGGATGAGTTCTACTTGCATCCAAGAATGTGAACACTGTACTACCAGAGAAAATTTCATTAAACGGATTTCGTTTCACCGGCTATCATTCATTTATATTTTTTCGTGTTCCATGCGCCCATTCTAGCGCGGCTAATTGTCTACAGAAGGAATCACGACCTCATTGACAGGACGCTAACAAAAAAATTAAAACCTCGAAATTGTGAGCACCAGTCCCATGCCTCGAGTCTAATTCACAGACCTGCATATCAGAGACGCCAATAATATTTACGTGCGGCAAGTGCCCGACACGTAGGTCGCTAACGATACTGTTCCTGCCCAAAACCGATAAGCCACATCGGGTCTAACCACTCTCTGAAGGTGAGTTTGAGAAAAAGAGAAACTAAAAGAGAAAATTGTACCTTCTTCGGGGTCCATATCCTCGGCCACTGCAACGTACGACCTTCGGTGACTGCGTGAAGGCCGGCCGACGTGGCCGAGCGGTTCTAGGCGCTTCAGTCTGGAACCGCGCGACCGCTACGGTCGCAGGTTCGAATCTTGCCTCGGGCATGGATGTGTGTGATGTCCTTAGGTTAGTTAGGTTTAAGTAGTTCTAAGTTCTAGGGGACTGATGACCTCAGCTGTTAAGTCCCATAGTGTTCAGAGCCATTTTGAACTGCGTGAAGTTTATACTTGCAGGGGAGTGGTGGAGCTAATCATTTCCTATATAGCGACTCTTAGATATGTATCCGGACAGAGATACCTGGAGTCCCTGAGGGGATTCCCATTTTGACAGCATGTACGAGTTACCGAATTCCACAAGCACACCGAGCAACACCCAATGGGAATGATGGATTGTGGACGTTTAAGGGCCAAACTGTCGTTTGTGAATAATATTTCAGAACTATTGAGAAAGTGTGGAAATATTATGGTGACTATAGATATACGAACTGGTACACCTGCGTAATACCGTGTAGGGCCCCTGCCAGCACGCAGGAGTGCCGCAACACGACGTGGCATGGACTCGACTAATGTCTGAAGTAGTGCTGGAGGGAACTAACACCATGAGTCCTGTAAGGCTGTCCATAAATCCGTAAGACTACAAGGGTGTGGAGATCTCTTCAGAACAGCAAGTTGCAAGGCATCCCAGATATGCTCAATAATGTTCACGTCTAGGGAGATTGGTGGCCAGCGAAACTGTTTAAACTCACTCTTTAGCAATTCTGGACGTGTGGGCAGTCGCATTGTCCTGCTGGAGTTGCCCAGGTTTGTTGGAGTGCACAATGGACATGAATGGAAGCAAGTGATCAAACAGGATGCTTACATACGTGTTGCGGCAGGGCGGGTTATGTACCATTTCTCGTTCGTCGTACTGCTCAACATCGAATGTCCACCTACCTCAGTAAGGCGTCCGCTCTCTGTCCCTTTTCTCTGCAAGCGTAGATACTTACCAGATGACGAAAAAGCAGCGTTGAAGAAAGACGTCGCCTAATATCTATCCTCCAAAGTCCGCGTAAACTCTAGTAGTATTTCAGGTCCTGCAATTTCTCTTTTATCGGGATTTCGTGTGGTAATATGATTCACTTAACTGAAATGAACGTCCTACAATTTTCAGGTTAGTAAAGTTTATTGCTGAATAACAAGCGTTTATGCGCTACCAAGTCCGCATTTAGTGAAAAACTATTCTTAATGCTCAATCAAACAACAAACTTCACACACAAAGCAGACAGAATTTTACACAAGTCCGACCCGATTGAAGTCGCGATCTCAGAGTCACAGGTCCGCTACTATAAATGAGGTTCACATTCGGACCTATTCAGTGGGTTTCTTTAAAAGAAACTGCTCGCCAAATACTCCATAAATGATTACAGAATACGCCACACGGGATGTTCACAAAGGCCGAAAGTTCACACAATAGTAACTTTCCAACAAAACAATCCAAAAACTCCAAAATTTCATCAAACTGTCCGTAATTGCAACGGCTTTCATTACAACTCGTTTTAAACACGCGGCACTCAATAATTGTTCATCTTATACATAATGAACACTGAGACATTTAACATGACCTTTGCTAGTTCGAAGCTGGCGAGCGACTGTGTCGAGACTCCCTCACTCACAGCATATCTAACTAGTTGTGCGCGGGAATGACTTAATTCTGATTGACTGATCAGTCTGATGGACCAATCAGAATGATCCTTTGAGATCATTCAAGCGGCAAAACTCACCTAAGCCAATCACTATTCAGAAACGCATTTTTGTCTTTCAAAATGCAAATACAAACACAATGTTTAATGTAACAAAACGAAAATAAAATTAATCTTGAAAAAATAATTTAGAAAACGATTGCACTTTAAACTAATATTCTGGCTGCCTTCTTACAAAAGCAATCACGCCTAGACATACATCGTCAGCAATGTGGGTAAATTACATCTTTCCCAGTTCCAATTGCGTAATGTTGTAGATAATATAATATTGAATTTTTTAGTATGTCCCACATACACACTCTCACTCATTCTCATTTATTCGCACAACAACATGATAAAGAGATGCTAATTTTTTTCTGAATTCTTATACTACGAAATGAAGAATAATTAAAGTTTTGAAAATAAAAATCCAAACTAATTGATTTGATATATTGATAACTCTGTGAATGATTTCCAATGGTAACAAAAGACAAACGGTAATCGTTCCTAACGGAATTTTCCACCCTGAGTGTTGGTTTGGTGGGTTTTAAGTAATTTTCTGAATCTCCGAGACTATTATATCTACAGCTTTGAAATTTGGTGGAGATCTTCTTCTGAATAACAAAAAATCAGTTCACATTGGACAATCCACAATTACGTTCCCCGTTATTTCTTAAACCGACTAAGATATGTGCTAGGATGGTTTCGTGGAAACCAACAAGAATATTTCAAATAATATATCCTCTTCAAGTCGTTCCTTAAGTAGACTAAAACATTGCCTTGTTGCATTTCATTCGCGTCAGTACTGTACAGGACTTCAGTTCATGACCTGATAATCCTGCGGTGTAATGTTATAGGTACTCGTCTGTGGTGTTGTCGGAAGTTTCAGCCCTAGAGAGGCATCCTGAAAGCAAACGCAGCTCATAATCGCATTAAAACATTACAGCAGCGGTTTACTTTGCCTGGGCGTAGGACAGGTTTCCAATTCATAATCAAATTTCGAAATTTTAAATAAAATATCGAAGCAAAATGTAATTATCTCAATCAGCATGTAAGTTGTGCGTTAAAAGCTTCGGCAAGAGTCCTTTCTTTTTATGTCGAAGTCAGTTTACAGAAATACACTACTGGCCATTAAAATTGCTGCACCAAGAAGAAATGCAGATGATAAACGGGTATTCATTGGACAAATATATTATACTAGAACTAACATGTGATTACATTTTCACGCAATTTGGGCCCATAGATCCTGAGAAATCAGAACCCAGAACAACCACCTCTGGCCGTAATAACGGCCTTGATACGCCTGGGCATTGAGTCAAACAGAGCTTGGATGGCATGTACAGGTACAGCTGCCCATGCAGCTTCAACACGATACCACAGTTCATCAAGAGTGGTGACTGGGGTATTGTGACGAGCCAGATGCTCGCCCACCATTGAGTAAGTGTGTGGCATGACACAGGAGTAGCAGCATATCACATGAACAGTTTCTGATGTTCATAAAACAAAATGGAACACATTCGACTATGGGTCTTCGTCTTACACTGAAACTGACCACTGCTGCCCCTGTCAGTCCCACCACACATCGCAGCCCCACCCCAGGCCATGTCCTCTTCATAAGCTGTGGGCAACCAGAGTGGTCGCTTGACGTTTCTCCTGGCTTTCTGGCGTAGTTGTAAGCTGCTATGCCCAGGGTACGACGTTGTACGCGCAGCTACTGACTGGACCAAAACACCATTTCATTGATCATCTACTCTCATGAGACTATTTGCATGTTACTTAGTTTCCGAAAATTTTTTCCAATCTTCTTGACAAATTTTTTCTTCAGTACTTCATTTATTAGAATTTTTGCCGCCTTCCATGTATGGTCATACAACGCACTTTTAATTTCAACTTCTGCCAATGAGCAAGCAAGATGAACTCAAATGTTTGCGAGAAAGTGATTAACAATGGTTACAAAAAAGATACAGCTTGATGAGTAAGAATAAGAAGCATGGAAAGAAGGACCGAGGTTTACGAAACAGTATCACAAAATGTAACAAACAGTTTAAGGCTCTCGAAGTCAAAGTAGATTACAGAGGAATAATTTAGTAAGATATTACCTGAGGCATGAAGTCAATAACAAGACGAGAAATTTGAAAGTTCAAGAGTTTATACATTACAGTACCCGTCCTGTGATGCTGAGAATATTGAACAGAGGGGAGAGTATTTTCGGATCGATAGAAAGCACACAAAGACGATTTCAGAAAGAGACATTTCAACAAGTCTGCAGTTGCTAACCATGTGTACAAAACAGGCAGCTCGTTCAAGGGATAGAAGGAATCTTTATCATGGAAAACAAAGGATGAAAGCATGACATTCTGGGAAAATTAGAGACAGCCATTAATGACAAGAAACGCTACAATGTTTTTAACGTGCCGATAAAAGACAATGGAATGATATTTTAACGCAGATGCAAAATTACAAGTGTTTCCTAGTTAGCTGTTGTCAAAACTAGAAAGTTTGTGATAGGAGTCGACAGCAGGCACGTAATATCTTTGGAAACGAGGGAAGATCAGTTGGCGAAGGGAACGGCATTGGAGTTCAACCAGTAGCTGCGCATACACAGTAGCATCTCGTGCAGTTCACAACTCCGCCAGAACTCCAGGAGAAGTGTCATGTGGTCACTCTTGGTGATCACAGCTGATGAATAGAACCGGGCGTTGTGTGGTTGCAGTGTGCGATGGGACTGACGAGGACAGACACGAAAGATTTTAATGTAAAACGAAGACCCACAGTCTAATGTGTTTTATTTTATTTTATAAACGCCGCAGGCGTGTTTTCAGAGTATTTAGCATATTTGTCATGTGAGGCGAGTGTTGACATCATGATTATGAGGCCATCGTTTCTCGAAACGCGCGACGTTCATAGAGTTGTTACGTAATTCACCATTTTGTATGTTTTCAGCACGTCTCTAGTTCTGGCATACTTTAAGACCTCCAAGTTGCAGCACCATAGGTCGTCACTGGAGGACGCAAAAAAGTATACTGAGCCATTTTGTTTTCATTTCCCTTGCGGCATGCAACGGTACTGTGAAATGGAGATTAAATTGTGTGACAAACAGTCTGGTGGTTCCGTTTCGGTTGTGGCGGCCGATGATGGTTAGATGATTTTCCTGACGTTTCGGCAGCACGAGTGGTTGGCATTGTCAAAGCTTCACCCTCCAATGTTGGTGATAGACTGGAGTTGAACTCCGGCCGCAGATTATATACAGGGTGGTCCATTGATTGTGACCGGGCCAAATATCTCATGAAATAAGCGTCAAACGAGAAACCTACAAAGAACGAAACTGGTCTAGCTTGAAAGGGGAAACCAGATGACGCTATGGTTGGCCCGCTAGATGGCGCTGCCATAGGTGACACGGATATCAACTGCGTTTTTTTTTAGGGATCCCCATTTTTTATTACTTATTCGTGTAGTACGTAAAGAAATATGAATGTTTTAGTTGGACCACTTTTTTCGTTTTGTGATAGACGGCGCTGTAATAGCCACAAACGTATGGCTCTCAATTTTAGACGAACAGTTGGTAACAGGTAGGTTTTCTAAATTAAAATACGGAAGTAGATACGTTTGAATATTTTATTTCGGTTGTTCCAATGTGATACATGTACCTTTATGAACTTATCATTTCTGAGAATGCATGCTGTTGCAGCGTGATTACCTGTAAATACCACATTAATGCAATAAATGCTCAAAATGATGTCCGTCAACCTCAATGCATTTGGCAATACGTGCAACTACATTCCTCTCAACAGCTAGTAGTTCGCCTTCCGTAATGTTCGCACATGCATTGACAATGCTCTGAAGCATGTTGTCAGGCGTTGTCGGTGGATCACGATAGCAAATATCCTTCAACTTTTCCCACAGAAAGAGATCCGGGGACGTCAGATCCGGTGAACGTGCGGGCAAATCCACCTGTCACGAAATATGCTGTTCAATACCGCTTCAACCGCACGCGAGCTATGTGCCGGACATCCATTATGTTGGAAGTACATCACCATTCAGTCATGCAATAAAACATCTGGTAGTAACATCAGTAGAACATTGCGTAGGAGATCAGCATACATTGCACCATTTAGATTGCCATCGATAAAATGGGGGCCAATTATCCTTCCTCCCATAATGCCGCACCATACATTCACCATCAAGGTCGCTGATGTTCCACTTGTCGCAGGCATCGTGGATTTTCCGTTGCCCAATAGAGGATATTATGCTGGTTTACGTTACGCTGTTGGTGAATGACGCTTCGTCGCAAAATAGAGCACGTGCAAAAAATCTGTCATCGTTCCGTAATTTCTCTTGTGCCCAGTGTCAGAACTGTACACGACGTTCAAAGTCGTCGCTATGCAATTCCCGGTGCACAGAAATATGGTATCGGTGCAGTCGATGTTTATGTAGCATTCTCAGTACCGACGTTTTTGAGATTCCCGATTTTAACGCTTTTTCTGCTACTGATGTGAGGATTAGCCGCGACAGCAGCTGAAACACCTACTTGGTTGGTTAGTTGGTTGTCTGGGGGAAGAGACCAAACAGCGAAGTTATAGGTCTCATAGGATTAGGGAAGGATGGTGAAGGAAGTCGGCCGTGCCCTTTCAAAGGAACCATGCCGGCATTTGCCTGGAGCGATTTAGGGAAATCACGGGAAACCTAAATCAGGATGGCCGGACGTGGGATTGAACCGTCATCCTTCCGAATGCGAGTCCAGTGTGCTAACCACTGCGCCACCTCGCTCGGTAAAACACCTACTTTGGCATCATCATTTGTAGCAGGTCGTGGTTGACGTTTCACATGTGGATTAATACTTCCTGCTTCCTTAAATAAAGTAACTATCCGGCGAACGTTCCGGGCACTTCGATGATGTCGTCCAGGATGCCGAGCAGCATGCATAGCACACGCCTGTTGGGCATTTTGATCACAATGGCCATACATTAACACGATATAGACCTTTTCCGCAATTGGTAAACGGTCCATTTTAACACGGGTAATGTATCACGAAGCAAATACCGTCCACACTCGAGGAATGTTACGTGATACCACGTACTTATACGTTTGTGACTATTACAGCGCCATCTATCACATAGCGAAAAAAGTGGTCCAACTAAAATATTCATATTTATTTACGTACTACACGAATATGTATTAAAAATGGGGGTTCCTACATTAAAAAAACTGGTTAGTACCCCGACCTGTGGAAAACCTCCCGTATCCAGATGTTCCTTAAACCAGGTAAACCGCCGTCCGCCGTCTCCACCTACCGTCCGATCACCCTTACCTCGGTCTTCAGCAAGGTCCTGGAATCTATCCTCACCCGCCGCATCCACCAGCATCTCCGCCAGCACCGCCTCCTTCCCGTTACCCAGTGTGGCTTTCGGCCGTCCTTCTCTTCCGACAACCTTCTCCTTCACCTCACTCATCGCCTTTCCGAACAGCTTAATTCCCGTCGCTCCGCAATCTTCCTCTCCCTGGACCTCGAACGTGCTTATGACCGCGTATGGCATTCCGGTCTCCCTTTCAAGCTCCAAACCTTCGCCCTTCCCATTAACTACGTCCGTCTGATCGGCTCCTTTCTCTCCCACCGTCCTTCCTACGTCACCATCCATAACACGGATTCCTACACCTTTTTTCCCTCCGCCGGTGTGCCCCAAGGCTCTGTCCTCTCCGCCCTTCTGTACCTTTTATATACGGTGGACATGCCGCCGCCGTCACCCCCCGTCCACCTTCTCCAGTTTGCCGATGACACCGCCTTCCTTGCCCTTGCCCCCACCCTGCAGCGCTCCCAACACCTTCTCCAATCCCATCTTGACCGGTTCACTGCTTGGTGCAACCAGTGGTTACTCAAGGTCAATCCCTCCAAAACCCAGGCGATCATTGTAGGCAAAACCACCCCTTCCTTCCGCCTCCTTGATTTCTATATCACCATCTATGGCCGTCCTATCCCCCTCACCCCCACCCTTAAGTACCTTGGCGTCACCCTCGACCGTCGCCTCTCCTGGACCCCTCATCTCCAGACAATCCAAGCCAAGGCACTCTCCCGACTCCGTCTCCTCAAGCTCCTTTCTGGCCGTACATGGAGTCTGGACCCCTTAACAGTACTCCACACCTATAAATCCCTCATCCGTCCTATCCTTTGTTACGCCCATCTGGCCTGGATCTCCGCCCCCCCCCCTACCTTTTATAAATGCCTACAAATCCTTGAACGCCATGCTCTCCGCCTCGCCTATCGCATCCGCCTCCCCTCCCCCACGCGGATCCTGTACGATCTCATTCTGTTCCCCCACCTCCTCCTTTTCCTTGAAAGGATACGGATCCGCCGGCCACGGTGGCCGTGCGGTTCTGGCGCTGCAGTCCGGAACCGTGAGGCTGCTACAGTCACAGGTTCGAATCCAGCCTCGGGCATGAGTGTGTGTGATGTCCTTAGGTTACTTAGGTTTAAGTAGTTCTAAGTCTAGGGGACTTACGACCTAAGATGTTGAGTCCCATAGTGCTCAGAGCCATTTTTGATAAGGTTCCTGTACACGTCCTGTAAACTCGATCCTCCTCACCCGCTTGTCTCACCCATCCTCTCCCACCCCCACCCGCTGCCACCCCTGTATTCCCACGTCCCACCCGGCCTCCATCTCTCCACCCTCCTTACCCTGTCCCAAGGTGGCTTCCGCCAGCTCTCCCTCCCTGATGATGCCCTTCTCCCCTCCATCTACCCCTCCTACCAACTTTGATCCTCCCGCCCTCTTCCTGTGTTTGTTCCTTCGGGCACCCTCCCTCCCTCCTCCATTTCTCCCCTCCTCCCCCAGGCTTCCCCTCCCCTGTCCCTCTACTCCTCCCCCCATCTCCTCAGCCATTGGCATCTTTGTTCTCCCCTCTTCACCCCCCCTCACCCTTCTACCCCTCTTGGCAGGTCCCCGGCCTCGCACACGCTACGTGGACTTTCGCGCGCCGGAGATCATCGCCATCAGTGTCTCGTGTGTGCCATCGTGTTTAATGTTCAGTGTTCCCCAGCGCACTCCATCGTTCACCTGTGCCATTGCCATCTTCAGTGTTTGTGCATCGTGTCAACAGTTTGCAGTGTGGTTTATCGTCGAGTGTGAACGGCTCCGTGTTTGTCTTTATGTGTCTACTGTTTTATTGCCCACCGTTCTGTAACTTATGTGTATTCTTTCTGTTTTTTTCTCATTGTGTATTCTATGGCTGAAGAGCAGCGTAGAATGCTGCTGACCGCCTGCCTGTTGTACAGGTTTAAAAATAGCAATAAAGAAAAAAAAAATCGATGGACCACCCTGTATACCTGGTGCGCTAACGTCGAAGGGCTTTTCCCTGGTAATTTATGCTGCGATTTCCCTTGCTACATGCAACGGTCGTTCGCTGCAGCATGGGAATCGGGGATCCGTTCACCTTGAGGCTTTCTTCTTTCTTGCTGAAGCTATTATAATGTTTGTTTATTTCTGTAGTTCCTCTGAACAGCTGGTGTGGTAGCTCTTCTCTACAGCAGGAAATTCCGTATCGGCGTATTTTACGATGTGGTCGATTTCACACAGCGTATGCTTCGCCATGGCCGATTTCTCCACCTGCCCCAATCTGCAACGCCACCTATCTTCTGTGACCCTGGAGTTGACTGATCGTTCAGTCATCTCAACATAGACTTTTCAATATGTAGTACCCATTCCTCCTCAGAACGATTTCCAGGTGTTTCATCTCGCACCTAAGCTTCTGCCGCCCACATATTTGTTTTGCTCGCTTTACGCACGCATTTATCATTCTTATTTTCTGGCTCTGGGCCCACGCGGTCTAAGGATTGTCTACAAATCGACAAAGAAGATCACAGAGCGTCTCAAAGCGGCCAACGAGGAAAGGACCCATTTGCAACGTCGGGAATATACAGCAGATCACGTACATACGGAAAAGTCTATGTTGGAATGATTGGACGATCAATCAACACCAGGCTTGCCGCGAGGGATTAGCCGAGCGGTCTTCGGCGCTGCAGTCATGGACTGTGCGGCTGATCCCGGCGGAGGTTCGAGTCCTCCTTCGGGCATGGGTGTGTGTGCTAGGCCTTAGGATAATTTAGGTTGAGTAGTGTGTAAGCTTAGGGACTGATGACACATTCATTTTCACTTCCAATGTTATTCAGGATCACAGAAACTCAATAACCTTTCCTGCGGACACTGATTTACCGAATGAACAGGGTCTTGTTTGAAAGTACTACTTAGGAAGTTACCAGCGTTGCTTATTTGTCCTAAGTATAAGTACATTAACTTCAAACGTACATGTGATAGTAGGAGTTATATCGCACGCTGTTCAATATTTCCTCAACAATGAAAAAAAATTTAGACTCACATGTCTAGTTAACCAGTAAGTATTGAAATCACATGATGTAGCGTTGGGCTCCAGTCTGCTAAACATGGCGTCTATTTGACTTACATATGTTGCGTAGAGTGATGTAATAAGTAGAGTTTATGTCAAGCTTGCTGACCGTTTTGCAGTATATCAGTGCAGTAATGAAGAGAAGACAAAAAACGGGACCTGGTAGTTTGCTTCAGATGTTAATCAGTAAGTGGGCTATTCTGCACGTAGACAAAAAATTCTGGAAATTTGTGGTAAGTTCCTAGGAGACCAAACTGCTGAGGTCATCGGTCCATAGGCTTACACACTACTTAATCTAACTTAAACTAACTTACGCTAAGGACAACACACACACACCCAGGCACGACGGAGGACTCGAACCTCCGACGGGGGGAGCCGCACCAACCATGGCAAGGCTCCTCACATGGCGTGGCTACCCAGCGCGGCACGTTGACAAAAGGCAATTCCTGGATATTCGAGTATCTTCCGCCGGGAATGCTTTATCTAAAACAGAAAGGCTTTTAATTTCCTGAGATATATGTTTATGGATGGTGAAGCGCCAAAGAAACTGATATAGGCATGCGTATTCAAATACAGAGGTATGTAAACACGCAGAATACGATGCTGCGGTCGGCAACGCCTATATAAGACAAGTGCCTGGCACAGTTGTTAGATCGGTCACTGCTAGTACAATGGCTGGTTATCAAGATATAAGTGAGACTGAGCGTGGTGTTTTAGTTGGCAGACAAGCGATGGGACGCAGCATCTCCGAGGCAGAGATGAAGTGGAGATTTTCCCGTAAGAACGTTTCACGAGTGTACCATGAACATCAGGAATCCGGTAAAACATCAAATCTCCGACATCGCTGTGGCCGGAAAAAGATCCTGCAACAACGGGACCAATGACGACTGGTGAGAATCGTTCACCGTGACACAAGTGTACCCCTTGTGCAAATTGCCGCAGTTTTCAATGCTGGGCCATCAACAAGTGTCAGCGTGCGCACCATTCAGCGAAACATCATCGATATGGGCTTTCGGAGCCGAAGGACCCCTTGTGTACCCTTGATTACTGCACGACACAAAGCTTTACGCCTGGTCTGGGCCCGTCAACACTGACATTGGACTGTTGATGACTGGAAACGTGTTGCCTGGTCGGACGAGTCTCGTTTCAGATTGGTCCGAGAGGATGGACATGTACAGGTATGGAGACAACCTCATGAATCCAGGACGCTGCATGTCAGCAGGGGACTGTTCAAGCTGGTGGAGGCTCTGTAATGGTGTGGGGCGTGTTGGAGTGACATAGGGCTCCTGATACGTCTAGATACGATTCTAATATGTGACACGTACGTAAGCATCCTATCTGATCACTTGCATCCATTCATGTCCAGTGTGCATTCCGACGGACTTGGGCAATTCCAACACGATAATGCCACACACGACACTTGCAGAATTGCTACAGAGTGGCTTCAGGAACACTCTTCTGAGTTTAAACACTTCCACTGGCCACCAAACTCCCCAGACATGAACATTGTTGAGCATATCTGGGGTGCCTTGCAGCGTTCTGTTCAGAAGAGATCTCAACCTCTTCGTACTCTTAAGGAGTTATGGACAGCTCTTCAGGATTCATGGTGTCAATTCTCTCCAGCAATACTTCAGACACTGTCGAGTCCATGCCACGTCGTGTTGTGGCACTTCCGCGTGCTCGCTGGGCCCTACACGATATTAGGAAGGTGTACCAGTTTTTTTGGCTCATGTGGGTGTGTGTGTGTCTATGTGTGTGTGTGTGTTTAGCCATGTGTCTCGTTAACAGACGAAGGATAACCGTGTGTTTCAGGAAGCACCTTGTTATTTTACCTTGTTCTGGAGTGCATATTGTCCGGGAAATTTTCTGTTTCTTTTGCGCATGTCATGAGGACAGAAGTGGGCGCGGTGTATATGCGCGGCATGGGTGATGTGCACCTGGATTCCTGCGCATGGAGACACCTTCTGGTCGGGCCAGTTATTCAATTAAAACGCCATCCCACCTCGGAGATTGCCTGTGAACCACAGAACCTCGCTGGGCATGAAAATGTCCATAATGTCATTTGTCAAGGTGAACTCTGAGAGTACGTATGGAGAAAAAATGACAACGCTGACATGCATTGCGAACTTTGTTGAAGTCGTTTGCGTGGAATGTATGCGACGGAGGTGAAATACACGCACTCTGAGGCAGCAGCACGCGAATTTATTTTGAAACGACGTTTGAAATTTCTAGCTGTCATGGACTTGGCATCTTCGAGAAAGAGTCTGCTGCCTGAAGATAAAAGCTACACGGTCCATTGACTGCTGGACAACCTTCGTGGATGGGGATTTCCAGGGGAATATCATAGCGATTACATGTAGAGGTTTCGCATCATATCACAAGTCAGAGATCACGTAAAATACTGTAGTTGTGATCTTCTGTGTATCGTAATGTATCTTATCTGAGGCACAAAGTTCTGTTCAGTAACATTTCTGGAAACATTCGTATGCGTGCACAACTAAATGTTCAGATTTTTTTGCCTAAGTAAATGTTTGATGAATATATTCATAAGATTGAGTGGCAGTGCCTTGAGTTTCTAACGAATGGCATTCGATTCTGCTAAGACAACTGATGTATTGATGTGTACGTAACTATACACGATGTGTCATAGTTAATAGCGAAAACTGACATGGAAAAAGTATACGACAGCAGAAGCTAAAACCTCCCAGAGAACATGGATCTACAAAAGCGGTAGTTGCGAATGTGTGCTTACGAGACGACAGTCCCATGTAATAAAAATGTATATGAAATTTGAACTTTTCGATTAAGTCTCCACCTGATTCAGTTCAAATTTAGGCAGCTGCCTACATTAACAAGAAATGCCAGTCTATTCCAGAGGGTAACGATGAAATTTATTATACACTAGTATCTGTCGAAGGAGGTATTCCACGTGTCGTCCACTCAGTCGGATGCAGTATTGCAATGGTCTCTGATGCGAGTTACAATTTCTCTCAAACATCTCATAATTATTGACAAGACAGTTAAAATTGCTGCTAAAGTTCTTCAAGAGTATCAGTGGGAGTGCTGTACACTTCCCTTTCGAGATGGCCCAAGACGGAAAAACAAAGAGGATTTGAAGTCAGGTGATTTTCAAAGCCAAGGTACGTGCCTTACTGGACCTACTCATGCAGGTCCATACTGACGCGCCAGATGTCGTTTAACATCTCCAGCAAAATGTGCCTGTGCCCTATCATGGGCATATCATATTTCCCAACCATGATCCATAGGATCCATTGGTGAAATTTGCGCAGGACTAAATCGAAAAGCTTACATTTCAAGTAAGGCTGAAGTAACTTGGACAAAGCTTCATACAGAATTCAGTGGCGGCCCACAATCACACAGTCGCTACTATCTCGCAAACTGTTTGTTTGCGAACCCATATTTACTGGGACATTTTAGAGTCTGTTAAGGTATACTTTCAGTCGTGTCAGTTTTTCTCTGTTAATTACTGAACACCCTGTATGTTACATGTAAACGATATCATCCCTTAGTAAATAAGAATTCCAGTACAGCCACAAAGTCATTTCAGAACTTGCAGTTTCTCTGATGAGCTCTTCTCACATTATCGAAAGAGTCATGGCATCGTGTTGTCGTAACGTTTCGACGAATTTCCTACAATCTTCAGGTGAAGTTGTGACAACACAACGCCAACACTCGGCAGATAATCCAAGAAGATTTCATCATTTAAATTCGCCGAAAAAGCCTGCGTGCATATATTTCACTTTCTGTTTTTATTACCCGGAAGGGTAAAAGTCTTATTTCGTCAACGAGCGAGTTTAATCCGTTCTGTGACGTTACTTACCTGAAGATATATTTCTACCAATGCAAATATAGTGGAAACGCTGACTGAGATTGAATTATTTCGATAAATATCGGCGATGGAAGTTAATGGGGATGAAAATCACACCCGCTAAATTACTCAGTCCTTATGTTCCCAGTGCGTGAGCATTTTCCGTGATGAGAATTCCAGTCATTGTGTTCACATTAACCTATGTAGACCAGTGACAAACCTAAGCCTGGGATGAATACGGCTGTAGGGGTGAGCGTTACAGGCTGTTACATTTAAAACGTATAGGGCCGTTGTGGTGGAAAATGGGTGCTGAGGTGAGAGAGGGGTCTACCTTTCGGCGGCAGGTAATAAAGAACGGCCACTTGATTACACGCAGTCAACAAGAAGCAAAATAGGAAAAAACTTCACCCTATTTAAATCACTTCCTACCTTCTACAAGACAGAGAACGGCAAACACTGCCGAGGGAAGCATTACCTCCTCATTAAGGTGATATACTTCCACAACCTAGAGGTGAGACTCAGCTGGCTTTATGACTGCCCTATACGCAGAAGGCTGCAGACAGCAGAGTCCAGGTAGACAACGCGTTTCAGCATCTAGCGTACCGAGGGAATATGGACTGTCTCGGATATGACCATTACTCCGTGGACAGCCTCGCTGCTGACACTTGACATAAATAAATGTAACTAATCGCGCCCAAACAGGCGACATAACGTTACTTTTTTGCTACACCATCGTTAGTCAATCGGTAAAAGCACTCACAGTCGTCATGTGACTTGAAGAAACTGTGGACGGGCCACCAAGTGCGAGGGAAGCGGATACCAGATGTGAAATGTATTGGATGGTCCCTAAAGAGATGTAATTCACTCATGAAGGAAGCTACTTACAAACCATTGTTATGCAACTCTCCAGTACTCTTTGTCAGTCTGAGACTCGTCCCAAGTTAGATTAATTTAAGAAGGAAAGAATATTTCAAGAAGAGCTTTACTAATCCTGACGGTTTATTTTTATTTTTATGGGAATATAACGGGTATCAGGAACAATTTCCAGTGGTAGTAATGCTCAGTAAACTTCAGTGGGAGACACTACATAGCAGAGTGCCTTAACTAAAAATTAGGGAACGAAAATTCCAAACCTAGTTACGGAAAATATAACTTTCTCCAAAATACACCTTGCGCAATGATCAGCAGAGAAAAAGAAAATAAATGTTATTTTATGTACCTTCCGTCCCTGTGATGTATCAGTCAACAGAAAAGGCAAGGATGAAATCCATCCTAGGACACTATATACCCTCCACTACTCTGGGAAAATACAAATAAACTCTGCTGGACATTAGAACTGTAACACCATGAAAGACAGCAAATCCCAAAATTTTTCTTAATGTGTTTATACAGTATAAGAAGGTACATAATTAAATTTGTAAATTACTTGGGAGTATACAGGATGTGAAATTTAGTATGCAGAGCTGTCACCTCTAGAAACAACAGTGGTTCTAACCCTGACGAGCATCAAGTCGAAGTGAGCCCATCCAGGTAAGGGTACTTCACTCCATAATGTTTCATCGGTTCTAAGCGCTTCAGTTTGGAACCGCGTGACCGCTACGGTCGCAGGTTCGAATCCTGCCTCGGGCATGGATGTGTGTGATGTCCTTAGGTTGGTTAGGTTTAACTAGTTCTAAGTTCTAGGGGACTGATGACCTCAGTAGTTAAGTCCCGTAGTGTTCAGAGCCATTTTAACCAATGTTTCATGTCCATACTGGAGTTTGCCGAGCGGTGACGTGACAGTCTCTCGGCATACGATGGGTAGATGTTTTTAAGTGGTTAGAGATCTGGAGAGTATGATGACTAGGGTAACATGTTATCTTCCAGTATCTTGTTGAATGATAACGTCACCTTCACTTCGAATGTAGGGTACCAGCACTTATATCAATTCAGAAATGTAACGGCTGATGGCTAAATCAGAGGCTATGCGACCAGCGATAACCGTGATTTGTGCCTTGTGGCACCCCATACCATGCTGCTGGGCCTGATGATGATGACAGATGCAGTCTGACAATGTTCGTCCTCCTGGGAGTCTCCACGCTCGGATACGTCCTTTTTTAGTTAGTTACTAGTTCAATTGATCAAACTCACGGTAACCTTTATGATGTGGAACGAGTCAAGTGCATGAGAAACGCTCGCCTGAAAAACGCTTGTTTTTAAAGTTTAACATTTTTATTACCTACCCCCTTTCCCTTAAATGGTACAAAATGCATATATTATACCTAAAGATTTATTTATTTCTATTTAAGAACTCATTTATGGTACAAAAATAGATGTCAAGGAGATATGATGTCAATTGATTTTTGAAACTATCACTGCTGTCTGTCAGACGTTTTATTTCATCTGGTAACTTATCAAAAAGTCATACAGCAGCATATTTGACCCCTTCCTGTACCAGAGATAGGTTAAGTAGGGGATAGTGTGAGTCTTTCTTTCTTCTGGTATTATAATAATGAATGTCATTGTTGTTTTTAAACTGGTCCATGTTGTTGAGAACAAATTTAATTACTGAGTAAATGTACTGCCAGGCTGTTGTAAGAATTCCTAGCCTTTTGAACAGATGCCTACAAGATGTGCGACTATGAGCCCCACACGTTATTCTATCCACTTTCTTTTGAGCAGTGAATACATTTTGCCTAAGTGTTGAGTTACTCCAATATATTATTTCGTATGACATCAGAGAGAGAAAGTATGCAAAATATGTTAGCTTGCTAATTTCTGTATCTTCAAAATTAGCAATTATTCTGATTGCAAAAGTTGCTGAACCTAGTCGCTTTAGGAGATCCAAAACATGAATTTTCCAGCTAAGATTCTCATCTACATGTACACTCAAAAACTTAGTATGCTCTACCCTGGCTACTGATTTCAACTGATGTGTTATATTTATTGAAGGAACTGTACTCTTAGCAGTAGAGAATTGGATGTATTGCCTCTTTTCAAAGTTCAGATCAAGCCCATTCGCAGAAAACCAAGCAATAACTTTTCCAAAGATGTTATTTGTGTCATTTTCTGTTGGAGTTTCTTTTACTAGATTAATAATGATGCTTTTATCATCAGCAGACAGTGTCAGTTTAGCTTCTTGTTTCAGATAAGAAGGGAAGTCATTCACATATATCAAGAACAGAAGGGCACCCATGATTGAACCCTGTGGAACACCTAATGTAATTTCACCCCAATTAGATGAAGTGGCAAACTTCCTTAAATCACTTAATCCATATTAAGAAACTTCTTGCTTCCTGTTCTGTAGATATGACTTAAACCACTCATACGATGTTCCCTTTATACTGTAGCATTGCAATTTCTGTAACATAATGTCGTGGTTCACACAATTAAATACTTTGGATAAGTCTCAGAAAATTCCAATTGGTGACGTTTTGATATTTAAAGACTATATTTCGTGGACAATGAAACTGTTTGTTGCTGTTTCAGTAGAACAGCATTTTTGAAATCCAAACAGTGATTTACTAAGTATCCCATTACTGTTGAGATGGCTAACCACTCTAGAGTACATTACTTTCTCGACGGTTTTTGAAAATGCTGTAAGCGAGGCTACTGACCAGTAATTATCGACATCTATGGTGTCCCCTTTTTTTGTAGAGAGGCTTGACAATAGCATATTTTAACCTGTCTGGGAAAGTACCTTGAGTTAGTGATGCATTACAGATGTGACTCAGAACATCAGCTGTAATTGCTCCACATTATTTTAATATCTTGTTAGAGATATCATCTACTCTGATAGAACTTTTATTTTTTAAAGATTTAATGATTTTCGCTGTTTCACAAGAGGTTGTTAGATGAAAATCAATCTGACAAGGATTTCCTGAAACTGACTATTCCATGTGCAGCTTCGCTTTTCCCCAATTAACATTTTTTAAACTTTCTCTGAAGTGCTCTATAGATACTGGGTTGACCACGTAGGAACATGTGATACTTTTGTTAGAACACCTTACATAGAACATCCAAATTTCAATGAAATTTGCGGAAGTTTCTGCACTAAGACGGATAAATATGGCTCAAATGACGTTACACCTTCGCTTTTCCCCAATTAACATTTTTTAAACTTTCTCTGAAGTGCTCTATAGATACTGGGTTGACCACGTAGGAACATGTGATACTTTTGTTAGAACACCTTACATAGAACATCCAAATTTCAATGAAATTTGCGGAAGTTTCTGCACTAAGACGGATAAATATGGCTCAAATGACGTTACACCATAGACTACGTACTTGAAAGTACCCAAATGAGTAGGATCACAGAACTATACAGAATCTTTGACCTCGAGAATTCAGTAAATTTGCTGAAATCAGCGTTTCTAAATATCGTGGTATAAAACAGATGTCTGAATACGTTCCTGAGAAATCTCCCTTAATGTGATTTGTATGTGGTCCACAAACGGACAAAAAGTGATGCTGGAGTACTTTATAGAACAAACTGTCCGATATTTGTGACAAAGGCATGCTTGATGGCCATCGTGTGATGCAGACCTACGTATCAGGGAAGATCTGGCATTCTCATTACATGTTGCAAGGCATTCTCCTGCTGATATTGGCCGATTTAGTTGCCTCAAAGAGGAGCGTGGTCTCCATCTTTAAACTTCCCAGATATAGCTGTTGCCATTGGGAATGCGCTCAATATACAAGAGCAAAAATCTCAGGTTACATTCAATGACGGCCGAAATCATCAGAATTATTGTTTGTCTGCTGTCTACATCTACATGAATACACTGCAATTCATGCTTAAATGTTAAGCAAAGGGTTCACAGAGCCTTTCTCAGGCACTTTCTCTACTTTTCCACTTTTGAGTAGCAGGTGGGAAAAATGAACAATTAATCATCCCGCGTAAGCCCTGATTTATGCTATTTTATCGCGGTGTTCATTGCTCGCTATGTAAGTCGCAATAAAAAAAAAAAAAAATGATTTGACATTCGGAGGAGAAAATTAATGATCGTAATTTCGTGAACAGACCTCACTACAACGGAAAAGCCTTTGTTTCAATGACTACAACCACATCTTGCTTATCATATCTGCGACAGGCTCTCTTCTGGTTCTTGATATTAGAATAAGAGCTGCCCTGCTTTGAATTTTTGTTCCGTCCTCCGTCCATCCTTTCTAGTAAGGATTCCATATTGCGCAGCCGTTCACCGGATGGAAGGAAGATTGGGGTTTAGCGTCCCGCCGACAACGAGGTCATTAGAGACGGATTGTCCGTAGGGGAACGGACAAGTGTAGCGTAGGCAGTTTCTTCAGTAATTTTATGGTATCTTCTATGTATTCTGCCAATAAAACACGGTATTGGCCACGTCTCCCATACAATATTTGCTATGTCATGTTTCGAATTTAAGTTTCTTGTAACTGTTAGCTCTAGGTGTTTAGTTAAATCGCAACCTTTAAATTTGCGAGAGTTATCGTGTAACAGTAATTTAAGGAAATTTTTGTAGTATTCACGTCATGAACACGAAAATTTTTATTGTTCAGGGTCAACTGCCACTTTTCGAACCATGCAGATCCTATCCTGTGCAAGCCTCTTCATCTCCGAATAACTACTGCATCCTGCATCAGTCTGAATCTGCTTACTGTATTCATCTTTTGGTCTGCCTTTGTCATTTTTTGCCCCCCACACCTCACTCAAAGACTAAACTGGTGATCCTTTCATATCGCGCCAACCGATCCGTTCTGTTCGTCAAATTGTGCCACATATTTCTTGTGTCTCCAGTTCCATTTAGTACCTCCTCATTAGTTACGCTAATCAGTGATCTAATTTTCAACATTCTTCTGTAGCATCACATTTCAAAGGCTCCTATCCTCTTCTTGTCCAACCTATTTGTCGTCTGTGTTCCACTTCCATACACAACTACACTCCAGACAAATACCTTCGGAATAGACTTCCTAACGCTTAGATATGTATTCGATGTCAGAATTGTTTTTTTGTTTAGAAACGCTTTACTCGCTGCTGCCGGTATACATTTTATATCCTCTCTACTTCAGCGATCATCAGTTATTTTACTGCCCAAATAGCTAAACTCATCTACTTCTTGAAGTATCTCGCTTCCTAATCCATTACTCTCACCATTGCTTGATTTAATTACCTTTGTTTTGCTTTAGATGCTGTCCATCTTATATCCTCCATTTATGACACTGTCCATTGCGATCAGCTGCTCTTCCAAGTCTTGTCTAAATCATTTTGGAATTTGTTTTGCTCTCCTTATGACTTTACAAGTTGAATAACGACAGCGTAAATGAAAGATGGCTACTCAGACGGTCTCCTAAACCGTTTATATAGATGAATAGCAGCATAGCGTCAATTACGTTTCTTTGGGGAACCGGAGATATAACTTCGGTATCACTATATGACTTCCCATCAGTTGCTATGAACTGTAATCTTTCTCACACGAAATCCCGAGTACCACAGCATGCCTGAGATGGTCATCCATAGGTTTGATTAGAAGGCGCTGGTGAAGAACGGCATCAGAAGCTTCTTGAAATCTAGAAGTATGGAATAATCTTGAGATCTCCGGCAGATAACTCTCATTATTATGGCATGGTAGCATCCCACTACTCTGTAGGACAGCTTGAATCGGTGCATGAACAGTAACACAACATTTCGGTACTGAGCACACTAGCGAAGTCGTTCACATACCCACTACTGCCACTGCAGGTTTAGGACAACGGTGCGTGGTTCGTCAGAAGACGGCGTCCAGCTTTAGTTGCAGATGCTTCAGCAGCCGTCGCTCTGCTCCAGTATTGTGCGTTAGCCACTATCCTCTCGTCTTTGCTGTCTGCTGTTTCTATACACACATCACTGTTTTAGCCTTATGTCCTATTCGAGAGGGATCGTTAGTCCACGTCCGGGTTCAGTCACACCGTAATACTGCCTCGGTGCGCCACACCAGCACTTGCATTCGCTGTTCCACGACTCTTCAGCGTCCAAGCTTTGATGAGCACTTACTGTCCTAGTCACACTGTCTCTACGTGTATATCTTTCACATCGTATTGCTGATACACTGTCCTACAAAATTTGCGGTTTCAAATTCAGCCTGGCTTTTTGCAGATGATGTAGTTATCTATAATGAAGCACCACCAGAGAAACCGAGAGAAACAGAGCATCACTATGGAGTACGGAACTCACTTCTCCACAAGCATACCTCTGCTCCACAAATATCCAGGCAGATCTTAATAAGGTTTCCAAATGGTGCAAAGACTGCTATATACCCTGTAAGTCCAAAAAGTTTCGAGACTGAGTTGTTAAAAAATAGGAAAAAGTTAAAATGGTGGATCTAATTCTTCAGGAGTTTCACATCATTTCCAACCAACTAAATGCAACGCAGAAAACTTTCATACAGTCGTGTGTAACTGTCGGGAAAGTCTTTCATCGGGATGTTGTCCATTTCGCTTGCCAGAGTGATCGACAACGTTGGCAGGTCACGGCCGCTCTTCCACTACTTAACACTCCCATTTCACAGTATACTGGACGTATGCACATCTGTTGTTTACAGTTGTTGGTCAAGCTGCCACCGTTGTTACCGAGCTGACGTCACTTATACGTCAGGATTAAAATCTTATTATGCCCTTCACAAAAAGGAAAAAAGAACGGGTATCTTGTGAGTTCAGTATCAGTGATTCACAACTACAATCAGTCGAATCATAGAAATACGTGTGTGTAACAACGTGTAGAGATATGAAATGGAACGAACACACAGGCTCAGCTGTAGGCAAGACAGGTGGCAGGCCTCGGTTCACTGACAGGATAGTGAGAAGATGGAGTCCATCTACAAAGGAAATTACAAAACATTCGTGTGACCTATCCTAGAATATTGCTGAAGTGTGTGGGACGCATAGCAAATAGGATTAACATAGCATATTGAATGTACTCGAACAAGAGCAGCACGAAAGGTCGCAGGCTTGTATAACTCAGGGGACAGCATCACACAAAAGCTGAGAAACCTGATTTTCACCTAGTTGAAGATATACGCAAATTATCCTGCGAAAGCATACTTACGAAGTTTCCAAAACCAGTATTAAGGCGAGAATTTTAAATATGCTTCAGCCTATAAAGTATCGTTCACGTAGGGACCGCGAAGACAAGATTAAACTGAACATGGAGTGCGCACACAGGCATTTAAGAAGTCAATTTTCGCGCGCTAGATGCGCCATTGGAACAAGAAGAATCCCTAATATGAGACAAAATGCTACATTGCCTCATCCACTAATTTCAATTTGGTTTGGAGTGAATGTATGTAGATACAGATGTAGACATAGGTTATTCTTTCAGGGTGTAGTAGCTTTCACAGACGCTGGTGGATTCACTTTTTACGTACCGAAACACAAACCTGGAAGATTTTACCGTGGCCATCGAATCATAATGTGTCTGTGGCATTCTAGAAGTAATCTGGACAGCGAAAGTTTACATCTCTACTAGACAACAGTGAGTTATGTTTCATTTCATAAATCTTTGTGGCTGAATTATTTAGAACTCTGCAGGTGAAACTAGCATTTCATTGGAGATTATTTTGTAACCTACTATGTCAACGGTATCAAACTGAGAAGGGACTAGCGAGACAACAGTGAAGAGCTTCAAGCTCGTTTTTGGCACGAGCACAGAACAGAGTAAATCAATGTGAAGTGGAAGCTGGTATTAGATTAACTTTTACGTCACGTACAGTTTTTTTTCATTTCATAAATTTCGAATGCTATGACGGGTACGTTTTGTCATATCTACGCTCACGAAATGGCCGTTCCCGCTATCTGAAAGGTAGCTACCGAAGCCATCGCCTACGGGCGGAGTGCAGTTTAGATAAGCTGCCAGCGAAGATGCTTCCTCATATTGCGAGAATTTGCGCTGCTATAACATGTGAGCGGCTTTCACTATACTACTTTACAGCCACGGTGAACCATAACCCGTACTAACCCATACTGATCAAACATAGAAATTCTACGAATATTACGTACGTAGCTAAATTGAGTTTCAAGCAATTCGAGCAATGAAGAACGCAGTATCTTTACTACAGAAAGGTGAGGTTTCTATTTTTATTTTTTGTATAACGTATACGTAACTACTTCAGATCTACTGCTCCAGGTCTTTTTTCTCGAGGACAGTACGATCGAGACTCTTTGGTAAATTACGTTTTATGCTGGATTAGCCTGTGTGATTCTTAACTGAATAGTAATGTTTGCTGTATGTATGCTTAGACTGATTAAAAATACTAGTCATCCACAGAATGGACTAACTCTGCTTGCTGTATATTCGACGGAAGATCGCTTACAAGTATTAGAAACAACAACGGACCTAAGACTGTGCCTTGATTAGCTCCATACATGATTTCTCCCCAGGCAGAATAATCTCCTATGACTACATTGGTTGAATTACTAAGTATAACATTCTACATTCTTTTGGTTGGATTTGATGTTACCCATTGACTGGCTGTACCATCAGTCCCATAAAACTTCAATTTATCTAGGAAAATACTGTGATTCACACAGTCAAATGCCAGTTGTTATTTAATGCCTGTAAAATTTACTAGAAACGTTAATGGCATTTTCGGAAGAGCAACTCTTCTGCAATCCAAACTCTGATTTGCTGAGAATATTATTGATGCTCAAGTGAGATACTATTCTAGAATACTTCACCTTCTCAACAGTTTTTGAAAACTATGACAGCAGTGAAACAGGTTGGTAGTTATTGACGTCCCCTATCATCTTTCTTAAGGAGGAGTTTGACAAGTCAGCGATGCATTACACTACTCAGATATATATACTTTTTTAATCTTATGCCACTTAACTGCTAAGGTTATCAGTCCCTAAGCTTACACACTACTTAACCTAAATTATCCTAAGGACAAACACACACAGCCATGCCCGAGGGAGGACTCGAACCTCCGCCGAGACCAGCCGCACAGTCCATGACTGCAGCGCCTCAGACCGCTCGGCTAATCCTGCGCGGCACTACTCAGATAAGACAGAACTTCTTATATAGGAACAAATCTTTAGTACTCTCTTGGAAACACCATCAAATTTAGATCAGCTTTCGTTTCTTAGATAATGTATAATTTTCTTAATTTCATAAGGAGAAGTCGGTGATACATTCATACGACTGAATTTTATGCGAGTTGCTCTTTCAACATACTGCCATAATTTTCATCTTGAAGTGTCTATCCCTATATTTCCTACAATATTTTCGAAATTATTATTAAATGAACTTTCTATGTGTGACTTACCATTAGATTACATCTCTTACATTTATTTCAACAACGATATTCAGTTCTGTGGCCAGCTTTTCTGTGTCTCGTTTCACCACATTACATATTGCCTTAATCCTGTTTTCAGAATTAATTACTTCTGACATAATTGTAACACTCTTTGACTTTTGTACAACTTTTCTTAGTAATCGTGAGCAGTTTTTGTGACGTGCAACCACTGCCGGATAACTACTTGTTCTTGCGAAAAGATACATTTCTCTTTTTTCACAAGGTATTTTAATTCCTTTAGCGGTCCATGGTTTTTAAATGGCGGTTTGATGTTTAATCTGATAAGTTTATCCAGAACGTTGTTTTCAAATAATGAGATTATTTTATCGTGGAATACATAAAATTTTGTGTCACCATTTAGTTCATTATAAATGTTCCTAAAAACATTTGTTATTTAGTCATAATGACTCTAATTTTCGTTGAGGAATGTCTATACTTTAAGTAACTATCTGATTTGTGCTAACTAAATGTGCATCAAGACCAGAGAGAGCATTTTCTGTGTATTAAATGCTTTTCTCCGTATATACAGTCTGTGGAGATAAATTTTCTTTGTACCATGTAATTTTGATACATTTACAGTTCTTGTGACTGAAAGAGAACCAGCAGATGAAGAGCTGACTGTAAGGTCTCAAAATGACCAGCGTGGGAAGACTGGGAAACTGTTTGCAGTAATCTAAATGTAGTTACTGTCTACTTTTTAAAGTAACAACGTTCACAATATCTGCACTTATACCCTGTACACCTGATTAACGCTTCAGTCGTTTTCACAAGGCTCCTTACGCACTTTGCAGTGGTGCTATAAAACTTTACTTATTTCACATCACTCTTGAATTTAAAGTTGACTTTACAAATTGCCATTTCAAATATATGACAATTTTACTGTCAAAATGTGTGTTCAAATGTGTGTGAAATCTTATGGGACTTAACTGCTATAGTCATCAGTCCCTAAGCTTACACACTACTTAACCTAAATTATCCTAAGGACAAACACACACACCCATGCCCGAGGGAGGACTCGAACCTCCGCCGGGACCAGCCGCATTGACCATGACAGCAGCGCCTAGACCGCTCGGCTAATCCCGCGAGGCAATTTTTTTTTTACTGTCAAATTAATGTTGTGTCTACAGTTTTTTTCACATAGTAAGATACGTATTGTGTATGTTTATCTCCTGCTGCCGTCGTACTACGTATACATGAAGGAAGTATGGTCCTCCGGCGGACTTGTCGTATCGGTTAGGTTGAATTTGTGTTGTAGCATCTAAACCGGTTAATGAGTCACCGAGTTATTTCGGTCATAAGTAGCAGTTGACGGCAGATATCATTTGAAGTGGTGTACATCTCTGTAGCTATCTGGAAGTAAGAGTAATTAAAATTTTATTGATTGGTGTAATGGTGAATTTACTCTCTGTGGCGTAACTCTGAATTTTTAAGCGTAAAAACTACTGTGAAGTTTCACACGAGCTCGGCTGATTGATATGAAAGAAAATATGTACTTAGATATTTCATAACATTAATGTTTCACAAAAAAGTTGAATCTCGCCAGGTACAACGAACAGCTCTTTCACAGGCTGCAGCCACGAAAGGTCGAAGTTACCCAAGGGTTTTCCTACAAAACTTGGGTACAGCACTCCACCTCCTTCTCCTAGAAAGGCTCACTTTGGCACGCAAATGTCAAAACTCCAACGCGGGTAATTACCTTCGGTGCAGTATGCCCCGCCCTTCGGTCTACTGCGCACCCATGCACTGTGTCCCAGCACCACGCGCATCTCTGCCACCATTATGACAGCTCACGTTGTCTGTTTGCCTGCCACCGCTAGATGTCTCGTCACAAATGCAGCAGTCAGTCTTTCTTTGCATAGGTCTTTTGGAATAAACAGCGATATATGAAGAAATTAAGTCGAATTGGAAGGCTTGTAATCGGAGGTGACTACAATCGTTCATTGGAACTCATGACTTGCTTTGTCACTACTGAGACATATCTTTAGTACAGTAGCATGGTAGGAAGAATGTTCTACAAGCAAATGGTGTACATCGAACCCTAGAGGAAGTGAAGAATGTCATCTGCAGTACAGAAACACTTTTTATTGGCTATGTTCAGATTGTAAATTTCAAATACGTTACACCGAGCACAGTTACCTCACTTTTGAACAGTAATTGTGTTCATTTATTACTGCCCAAAAATAACTTAATCTTCTTCGGATGTAAGATATAGTACACCAAAAACTAAGAAGCATACATGTCTTTAGAAAAATATATTTAGTAAAAATAATCCACATTTTAATACCGGACAAAACTTCAACGACGATTATCTTAATTATGAAAACTGTATACTAAGTAAGAAAACTGGCATTCCTTAGAATGAATTTAAAGAAAATGGTTCAAATGGCCCTGAGCACTATAGGACTTAACATCTGAGGTCATCAGTCCCCTAGAACTTAGAACTACTTAAACCTAACTAACCTAAGGACCTCACACACATCCATGCCCGAGGCAGGATTCGAACCTGCGACCGTAGCGGTCACGCGGTTCCAGACTGAAGCGCCTAGAACCACTCGGCCACATCGGTCGGCAATGAATTTAAGTCAGGGGACTTAATATTTGATTTTTAGAATAAAAAATATCCCAGTGAACTGGGGATAACAGTACAGAATTACATTCTTCAACAAATTATGAACGTAGTGTTATGAAAATATGAGAAAATAACCAATGTGGCTCACGATAAGTGATTATACACAACAAATTAAAAAATGTGTATCTCACGAAAGGCGAAACCATTAGCGAAAATTTCGTTAATGATAGTAAATACGTGACAAGAGCAGAAGTACGAAATGTAGGACAAGTTACAGGCTTAGTTAACAAAGGAAATAAAATGCCAGTGATTGTTAGTGGAAAAACTCAACTGGCAAAAGTGAAATAGCTTAATAGAGGGAACGATCAATATTACAGCTATACAGATGAAGTGATGTATTATATACAGAAATTTTTGTCACTGAATAGAGAGAGCAGTGATGCGGTTTTTTTAGACTGCTTTACAGCGGAAATGGGAGTGATCACACGGGAAACAGGTAGGCTCAATTTTGCATGTGCAAGTACCTCATTACTCGACTCTTCCGTAGCACAATGGCACAACAAAGCGCTACTTTTGCCATATCCACCATATACTTGCAGCCATGCAGTAAATTTTAATCTTCGCTGCACATTCCGACTGTAAGCTGCTATTTTTAAGTGATAAGTATCCATTCATTTGTTTCATCGTTGACGAAACTGGTTTTTCAAATATTTTAACTACATCCACAGTTAAGCTTATGTATTTATCGAGATCGCAGTGTAAGTCTACAGCGCAAAGTTGCAACGACATTTGATACAGAGTTACGCGATTGACCATTTATTTCCGCTTGGTATCCATTTTTGCTGAAATAAAATTTCATTTACTCGATTTCTGCAGGTGATCTTTCTGTAACCAACAGCATCCCATTTTACTAAAAAGTCCTTAGTGCTCTGTAAACAATGTTTTCAATAATGGTCCCTAGGGAATCTACTTTATTTCTTAGGCTATTCAAATATGGTCCTTACGTGCTATAATAGTGCTGAACGTATTCATTGCATTGTCTGTTTCACCTTGACTTTAAATTTTGTGTGTGGTGCCAGTCCTCTTGCCCCGTTTAGTTTTGTAGCTCTATGTATTTCGAACTGTTAGTCATTTACATCTGTCGCAGTTTTCTGTACTGTCGCTTTCAATTTTGAGTCACTTTCTTATATTTATTGTCCTGTTACTAATACTGTCAATAAATGGATTACGTTTGCAATTAATTTTACCTGCAACGTGTACGTGATACGTTGTGTGTTATTATTTTTTCTCTACTATAGGGCGCAGCCACTGGACTTATTACGTCCGAAATGTAACGCCTGTAGTTCAAATTGCCGACTATCTGAAGCAGAGATGATCTTTTTGTGTACTCAATAACACCCCCTACCACAACGCCAGGCGCTCAGTCTGTATGGTGGTGACGAATGTAATATGGCAACGTTTGTTCACCTCGGGGCCTCCACACACGGATACGTCTATCTTGATGCTGTACGCAGAAGCCAGACTTGTCCGAACAGACGAAATGATGGCAATCCCTTGTCCAGTGTTGGCGTTGGGCGCACCACAATCGGCGTGCCTCTGTTTGCTGCTGCATAAGAGGAAGCCACAACAATGGTCGCCGTACAGGCAGTCCACGCTGCTCCAGACTTCGTCACACTGTCCGCGTGTATTCTTCTCTTACTCCAGTTTCCTGTCTCAACCCAAGTATCGTGATTGCACGATTGTGACGGACGAGGAACAATACAGGCTGGTCAGATACAGCTGAATAGCTTGTATGGGTGTTGCAGCTGAGGCTGTGCTGAGAAATAGTTGTTAAGAGAAAAATTCGATACGTTGCACCGTTTCCGCGTTATTTAGCGTTGAAATTAGGCTACCAGGACGTCACGCACGAAAACTTGAAGCAGTTGCCAGAGGTGGCGTCGCCAAACGTGTTCTTCGTGTGGCTTTTGCTCACGAAGTTTAAATTTATTGTTTCCGAAGAAGACACAATATAACTGGTAAAGAGCATTTCAACAAGTGGCAACTCACGGAACCACAGATGACCGTGCATAACCGAATTTTAGAGCGTGCAAGTGCTTTAATTTGCGCACACAACGACATGATTGACTAATTTCAATGCCAAGTAACACGGAAACGGCGTAACGTATCGAATGTTTCTCTTAACAATTATTTCTGAGCACAACCTCCCATGCAACACCCTTACAAGCTTTTCAGACTGTTTCTGACAACCCTTTGTGGCTATTCTTTCGGGTGCTAGTCACTTGGGACCATTGAAACTATGCATGGCGTTGAGTATGGCCTACTGAACGCATGTGTTCCATATTGACCAACACCAGCAGTAATATGGCGAAATGATAGACCGCAGCGTGAATACGCCCAGCCGCACGGAATTAGCCGAGCGGTCTGAGGCGCTGCAAACGTGGACTGTGCGGCTGGTCCCGGCGGAGGTTCGAGTCCTCCCTCGGGCATGGGTGTGTGTGTTTGTCCTGAGGATAATTTATGTTAAGTAGTGTGTAAGCCTAGGGACTGATGACCTTAGCAGTTAAGTCCCATAAGATTTCACACACATTTGAACATTTTTGAATACGCCCAGGGACGAAATCAGCTATTTTACGCCCCTAGGTAGAGAAAATACTTCTGTCTTTTATTTCGACATAAATGTACCGCCAAGTAGCTTGCATCTGTACGTAACTGAATACTACGATTGTAGCTAATAATAATAGTAATAAAAATGATAAATACATGTGTGTTGGAGTCCCACTCTCAAATCAGGCAAATCTTTTATCGTCGATCACATCTTCATAGTCTAGTTGCTGTGTTATGTCGGAATTCATGGGACGGCAAGACTGTTGACTCGGTCCACATGGATGCCCGCAAATAATTCTTGAGTCTTTTGATTAGTGAGAAAGAGCGCTCTGACGAACAACTGGTAGTAGCGGTTGACAAAAATGTTCGTAATGCAATTTACAAATTAAGAAACAGTTCTTAAACGTGGTTTTCACACATCACACTATACAGAGTATTTAGGAGAAAGTTTTTATTTCTTTGCTCTTCACGTATGCTTTAGAATGAGTGATCTCATCACTAAAAAGTTCTTCCAAATCGACTTTATAATGCTGTTGCAGTTCCCTAGCACGTTTCAATAGCTCAGTGTTGTCCAGAAAAACTACGTAAAAACTCAAATTGGCAATAAAACTCATTCAATGATTTTTTTTTCTTTTCTCTAATTCAGATATCAATCTGTCTACAATAAACAAAAATGTATTCACCAGAAAAATCTTCCTTTCTATTAAAAGTAGTATGAAATTCGGCTGTTTCCCCGCGTTCAGTTTACTTCACGTTTCCCTTTTTGTGACTGTTTTGTACAAATTTATCTTACTCTTTTCGATAGCAGCGATTTCATATGTGTCGTGCATAGAACGGTTCTCTCGAACATACAAGTAAAGTATAGTGATACTTGATTATAGTCCCCGTATCGGTATCAATACACTGCAGCAATTTATTCGTAGCATTAAATCTCTTCATTATCTGCAGAGTGCTCAGCATTCCAGTCGCCTTGCATCTTAGTGAACTCTTTTCAGTTTCATCATCCGGATTCCTGAATAACTTACAAAGCTGATATCATTTCTACCAAGTTAACATTGAGACCTTAGCAGGCATCTGACGCTCTGACAAGCTTGTTTCTGAAGTTCGTGTTACAGAGACTGAACTGGGAATTTTGACTGCAAAATATTCCAACGGCTCGTCGAGGCAGAGAAGAAAGTGTAACTTTGTTCCAACAAATGGAAAAATGAATCCGCTTGAGGAAATACGCTGCTGCAGACTAAGTTAATGGAGTTTTCTGTATATGGTGTACACACAGAAAAGGGGCTGATTTGTTTAATTCTAGCTTGGAGAGCAGAGTAAGCAGCAGCCATATTGCTTGCATTGTCCTATGACTGATCCCCTGCATCAGTCAATGTCCAAATCATATTTACTTAACAAAATTATTAGTGACTCGACTAATTCTTCTCATTTGTGCCATGAATTTTTGACAAACTAGATAAAAATTTCAACAGGAAATACATCTTTTGATAAATACCTTATAACAAAAGACAGCTGATTTACATGTGTAGCATCGTGGGTAGAGTCTAATATGGTGGAAAATATATTTCCCTTCACTCCATCTACGACATACTTCACCACCCTTTCTGGCAGAACTGATGTAAACTCTTCACACGTTTGAAAAGAAAGGTGTGATGTGCTACTTTTTCCTTTGTTTCCGTAAAGTTCTATATATTAAGCTAGTAAAGGATCGAATTCTGCTGTTAGCTTTAGTGCCATCTCAAAATTTCCACATTTTGTTGACCCAAACTTTTAGTTGTGACCTCTGAAAGTTAGGTCTTGTATGAAAAAGTTTTTCGCCACAGCAATAACGTCCCTCCAATATTTTATTTAGGTCTCAAGCTGAGATGTTAGTTTCTTATCTATTCTCGCCGTGATTTGACCTCTAGCTTTTAAAGTTAACACACATTTTCTATGTTCAGCTGACGTTTCATTGACAGTTGACTGAGACTGTCCCTTTTTTCAGTCATTAAATCCCTCATTAGGTCTAGAAAACTGTGATGTTTCATTACACAATAAACACGGGACACGAAGTGCGCTACCAATGCTTTGAGAGTAAAAATAAATTTTGTTGTTTCTCGCCATTCCTTATGGTTCTGAAAAACAAACCTTTATTTAAGTACCTCGGAAATTCAGTATATTTCCTCAATGAATTACTGAAATCACAGTCCGTATTGTGTGCCACGTGACCATGTTCAGCGATATGATAACAAAGTAATTCATTTATTATCCAGTTCGCAGTATCGTCAGAAAGTGAATCACTATGTTCTTTCGCTTTATATGCGTCATTTGCGTCCACTTAAATGATTATTTCCGCGTCTTTATCATTCTTTCTAATCTCGGAAACGCTTGACTACGATAAACCACACGCTCCGATGTTTTCGACACATTATTACACTCTGACGTTCCTAGACTCGAGCTCGTGCTGGAACTAACTGGCAGTGTTTGATTTTTAAATAGTACATCGACTTTGGACCTTTTCTCACAATTTCTTCTTTCTTTACTGCCTTATCTTTCACGATTTTTCGGTATGTTTAAACATGTCATCTTCTTCGAATGTCACGCATTTTAATTAATACTGAAATAGAAATCACAATCTAAACATCAAACAACTGCACTCTTTACAGTTTCAAATGAAACTGAACTACCAGCTAAGCGGCCGTTTGCTAGAATGACTGGTGGTATTTTCTTTGAATCTGAAGTGGCATTGTGAAGTGTTGACACTGGTTACACCTATGGCAGTGTTAACAGCGTCTCCCGTCACAAAGCTCAATTGTTAACAGCAAGATTTGCCTTTCAGACGTTTACCACACGAGAAGGCACGACACTGAATAAAGTGAATAATGGTTACCTTGTCAAGACATAACGTCATTCCTAGAAGAGAACCTGTCCTTTTCTCGGTGCCTGACCTTACTGTTCATGAAATTTGTGCTGATTGTTATCATTGTTATTCGTATCCATTTCATTACGAGTTAGATCGCATACTCTTTTCGGAAGTTGCGAATAATATTTTTCTTTCTTAAGAAAAACAGTGACAGCTTACACCGCTTCCACATGGACACGCCGGTCTGCGCGGGTCAGAGCAGCGCAGAACGGAGCAGAGGGGAGCAGAACTGCACAGAATGGAGGAGAGTGTTCGTAGGTACGCAACAATGTTCCAGTGTGCGCTCGCGCCCATCAACAAAAATGAGGAAGGAGAAACGCCGTCCGAACAGAGCTGCGTATGAGCGAACTATTTCCTTTGATGTACCACACTACGCAGAACTGGTTAATGTTGCGCAGAGCGACGGGGTTTGACGTCCTCTCCGGCCACGCCGCTCCTCGTTTCTCGGTTAAGCACAATACAGCGTAGCGCGGCTGCTCTAGGCAGCTGCCTAGTCTGTCTAGGCGTAAATACAGCGTAGCGCGGCTGCTCTAGGCAGCTGCATAGTCTATCTAGGCCTAAATACGTCCATGGAAACACCACGATTTTGCCGCTGTGGAATTCCGACACGCATCGGTCGACGTTTCTCCTGCTTACAGTGAGGCAAAACACGATTTTCGCATATACAAACAACATTCAAATGCGATTTCTGAATGACAGCCCGCTACACAGTTTTTCCCTACATACGAATGAAGACGACAGTACTCGTACCTACTTTGTGAGGCTGCACTGAAATGCTAGCCACTGGAATATTTAGTTAATAGTATTTAGTACAATTCATGCCAATTTGTCGTTTGTTACACGATAGCGCCATAGCGTTACAAATTTGCGTTAACTGAATTTAAAATGTAGACAGTCATGTTGCAGTTAAACCCTTCCAGTACCTGAAACATTATTTTATGTACAGCTTATGAACGTACATGTATCTGCATCTACATCATGCTCCGCAAGCAACCTAATGGTGTGCGGCGGAGGGTACTTTTTGTACCACTAACTGAGCCCTCCAACCCTTTTCCACTCGCGAAGAGCACGTGGGAAGAATTATTGTCAGTAAGTCTCTGTACTGGCTATAATTTCTCGAATTTTCTCCTCAAGGTCATTACGCGAGATGTATGTGGGACATGTAATATGTTGTCCAGTTCTTCTCGGAAATTGCTGTCTCGAAATTTCAGTAGTAAATTTCTGCGTGATGTACAACGCCTCTCTTGTAAGGTCTGCCAAAGGAGTTTGTTTAGCATCGCCATAACACTCTCGTGCCGACTAAACAATCCCGTGACGAAACGTTCCGCAGTTCAGTGGATCTTCTCTATCCTTTCTATCATTCCTGTCTGGCATGGATCCCACATAGACGAACAATACTCAAGAATCGGTCGAACAAGCGCCTTTCAAGCCACTTTCCTTCGTGGATGAGTTACATTTCCTTAAGATTGTTCCTATGAATCTGAGACTGGCATCTCCTTTTTCCACTATTTGTATTGTGTCGTCATTCCACTTAAGGTCGCTCTACATAGTTACTCTTACGCATATTACAGCAGATACTGTTTTCAGCGGTTTGTCATTAATAGTGTAGCTGCACCTTAGTGGATTCCTGTTTCTATATATGCGCAATGTGTTACATTTATTTACGTTCTGGGTCAACTGCCAGAGAATGCACCGTTCATGAATTCTCTGGAGATCATGCTGCAAATCGTTACTGGCGTTGCTTCTGTTTTATAGACAACCGCATCATCTGTGAACAGCCTTAGAGGGCATCCGACGCTTTCTGCTAGATCATTTATATGTATTGTAAACAGAAACGGTCGTATCATGCTTCCTTCGGGTACTCCGGAAATTACCTTTATATCTGTTGATTTTGTTCTGTTAAGAGCGACGTATTGAGTTCTGTCCGCAAGGAAATCTTGAATCTAGTCTCAAATCTGCTCCGATTCTCGATAAGCTCGTATTGTTTTCACTATACGGCACGATGTCAATGCCTTCCTGAAGTCACGAATCACGTCAGCAATCTGAGCACCATTGTTTACGGCGCTGTGAATGTCATGGAGCAACAGGGCAACCTGAGTTTCGCAGGGTCTCTGTTTGCGGAATCCATATTGATTTTTAAAGAGGAGATTTTTATTAAACTTCCTGGCAGATTAAAACTGTGTGCCCGACCGAGACTCGAACTCGGGACCTTTGCCTTTCGCGGGCAAGTGCTCTACCATCTGAGCTACCGAAGCACGACTCACGCCCGGTACGCACAGCTTTACTTCTGCCAGTATCTCGTCTCTTACCTTCCAAACTTTACAGATTTTTATTCTCCAAAAACGTCATAATTCTTGAACATAGATCATGCTCCGTAATTCTACAACAGGCTGACGTCAACGATATAGAACTATAATTATGTGCATCTGTGACACGGCCCTTCTTAAAACGGGGAATGACCTACGCTTTCTTCCAGTCGCTAGGTATCCTTCATTGCTCAGGCGATCTACGGTAAATTACTGCTAGAAGGGGAGCAGGTTCTTTTGCATAATCTTTGTACAATCTTATATGTATCTCATCTGGTCCTGACTCCTTTCCACTACGAAGCAATTATAGTTGTTTTTCTACTCCGTGATCAGTTATCTCAATATCTCCATTTAGACGTTCGCACGACGATTGAAAGGAGGGACGGCGTTAAGATATTCCACGGTGAAACAATTTCGGAAGACAGAATTCAGTACTTCGGCCTTCTCTCTGTTTCCGTTTCGGTGCCAGTATGGTCACATAGTGAGGGAATAGATGATTTTGACTCAGTTACTGATTTTACATACGACCAAAACCTCTTAGAGTTTTTACTCAGATCGGTTGACAAAGCTTTACTCTGAAAGTCATTGAATATTTGTCTCATTGCTCTCTTTAGGCTCATTTTCGCTTCGTTCAGCTTTTGTTTGTCAGCTAGGTTTTGACTTCTCTTGAATCTTTGTTATCGTAGCAGTTTTCTGACACGGCTATTAAACCATGGTGAGTCTTTCCCATCCCTTAAGACATTATTGGTAACATATTGGTCTAGGACATATTTCACGATTCCTTTGATTTTTTCTATTTGTTTTCCACACCTGCGTCCTCATCATCGAATATTTCGTGCTAACTGCTCAGACACTCTGAAGTTTGTATCCTGTCACACTTACTAAGCAAAATTATCTTCCTACCTTTCTTAACATTCTTTGTCAGACCCCTTATCACAGATGCTATCATAGCCTTATGATCACTGGTACGTTCCTCTACGTTAACTGATTCGCTAAATTGTGGTCTGTTTGTTTCCAGGAGGTCTAAGACCTCTTGGTTCTCTAACTATCTGCTCAAAGTAATTTTCGGACAAGACATCTAGAACAATGTCACACGAATCCCTGTGTCTGGCACCAGTTTTGATAGCATGACACTCCCAATCTGTACCTGGCAAGTTGAAGTCACCCGCTATGACAACGGCATGATCAGGAAAATTATTAAAGATATTCTGTATGCCCTGTCTGAAGCGCTCTACCACTAGAGCTCTTAACTGAGGCAGTATATAGAAGAATTCTGTTACCATTTTGACCGATCTTTGACACGTAACTTCACCCACATTAATTCACAATCGGAATCCGTAATTTCACATCCGTGATTTCATGTCAGAGAGCTCACACTTCGTAGTAATTGACGGAAAGTCGAGGAGTAAAACAAAAGTGATTTCTGGCGTTCCCCAAGGTGGTGTTGCGGGCCCTTTGCTGTTCCTTACCTATACAGGGTGAGTCACCTAACATTACCGCTGGATATATTTCGTAAACCACATCAAATACTGACGAATCGATTCCACAACCGAACGTGGGGAGAGGGGCTAGTGTAATTGGTTAATACAAACCATATAATAATGCACGGAAGTATGTTTTTTAACATAAAGTTACGTTTTTTTTAAATGGAACCCAGTTAGTTTTGTTAGCACATCTGAACATATAAACAAATACGTAATCATTGCCGTTTGTTGCATTGTAAAAATGTTAATTACATCCGGAGATATTGTAACCTGAAGTTGACGCTTGAGTACCAGTCCTCCGCTGTTCGATCGTGTGTATCGGAGAGCACCGAATTACGTAGGGATCCAAAGTGAACGGTGATGGACCTTAGGTACAGAAGAGACTGGAACAGCACATTACGTCCACATGCTAACATCTTTTAATTGGCATTTTTCACGGAAGCACATGTACATTACCATGAGGGGTGAGGTACACGTTCGACGGGCGTTTCATAGCACGTGGAGGACGCATAAATTGGCCAGCCCGTTCTCCTGATCTTACACCTCTGGACTTCTTTCTGTGGGGTACGTTAAAGGAGAATGTGTACCGTGATGTGCCTACAATCCCAGAGGATATGAAACAACGTGTTGTGGCAGCCTGCGGCGACATTACACCAGATGTACTGTGGCGTGTACGACATTCATTACGCCAGAGATTGCAGTTGAGTGCAGCAAATGATGGCCACCGCATTGAACATCTATTGGCCAGACATGTCGGGACACCCTCAATTCCACTCCGTAATTGAAAACGGAAACCACGTGCGTACGTGTACCTCACCCCTCATGGTAATGTACATGTGCGTCAGTGAAAAAGACCAATAAAAAGGTGTTAGCATGTGGACGTAATGTGCTGTTCCAGTCTTTTCTGTACCCAAGGTCCATCACCGTTCCCTTTGGATCCCTACGTAATTCGGTGCTCTCCGATACATAGGATCGAACAGCGGAGGAGTGGTACTCAAGCGTCAAATTTAGGTTACAATATCTTCGGATGTAATTAACATTTTACAATGCAACAAATGGCACGTATTTGATTATATGTTCAAGTGTGCTAACAAAACTAAGGGGGTTCCATTTAAAAAAACGTAGGTTTGTGTTAAAGAACATACTTCCGTGCATTTTTTTATGGTTTGTATTAACCAATTACACTAGCCCCTCTCCTCACATTCGGTCTGTGGAATCGATTCGTCAGTATTTGATGTGGTATACGAAATATATCCAGCGGTAACGTTAGGTGACTCACGCTGTATAAACCGTGTAGGAAATAATTTGAGTAGCCATCTTAGGTTGTTTCCAGATTACGCTGTTGTTTATCGAATAGTAAAGTCATCAGAAGACCAATGCAACGATTTAGAAAAGATATCTGTATGTGCAAAAATTGGCAATTGACCCTAAATAATGGAAAGTGTGAGGCCTTCCACATGAGAGCTAAAAGGAATCCGTTAAACTTCGGTCACACGATAAATCATCAAATCTAAAGACCGTAAATTCAACTAAATACCTAGGAATTACCATTTCGAATCACTCAAATTGGTAGGAGCACACAGAAAATGTTGTGGGGAAGGCTAAGCAAAGACTGCGTTTTATTGGCAGGACACTTAGAAAATGTAACACATCTACCAAAGAGACAGACTACGCTACGCTTGTCCGTCCCCTTTTAGAAAACTGCTGCGCGGTGTGGAATCCTTAGCAAATATGGTTGACGGAGTACCTCAAGAAAGTTCAAAGATGTGCAGCACATTTCGTATTATCGCGAAATAGGGGAAAGACTGTCACCGAAGTGATACAGGATTTATGGTGGACTCATTAAAACAAAGGCGTTTTTCGTTGCGGAGGATTCTTTTGACGAAATTTCAATCAGCAACTTTCTCCACAGAATGAGAATATATTTTGTTGACACAGATCTACATCGGGAGAAACCACCACCATAATAAAATGGAGGAAACCAGAGCTCGCTGTACGCGATTGGAATAATGGAGAATTATTGTGAGGGTGGTTCGATGAACTTTCTGTCCGGCACTTAAATGTGATTTGCTGGGTATCGATGTAGATGTAAAATCTAGCTAGGTTTTATCGAAATCTTTACTGCAATAAACGCGCCACCATCATTGGCGACTGACCTATCCTTACGACAAATATTCCAATCTGAACTTACGACAGCATCTGGTTTCAACTAACTTCCTGTTCCTAATAGTATCTGTGCCTTATAAGCTCCATTAAGCGATATTATTTTTGAAACGTATCCTTGGCTGCTCTTTCAGTTTACTGAAATCACATTAACCTTTTCTATCTCTGATCTGCGAAGACGAACGGTCTCTGGGGACACTGCGGCTAATTTATAAGGCAAATCGTCTTTGATCCCAAAGGAGTGTTTCTCTAACCTAAAAAAAAACAAACATGCGCACGCCACACGTACTCCACTAACTTAGTAGCCGCTTCCTGCGTGTAGCGTATGTGTTTTATATACTAACCAAAAGAAAGCGCAAAACGTCTGTTAGCACAGTTCTCGCGCAAGCCGCCGTATATGTGCCGCGTTTTACCATACAGAGCTCTGCCGAGGTAATCCAACGACTTTGGCAGAACTGCCAAAGCCGATACACCCGTCCTCCATGAGACAACCTTTTTGCATATTTCTACGCAGATTTTATAATTTTGTGCTCCTAATATTTAAATGAAATATATCGAAATAAATTATTTCCAGCAAGAAACAAAATCTACCATTGCAGTAAATAAATTACAAGTTGCATAAACTATATAAAAAATTGAATGTAAAACCAAATCTACGACTTATAGTTTATAGGAGTTACTGCACAATTGTTTTAGTGTGATATTTAATAAAGAATAGATTGCATGCGTTCCTCATAAATTATTAATACTGCATAAATTATTAACTGGAAATAACAGAAAAAGAGCTGTAATCAATAGTTGAGAAAACACCTTGTCCCTGGTATTTGTTATTGTTATAATTTTACTTTTCATTTCCTAGTTTTGGAAGAGGAAAACTCCCTGATTATGCCATTGATGTCTAGTTGAACAAATGTGTCGCATTGGGTTGACAAGATAGCAAAATTTAATAGTCTGCTAATGTCCACACTCGACTTTAATTTGCCGAAACTACATTCATAATATGCTGCAGTCACTGAAACTGTCACAAATGTGGTCCTAGCTATTTAGATTTTTGTATAAGCGCCTCATAATCCATACACTGAGAAAACCTATAAAAGTATCCACATGGGAAGGCGTGTCAATGCTTTCATCTGCTGTTTCACCTGGAACTTGACAGCAGCTATCTCGCTGACTGGCTCCGCCGTATCGATATCGTTGCTATCTTTGGCTGTCTAAGTCAAATTTGATGGTGTGATATACAGGGTGATTAAAATTAAACTTTCAAACATCTGTAGAAATAACACCACTGGTCAGAATGACGTCAAATTGCAACGGAATATTATCGGAGAAGGGGGGGGGGGGGGGGGGGGGAACGTATGGAAGGGAAAAAATTGCAAAATAGAAATAGATGGAACTGTAAGCATATTAATTTAATAGTGATGGACTACAAATGACAAATGAATCATACAACGACGCGTAAGGTGCACGTTTGACGTTAACCAAACTGTACTACTCAGCGTGCATGGGTGTACAGGTGTGATAATGTTAGTTACATAAACCGATCCACCACCTTAAGGTCATTTCACATTGGATGGGAAAATAGGTTTTTAATTGTCCTGAGGCCAAAAACCGCATCAAAAGCGCCAATCACATCGGTTTTTAATTGTTCTGATGCAAAAATCCTCGGATTATTAATTTCCGTGTGACTGGTGCAAAATATGTTCAATATGCTGTCCACCGTTTTCTGCAACAAGTTGGAATCGAGAAACAGCATGTTCCACAACTGACCGAAATGTTTCCGGGGTCACATTCAGAATGCGTTGCGCATTTCGAGACTTCAATGAAACTAAGTTAGCAATCGGAACACAGAACACAACACCTTTCAGATAGCCCAACAACCAGATGTCACACGGATTATGATCAGGTGATCGGCACGGCTAGGCTGTATGAAAATGGCCGTTGATAATTCTAGGATTTCCGAAATGGCAATTCAACAGTTTAACTGGATTCGCAATGTGCGGAGGTGCACCATTTTGCATCAAAATGATAGCATCCACACACATCCACGCTGTTGGATAGCTGGAATGTCGTGGTTGCGCAAGACACTCTTAGCGTTTACGAGTGACGGTGCAGGCAACAGGACCGGAAGCACCTGTCTCTTCGAAAAAATACGGCCCTACAATAAATGATGCCGTAAACCCGGACCACACTGTGACCTTTTCAGGATGAAGTGGTACTGGTTGATTTACCTGTGGGTTTTCCGTTGCCCATATTCGACAATTCTGTGTATTGACATATCCTGTCAGATGGAAGTGGGCTTCCTCTGTCCAAAAAATCTTCCGTGGCCATTCAGTGTCCACTCCCATGCGAGCAAGAAATTCTCAGGCAAAGGTATCTCTTGCTGGCAGGTCAACAGGAAGCAACTCGTGCACATGGGTAATTTTGAATGGATAACAAAGAAGAATGTTTCGTAGGATCCTGCACACCGTGCTCACAGGTATGTCCAATGTTCGGGCAATTCTCCGTGCATCACACGTTTGCACTCCACCACTCATCTTCTCCTGCAGTGCTGTGGCCACTGCTTCCACTGACGTCGAATCAATTCGATCCCTCCCTCTATCAGGTTGCACACCAAAAGAACCAGTCTTTTCGAATTACCGAATCATTTCCTTCAGACCCACGGCAGTCATCGGACCAACACCTTTTTTTTCAAACCCTTCAGTGTCCGGAACTTCTGCAGAGCGACGTGTGCACAGTCATAATTATTATAATACAGCTTTACAAGCAGAGTGCGGTCCTGCATTGAGACAATCATGGCGAACGACACAGACACGAAAGGAGGAAAAGGCGTGTACCCGGCGTGTTTATACCAACTTCAGGGGGTCGTGCACATGACAGATGTTTTTATTTACGTAGTCTGACACATACAGCTCCTTCTACTGATCAGTTTTCACACTATTTTCTTTCTTCTGCCATACGTTTTCCCCCTTCTCCGATAATATTCGGTTGCAATTTGACGCCATCCTCACCAGTGGTGCTATTTCTACAGCGTTTTGAAAGTTTAATTATAACCACCCTGTACATGAAATCTGTTTTCCGTTTCTCTTATTCATTAATAAAATACTTTGGAGCACTCTAGCTCTGACAGATTCCCTCGTGTCCTCAATCGGTAGAAATTCGCAAAAATGTGAACCTTCGGTAAAATGGCGTACTTGCTTCAGCATCCGTTCGCCGACCATTGAGATTGTACGTTACCCAAGTGAGGCAGCAGTATGAACACCACTGTTGAACAGTGAGTTGTGTAGACGACTGCTGTGTAGACCACGCGTACTTTTACCATGTAAACAATGTTAGCGATAGACATTGTTTGCTTGAGGATGACAGTGTCAACGAAAAGTTTATTGGGTTAAGCATTACAGCTCACAGGTAAACTACATTTAATTCAAATGGCTCCGAGCACTATCTGACTTAACTTCTAAGGTCATCAGTCCCCTAGAACTTTGAGCTACTTAAACCTAACTAACCTAAGTCCGCTGCTCGTGGTCTCGCGGTAGCGTTCTCGCTTCCCGAGCACGGGATCCCGGGTTCGATTCCCGGCGGGGCCTCGAGATGACTGGGTGTTGTTGTGTCGTCTTCATCATCATCATTCATCCCCATTACGGTCGGAGAAAGGCTATGGCAAACCACCTCCACTAGGACCTTGCCTAGTACGGCGGTGCGGGTCTCCCGCATCGTTCCCCTACGCTCCGTCACGGAGTATGGGACTTCATCATCATCATCAACCTAGGGACAGACTGTAGCGCCTAAAACCGCTCGGCCATCCCGGCCGGCTACATTTAATTCAATTTTGATTATTTGTTCATAGAGTTTCAGATCCCGCAAGTAGATAGTATTGTTTACGTTTACAGTGCTGCTATGTGACTAAACACACATGCAAACCTCCAACATAATACGTACAGACAAACCAAACAACATAATACGTGCAGGCAAAGCAAGAGAACTTACCTTACATGCATGCATTACCACAAAAACTCCTCGTCACGTCTTACCTGCAAAGAAACCAAATGAAATACGAATTAGAAAATGGCTTGAACTTGTCAGATTTGTGCATAATGAGAGAGTACTCTCAACAACTATATTAGTTAAATTAACCGAAGCATTATTTTCAATCTGCATGGGACAAAGATTTAATACAACCGTGATTAAGCATTCTTATTCCATAACATTGTTTCCAGACGTGAAAACCAGATGCATGCCTACCTAACGACCCACTCGTGTCGTTTTGAAATTGTGAAATTGTAACTCCGAAGGTTGTCCACCACATTTGAGGACAACAGAGACTAGACTTATTTTGTGTTGGGACGACCTGACCTAACTGCTGATGTCATCGGTCCCTAGGTTTACACACTACTTAATGTAACTTGAAATAATTTACGCTAAGGACAACACACACACCCATGCCCGACGGAAGACTCGAACCTTCGGCGGGGGGAGCCGCGCGAACGGTGGCAAGACGTCATAGACCGCGCGGCTACAACCCGCTACGACGACCTTTCGACTTCAGGAGCTGCGATATACTCGTACGTGATTGAGTTTCTCCTGCATATACAAGAAAATAACTGATGTGAGTCAGCGAGAGGAATAAAGATGGAGGATATAGTATTTCGATAGTGAATGTTAGAAATTAGTAAGTGCAGCGTTGCATCCACTGTAACACCCTTGAGTATCAAGAATTGACAGATTCGTGCAGTGATACAGATAAATGCGAAGAAGTGAATTATTCACAAAATAAGAGCAGATTATTTGCCTTCAGTTTCCTCCCGTCGTATGAAAGTAGACCCAGAACGCTGACACCAAACGGATAACAGCTTATGACTTCTCGTAGTTAGTGCTTGCAGCTTTCCATATTACTTGTTTCCTCGCTGCACGCCTGCTCCATATTACAAGGTGCCTACCCTGTCAGCTGAAATCATTGACCAGAATATTTATCCTGAATAAAAGGATTGCCATTATTTAGACAACGTCGATCACGTATCTACTCGTATAGGTCCTGATCTCTTCCCACGGGATTATTACTCCTTGGGTCCCTTTAAAAAGGTCTTGAAGAGTCGACCATTCCTGTGGGACGAGGACGTGCTGCAGGCAGTTGCGGACTTCTGTACGCAGGAGGACACTGTGTTTTATCAAACGGGTATCCTTAAACTAGTGCGTAGGTGAACTGATTGTCTCAGTGCTCACGGGCGATTTTGCCTTATTGGCATTCCGATTCTGGACTATACGGCCTTCGAATAGAAACATTTTGATCTCTCTTATATGAGTAATTAAGGAAATATCTTACAAAACAGTTCGTTCGGTACTTTGTTTGATTATTTAGGATTTCACAAGTAACACCCGTAACTCAGTTCATTAAAGAATCGAACTCTTAAAAAAGGAATAAATTAAAAGGTCTTGCCTGCTGCTTAAGTTTTACTGTATGAACGGCAAAAATGTAGGAAGCGAACAACCAGTTTTTCTTTCATTATTTGGCGAGGGATGTCAACGATAAAAAGTTTCTAAATTGAAATTACGTCTAAAGTTTCTAATAAGTCACTAATTGCTGTCAACTCATATGCACAGTTTCTAACTTTAATACTTATCGTAAGATTATATCTCATAAGGAGTAGATTATGACAACATTTTGAATTTTTAAATTCAGTCAGCACTTATATGGAATACGGGAAATCAGTTGTTGTTTTTTTTTTTGTCGTTTCGTGTTTGTCTGCCTGGCATGGGAGTTTTATTCACTGTGACATCTGTGTATGTTCCTTTCCTGTCCACTAAAAATTTATGTTGTAGAAACTACGTATGCCGAAATCCAGGAAACTGTCTATTGTTCAAGAGTGAAAACAATTTCTGATATATTTTATAGATTTCTTTGACATTAGCGCAAAGTTTTCCTGTTGTAGTAGTGTGTCGTTTATGAAATATTACTTTGTTAACGGTCTGAGGATCTTCTCTAAGAAATTTACATTCTAAGTCGTTAATGATATACCAGCAAGTAAACCCTTAAGTAGCTGACCATAGATAAGTTATTTTTCTGCTGGTACTCTCTGTTTAAATGAAACGTGGTTATTTGGTAACACTAATTTTAACAAATCAATGATCAGACATTTCTGGTAAAGTAACCTTTCTGTGACTCAGCAAGAATCTTTAATTATTTCTATTTTTCCCTTCACAAGTATGTTTGCGTACAGGTTAATGATAGAAAATGATACAGACTTTGCTGTCGTAGGCATTTGAATGCCCTTAACGCAAGTGATTAGTGCATAAATATTCTGTACTGAGTATGTATCTTCAAATTTGAACGTGGTACTAAGAATGTCACTCATTTTTATTTGCAAATTTTATACAGAAAAAAATAAAGCTTTATAAAAAGTGGATGGCTACTATATCCCTCCGAGCAATTCAATGTAAAACCAAGGAGCTCACTCTGTATTAACATTTCTAGTCACTCAGATGTGTGTAACGTGTTTCAAGATAGGTAGTATTGAGCAGAAGTAGTTTCTTATGTTTTACAATTCCTTATCTTCATATTAGCGTTTTTCTCATTAGAATTAACCCTAGCATCTGGAAAAGCTCTGGGAACGAGTCCTGAGTCGTGCGTGGGTAGCTCAGTCAGTTGAGCACTTGCCCGCGAAAGGCAAAGGTCCCGAGTTCGAGTATCGGCCCGGCACATAGTATTAACCTGCCAGGAAATTTTGAACCCCAGCATCTTTTAATCAGTATTTTTCTAAATATCATGTTATTGTACCTATAGTAAAAGTGATATACAGGGTGTTACAAAAAGGTACGGCCAAACTTTCAGGAAACATTCCTCACACACAAATAATGAAAAGATGTTATGTGGACATGTGTCCGGAAACGCTTAATTTCCATGTTAGAGCTCATTTTAGTTTCGTCAGTATGTACTGTACTTCCTCGATTCACCGCCAGTTGGCCCAGTTGAAGGAAGGTACTTGTTTACTTCGGTGCTTGTGCTGACATGCGACTCATTGCTCTACAGTACTAGCATCAAGCACATCAGTACGTAGCATCAACAGGTTAGTGTTCATCACGAACGTGGTTTTGCAGTCAGTGCAATGTTAACAAATGCGGAGTTGGCAGATGCCCATTTGATGTATGGATTAGCACGGGGCAATAGCCGTGGCACGGTACGTTTGTATCGAGACAGATTTCCAGAACGAAGGTGTCCCGTCAGGAAGACGTTCGAAGCAACTGAGCGGCGTCTTAGGGAGCACGGGACATTCCACTCTATGACTCGCGACTGGGGAAGACCTAGAACGACGAGGACACCTGCAATGGACGAGGCAATTCTTCGTGCAGTTGACGATAGCCCTAATGTCAGCGTCAGAGAAGTTGCTGCTGTACAAGATAACGTTGACCACGTCGCTGTATGGAGAGTGCTACGAGAGAACCAGTTGTTTCCGTACCATGTACAGCGTGTGCAGGCACTATCAGCAGCTGATTGGCCTCCAGGGTACACTTCTGCGAATGGTTCATCCAACAATGTGTCAACCCTCATTTCAGTGTAAATGTTCTCTTTACGGATGAGGCTTCATTCCAACGTGATCAAATTGTAAATTTTCACAATCAACATGTGTGGGCTGACGAGAATCCGCACGCAATTGTGCAATCACGTCATCAAGACAGATTTTCTGTGAACGTTTGGGCAGGCATTGTTGGTGATGTCTTGATGGGGCCCCATGTTCTTCCACCTACGCTCAATGGAGCACGTTATCATGATTTCATACTGGATACTCTACCTGTGCTGCTGGAACATATGCCTTTACAAGTACGACACAACATGTGGTTCATGCACGATGGAGCTGCTGCACATTTCAGTCGAAGTGTTCGTAGGCTTCTCAACAACAGATTCGGTGACCGATGTACTGGTAGAGGCGAACCAATTCCATGGCCTCCACGCTCTCCTGACCTCAACCCTCTTGACTTTCATTTATGGGGGCATTTGAAAGCTCTTGTCTACGCAACCCCGGTACCAAATGTAGAGACTCTTCGTGCTCGTATTGTGGACGGCTGTGATACAATACGCCATTCCCCAGGGCTGCATCAGCGCATCAGGGATTCCATTGCGACGGAGGGTGGATGCATGTATCCTCGCTAACGGTGGACATTTTGAACATTTCCTGTAACAAAGTGTTTGAAGTCACGCTGGTACGTTCTGTTGCTGTGGGTTTCCATTCCATGATTAATGTGATTTGAAGAGAAGTAATAAAATGAGCTCTATCATGGAAAGTAAGCGTTTCCGGACGCATGTCCACATAACATATTTTCTTTCTTTGTGTGTGAGGAATGATTCCTGAAAGTTTGGCCGTACCTTTTTGTAACACCCTGTAATAGCTTCTTCCTTAAAATACCTAAAACTGAGTCCTATCGTCTTTCCATTAATATTAGTAATATTGCTTGAATTTCTCATGGTATTATAAGTGTTATCCCTATCAACGAAACAGAAAATACTGAAAGATTAACGCAAACTTTTTTATGTTAATAAATGTGATGTAATGTTAGAGATATCCAGAGCGCCTTCACAAGCAAATAAGGAAATTAATATTCTCCCAAGCTGAAATATATGAGGAAAATGTATCTTACGTAATGGTTATGCACATGTGCGTTCATTTTATTAGTATCTCAAATCTCAGGTAAGAGTAACAAATTCGTTGTTGTAGGTCACTGAAAGCAGTCGACATGTTACTGCGGTCGCAGTATGTTATGTTGGTTGGAGAGTCATCGGCTGATCCTTAAGTAACTTCAGGCGTGAACCATGGACGTGTTTTGAGACCCTTCTTGTTTATGACCTGGCAGACAATCAACAGCAGCCTCAAATGCTTCAACTGTTTATTCAGCTATCTATAGTGAAACAGGCTTATTCTATGAAAACTCTGTAGAATAGCACAGTCAGATCTTGATGAGATTTCAGAGTTGTGTGAAAAAATGAACACTGCCTTAAATTTACAGAAATGTACAATTATCCACTTCAAAAAATATCAGTGATCCACAGTTAGAATCAGTCAACTCTTACAAATGCCTGAGTGTAGCAATTTGTAGGTGTATGAAATGGATGGTAGCACAAGTTTCGTCATAGGTCGGACAGGTCTCAGACTACGATTCATTTGCAGGATATTGGCAAAATGCAGTGTGCATAGGAGCTGCTTGCAAATCAGTTGTGCACACCATCTTGGAATAACGCTCCAGTTGTGAGGGCCGTGCCAAACAGGACTAACAGGGACTGCTGAACGTATACAAAGGAGAGCGGCATGAATGGTCACAGGTTTGTTTGTCTCATAAGAGGGCGTCCTGGAAATGTCGAGAAATCTTAATCGGTAGACTCGTCACGATAGACGGAAATTGTTTCACTAAAGCCGACATAAAAATTTCAATTAACAGTCTTAAGTGGAGAATCAAGAGATATTTTTCTTCCTCCTACGTATCGCTCCCGTAATGACGGCGAAGAGGAAATTAGACTAATTAAAGCTTTCACGGCCATTCTTCTTACGCTCATTGCGTGAGTGGTAACATGGTGAGTAAAGTCTGCCGTGGACTTTACAGTGATTTGCAAAGTGTGTGTATAGATGCAGAACAGCTCGCTGAAAACGTAATACTGAAACGTGCGATATGTATAATACTAGGCACCGAATCAGGCGGTGAGAGGCACCTTTTTTATGCTGATTATCATATTTCATCGTTTGTGTTACTGAGTGTGGTAACATTGTTATCGCCAGCGTTACCCGAGGCAATTTCGGAAGCGTTAGCTGCTTTACTTTGCTACGGAGAATCTGTTTTAAATAAAATACAGACCAGTTTTCCAGGATAATATCAACCAAAAATCGGAGTTAAGGTTCATTACACTCGATAGCTAAAATCAACAGACAGTCGTGCCGTCGGCGGAGAGAGGGTAGATGCGAATTGGAAATCGCTTGTATCGACCGACTCTGTTCCGTCTCACCTCATTTCGCAAGTGCTTCCTCTCAGATAAGGGCTGGATGTGAAAAAAGGAACATTGTGAACATTAGAGGCAAATCTTTTGTCCCAGGAAGGTAGCGAGAATCTCGAAACTGGCTGCAATACTGCAATACAGCGCGTGGGCGAATCACCTGACTGGCGGGCAGCGATAGCGGCTCACAGGTCCACATGCATTTCATTTTGTACTCTCAATATTTCGTCTCGTCATTTCCACGATGTGCTCTTCTGCTTTACAAATAAAGCTGGATGAACGTCAGTATAAAAGCTGAGAGTAATATCGGACGAAAGTCCACGCTCAACCAACACGGAGTCAGAAAATGTCGTTTTTGTGAAAAACAAACGGCTTATTATTCCCACTAAGAAACGAGCGCTCTGAAGTTGATTCCGTATTTCTAGATTCCCGCAACTGGTTTGAGACGGTACTCCGCAAGTGGCTTGTAATCAAATGCCTGCTTATGGAGCACTGCCCCATCTATGCGACTGGGCAATGTATTTCATATACAAGGATTACATTTCGTAGTAATTGATGGTGAGTGATCTAGTGAAACCAAATTTATATGTTTGGTTCCCCAATGAGGTTTTATAGACCCTTTCCTGTTCTTACTCGGCGTAAGCGATTTAGAATACCATCTGAGCAACCCTTCTAGATTGTTAGCAGATGATGCTGCCGATTTCCGTCTAGTAATGTCGTCAGAAGATTAAACGAACTGCAATATGATTTAGAAATCTGCATGGTAAGAAAAGTGATAATTGACCCTAAAGAAAAGGTGTGAGGTTTTTCACATGTGCAGTAAAAAACTCCTTTACATTTCGATTACACGATAAATCAGCAGCCTATTCAACTAAATATCGAATGATTACGATTACGACCAACTGAAACTATCAGCTGGGAAATGTTTTCTTGAAGGCGTGCCAAAGACCGTGTTTTATCGGCAGAACACTTAAATGACACAAAAAAGCCACTAAAGAGACTGGTTGCACTAGGTTGTCCGTCTCCTTCTGGATTATTGCTGCACAGTATGGGATCCTTACCAGACAGGACCGACGAAGGACAACGAAAAAGTTTAAATAAATGCAGATTGTTTTGTATGAGCCCAAAAAATAGGAGATAGGTTCACTGATACAGTGAGTTGGGAGGTGTTTATCTTCACGGTGAGGTCTTAACACTAAATTACAATAACAATCTCTCCTCTCAGAAAACCGAAACATTTAGTTAACTCCCAACTACATAGGACGAAATGACTGTCATAATGAAGTAAGAATAATCAGCTTGCACTGAAAGATTAAGGTGTTCTTTTTTCCCCTTGTTCTATTCGAGAGTGGAAAAACAGAGATATAGTATGGAAGTGGTTCTATGAACCTTCAGTCAACACTTCAGTGGGGTTTCGTTAGTAATCATGTTGATGTAAATGAAAGCTGATACTGAAGTCGTTATGTATTTCCAACTAACGTTTGTGAAATTCGTGACACCATAAGTGCTATATGTGATTGAAATGTAAATTACGCCGTACTTTAGGCCACTGCTCGGAGTTTCGTCGAAATGTTGCACACAAAACAGTGTCACCCATTTAGCTAGAAACTCGTAAGGACTAATAATTCCGAGAAAGTCTCATACGACGCATCACATGAATCTACGTAGAGATGTTCTCCCATGCAACGAGGCATCTTGCTTGACATTCCTAACAAGATATCAAGATCAACTTTCGCTAAAATCAAACCTCGGATAAACACATCAATGACAAAAGTCTATGCACAGCATAAGCCTGGCAGTAACACAAAAAACCAATTCTTATCGTGCAACGAATGAAAGATGTTATTTTAATACAATTTCTTCGTCTCTATTTTTACATGACAACTGACTCGAAATGGTTGAAACGGCAATATCGTTGCAGTCGGAATCGCTGACGTTGAATACATTTTCACAGCAAAGGATGAGAAACAGTTGCTTGCGATGTAAGTTGTAGAAGATCTGTGGTCTTGCGACAAGAATGCGTTTAGGTGGTGGTACACATAGGACTGAAGCAAACGGATATCAAGGTGATTCAGTTTACATGTGATATGGTCACGTATGTTGATACAGGTACTGTGAGTGACTTGTTCCACAACGGCAGTTTATGTAACACGAGGCCATACAATCAGCAGAAGAAAAGGGCTTCGATAACTGAAAGTTTCTTTTCGATCAATATTGTGAGCCAGACGGGACCTGCAACCCGCAGCCGTGTCTGGATAGCTCGGTCTCTGAGAATGTGGCCCCGGAAGCGACGGTTCCAGGTTCGATCCTGTCCGACACTCAATTCTGATATGGTATGAAGTTTCAAAACAAGTACAATCTGCTGTTGGGTGAAAGATTCAGTCTAGAAAGAATCTACGGTATCTGTTTGTCGGCAGATGACTAGCAAATTTCCCTAAGCTCTTAAGCCCAAGGCCGTACAAGCGGCTACAGGAAGCATTCGTCCCAGGATGACGACCGCGGCAGTGCGGAACGAATACGCAAGTCTTTGGGAACTTCGCCACGGTGGAAAGAACTATTCTGTAGCCAGAAGCACGTAACAGTCAAACAAGGAACTTCCGATCGCATCCTCTATCTATGGAAATTTGTTTGGCGGGAGAATATAGCGAAATCAAGGACACAGTGGAAGCTACGAGTTTATAACGCCAGACCAAGATGTCTGGAGAACTCTCAGCAGATAGAAAATGAGAGTAGGCATGGAAAGACGAGCTCGCGAGGAAAAAGCGTGGAGATTGTTTCCAGTAGTGGCTAAAAACACTTGCAGACAGCGGCGATACTAGGATAAAGGATAACTGGCGTCCTTGGCGACGATACTAGGGTAAAGGGTAACTGACGCCCTTGGCGAAATTTAAAATGCGCCCCCCCCCTCCCCCTGCCCACTTGTCGACGTTACACCATTTTCTTGTTCGAACGACATCGTACTTTTTTTCACCATTTTTTCTTGTTTAAACAACATCGTACCTTTTTTCTCCCTTGTTCGTTTGCTATGTATGAATTTGTCAGTAAAGGAGACAGGTATTTTAGGCAAGCTTAGCAGTCTGGAACTCATTGGCTTCCTGTTTCGACAAGAAGTATCCAAGCATCCATTTATGGAATCTGCAACAACAAAATCGTCTGAACACTGAAGTTGTTCTGGAATTACAAAGAGGCAACGATTTAATGATTAGGGATAAAACTGTTATTATGGTTTGACTGCCACAAAACATTATACACCAACTATGTTATTTGTTAGCAGTAAAGATGAAAATTGAAGTTGTGTTCCTACAGAGATCAAATATAGTAAAATCTAGTTTTTAACATATATTTACATACCACTTTCGTTACTGTGTAACAACATGCACTGTGCTTGTTGATTCACATTTAAAGAATCAAAGAGCAAATTTAAAGTTCATAAAACCTGAACGAGCTAGGTCGGCGACAGCGAGCCAACTAGATGGTGGCGGAGTAATACCACGAAGCTTGTAAGTCCTCACAAAGTCGTCAACAACACAAAAATTAACAGTCCATATGCATGGGGTGCGCAGAAACATGGGAACACCAAAACTCAAAACATTACCACACCCAATACGGTGACATTCAACACAGCTCCCAGACGTCTCAGAATGAATAAATACGGATCCTGTATGGTTGTCAAGAGAATCTTATACCATTATTCCCGCGAAATAATGGTAAATTCAGGTTACTGCGATGGAGATGGGAAGCGGTCACGCATCGTTCTCTCCAAAGTAAACCAGAAATGTTCAATAATATTGAGACCTTGTGACTGTGGTGGACAGGGGAAACGCGACAGTTCTTCCTCGCGCTCACGAAACCAGTCCTAGGCGACGCGAGCCGTGTGAACAGGGAGCCTGTCGTCTTGGAACACAGTATTACAACTGGGAAATAAAGATTGTACCATGAGACGGAAGTGATCAGCCAAACTGGGCACACAAACCTTGGCAGTAATACAACCTTGTAGAGTAAACATGACGCCCATGGAACACCATGATACGGCTGCCATAATCATCTCTGAATCCCCACTAGTCTCACTCTTGCGACTGTTACAGGAATTTTAATATTTTATGGGTGGTTTTAAAATTCCCCTTCGTGTTGTTTTGGCGCTGACAGGGCTCGCGAGTGCGACACTCAGTTGTGCAGTTACTTTTGCCGCTGTCGCCCTCTTATTTTTCGTCGCAGTCCTCCTCGTGACCCTTTGTCACGGACACTTAACACATTTTCGTCTGCATTGTGACTTAGCGGATGATGCTTTCCAGCCTTCCCTGCATGCGAAATAAATCTTCGACATGGTGCCTTTGATACACCGAACACTCCGCCCCACTTGGTTATGGTAGCGCACACCATACGAATACAATATGCCAAAAATTCACTTAGCTCCGACTTAACGCACTTACATAGAATGCTGTTCTGACCACGACTGGCCGGCCGAAGTGGCCGTGCGGTTAAAGGCGCTGCAGTCTGGAACCGCAAGACCGCTACGGTCGCAGGTTCGAATCCCGCCTCGGGCATGGATGTTTGTGATGTCCTTAGGTTAGTTAGGTTTAACTAGTTCTAAGTTCTAGGGGACTAATGACCTCAGCAGTTGAGTCCCATAGTGCTCAGAGCCATTTGAACCATTTGAACCACGACTGACACTTCCAACGTATTGAGAACATTGCGCAGTTTTTTTTTCCTTTATTGTATTTCAATTCCCCATCGTGGTGGGTTGAAGCAGCATATGCGCTGCTCTTCAGCCGAAAGACATAGAACAAACAATAGAAGACATTTAAAAATATACACTAGAGAAAACATGGTGAACATACACTCCTGGAAATTGAAATAAGAACACCGTGAATTCATTGTCCCAGGAAAGGGAAACTTTATTGACACATTCCTGGGGTCAGATACATCACATGATCACACTGACAGAACCACAGGCACATAGACACAGGCAACAGAGCATGCACAATGTCGGCACTAGTACAGTGTATATCCACCTTTCGCAGCAATGCAGGCTGCTATTCTCCCATGGAGACGATCGTAGAGATGCTGGATGTAGTCCTATGGAACGGCTTGCCATGCCATTTCCACCTGGCGCCTCAGTTGGACCAGCGTTCGTGCTGGACGTGCAGACCGCGTGAGACGACGCTTCATCCAGTCCCAAACATGCTCAATGGGGGACAGATCCAGAGATCTTGCTGGCCAGGGTAGTTGGCTTACACCTTCTAGAGCACGTTGGGTGGCACGGGATACATGCGGACGTGCATTGTCCTGTTGGAACAGCAAGTTCCCTTGCCGGTCTAGGAATGGTAGAACGATGGGTTCGATGACGGTTTGGATGTACCGTGCACTATTCAGTGTCCCCTCGACGATCACCAGTGGTGTACGGCCAGTGTAGGAGATCGCTCCCCACACCGTGATGCCGGGTGTTGGCCCTGTGTGCCTCGGTCGTATGCAGTCCTGATTGTGGCGCTCACCTGCACGGCGCCAAACACGCATACGACCATCATTGGCACCAAGGCAGAAGCGACTCTCATCGCTGAAGACGACACGTCTCCATTCATCCCTCCATTCACGCCTGTCGCGACACCACTGGAGGCGGGCTGCACGATGTTGGGGCGTGAACGGAAGACGGCCTACCGGTGTGCGGGACCGTATCCCAGCTTCATGGAGACGGTTGCGAATGGTCCTCGCCGATACCCCAGGAGCAACAGTGTCCCTAATTTGCTGGGAAGTGGCGGTGCGGTCCCCTACGGCACTGCGTAGGATCCTACGGTCTTGGCGTGCATCCGTGCGTCGCTGCGGTCCGGTCCCAGGTCGACGGGCACGTGCACCTTCCGCCGACCACTGGCGACAACATCGATGTACTGTGGAGACCTCACGCCCCACGTGTTGAGCAATTGGGCGGTACGTCCACCCGGCCTCCCGCATGCCCACTATACGCCCTCGCTCAAAGTCCGTCAACTGCACATACGGTTCACGTCCACGCTGTCGCGGCACGCTACCAGTGTTAAAGACTGCGATGGAGCTCCGTATGCCACGGCAAACTGGCTGACACTGACGTCGGCGGTGCACAAATGCTGCGTAACTAGCGCCATTCGACGGCCAACACCGCGGTTCCTGGTGTGTCCGCTGTGCCGTGCGTGTGATCATTGCTTGTACAGCCCTCTCGCAGTGTCCGGAGCAAGTATGGTGGGTCTGACACACCGGTGTCAATGTGTTCTTTTTTCCATTTCCAGGAGTGTAGATATAAAAAAGGGGGAACATCATGGAAAGCAATAGGCAAAAGAAGGTGCGAATGTAAAATGGAGCCGGCCGCGGTGGTCTAGCGGTGCTAGGCGCGCAGTCCGGAACCGCGCGACTGCTACGGTCGCAGGTTCGAATCCTGCCTCGGGCATGGATGTGTGTGATGTCCTTAGGTTAGTTAGGTTTAAGTAGTTCTAAGTTCTAGGGGACTGATGACCACAGTAGTTAAGTTCCATAGTGCTCAGAGCCATTTTGTAAAATGGAGATAAAAACTGTAAAAAAGTAGCGCACACAATAAACGACACGCTGGGACAATTAAAAGAACACAAGGCACAGTATGACCGGAGCATAAAAGTATCGACGGATGGCGTAGGACGTAACAAACACTGACAGTGACACTAAGTACAAGGCCAGCACACGATTAAAATCACACCTTTTGACGCACTGGAGAAACAGCACTAAACTGACGTGGCACACTGGCGATGATCAAAACGGAGGATCTGCCAGGCGCAAGGAGATGAGGGAAACCGGAAGAAGGGAGGGAGTTAGGGTGGGAGGGAGGGGTAGAGAGGGGGGGGATGATTGGGGGGCGCGCTGAAGAGGGCCAGGTAGGGAGTGACGTGGGAAGGAAAGGGGCAAGGAAGGGGTGCAGGGTCTCAGGGGGGGGGGGGGGGGAAGGGAAGAAAATCCGCTCTGGGGGAAGATACATTGCGCAGGCGCCGTTCGTGGTCAAATACAACAGCGCAAACTTCATGCTTACCCAGCACCTGCATTTATGTTCACGCACACATTTCTCACAGCTTTTCCATACTTTTGTCCACCCCACAGCCAAACGGCGAACGATATACCAATGGGACTCTAGGACGCTGCTTATAGAGGATTCAAACCTTTTGGTGGCGGAACCAGGAGAGTCGCTGCGAGCGCCACCTATTCTGAATTGCCGTTCCCGCTACCCCTTCGATTCGATAACGTCGATATGTTCTGTGGTGGAACTGATGTAGTTATCTGATCGAGATAGGAGAAAACTCAATCTGTATAATGTTTTAACACGATGAATACGCAGCGTTACCGTATTTTTACGCTGTTGAGGAACATAATTTAAAACTGTAATCAAAAGGAAACTCGTTTCCTTTTCTATGAAATATCATGAAAAGTGACTGAGAATGATTGAACTACAAGGGGCCGAGGAGCGTTCAATAAGTTATGATTAGTTACGAAACACATTTCGATAGAAAAAAATCGGAATTTGTTGTGGGACATCGTGGAATATTCCCGCTTCAGCGCTATAGTTTCATGAAATTCGGATAGGTGGCGGTGATCACGCCTCCAAAATGGCGTTTGAAACGCAGGTGCGTTCCAAGCAGAGAACTGTCATTGAATTTCTTTTCGTGGAAAACCAGAGCACCTCACATATTCATATACGCTTGCAGAATGTGGGTTGAGGGTCGGCAGTGAACAAAAGCATGGTGAATCATTGGGCAAGGGAACTGCTATCATCGCAAAAATGTTTCACAAACCTGTGTGCCGGCCGGCTGCACACAACTTTGACAATAATCATCTCATGCTGTTGCATTCCTTCTTGTTATGTCCGTGCTTGTTTCGGAAATAGGACGAGGAATCCCGCCTTATGCAAGACACCTCTTTCTGTTTTGTTTCATGAATACATTTTTCAGCACTTTTTGTACTATCTTCAGTGGTTCTTTTTATTTTCTAACTGTAAAATTGTAGTTATATATTAATATTTAGCGAAACTATTGGTACATAATGTTTACAATTGTGAATGAATAATTGTTGTAAAATATTATACATCGTTTGTTCATAGTTCACAGTTGAGATATGAATTAACGACCTGATCACGGTGTGTTGTTTATAACAATATGTCAAACTTCTATTTATAGCTTAACTGTAAACAGAGTGGATGTATGCATTAGTTTACATACCTTACATGATGCTATTGGACATTTATCTTGGTAGCTATTCTGCTACACAATCTACAATTTCTCATCTGCAAACAGCTAAACGTATTTTTTTTATTTTTCTGTTAACTGCGCATTTACAAACGGAAATGAGTATGTATCACGTTTTATGTGTGTAACTTACGGTTTTGATATCGTGGTGCTTTCTCATATGTTGTTGGCGAAGTGAATAGGCTGATTTCGTGACCTATGGTCGCCTGACGCTGCACTTTCTCCAATCCTGCAGTGTCGGAACTTGCGGACACTCTCACTCGACGTGATCGTCGGATCACAGTCAAACATCTCGCTGGACAACTGGACGTTTCTGCTGGTAGTGCTGACACACTCTTCCATTACTTGGTGTATTCAGAGGTGTTTGGCCACTGGATTCATCGCCGCCTAACAGAACACCATAAAGAGCAACGAAGTACCATCTGTGCAGCATCGTTTGCACGTTATGAGGCTGGTCGTGACGATTTTTGTTGAACGTCGTCACAGGCAATGAAGTATGGGTTCATCACTTCAAACCGGAAACAAAACGGCAATTCGTAGCATGTCACCACACCACCATTCTGGCGAAGAAGAAGTTCAAACCGCACCCGCAGCCAGTAAATTCACGAAGATTGTTTTCTGGGACTCTGAAGAGGTTGTTTTGTTTGATGTCTTCCATCATGGGACAACGATCAACTCTGAAGCGAATTGTGCTATCCTCTCGAAACTGAAGAAACAACATCAGCGTGTTCGTCACCACAAATGTACACTACTGGCCATTAAAATTGCTACACAAAGAAGAAATGTAGTTGATAAACGAGTATTCATTGGACAAATATATTATACTAGAACTGACATGTGATTTCATTTTCACGCAATATGGGTGCATAGATCCTGAGAAATCAGTACCCAGACCAACCACCTCTGGCCGTAATAACGGCCTTGATACGCCTGGACATTGAGTCAAACAGAGCTTGGATGGTGTGTACAGGTACAGCTGCCCATGCAGCTTCAACACGATACCACGGTTCATCAAGAGCAGTGACTGGCGTATTGTGACGAGACAGTTGCTCGGCCACCATTGACCAGACGTTTTCAGTTGGTGAGAGATCTGGAGAATGTGCTGGCCAGGGCAGCAGTCGAACATTTTCTGTATCCAGAAAGGCCCGTACAGGACCTGCAACATGCGGTCGTGCATTATCCTGCTGAAATGTAGGGTTTCGCAGGGTTCGAATGAAAGGTAGAGTCACGGGTCGTAACGCATCTGAAATGTAACGTCCACTGTTCAAAGTGCCGGCAATGCGAACAAGAGGTGACCGAGACGTGTAACCAATGGCACCCCATACCATCACGCTGGGTGATGCGCCAATATGGCGATGACGAATACACGCTTCCAATGCGCGTTCACCGCGATGTCGCCAAACACAGATGCGACCATCATGATACTATAAACAGAACCTGGATTCATCCGAAAAAATGACGTTTTGCCATTCGTGCACCCAAGTTCGTCGTTGAGTACACCATCGCAGGCCCTCCTGTCTGTGATGCAGCGTCAAGGGTAACCGCAGCCATGGTCTCTGAGCTGATGGTCCATGCTGCTGCAAACGTCGTCAAACTGTTCGTGCAGATGGTTGTTGTCTTGAAAACGTCCCCATCTGTTGACTAATGGATCGAGACGTGGCTGCACGATCCGTTACAGCCATTGGGATAAGATGCCTGTCATCTCGACTGCTAGTGATACGAGCCCGTTGGGATCCAGCACGGGGTTCCGTTTTACCCTCCTGAACCCACCGATTCCATATTCTGCTAATAGTCGTTGGATCTCGGCCAACGCGAGCAGCAATGTCACCACACGATAAACCGCAATCGCGATAGGCTACGATCCGACCTTTATCAAAGTCGGAAACGTGATGGAACGCATTTCTCCTCCTTACACGAGGCATCACAACAACGTTTCACCAGGCAAGGTTGGTCAAGTGCTGTTTGTGTATGAGAAATAGGTTGGAAACTTTCCTCATGTCAGCACGTTGTAGGGGTCGCCACCGGCGCCGACCTTGTGTGAATGCTCTGAAAAGCTAATCATTTGCATATCACAGCGTCTTCTTCATGTCGGTTAAATTTCACGTCTGTAGCACGTCATCTTCGTGGTGTAACAATTTTAATGGCCAGTAGTGTACAGACGATCTACTTCTCCATTACAACGCAAGACATTTCACAAATCTGCACACCCGCTAGGAGCACACAAAATCTCATTGGACTTTTTTTTGTCATCCACACTACTGCCAGGATCTCGCACCTTCCGACTTACATCTGTTTGTACCAGTGAAGGATGCACTCCACAGGAAGCTGTACATGGATGATGGAGAGGTACTTGACCAGTAGAGTGGCACCATGCGGGCATACCGGGGCTGCCAGTAAGATGGCGTAACGCCGTCGGGTTGAACGAAAATTATGTTGAAAAATAGGATTTTGTAGCCAAAACACTGGGGAATAAAATGAGGTATTGCATTCCTGAAAAACACGTTTTTAGAAAAAAATGTGCTGCATTATGTACTGAACGCCCCTCGTACATTTGTTTCAGCAGGAATAAGATACATTAAAGTATTTTTAAATCTGTAACCATTTTTGTAGACGAAATGTTCTCGGGTTCAAGCCGATTAGCCGATTCGTGGCATCGTCTTGTCACAAAGTTTCAACGACCTTCCTGTTTGCCATCCTCAGGCGAAGCACCATATTCATGTCCAGATTGTTTGTTTATAGCGGCTGGACTGCGCTATCCTTGCCGAGGGTCCAACGCGTGGGCCGGTCCCGTGCCTCCGGAAAAGACGTCACGACCGGTATGGTGGAAGGGCGGAGGATATTGAGAGGTACCAGGAAGGAGGGGGTCGAAATGTCGAGTCCTGGTGCTTCCTATCTGTTCGGCCCGCTGTCCCCGCCGCTTTCACATCGTATTCTTCCTTACGTATCTTTTGCTAATGGCACAACCCATGTGGAGTTCATTTGTATACCCCTGTCCCTGCTGACAAGATCGTCATGTGCCCTTATTTCGACGGCCCTTTTGATGATCTAATGCTAGAACCCTTTGACGTGGCACAGCACCTTTGTATGTTCAAAAACCAACTTACTTCCTTCCCTGATGATATGCTGTGCCACACCTGACTGGTCGCGACCGCTCCTCCCACGACCAGTAGAGCGCTGCTAGGGGCACCGCTGCGTCTGGCCGAGGTACTGCCTGACACACTCGCTACTGATGTAGACGTCAGGTTCCCGAAGTCCCAATTGGTCTCTGACTGACCCAGCCGTTGAGCAGAAACTGTTTTTAAGGTTGTGCTTCTCCGTTACCTTGGCATTTCGACAGTGAGCAGCCCTTTGTACGGAAGGAACGCCAGGCCCTAGTTTCTTCTTCTGGTTTGTTTTCTCTCTTCGTCTTGCTCGACGGAAGGACGCGTCTCATTTATGTCTCTGAGTAGCTATTCTTGCAAAAGGTTTCGTGCAGATGCAGTGAGACGGTAGGTAGACTTTCCTTGTAGCATATGACCCGTGCGCTGTGTAGAAATGGTTCTACTGGCTCTGAGCACTATGGGACTTAACATCTGAGGTCATCAGTCCCCTAGAACTTTGAACTACTTAAACCTAACTAACCTAAGGCCATCACACACATCTATGCCCGAGGCAGTATTCGAACCTGCGACCGTAGCCTGTACTGCGCACCAGGGTGGTCAGCACAGATTTGCATTTCGCTGCTATCGGCGTATAGCTACATATCAGTGTGCGTCTTCTTCCTGCTTGCGCAATGTCCCAGCGTGCCACGCGGGTTCATATTTATCAGAATGTCGAGGAACGGTAGGCATCCGTTTTCTTTCACGTCCGTAGTAAATAATTGTAAATGTCGTGTGACTAGGACCTCCCGTCGGGTACACCGTTCACCGTGTGCAAGTCTTTCGATTTGACGCCACTTCGGCAACTTACGCGTCGATGGGGATCAAACACCCAGTCCCTGAGTGGAGAAATTCTCCGACCCAGCCGTGAATCGAACCCGGGCCCTTAGGATTGACATTCTGTCGCGCTGACCACTCAGCTACCAGGGGCGGGCACGTCCGTAGTGAACCTGATGTGGTCTTGTACGCTGTTAAGGTGGCACAGGAATTCTCGTAGGTTTTCTTCATAAAGCCTTTGACTTATTTCAGGCGCGCGGTTTCGAGAATGTTTCTTTGAAGTGTTCCATATGGAGGTTCGCGATTCATGGAGCTAGAGGGAACCCCATGGCGACTCCGTCTATCTATTCATAGACCTTTGCAGCACTTTGGAGGTAGTGGTGGTGAGCGAATGTGGAAACAGTTCACCGTGTCTTTGCCGAGCCTCCCTATTAATACCTCGAAATCTTCTAGAGGTACCCGTGTGCAGAGAGACGTGACGTCGAAGCTAACTAGGAGATCTCTCTTATTCGGACGTGTGTCTCGAAGTACTTCCCAAGACTTTGTCGGGTCCTTCATGGAGTGTGTACAGTGACCCACGAGAGATTTTAGTAGCTGAGCCAGGTGTTTGATTGTTGCATACGATAGCGAATATTTAGTGTTCACTATCGGACGTAGTGTCAAGTCCCTCTTGGTGTATTTTCGTAGTCGCAGATGCTAGGCAGTCGAAAAAGAGTTTTCGGGTTTCGCTACAAAAAATTACTCAATCACTCGGTCAAAATTACATTTTTCTGTTTACACCAATTCAATACTAAACTGAACAAGTTCACTGAGTTAATTTTGCTCCGTAGGTGGTCTGACATACTACAGTAAAGTGATATCAACAGTCAGCATTACCTGGACGGTTAAATTTAAATATGGAAAGACACCTTCATTACCCTATTTAACAATGATCTCAAATAGTTGTTCTGGACTTGATAGTTTGAAGGACTCATGGTTTCATAGCAGCCAGCCTGTAGACCAAATTTTCAGCATACTGCTACTTACCATCTGTGTAGCGGCTGTAAATTTCGTAAAATCGCCCCACTTTCAGTTCAGGTGCCTCTTGCCAGTGTCGTTGCACAACCCTCCCGCGTGGAGGAGAAACTAGCTTCTCACATGTTTCAGGCAAGACTTCCGTTCCTTTCAGAATTTCTTCCTTTACTTCTTCTTCACGTCACCCCTGTCCCCTCTCTCCTTCGCCCTTCCCCTGCTCTTTTTCATTTGCTCTTCCTCACTTTTTTCGCCCGTTATACACTCCTGGAAATGGAAAAAAGAACACATTGACACCGGTGTGTCAGACCCACCATACTTGCTCCGGACACTGCGAGAGGGCTGTACAAGCAATGATCACACGCACGGCACAGTGGACACACCAGGAACCGCGGTGTTGGCCGTCGAATGGCGCTAGCTGCGCAGCATTTGTGCACCGCCGCCGTCAGTGTCAGCCAGTTTGCCGTGGCATACGGAGCTCCATCGCAGTCTTTAACACTGGTAGCATGCCGCGACAGCGTGGACGTGAACCGTATGTGCAGTTGACGGACTTTGAGCGAGGGCGTATAGTGGGCATGCGGGAGGCCGGGTGGACGTACCGCCGAATTGCTCAACACGTGGGGCGTGAGGTCTCCGCAGTACATCGATGTTGTCGCCAGTGGTCGGCGGAAGGTGCACGTGCCCGTCGACCTGGGACCGGACCGCAGCGACGCACGGATGCACGCCAAGACCGTAGGATCCTACGCAGTGCCGTAGGGGACCGCACCGCCACTTCCCAGCAAATTAGGGACACTGTTGCTCCTGGGGTATCGGCGAGGACCATTCGCAACCGTCTCCATGAAGCTGGGATACGGTCCCGCACACCGGTAGGCCGTCTTCCGCTCACGCCCCAACATCGTGCACCCCGCCTCCAGTGGTGTCGCGACAGGCGTGAATGGAGGAACGAATGGAGACGTGTCGTCTTTAGCGATGAGAGTCGCTTCTGCCTTGGTGCCAATGATGGTCGTATGCGTGTTTGGCGCCGTGCAGGTGAGCGCCACAATCAGGACTGCATACGACCGAGGCACACATGGCCAACACCCGGCATCATGGTGTGGGGAGCGATCTCCTACACTGGCCGTACACCACTGGTGATCGTCGAGGGGACACTGAATAGTGCACGGTACATCCAAACCGTCATCGAACCCATCGTTCTACCATTCCTTGACCGGCAAGGGAACTTGCTGTTCCAACAGGACAATGCACGTCCGCATGTACCCCGTGCCACCCAACGTGCTCTAGAAGGTGTAAGTCAACTACCCTGGCCAGCAAGATCTCCGGATCTGTCCCCCATTGAGCATGTTTGGGACTGGATGAAGCGTCGTCTCACGCGGTCTGCACGTCCAGCACGAACGCTGGTCCAACTGAGGCGCCAGGTGGAAATGGCATGGCAAGCCGTTCCACAGGACTACATCCAGCATCTCTACGATCGTCTCCATGGGAGAATAGCAGCCTGCATTGCTGCGAAAGGTGGATATACACTGTACTAGTGCCGACATTGTGCATGCTCTGTTGCCTGTGTCTATGTGCCTGTGGTTCTGTCAGTGTGATCATGTGATGTATCTGACCCCAGGAATGTGTCAATAAAGTTTCCCCTTCCTGGGACAATGAATTCACCGTGTTCTTATTTCAATTTCCAGGAGTGTATGAGGGGTACTCATAAAGTTTTAATTATCACCTCGCCCGAAAAGGCTACATAATTAAGGCTTTGCTTACTTTTAGGTACACGTCTCCATGCCTGGCAAATATTGAAACTGAAATCTCATAGTACCTCGATATGCTGCTCCGGCAGCCAAAACCCAATGGTGCTAACCGTTGAATAAGTGTACCTCCGCGCGATCATTCACTTTCTGCGTTTGCAGAGGAACAACATCCCAGTCTGAATTGATGTAAATACACAGCAACAATGCATCACAGTGTGACCTAGTGGTTCTGAGGCACAGACGCTAGCAGTGTGGTCAGTTAGGTCTGAATGAAGAAAGACGCCTCTCTGTCAAGAACCAGAAGTTGCAAGAGAAATGGAGGCACTAGGTGGTCTAGGATCAGTACCTCCTGGAACAGTTCGTAGACATTTTTCCACACAAGAGACTTATCATTTTGTGCCTCCCCTTTTCATTTCTACACTTTCACCCATGTCATATTTGGCTGGTAGTTTTGATGTGCAGTATAGAAAAATCTTGTACTTTAGTGCCCCTGGCGCCGCTACCAGCTTGTATCCCCGAAGCGGTGGTTTGTGTCGCTCGGGTCATTAACCTTTTCTCGAGCGTATCACAATCGAGGCAATAGTGAGAAGAGTGAAATAAGTCATAGATGTGTTTTCAACATGTTGGACGACATTCTGAACGTGTGAATGGTCGCCGCCTGCTGGGTTCTGTGACTGCTCACACCCATTCAAAACGCAGGCAGCAGCAGATATGACGAAATTGAATTACCGACATTTGCCGAAACTGAGCATTGAAATAAATTCAGTGGGGACGAGCGAAAATTTGTGTCCGACCGAGACTCGAACCCGAATTTCCCGCTTTATATGAGTGGTCGATTTAACAGGTTCGGCTATCCAAGCACGCTTCACGTCCAACCGAAATTCCCTTCTCTGCGCACACTACCGTCATTGCTCGCAGCCTCATGCTGATCCCCAAAAGAGGTCGGACGAGGAGTGCATCTGCACTGAATGATCATTAATTGCTGTCAACATCCATATATTTTGTGTCTGTAGTGTCCGACCTTTCGCACACGTCCGAAAGAACAGAGACAGCACATCACAGAAACGTAGCACAAAAAGCTGCAGTTGTAACAGGGCACTACAAATGACGTCTTTAGCCATCTAATCACCATAGACGAGTCCTGGGATTATCACTATGAACCCGAGAGCAAGGACCAAAGCAGCAGTGGAAACTTGATAGTTTGAAGGACTCATGGTTTCATAGCAGCGAGCCTGTAGACCTAATTTTCAGCATACTGCTACTTAAAATCTGTGTAGCGGCTGTAAATTTCATAAAATCGCCCCATTTTCAGTTCAGGACGGAAAATGCCAAGCCCCAGCCATTATCTGACAAGGTGAAGCTGAGTGTTATTGGGACCCTCGTGATGCGGTGTTAACAGGTTATGCACGTGAGGAGCAAACCGTCACAGCAGCAAGCTACTGAAATCTCATGACGTGATAACGGGAGGACAGTGACTGCTGATGGGTGATTTTCTTCGCACTTTTGGGGAAAAATAGTTTTTGGGGGGAAGTGGAGTAGCTTTTGGGGTAACGGAAACCTTGTGGAAATTTTTGGGGAAGGAGATTTTGGTTCCGGGGGAATAGGTGCCATCTTTGATATTTTAGTTCAAACAACACACAAGATGTCATTATCTCTCAAAAACTATCGATATGCATTTTCTTTTGAGGGAGACTTTAGGCTGCCGTGGTATACGTGACTGTGACTTCACTCTGACGTGTACATAGCCTGTTTCGTCCGTTTGGGGCGTCCATCGACTTTCGTGGTCTTATCGAATTCTGAGGAGACGCCATGCTAAATGTTGTCGTTTTAGTTGAAGCTTGTATTTGATAAGTCTTATTATTATAACGAAAGCGCTATCGATATATGCTGTTTCAAATACTGAGGCTCTCTCGAAATCTCGTCGGTACTGGTATTATTTGTTCTACAAAAAGGTAAGGTAATGAAAGATCGGCGGTCAAGAGCCTTCAGGAGGTGTAAGTAAAGAACACAGGCACAGATTTTAAGCGTTCGCAGTAGCGTAGTGAATAGACGTACAGAGTTGCGAAATGAGATATAGGTGCTGCGCTAATGGTAAATTAAAATACAAGGAGAAAATCACGAAGAAGTTATAATTTTTATTTTCAAATTAAAAATTTAGTTTATGTACCTTCTTTTTATTTGTATGAGCCACAAGTTTACGGCCCGGAGCACATGATTCCACCTTTTTAAGCTGGCGACGCTGATAACAAATAATAGTTTGAAGGAATAGGTAGGTTTAAGGTATTTTGAGAAAGTTGACGAAATGGAGTTATTTTGTCAATTTTTTTTGTCTGCTATGGGGGAATTTCTGAATCTCCATCTGGAAACTCTGCAGGAGGCAGTCCAAGGGAATGTTTTCACTTCACGTCCCTGTTCTCAAATGGTTCAAATGGCTCTGAGCACTATGGGACTCAACATCTGAGGTCATCAGTGCCCTAGAACTTAGAACTACTTAAACCTAAGGACATCACACACATCCATGCCCGAGGCCGGATTCGAACCTGCGACCGTAGTGGTCGCGCGGTTCCAGACTGAAGCGCCAAGGACCGCTCGGCCACACCGGCCCGCTCGTCCCTGTTCTATCTCCAAAGCACAGAGTCGAGCACGCTACTTCTTTGGAGTCTCACATTTTGCATTATCCCTGTGTTCTACTGACATGCCACCCAGTGATCTTTACATCTTTCCTAGGATGATGAAACCATTGCGTCTCATGGCCAGAAGATGATCTCCTAGGTATAGTGTTTCCCGGACAGCCAAAAGGCAACATCCATGATCTTCGCCAAGTCATCCGCCGTTGGAAAAAATGCGTCGTATTGAAAAATGAATACCTAGAGAAGGACTAACATCATCACCAGATTTAATGGTCACAGCCTGATTTTGTTTGAGATGATAACGAAAACTCTTTGACCTTGTTGACTCTCCCTCATACAGAGACCTTTTAAAGATTACGGAAAGCTGCAATGGTGAAAATTTCAGGTTCATGTAAAACAAATACGGGAACTGAAGGTAATATTGGCGTGGTCATGGTGTCATTAATATAATATTTCACTAAACGTATTACTGAGTACAGAGGCTAGTACTGCAACGTAAAAACTTCAGTAGTGTTGCACAATGCAGACCGGGAGAGTAAGCCGCGCTCTAATAATTCATTTGTAATTCACGCGGCCTGGGGCTCGCGCCACCTCGTTATATTGGCTGGTCAAAGCAAAACCTGAACCAATTTCCTGGCTGGCTATGCGGCCGAGATTAATCTCCTAAGCTCGCTCTCGCCGCAGCGGCAAAAGTGGTGGCCGCAGCCCGGGACGCTAACTCATCCTCATTTCATGCACAGGGATGAGTTCTGTATCAGTTGGAGGTTGCATACAATTCTAAGGACCAATACAGTACGTTAGTGCAAATACGATATCGGTCTTTTGGCGAAGGAAACGCATTGCTGAATTTTATGCACTTCCATACATTCGGGTTACACACCGCTGGCAGTGAACTTTGCTTTCTTTTGCGCCCGGAATTCCTCCATTCTTTTGGGCTGCTTCGCGCTCCTCTGTTTTCAAGTTGTTCGGCTCGATCTGTCTCACTTGTCACCATCTTTCTGCGAATGGACCTGTGGAACACATCCACTGATGCGTGCCACACGAACAGCATTGTCGTATTCTCGCAACGTTTACAAAGGGAGTGCGTGCACGAGGGCGTGCCGCACGAGCAGACAAGCGGAAAATCCGGCCAGCATTGTCGAAGAGCAATGCATTCGGTACGAGCAGCCAGTGCGCGTGACGTCACAGGCAAATTTTGCGTTCCGGATGACACAACACAAATCGCAAGTCTCAATTTGCGCGGGGCTTAGCGTTTAGCAGCAGCTGCAATTGATGATGGAACACTTCTAACTCATGTGAAAACTTATAACGAACGTTTGAACTTTAAATAGCCTGAATACAGTACTTCAACCGTTAACAACGACGCGCAAGAGATGGAAGGTTAATAAACGAAGTTTTATTTAATAATTCAGTTAGCAGCAAAGCTTTCCGTTCCGAAATTCGAAAACGAACTATCTCGTTTGGTATCGTCATTTCCATGATGAATGCACACGTCGTTTAAATATACGGCCTTCTTTAACGTATGCACAAAATAATACTTCATCTACATCTGCATGGGTACTCTGCAAATCACATTTAAGTGCCTGGCAGAGGGTTCATCGAATCACCTTCACAATTCTCTATTATTCCAATCTCGTATAGCGTGCAGAAAGAACGAACACCTGTATCTTTCCGTACGAGTTCTGATTTCCCTTATTTTATTATGGTGATCGTTCCTCCCTATGTAGCTCAGTGTCAACAAAATATTTTCGCATTCGGTAGAGAAAGTTGGTGATTGGATTTTCTTGAGAAGCGTCCGTCGCAACGAAAAACTCTTCTCTTTTAATGATGTCCAGCCCAAATCCAGTATTATTTCAGTGACACTCTTTCTCATATTTCGTGATAATACAAAACGTGCTGCCCTTCTTTGAACTTTTTCCATGTACTTAGTAAGTCATATCTGGTAAGGATCGCACACTGCGCAGGAGCATTCTAAAAGAGGACGGACAAGCGTAGTGTAGGCAGTCTTCTTAGTAGATCTGTTACGTTTTCTAAGTGTCCTGCCAATAAAACGCAGTCTATGGTTAGACTTCCCTACAGCATTTTTATGTGTTCCTACAAGTTTAAGTTGTTCGTAATTGTAATTCCTAGGTTTTTAGTTGAATTTAAGGCCTTTAGATTTGACTGATTTATCGTGTAACCGAAGTTTAAAGAATTCCTTTTAGCACTCATGTGGATGATCTCACATTTTCGCACCATTGAGATATCCTTTCTAAATCTATTTGCAATTTGTTTAGATTTTCTGATGACTTTATTAGTCGATAAACGACAGTGTCATCTACAAACAGTCTCCCAAATCATTTATATAGATAAGGAACAGCAAAGTGCCTATAACATTACCATAGGGAACGCCAGGAATCACTTCTGTTTTACTCGATAACTTTCCGTTAATTACTACGATCTGTGACCTCTCTGCAGGAAGTCACAAATCCAGTCACATGACTGAGACGATATTCCATATGTACGCAATTTCACTACAAGCAGCTTGTGTGGTACAGTGTCAAAAGTCTTCCGGAAATCCACAAATACGAAATCGATCTGAAATCCCTTGTCAATAGCACTCAACACTTCATGCGAATAAAGAACTAGTTGTGTTTCACAAGAACGATGTTTTCTAAACCCGTGTTGACTGTGTGTCAATAGACCGTTTTCTTCGAGGTAATTCATAATGTTCGAACACAATATATGTTCTAGAATCATGCTGCATATCGACATTAATGATATGGGTCTGTAATTAAGTGGACCGAGCGAGGTGGTTCAGTGGTTCGACACTGGATTCGCATTCGGGAGGACGACGGTTCAATTCCGCGTCGGGCCATCCTGATTTAGGTTTTCCGTGATTTCCCTAAATCACTCCAGGCAAATGCCGGGATGGTTCCTCTGAAAGGGCACTACCGACTTCCTTCCCCATCCTTCCCTAATCCGATGAGACCGATGACCACGCTGTCTGGTCTCCTTCCCCAAGCAACCAACCAACCAATTAAGTGGAATACTCCTACTACCTTTCTTGAATACCGGTGTGACCAGTGCAACTTTCCAGTCTTTCGGTACAGATCTTTCGTCCAGCCAACGGTTGTACATGATTGTTAAATACGGAGCTATTGCATCAGCATACTCTAAAAGGAACGTAATTGGCATACAGTCTGGAACAGAAGACTTGCTTTTATTACGTGATTAAAGTTACTTTACTACTCCGAAGATATTTACTTCTACGTTATTTAATTTAAGGAATTTTATACTGTCTGTATTGACAACAACACTAGTAATGTTTACACTCATTCATGATATAATATTTCTGGAAATACACTGCTGGCCACCGTAAATGCAACACCAAGAAAGACAAGAGGTAGCACAACAAAATTTATTTTGTAGATAACATGTTGACCAAGTATCAAATGATTACGTTTACAGACGTCTGTGACATGTGGTTCCTGCCAGAATCAGTAGCCAGAGTAGCCGCCATTGTTGGAGATCATTGCTGCCACACGTCTCGGCATTGAGTCAAAGAGACGTTGGATGTGTTCCTGGGGTACAGCAGCCCAAGCAGCTTCCACACGTTGCCAAAGATCATCTGGTGTGGCAGCTGGGGATGTAATCTGGGTCACTCGTTGAGCAATCATGGACCACATGTTTTCTATCGGCGAAAGATCTGGAGAGCGAGCCGGCCAGGGAAGCAATTCAATCTGGTTATTGACGAAGAACCTTTGGACAATGAGTGCCACGTGTGGTCGCGCATTATCCTGTTGAACTATGGCTGTGGCCGAGCCCTGAAGGTAAGGAAGGACAACTGGCTCCAGCACCTCGGATATGTAGCGCCGGCTATTTAAAGTACCGGCAATGCGTACTAGAGGCGTGCGAGAGTAATATCCAATACCGCCCCATACGATAATACCCGGTGCAAGACCAGTGTGGAGGTGCATAATGCAGATGTCCAGCATCCTCTCTCCACGGTGTCTCCACACTCGAGACCGACCATCGTGGTGCTGCAGACAGAAGCGTGCCTCGTCAGTAAAGACAACGTCATTCTATTCTGCCGTCCACATCCGTCTGTCATCACACCATTGGCGACGGAGACGTCTGTGGTTCTGCGTCAATGGTAGACGAAGCAATGGACGCCTTGCGGACAGACCACTCTGCTGGAAACGGCGTCGAATGGTGCGCGCAGACACTGGATGATGCGTTACAGACGCAATGTGCTGTGCTATGGTTCGGGATGTCACTGAGCGATCCGTCACTGCCATACGCACAATTTGCCTATCATCAAGTGCAGTGGTGCACCGAGGTGAATGCGATCGACCACGTCAGTCCGTCGTACCCTCATGCATCCAACTGTCACATATCCGCATTACAGTTGTTTGGTTTCGTCCAACACGACTAGCGATTTCTCTGTAAGATAATCCACAATCTCGGTAAGCCACAATCCTTCCTTTGTCGAACTCGGATACTTGATCAAAGGATGTTCGCTGTTGTCTACGAGGCATAATTGATCGTCTTGGACTGCTACGGTCGCAGGTTCGAATCCTGCCTCGGGCATGGATGTGTGTGTTGTCCTTAGGTTAGTTAGGTTTAAGTAGTTCTAAGTTCTAGGGGACTGATGACCACAGCAGTTGAGTCCCATAGTGCTCAGAGCCATTTGAACCATTTGATCGTCTTGTGAAACAACCACAAGGTAAACACACGTGCCGAACGTACACTCGTCGAAATCGCCAAGCCTTAAATGGCGCCATGAGGTGGCGCCACAGGCGCGCGTGATGTGCGTCTGCGCTGAAATTCTAATCAGTTGCGTATCTCATCACTGCAAACTCATGGTGTAAATTTCACTTGATTCGGATGCTTCCTTCAGGGTGTTGCATTTACGGTGGCCAGCAGTGTATAAAAGTTCGTGGCATGAAGGAAGTAGGTCATGACGACAATCCGGTACAGCCGTTCTTGGAAACGAAATTAATGGCGTAAACTGCAAAGAGCAAAAGGATACGATAGAAGAAGAAAAAGAGATGCAGTAAACATTGATCGTCAAACGAACCGTTCGCGAGATAATTGCGAATGTGTGGAATATTGTCCTAATGAGTAACAAACGTGTTTTAGATAATTTCACATCTGACTGGGCTCGAATTTCACCGATGGATAACCTAAGTTTCCATGAATCTCAGCGACGAAATTACTGAATCCATAGATAGCGCAAATATCTCCTCTTACAAACATGTTCACCCCTCTTCGTCCGTCAGTATCAGTCTCTCTAAGGAGTGAATAATTCTACAGGGGGAGCGACTTCTTATTTATGTGGGCGATAGACTTGAAAATGGCGAGTTACATCAGTCTGCTCTTCTCTCAGAATGTTGTCAAACTATTAACGTCGAGGCAGTATTGTGCTCAGAAAATAAAGGAGTTCTAAGAGAAATCTGTAGAGGAAATTAATGTTCGATGTGGAGAAATAAGAACATTGAGGTTTGCAGACCGCAGTTTTGTCAGAAACGGCAAAGGACTTCTTAGATCGCTGATTGGAATTGATAATGTTTTAAAAAGAGATTATAAAATGAATAGCAACAAAAATAAAACTAGGGTAGCGGAATGTACTCAAATTGATACAGATGACTGAGGGAATTTGATTGGGACATGAGGCACTAAAAGTATCAGAAGAGTTTAGTTATTTGGAGAGCAAAATAACTGACGATGGCGTAAGTGGAGAACGTGTCAAATGCAGAGTGGCAACAACAAGAAAAGCATTTCTGGAAAAGAAAAATCTGCTGTAATTGGACATAAATTTAAATACTAGTAAACCATTTCTCAATATATTTGTTCGGTTTGTACCCTTGTGTAGGGTGAAACATGGATAATGAGCAGTTCAGACATGGGGAGAACAATAGTCTTTTTCAGTGTGGTGCTATAGCAGTATGCTGAACGTTAGACTAGTAGATCGGTAATGAAGAGTTGCAGAATATAACTGGTAGGAAATAAATTTGTGGCGCAACGTAACTAACAGAAGGTACAGGTTGGCAGGGCACATCAGAAGCCAGCCGCTGTGACACAGCGGTTCTAGGCGCTACAGTCTGGAAACGCACGACCGCTACGGTCGCAGGTTCGAATCCTGCCCCGGGCATGGCTGTGTGTGATGACCTTATGTCAGTTAGATTTAAGTAGTTCTAAGTTACAGGGGAGTGATGACCTCAGATGTTAAGTCCCATAGTGCTCAGAGCCATTTGACACATCATAAGTCTTCAAGTAATCCTCCATTTGGGAATGGAGTAGCTGAAAAGTGAAGCGGCCCAACAAGACTTGACTTTAGTAAGCAGGTTCAAATGTTTGCGGATTGAAATTTGTGAAGCAGAGATGACGAGGCTTGCAGAGATTAGGCTTACATGGAGAGCTGGATGAAAATAGTCTTCCAACTAAAGACCACAACAACAACATATATCGCTCGTCTGAACGTATGTTTGTCCCACGTCGTCAGAAAATATCTTTTCTGTGTATAACAAATCTGTGATGAAGGTAACGCTTTATAAAGCATAAAATGAAGAACAAATTTTATGACTCTGCATTTAGTTAATCACGTTCTGCTTTAGATACAATTACAAATTACTTTATTTTGCATGCAATATTTTTCTTTTGACGTTAGCATTACTAGAGATGCAGTATGAACTTGCTTGTGACTAGAGAGAAAGCAAAGGAATCTGATGTTGCCGTGTTGAAGGAATTAAGTTTGCGGTGATTTGTCAGAGAGCTCTGAAATCTTGTTTCACAGAGGCTAATTCGTCCCTCTCTCTTTCCAGTTTACAAGATATATCAGAAATATCATCGTATAAACCATTTATAGAAACAAAGCCGAAGCTGACAATCGATTCCAGGATTTAATTTTGCAACATTACAGGTCCTACAGAAACTTAGGATGAGCAGTTAATAGTCTTTTCTGCTCTAAATCCCGTTTTGTAATTTGTCAGTCAAACGGAAATAAAGGAAAAAAATCGTACTCGCAGTTGCTGGAAATGATTCAAGATGTCACGACCAGAAACTGGCTGTAACTGTAGATTAGCCGTTTGCTGGAAGACAGAGTCCACCTATGCGAATTGGGAAACAGCCTTTACTTTGTAGCGAATGTCACGTTTTATCGAACCACACATCCAACCTGTCAGAAATCGCTGTTTTCTCTCGAGTGACGTGCGCTGTGTAAAGGGACCGAATGTCAATAATACTGCCCAAAAAGGTCACTCGGTCACTTTCAACTCATAGATACAAATAAATGCTCTCAGTAAAATACAGGAGTACCTCCTATAAGTATTAGTGGTGCCTAGAGTGTGCCAGATTACCGGAGAGGAACAATCGCAACTAAAATGATAGAAGCAACGTGGAATCATTCTATAGAAGGAGCTTTATTGTTTCGATTATCATCGACAGGGGAACTTTCATGCAGTTTCATTGATAGTCTCACATGGAAGTCCTCAGACTCCTGTCACGGTATGTCAACACGTGATGATCATACGGGGAAAGGAAATGCTCTTACTGGAGAATAATTGAAGGAAATGGATTGTGTTGAGTGCTTACGCAGTTTATTTTGCTACTGTTATAGTAGGAAGAAGCATCAGTAGTTGTCTGGCTAACCTATTCGTATTCAGATACTATAATTTGCTCTAAATTGGAGAAAATACGATACATATTTTGTTGAGAGTTTTCTTAATAACTTCAATAAACTGAACAGTATTCATCAAAGGTTTCTATCTGCCCGTAAATCTCTCTCTACATCTAATTCCCATACCACACACTGAGTTATAGAAGATTAAAAGCGCTAGTCCGGCAACGGCCTTGCCGCAGTGGATACACCGCTTCCCGTGAGATAATCGAAGTTAAGCGCTGTTGGGCGTGGTCGGCACCTGGATGGGTGACCATCAAGGTCACCAAGCGGTCTTTCCACTTTTAGTGGTGCACTCAGCCTCGTGATGCCAATTGAGAAGCTACTCGACCGATTAGTAGCGGCTTCGGTCAAGAATACCATTATATCGACCGGGAGAGCGGTGTGCTGACCCCACGCCCCTCCTATCCGTATCTTCCCCTGAGGATGACACGGCGGTCGGATGGTCCCGGTAGGCCACTTGCGGCCTGAAGACGGAGTGAACGATACCGCTAGTCTTTCAATTTACTTCCGATTTCCAATTCGCTAGCACATTACAAGTTAATTTATAAATCACTTGATTGATATTCATCTTCTATCTTACAAAATAAACTTCCAAGCCTGCATGTATTATATACTGACACAGTGATCCGTGAAGACTTCCCGTCGTAATAGGTATTCCACGAGGTTTCGGGATTGTAGCGGGATGGCGTCAGTATCTAAATGGTGACAAGATGCAGACGTCTTCCGGCTGCAATCCCGAATCCTCAAAGAATAATAAAGCAAATGGCGTTTGTCTATTAATGTATTTGTATCTAAATTTTTCAGTATATTAACTGACATGAATTATTTTTTTACATATTCAATGAATGAATAAGATGATAACTGTAAAACAATATGTCTGTTTTTATCTTTCGACCGCTTAGTATTATGAAGGAAGAAAGAAGGCATGTTAGGATTTAACGTCCCGTCGACGACGGAGTCACTCGAGATGGAGCACAAGCTCGAATCAGAGGTAGTTAGAGGAGGAAATCAGGCGTGTCATTATTAAGGGAATCATCCCAGCGTCTGCCTTAAACGATTTAGGAATACTACTAACGTCCTATAGGTTGTTGAACTACCGGCGATTTGAACCGTCTTTCTGAACGCGAGTCTCGTGTCTTACCACTGCATCACCTTTATAGGTTATATTTTATGTGAAAGACTAAAATTTTATAACGTTTATTATGTGAAAGTAGATTTCTTAGCCACTAGAATTATAGCCGAGATGGGAATTCAGATTTTCACGTCATAAATACACGAGCAGTCGCCTCCCTTCTCCTTTATCACTCGGCGGCTACATCGAGCGTGGGAGACCAAAAGTTTTGAGGATCCAGGAATGGCGTTGGAGGAAGCTCTGAGTATAAATCGGAACGGCTCAGATACGCATCGAGACGCCCTTAGCAACTGCCTCCACGTGTTTGGAAACTGTAAGGACAGTGTGTAGTAAAGCAGCGGGCATTATGCCCACACTAAGAGGTCGCTTTCAGCAGCAGATAATTGCAATTATAAGACCAGTGGGAAAGTATAAAATGTTCTGGGTGAATTTCGTAGTTCCACAGTTTTTGTCAGGAAAGCAACTGATTCTCAAAGATAAGACTGAAGTCTACAGGTGTAACTAACTTAATGGTGCTCCTGTGAAATGATGCTGCTTTTCTCGACGGTACGTCGCTAAGCTTTGTTTGTTCAAAAATGGTTCAAATGGCTCTGAGCACAATGGGACGTAACATCTTAGGTCACCAGTCCCCTAGAACTTAGAACTACTTAAACCTAACTAACCTAAGGACAGCACACACATCCATGCCCGAGGCAGGATTTGAACCTGCGACCGTGGCAGTCCTGCGGTTCCGGACTGTAGCGCCTTGAACCTCACGGCCACCACGGCCGGCTTTGTTTGTTCACTGAAAAAATATCAGAGCAGTGTCGAAACTAATATTTGCGATGTTTTGTGACCAATTTCACGTAAATTGTTGAGTTCCACTGCTGATTTAGCCGCAGTGTATTGCTGTCTTAGTTTTTCGTTTTCTTTGCACTGGAAATACGAATGACTAGTCTAATGATTTTTAGTTCACTTAAGATGCAGCCACCAGAAATACATGATACTGTCAAATGAAATTAAAGATTTTAGTGTCGTTCACAGCAGACTTAGTCACTGAAATATTTAATGAAATGTTTGTAATATTTACTTCATTCATAATGATGTGAGTGTGGCGATTAGTTTCGATGCCTCACGATACACGATACATTATGACGTATACGGAACAGCAATACGAATATCATTGAAAGGTTGTTCTAGCAGTGAATGCACTTTAACAAAACAGGAAAGCTTCTTTTAAACGTTGATTGTCTAGGTTAAGTTCCAAATTTATGCTATAAATCAGAGTCTCCGGTTTAAATTTTTACATGTTTCAGTACAAATTTTATGTTGAAGTCCATCATCTACAAGATCGTTTTCTAATTGTTTACCTTTACATATGTCGATAATTGTGTGTCGTCTTTTGTGGTCCTTGTCTTTCTTCGGCTAAAATATTATACAAAATTTAGATGTAAAACTGCAATATGCAGTTATTTTGTTGTAGTTGCTCCTCTGAAGCAGCATCATTTAAGTACAGGTTTTCAAAGGGTGGATTGAGCTCATGCCATCTATAAATCAGTTTCTTTGATTACAAATTACTTGGTTCTGTGTATTTTTCCGGACAGTAATAATTATTACTGTCCGGAAAAATACACACCTGCTATTATAATAGCAGGTGTTGTGTATTCTTTTTTTCTTTTTGCCGCACTGTGCATCCTTGTTGTGTTTCGTAACATGTAATCATATAAACTCTTTTCCATACGTTTCACCATTTCACTGTCAACCTCTCGAGAAATAGCCACTTCAATACCCTGTGCTGTGCTTGACAATTATGCACAGTCTATAACTACAGAAACAGGAATCATTTTAGTACTGTGTATTTGTGTACGAAAGGCTCCTCCCAAGAAGCACAGCTACTATCAAGATGTTAACAGATTAAATAATAAAATAAACAATGGAAGACCCAAACGAGGACAGCAAGAGATCAGTGTCTGGTCGCAGTTTATGAGTATTGGAACAATATCGTTATAAATAGCTAAGATCCAGTCGGTACAATTTCCTGTTCAAATTTAACTTGCCAACCAATGGCGAGATCATTGGAGGACGAGCAGTGTTTTGTTGGTAATGGATCCACCATGTTCTTTTGAATGAAATATTCGCTTGGAATCTCAATAGTCAGACGGATATTTCGAAATAATTGTTTGATGAGCTGGAAACTGAAATTCAGGAGAACGAGACATCTTTTTATCTGAATTCGGAAAGAAAAACTAAATTTTGCCGTATGGATCTGGCCTCTTTTATGAAGGCGTTAATCTTCTTGTTCATGTTTCTTTAGCATTTGTCCCGCTTAGGCAGATACAGTAAAGCTTCTCCAAATGTGGATCTAGTATCCTGATCACTGCGGCAAAGCCCTCGAATGATTCTAGACGCACTGAATTGTTTTAAAACGACATTGTGCCGTCACAATTGTAAATACCTTAACATTTAAAGAAACTTAAGACTTTGGAACATTGTTTTCAATGGTACCTACATATTGCATATAACATGCCTAAAACTTGAAAAACTGTTATGTAATGTCATCGAGTAAATGTAATACAGTCACTTATGTTGGAGTTGATCCTTTTGCAAGCTAAGAGCTGCCGAAGGCAGCAGCGGTAGGAAGCCGTTGCTGCGAACTGTTTCGGAGTTTGGAGAATTTCATGCAGTGCCCTTTGGGGTTCAGAGCTCTTGACGAGTTAACGCAGCACTTCAAAGCCGGAAGCCAACGAGCGCTAACTTGGCTGTTTATGTAGCGATTACCGGTTCCTTACGCATGCTCACTGAGTCGTGTTGAGCGGAATCCAGTGGTTAACACGCCTCACTTACCCTATGTTATCTGAAGAGTGGCCACTCTTCCTCTCCTTTTCCCCTTCCTCCTCCTCCTCCTCCTCCTCCTCCAACAACACGTTTCTTCGATTGGTGAAAAGACTTAGTTGTAGGAAATTTCCATTATCATAGCTGTTACCACTTGGTTGATGGTAATCGAAGATTTCATTAAAAGTCGAAATGTATCATTCTGAAATGGATTGTAGAATAATGCTAATGAGGAAAGGGAGGAAGAGAACAGTAGCTCTTGCTGCATCGCAATGGGCAACGGAAACATCTTTTCCTCTATACTTTATTAACGTGCCCTTTCTGTGCATTATTATTACCCAGTATTCCACCTATTGTCAGGTCCGCGTCTTCGTGCAGTGAATTTCTGACGGCAGTGTTCCCTATCTTCAGCTTCTTCCTTCAGTCTGCTGTATCTCCTTCCATCTTTCACGTCATTCAAATGTTTAATTCTTCTTCTTCTTCCTCGTCCTGTGGTTCTTTTGATCTTCCTATCTATGATGTTGTGTATCATCTCTTGTGTCTAGTAAGGGAACGGTCCAATAAGACATGTCGAAACCTACCCTGAAATTTTTTACACAGGAAGAAGACCACGAAAGAAATGCACTGCCAAAATTTTAGCTACCAAGAGGCACTGCAAGTATTTTGTAAAGGATGTTGAACTTAACACATTTTTGGCGCGTGAAGAACAGCTTAAAACAGCGGTGTGTACAGACCTGTCCGCCCAGTGCGTGACTCGGTGAATCACTCCAGCAGCGCCGCGTAGAGGAATTACCCGTAGTTCACAGACAACAATTTAAAGCCTGATTTACAATGGAGCGAATGGAAGCGAACACGTGCGAATGAGCATTTGCAGAAAATTCACTACCGTTCGCTTGCACATGGGTAGAATCAATTATAATAGAGGGAACGGAAGAGAACACGAGGTAGCGAACAGTACCTATGAACGCTGTGTTTTTATTATTAGCCGGCCGGAGTGGCCGAGCGGTTCTAGGCGCTTCAGTCTGGAACCGCGCGACCGCTACGTCGCAGGTTCGAATCCTGCCTCGGGCATGGATGTGTGTGATGTCCTTAGGTTGGTTAGGTTTAAGTAGTTCTAACTTCTAAGGGACTGATGACCTCAGATGTTGAGTCCCATAGTGCTCAGAGCCATTTTTTATTATTAGTTTTTAGTTTTTCGAGCTAATATTCGGCAAATGAGGATACAACTATCTTGTTAGAGCCACAGTGAGAAACTTTGCCACTCAGTAAGGATTATTTTGCATGGTGAGCGCACTGTTCTTGACGGATCATGCAAAATCGTGCACGGAAGGAAGAATTTAAGTGTCTCAGTTTGTGTGGAAGCGTGACATGCGTGGAGATCATGCACTTTTCACGGAATTTCATCTGCATCTTTCCTTAGCACTCGTCCAAACTTTTTCTTGTATGTCGGCTGCAATTCTTCCCTGGCTTCTCATTACCACTGAGGGGAAATTTATAAACAGAACACTAATTACCGACGTCGTGCATCATCTCACGGTGTGACACAAACAGCTTTTCCACTACGCGTGTAACGTCTAACGATCGTTTTTTTTTCTCCTAAAACAAAAATGGCCTAGTGGTAAAGCGCGCTCTTCGTCATCCAGAGAGCGCGGAATCAAATACCGTTCAGGCCACAACTTTTTCACTATGCTTTTAACCGAGCATCCACTTCTCACAGATCTTTCGGAATCCACGTTAAACTGCAGCTTTCCATTTTACGATTAGATAACTGGGGAAGGTTAGGGACACGTAAGTATCTGCACTGGCGTCCAGTTGCAATACCTGCAAGAGGCCTACAGACAGAGTTCTCTTGTGCTCTTGTTAGCTTGTTTGCTCCTATGAAAACCTGGCTTACACTATACAAACATTTTTTGAATGACTTTATATCGACAGTTCAGTTCTTGCATATGTAATTCTGATAAAAGTGCCTAGCAGAGAAAACAAAATCATGAGGGTGTTTGACGTCACAGACGACTTCCGTCAGTGAGGACTTGTAATTTGTTCAAATGAAATGTCTTGCAGTACTGCATTTTATAACAATTCCTGTAGGCCATTCCTTATAATAACGTTTGCATGTTGTACATTTGACTCTCAGTGGAACATTTCCTTGTTTATTCCCTGTAGTCGTCACAAAAATACGAAGTGTATATTGAATGACAAAAACAAACATTTTTCTTGCATCAGGCACACCGGACAGAGGAAAAATTGACGCAGTCAGGCACTTCGCAGTAACCTCTAGTTTTATTTATACAGAACTGCGATGGAGTCAGAAATGGTCCCGGCCGTTGTTCTGCATAATGCGCTGCATACCATGCATAATTGATCAAATTCGTAAAGCGTGGCGAAGAAACTGGTAATGCACAAATGACGGGAGCTTAAGAATACTGTACCGCTGATAAACCTGAAATGAGAGAGAGGTATCAGAAATTATGTTGTCTGATTATTTCCTGAAAACCTAGCGAGGTGGTGCAGTGGTTAGCACACTGGACTCGCATTCGGGAGGACGACGGTTCAACCCCGCGTCCGGCCATCCTGATTTAGGTTTTCCGTGATTTCCCTAAATCGCTTCAAGCAAATACTGGGATAGTTCCTTTGAAAGGGCACTGTCGACTTCCTTTCCCGTCCTTCCATAATCCGATGAGACCGATGACCTCGCTGTTTAGTCTCTTCCCTCAAAACAACGCAACGTATTTCCTGAAAAATGCTTTCCACTGTCGAAAAATTATTTATCGAGAGTTTGAATCGCACAAGTAGTTCCAGGCGGAATTCACATTACATCTACACATTTTTCGTCCTCCTCCACAAAAAAAGAGGCATTGTTATGTCCAAATCATGAATCCAACAAAAGCGATGATTCAGTTTCTGCAGCTTGTAGGAACACGTTTCGAACAAAATGCTGAAAAATATTCTTTCCCATTTTTCCAGATTTTGATACGTAGATAACAAGATTTTTGCAACTAAACAGTCCATTTTTTGTTTTTGATTCTAATTTGCCTTGCGGTTCTTGGAGACATATATTCGGATGCCGAAACAGTAAACCACTCATACTTATCACTGGCTTTATCGTATATGAATGTGTCACTGCATTCATGGATTCGGCAACAGAATCAGTCTTTTGTTCACCTCTAAATGATAAAGTGCTGTGTGCATGCAGTTCTTTCACGAAACCTGGCTGATCAGCGTTATAAACACCAGTTGCGGGGATAACAGCAAGTTTCGTCTTTACGTCAGCTATGAATTTCTCTGTAGCATTGTCTATCACGGACAGCTGCTCTACACGCTTACGTGACGGAAACTTGGTAATTTTGGGACTTACTATTCTGTACGATTTCTTGAACCTGCGCAGCCAGGTCGGTGAAGCCTGGAAATTAGCAATGTGCATATCAGATGCAATTCGGAGGGCTCTGTATCTCCATCGGTGAGGGTGCATAGCCTCTCACGAGCAGTTCTAAATCTTTCGAACAGTTTTTCATTCAAATGATTTCGGATTCCCGTTTGGTGTATATTTCTTACCTCATGTAATTCATTCTTCCATTTGTACAGTTCACGCTCCGATTTCGCGAAACGAAAACGCCTTTGCACACTGCGTGTTTTCCCTCATTCGTTTAACCAATATCTCACTGCCCTTTCTTTGTCACTGAAAGCTGTTGCAGTACGTGTATTTTTTTCTTTTTCTTTTTTCTTTTTAGTCTTGGAAGGTATTCTTCTTCAGAACTGTATTGGCATAACTGACGTCGCCCGAACCACTATTTATGGAATCGTCACAGTTGTTTCCTATTTCTTCTAACGCATCCACAATTTCAAACGAAATGTCGATATCATTCGAAAGAATGCCAAGGAAATTAACTAACAAATGACACATACGTACGTCCTCAGGACAAGTAGGTGATCTCGGTTGGAAACAACGTTGTTCGTATTTCATCACTGCTAAATGTAGAACGTTAATTGGATCCACTTTACTTTGAAACTGGATGAAAAAAAAGGCACTATTAGCAGGCATGTCTTACGAAAGCTTTATCTGTATTGTCAGCACTTACCAATACTGCTAACAGCAACTAATAATTTGTAATAGATGTTACTTGAGTGGCTAATTCGAGAGAATAGTAACTGTGTACTGTAGTGTCAGAGAAACTATCAACGAACGGTAACCTGAAACGTCCTTTGCCAATTTTCAACTCTTTTTTTAATACTTGCAGTGCCTCATAGTAGCTAAAATTTTGAAAGTGCATTTGTTTCGTGGCAGAAAATATTAGTGGCAGAAAGTGAGCTGACAGTGAATAACATACTGAAAGACCTGAATGAAGCTTGTGTGTAATATGGGATGCAAATAAACACAGGAAAAACAAAGAATATGGTCACCAGTACAAGACGAAGACTGTCGAATATTAAAATAGGACAATCTACCACTAGGCAAGTAAATGCATTTAAATATCTTGGAAGCACAGTAACTGAAGACTTGAGACGTCACCAAGAGGCGAAAACTCGAACTGCCATAGCGAATGAGGCATTCAACACAAAGCGGAGACCGTTATGTGGAAAACTAGATAAAGGTCTAAGGAAAAGGCTTGGCAAATATTTTATCTTGAGTGTGGCACTATACGGGGCAGAGACATGGACGCTGAGATGAGAGAATGAAAAAAGGTTAGAAGCATTTGAGACGTGGGTGTGGAGGAGAATGGAGAGAAAAAGATGGATAGAAAGAGTGAGTAATGAAAGAGTATTGGAAAGGGCTGGTAAGAGAAGATGTCTGCTGAAGGTTATAAGAGAAAGAAACCTGCCTTTTGGCAGAACACTAATGATAATAATGATTTCTTTCGTTGTCTTCTTCCTGGGTAAAAAATTTCAGGGTAAGTTTCGACATGTCTTATTGGACCATTCCCTTGTAAGTATGTGTCCGATCCAGTGGTCCTTCCTCTGAAGAACTACTCAGAATAATTATCTCCTCTCCTACCCTTCTTAGAACATAGTCGTTTGTTAAACTATCTGTCCACTCGATTTTCTTTATTCTACTCCAGCATCGCATTTCAGACGTGTCCAGGTTTTTTCCTTCATTTTTCTCATGGTCCATGTCTCTGCTCAGGACACTGCACTACTCCAGATGAAGCACTTCACCAGTTTCTACCTTAATACCAAGCTCAATTCGCTGGTGAGCAAATAAGTCTTCTTCCTGAATGCGGCTCTTGCTCGAATTTCATTTTTGCATTGGACATTCTTTACCAGCAAGATTCCCAAGTACTTTAACTGCATTACACTCTCCAGTTGTCGACTATCGACTGTTATCCTCAGAGGTTCCTCCCGGTTTGATATCAGTATTGCGTTGCTACCTCTGGATCACGGGGCTCCGGGTTCGATTCCCGGCAGGGTTGAAGATTGTCTGTGCCCGGGAACTGGATGTTTGTGTCGTTCATCATTTCATCATCATCATCATCATCATCATCATCATCATCATCACTGGTGACAGTGGCTAGATTGGACTGTATAAAAATTGTACTGCGTAAATTGGAACTTCGTACGGGCGCTGATGACCGCGCAGTTGAGCACCCAACAAAACAAACATCATAATCGATAACAGTATCATTTTTGATTTATCGATGATGATTTTCATGCCGTATTTCCTTCCAATTTCCACTAACAGGTTCATCATGTGTTGCACTAGTCTTTGATTTCTGGCGAGCACTACCAGGTCTTCTGCATACTTAATGGTGTTGATGAGTCGTCTTCGTGTCCTGAATTTTCCGCATCCCTCCAAAGCATCTCTTTTCCGCCATTATCCATACACTGCATACATGAAGAAGCATTTCTTAATTTCTCCACTAATATGGAAAGACATAGAATGCAAGAACTCGCAATACAGCATTTCGAATTATACAGAAAAACGTAGAGGTATAGCAGATTGTATCTAGAGAAAAAAAATTGAAGATATGGATCAATATCAGCAAACCTTATACAACGTCGCAGCAAAGCATCTATAATTAGCATTTACAACTATGCTGCCGCGCGGGATTAGCCGAGCGGTCTCAGGCGCTGCAGTCATGGACTGTTGGTTGGTTGGGGAAGGAGACCAGACAGCGTGGTCATCGGTCTCCTCGGATTAGGGAAGGATGGGGAACGACACCGGCCGTGACCTTTCAGAGGAACCATCCCGGCATTTGCCTGGAGTGATTTAGGGAAATCACGGAAAACAGTCATGGACTGTGCGGCTGGACCCAGCGGAGGTTCGAGTCCTCCCTCGGGCAAGGGTGTGTGTTTTTGTCCTTAGGATAATTTAGGTTAAGTAGTGTGTAAGCTTAGGACTGATGACCTTAGCTGTTAAGTCCCACAAGATTTAACACACATACACACACAACTATGCTACGCAAACAATCGAATGATGTGTCTGGGAAGATACTACTGGTACCACCTAAATTACCTACTTTCATGTTCCATTCGCCACCAGAGCGTGCCTGTAAACCTCCGTATCACCTCCAGTTTCACTGATTTTCCCATCGTGGTCACTAGGTGAGATACACGTATAGGTGGGAGGAAGTAAAACGTTGTCTAACTCTTCTGGGAACCTACGCCCTCAGATTTTTAACAGCAATCCTCTACATGATTCAAAACGCCGCTCCTATGAGTGGATTTAATGCGCTTTTCCGAAACGCCCTCGTGCTTGTTAAATGAACCCTTGACGAAACATTCCCCTGTTCTTTATCTCTTCTGCGTCTTCTCAAACTGATCAACAATAATGAATAACTGGTCGAACGAATGTTTTCTGTGCCACTTCTTTCTGGAAAAATTGCTTTTTTTACAGTTCTTCCACTGAATCTCAGTCAGGCATATGCTTTTCCTAGAACTAGTTTTGTGTTATTGTTTCACCTTAGGTCACTCCGGAGGGCTACTCGTAAACATTTTTGGTTGACACCGTTTCCAGTGCTTTTATCGATAGTGTCGAAATCTAACAGAAACGGGTAGAGTCATTTATGCGCATATACAGTAACTGAACAAAACTATGGAAACACAACGAGAAACACAAGCTTGAACATAAATGCAGATGACAGCCAAGATTGCAGGTTGAGCTGCTGTATTTGACTTATGAACGACACCTGTGCAGTGCCCTCAATACGTTAAGAATGCCACTCGTGGTCAGAACACTGTTCTATGCAGTTGTGAATGCATTATGTCGGATTTAAGTGACATTAAACGTGGGCAAATAGTTGGTGCTCGTATGGTGAGAGCTTCCATAACCAAGGCAACCGAAGTACGAGTATTCGGTGTTTCAAGCACCAAGCGAAGATTTATACCGCATACAAGGAAGGCGGTGAAACGTCATCCTCTGAGTCACGACACGGACGGAAGTGTGTTTTGAGTGTTCGTGACAAACTGTCATTGAGGAGAATTGTCAGAGATTAGCTGTTAAAGTCACTGCAGAACTAAATGTCGCAGTCACGATTCCTGTCAGCACCTAAACAACGCGAAGGGAGCTCCATAGGCGGGGAGTTTCTGGGAAATCTGGAATCCCGAAACCAATCATCAGATATGCAAATGTCCGTAACGGGAAAACGTGGTGCTAAAGCCATAAAACTTGGACTATGCGACAATGGGAGAATGTCATTTCATTGGATGAGTCTTGTTTCACACTGTTTCTTATTTCTGGCGAGTTTATGACCCAAAAGTGAAACATGGCGGGGATTTGGGGACGATTTGGGCAGCCATGTCATGGTATTCCATGGGCCCCACGGGTGCTCTGTGAGGATTATGTGACCATTTTAGCTGACCGTGTCCATTGCATGGTACAATGTTCGTTCTCCAATGGTGATGCTGTGTTCCAAGACAACAGGGTTCCCGTTCACACAACTCGCATCGTCCAGGACTGCTTTTGTGAGCACGAGGATGAAGTGTCCCATATGCCCTGGTCACCACAGTCATCCGATCTTAATATTACTAAACCTTTGTGTTCTACTTTGGAGAGAAGTGTGCGTGATCGCTATCCATCTTCACCAACGTTACCTGAACTTGCCACTATTTTGCGAGAAGAATGGTGTCAGAAACTTTATTTATCCCTTCAGAGACGAACGGAAGCTGTTTTGATTGCCATGACTTCCCTAGACCACATTATCCACAGTAGTGTTCCTGTTTTAGGTGTTTCCATACTTTTTTCCACACTCTGTATATTTACGTTTATAGTCAGCTGACAGTTTCTACAGCGGTACTTCCTACATTTCGCTTTAGTTTTCCGGTGTTGTTAGTTTCCACTCACAACAGTCTCACAAAGGTCCCAACGTTACCCACTAAATCAGTCTGACATATCCTGAACAGTTTTAAGTTCTATCTGGTAGCAAGTTCTGGATAAAGTCGTGAGAAGATGGTCCGATACTAGATAACCAAGTATTTTTCTCACTAAGCTGCTGCGTGGAGCTCTACAGAATGCATTACGGTAGTCAGGGGTCACGGTATGAATCTGACACTCTTGTCTACGGTAAAGAGTTAACGATACTGGCTCTCTTCTATATCAACTCGCTTTTTTTCTCTGTAGATAGCTGGAGAGGATGGCTACTGAAGTTTTCATAGCATCAGTTGACTATTTAGCCCAACTGATATACACAGTGTGCGAAGCCGCGTACACTACGATAAGCATTCTCGACGGCCGTTAGTGTACTCATATTTAGCACGCTCCAACTTCAAAGATTTCATGTAATTTTGTGTGTATCCTTGTATCACTAGAATGAACAATAATGTCTGAAATTTTTTTTGTGCATATTCCAGAATTAATGAATAATTTGTATGTTTCCTTTTCCTTTCTGTATATTAGAAAACTGTAAATTTTTTTCGAATTAACCCTGTAACTAACTGGTCTGTACTTGACGCAGCGGGATCAACGCGTTGGTCTCCATACCTTCAATTTGATTGTCAGTACTGTCGTTGGATGAGATTTATGGACATAAATATCTGCCTTCAGTTTATCTTCCCAAGCACCGTATCCAACAACAAACAGCTTCGTAGTCATCTTTATAAAATATCCTTAATACAGAGACATGAACTCCGCGACTAAATGTAAGAGACCGATCGGTTACTTTTCCTGTGATACCTGTCAGTATCAGGTACCATGAATCAATGGAAATGTTTGTTATCAAACACGACATCTGATATGCAGGTGTTCCAAGGCCTACACAGTGAAAAAGGTAGCGGTGATAAGTCCAACAATGAAAACACATAACCTTTCTCTTCATTTTTTTTTGGGTCTAATAGACAAATGTTTAGTGCTGCTGATCTGCTTCGATGTTTGGCTGCGTCGAATGTTTTTTCCCACATGTACGTGTGATAAGCACTGCGAACAACTGGGTATATGTGGTTACCTGATATCTGTTTCGAGATTGTATCCACTTACCGTCGAGCGATGCTAACCTCATATGTGCTGCACATTAATATGTGGACCTGTTATGAGGATGTTTCTTCATTCATCTGTTCGCATGACAATAAATATAGATCGAAACTGGCTAATAGTGTTTCATAAAGTATCTGTTTCAAACAAACAGTCTATGTGAATGGGTAAACATTTCTTTGCACCACATTAACTAGTATGCGTATCACACTCGCAGCCACGTATTGGGGTAGCCGAATGAAAAAGAGATAACTGGAAAAAAGTACGTTAACTATTTATTATTTCGAAAGTAATGGCCGTAATTGATAATACATTTATCCCACTGTGAGACAAATGTTTGCGGTTGCCTACGGAACCACAGTTGTACACATGTGTGAACTTCTTCCTTCGAAACAAATCGACGGGCACGAATATCTTTTTTCAGGTCTCCAAAAATATGGAAATCGCTTGGGCAGACATCTGGACTGTACGATAATGTGCAATGGCTTCCCAGCGAAACTTCTGCAGTATTTTACAAAGAGTATTCTACGGCATTTGTCCCTTACCTAGCATTCATTTATCGTGAATCTCTCGCCCACCACCAAGTCCCAAGCGTCTGGAAAAAATCTCGGGTTACTCCATTATATATGAAAGGTAAAGAACGGACCCGCAAAATTACAGACCAATATCCCTAACTTCTGTCTGCTGCAAAATCCTTGAACACATTCTCAGTTCGAATATAATAAACTTTCTTGAGGCTAAGTAGCTTATGTCCTCGAATTAGCATGGTTTTAGAAAGCATCGCTCGTGCGAAACTCATCTTGCCCTTTTCTCACATGATATACTGATAACTATGGATGAACGGCAACAGGCAGATTCGATATTTCTAGATTTCCGGAAAGCATTTGAAAAGGATGCTCCATTGTAGACTGTTAACGTGGGTGCGAGCATATGCCATAAGTTCACAGATATGTGAGTGGGTCGAAGACTTCTTAAATAATAGAACCCAGCATGTTGTCCTCGACGGCAAGTGTTCATCGGGAAGTGTGATAGGACCGCTGTTGCTCTCTATATACATAAATGGTTTGGCGGACAGGGTGGGCAGCAGTCTCCGGTTGTTTGCTGATGTCTTGGTGTACAGTAAGGTGTCAAAGTTGAGTGACTGTAGGAAGATACAAGACGACTTAGACAAAATTTCTAGTTGGTGTGATGAATGGCAGCTAGCAACAAATGTGGAAAAATGTAAGTTAATGCGGGTGAGTAGGAAGAACAAACCTGTAATGTTCGGATACAGTACTACTAGCGTCCAGCTTGACACAGTCAAGTCGTTTAAATATTTGGGCATAACGTTGCAAAAGCGATATGATGTGGAAGGAACATGTGAAAACTGTGGTAGGGAAGGCAAATGGTCGACTTCGGTTTATTGGGAGAATTTTTGGTAAGAGTGGTTCACCTTAAAGGAGACCGCATACAGCACGCTGGTGCGACCTGTTCTTGAGTACTGCTCGAGTGTTTGGGGTCCGTACCAGGTCGAATTGACTGAAAACATCAAACCAATTCAGAAGAGGGCTGTTAGATTTGTTATCGGTTGGTTCGAACCAAAGTTAAGTTATATGGAGATGCTTCAGAAACTCAAATGGGAATCCCTGGAGGGAAGGCGGCGTACTTTTCGGGCAACAGTACCGAGTAAATTTATAGAACCGGCATTTGAAGCTGACTGCCGAACGATTCTGCTCCCGCCAACATACATCGCGTGTTAGCACCACGAAGATCAGATACGAGAAATTACGCCTCACACCGAGGCGTACAGACAATCAGTTTTCCCTCGCTATATTTGCGCTTGGAACAGGAGGGGAAATGACAAGTACTGGTACAGGGTACCCTCCGAGACGCGCATTACGGTGGCTTGCGGAGTAACTATGTAGATGTAGATGTAGATACTAGAAACAACCTTGGCAACATACGTGCAGGAAGAAGTTTGTCTGGGAAGCTCTTGTACATTGTCCCGATCTCTTTCCATGCGATTTCCATATTTTTGGAGCCCTCAAGAAAGACATTCGTGGCCGATGATTTGTTTCGGAAGAAGAGGTACACGCCTGGGTAAAAACATGGTTCTATAGGCAACCGCAAGTACTTTTCCATGGAGGCATTGACCATCTTATTTCATAGTGGGATGCATGTATGAACATTTATGGCAATTACTTTTTAAATAATAAACAGTTTACTTGTTCTTTTCTGTCTGTCTCGTTTTCATTTGACTGCCTTTTATATGTTTATATTTTTGTGTGACCACAGGAGACATTAGCGACATATTCAGTTCACCAAAAGACTACATAGCATGTGTTGTGTTCGATTTTAGCTTTCACAGAATGTTGATATAAGCAAATTAGACACAAAGTTTAAGGACGGGAGAAATTAATCCGAATGCAAAGTTTAATATGCGCTGTGTCCAGAGTACGATTACAATAGTAGTCATCATTTATTTTTGTTAGACCACTGATCGTCAGAAATGTGAAAACAAAAAAAAGTTGTAGCAGATGAAACTAATTTCAAACACAGCTGCTTAGAGGACGTACAAGAACTAACGTGCAAGTAACATTGCTTCACTCTTCAGCTATCCAAATGACATATAAGCGCAGCCTTAAACTAATATCATCAATTTAAAGATTTGGTGATGTTCGATACGCAGCTTTTTAATGCTTTATGGCTATTTCTTAACTGACGATCGGCCGGTATGGCCGAGCGGTTCTAGGCGCTTCAGTCTGGAACCGCGCGACCGCTACGGTCGCAGTTTCGAATCGTGCCTCGGGCATGAGTGTGTGTGATGTCCTTAGGTTAGTTAGGTTTAAGCAGTTCTAAGCTCTAGGTGACTGATGACCTCAGATGTTAAGTCCCATAGTGCTCAGAGCCATTTGAACCATGTGAATCTTAGCTGACACTGAGTGGAAGCCGGCGAATCTGACATGTTTCCGTAAGGTCTTCCGCAATTTCAGCATTAGCCGCGTGTTAGAAGTGCATGAGTTCTGTTGTACAGGCAAAGCCTAGCAATCAGAGTGTGCAGAATATTCAACACAGGTGACGAGCCGTTCGACTCTGTTGCCTGTGGATTCCAACAGGTGCGGGTCGAGAGGATTTTTTTTTTTTTAGCTTATTGAATTTCGATACGAGCCCACAAAGCCATCTCATCACTGCGAATATTTTAAGTCGTATCCTGGTACGATGATACTTAGGCTTAAGGAAACTCAGATTCCGATATTGCACAAAATCTTCTACGTCCACAGTATACTGAAACGAATAAACAAGACGAAAATGTAACACAGAATACACAGACGTAGTATGCTTTAAATATCCACTGGTATCACAACAAAAAAATGGTAAAACGACGTTAGTACACATTTGGGGTATTCCCAATTCAACCCGTACTAATGACTACGTATATAAATTAACTAAAATTGTTTTTTTAATATGTCCTAAACACATAAGCTCAGTACTGATAACTAAATCCTTTTGCAGGTCTGTAAGTACCATCTAGACAGAACTTGAGAACAGTATACAAAACCAGATTTGAGTATTACAGTCACATGTATAGATACACCAGTATTCAGACACATACATGTAGCCGGACCATACTGATATACATTTATAAGCTGAGTGTTCTACTCCCCTCTGAGTAGCACGTGGGAATACAGTCAGTTAATTATGCTTCGATCTTCTCCTGGGATTCTAATTATCAAGAGCATTAGATTAGCAATGCAGGGAACTATATATGGATGTTGGCGCTGTTGACGAACTCTTATTTTATACGTTGCTATATCGATAGATGCTTTAAAGGTTTGGAGGTTGCTTGGGAACTGATGAAAAAATGCCCGAGACGTCGATGTGATACGAGCTTCGAGGACATTGTAGGAGTATGTGGTTCGGACTTTCTCCTCTCTGCAAACATTCAGTCAATAGAAGTGCTTGTTGAAATTTGAATGATTAAATTTCAGCAGTGCTATAATTGTCGTTAAGCTCCTTGGTGTTTACATATTATTATATCTCGCTATATCTTGGGATGAATTACTGCGTAGAGATGCCTTCGATCATACCATTACGAAGTTGTCTTAGTTCCGTTGCACCCGAAACACAACGTCGACAATTGCTGCAATCATGAGGTTGATAAAACTATTATGATGGTTTCTAATCAGCTGTAGGGCTGACATACAATCAGAGATTATGACTGTTGTGGCTGCGGTGGTTGTCTGTGCGAATAGCGGGCCATCCAAAATGGCAATCAGCTCTGCTGTCGTAATAGTGGAGTATGGATCAAATTTGTATAGGGCTTGCCGTTTGCTTCGGGATACCCAATAGGCACTACCAGCGCCGTGAGTAGACTTGGACCCATCAGTATACATCACGCATGTATGCTGATAGCGAGACAGAAACTGCGTTGCCGTTGCCTTAGTTGGGGCCAGGTTTTGAAACCTTGAACTTTTCCTGGCATCAATCTGCATAGTCGACGTGTCTTATGACCTGTTGTTAATGCGGTATAAAAGGATTTTTCCACCTGCATCTCCATATGTTCAGCCGCGATGAGTAGAGGTTGCTTGTCCGCTAACGCAGTAGGATTTTAATTGCCTGATTTTTTCAGCAAGGGGCCCATATTCGTCGAGAAAGAGAGGAAGAAGGCATTTCTTACAAAGGAATATTCGCTGCAGCTTTACCGGTGGTTCATGCGCTTCAACCAGTTATGCGTTAGTTGGAGTTGACATGAATGACTCAGTGGCTATACGTAGCGCTTTTACTACATCGTGTCGAATCTTTTGAGCGTGCTGTCGGACACTGATCCGTCGCAAGTGTGTCCATAGTTAGTGTGTCCTTAGTAGAGACAGGTACAAAGTCATCGCCATCCACCGATCAGAGCCCCACAGTACTCCAGCCGTAATTATGATGAAATTGCGTGCCTTTCCACAGCATATGTTGGATATGATGAGCCCTTCTTAGTTTATGATCGATAATCATCCCAAAATATTGTGTTATTTTCGAAAATGGAAACTTATTCTGTAACAGTTACGCTGTTTGAGGAAGTGGAATCCTGTGGCGAGTAAAGATAATTAAAATAGCAATTCTATCAGTGACTTCGTGGCCACTTTCTATACACCATTCACGTAGACGTATGAGAACGGTATGCATTTTCAGTCTAGAGGACTGAAGAGTACTGCATTCGGAATAGCTGCAGATGTCGTCTGCATATTGTAATATTTGGATATTCCTGACAAGGTCTTCACGAGGGTCTGCAGTGTAGGGTTTGAATAATAAGGGAGCCAAGGAGAAAGAATGATCCCTCCGGGAGCCCTGTGGTAGTTCCTCTGGGTCCTATTGTAGTTCCATGTCGCAAAATGATTGTCTTCCTGTTGCTCAGGGAGCTTACAGTGTCACGTTCGAGTAGTTCTGGAATCTGAAATTTCTTCCATTTTTCCCTAAGACTGACAAGACGACGCTGTCGTATGCTTTAGTCAGTCTGTGAAATTAACTATCATATAATTATTATGAGTGAAATTTAGCTGTATGTCAGGAACTAACTGTAGAAGGATTTCAGATTTCCCTTTTCCTTTGTGAAACCCAGATGGAGCCTGACTATGTTTCTGTTTGCTTTGAACAAGTAAAATGAAATGTCTGTTTTCGGTAGTTGCGGTAAGTTAGCAGTACAACGTACATATTGGTGGGTGATGGTTCTTTCTTTGGTAGCGTCGACATGTATCACATTCTGCATTTTGTCTCGTTGGACGTCGTGTCTTCCTTTCCGTACATAGTACTGTTGACGTTACAGCATGGGCTCCAGGTCTCTTGTTGTACGAGCATCGACAGGTGGAACAGGTTGGTGTGTGTCTGCATTGTAGAAGGCGATGACTGCGTCGCTAATCACTTTACTGATGGGTGCATAAAGTGCATCAAATCCCCACTGCAACACCGTGTGGCTGGTTTGGAGAAGTTTGTAGAGCAGGGTGGCTGCGATCGCCACCGTCGATGGTAGCCATCGCAGCGTAGCACAAGTTGTAACGATGTGGCAGAGTCTATGAAAGTACAGCAAATACTATTATGAACTCTCACTGTTTACACTGCATGAGCAGTAGCCGAGTAGGTAACGCTTACACCGCATTAGCGCGCCGATGTTAGCCCTTCCGCACCACGTAGCAACGGAGCAAACTGTCGGATCCAGAGTTGAGATCTGGTGGTGTAACAGTTTCCATCTCTCTTTTACGCCCACCTACTCCCTCTCCAAATATTACCTTCCATTCATTTCCCCTATCCTCACCCCCCCCCCCCCCCCTGTTTAATGTGCCATAGATGAGTACGATTCCGGCAACAATGACAGTAAAATATATAATAACAGTTATTTGTTTGAATCAGTAAATTGGCACAATGTATGAGAAACTGTAACTGGGAGAAGTAAGAGAAATATAGCATTTGAAATCATATGTGTTAAAATCTGGGAAGAATATGCATCATGTAGTTAATTAAAGACCTGTAACAGCAACAAATTCTTACAAATTTGTCAATTTTATAGGTAGTGCAAATCCGCCTCCTTATCTCAGTAGTCAGAGAGTCTGTCTGGTACGTAAAGGACCTGGGTTCGATTGCTGGTACTGTCTTCTCTTGTTGTGAGGACAGAAAAGGGTACACTTAGCCTCGCTATGTCTATTGAGGAGCTCCTTGATTGAGAAATAGTGGCTCCAAGTTCCAGGAAGCCGGCAACGGCAGGGAGAGCGGTGTGCTGACACTAGGCCCGTTCATGCCGCATCCGAATGACGCCATTGGCAGGGGGTGACACGGCAGTCGCCATTGGCCCATCGGGACCAGAACGCGGAGCTCTGCTTTGCTTGCTTTACAATTTACGCAAAATACAATCTCTGTATGGACTCAGCATTTTAGTATTTCACTGGGCTCTGCCGTTGCGAACAAGGATGTGCAGACTATGGCTGAGCGTGCGTGTAAATGAAGAAACGTCTGTTAACTTAGTCATTTCCGCATATATTCGGGAAGTCAGTCTTTATATTTTTTTATATTTTTTTATTTTTTTTTATTTTTTTTTATTTTTTATTTTTTTTTTTTAGAGGCGAGTTCTTCCATTTCTATCTTCCCTTACTCAACTGCCTGCAATGTTCTCTTTCTACCCGTGACTCACGAATAGTATCGAATATGTTGTTGACTAGAGTCGCTGTCAGCTTGTGAATGGGCGTCTTTACCTGACTAGACTGCTACCGGTCAGAGTGCAAGCACGCCCACGTGGAGAAGCTGTTACGTAAGCAACTGAAAAGTATCCGAAACTACACTTACCTAGTAATTTCTAGAATTTTTTGCGGTTTTCCACACTCATGGTTTCCTCAATTAACTGCTATATTTGGAAATTGATGCACTTAAAAATGTAGAATCTTCTGCTAAAATGTTTTTTTGGTGGGGGGGGGGGAGGGAGTGGGGGCACACTCCCCATTAGATCCCACACCCCTCCTACTCGTTTTTGGGCCTGGACTCTAATCTGCGAAACAGGAATATGTTGAAATGGAGTCTTTATGGAATCTTGTTGTCAACTTCATACTATATTCTAGAGCTCGTCGGGAGTCGGAAGTTTCCGGCCAGGTACGTTGAGCATCTCGACTTGTTCCAGCTCAAATAGGTGGATCGAACGAACAGACTTCAGTTTTTGTCAAATGTTTCGAATAGGCTTGAATATGAAATCTTAAAAAATTGTCGCATTTGTGTGTGATTCATAGCTTTAACAGGTATAAAGAAAAATAATGTTGTTTAAAAACTACTATTACAATTATAATGTAGGGGAGTAACACGTCCTAACTGCTGGCCGTGGTGGCCGAGCGGTTCTAGGCGATACAGCCTGGAACCGCGCTACCGCTACGATCGCAGGTTCGAATTCTGCCTCGGGCATGGATGTGTGTGATGCCCTTAGGTTAGTTAGGTTTAAGTAGTTCTAAGTTCTAGGGGACTGATGACCTCAGAAGTTAAGTCCCATAGTGCTCAGAGCCATTTGAACCAACACGTCCTAACTGGTAAAAGTGAATTAGATATAAAACCGGCTATGTCTTTAGTAGAATATAAACTGAATCTGTTCCCTGAGAGGATGACAATTTTAGAGAGATATTGGCAGGTTTGAATATCACAACGTAATTTAAGGTCATAGGAATACTGTTACCGTCGCAGGTTCGAATCCTGCCTCGGGCATGTATGTTTGTGATGTCCTTAGGTTAGTTAGGTTTAACTAGTTCTAAGTTCTAGGGGACTAATGACCTCAGCAGTTGAGTCCCATAGTGCTCAGAGCCATTTGAACCAATACTGTTACCTCTAAAGTGGAAAGCAGGAAAAATAACATAAGAACAATGAAATACATATAACAAGGGTAAAAATTATTAACTCTGGCCAAATCTTTTACTGACTGTAACTCATAATTAATCGCCATTTCCAAACATGATAAAAATTCTTTCTCCAATTTTCAAGAGCACTACTACACCTCTGATCTTCATTTCTACACCTAAAAGTAAAGCTGTCTTCATACTGAAGGTTAGTTTGAATTCTACAGCGCTTTGTTAGGTAATGTCTAATTGCCTCAGGTATGATCTTACCGTCCTGTGACCTTAGAACTAACCTAGCAATTACCGCAGTGCTACTTGGCATTTTCCACATTAGCAAGTCATTGTCAGAGGTGAAAGAAGAGGTAACTGGCGGGAACAGAGTCCCAGGGCTAAACTGGGAATCGCACTCAGATCAACTTCAGTTTTTTTATTGTTTATTGGTTTTAAACCCAGCCTACAGCGGCTATTTCTAAAACAAATTATTATCTTTATTTTTTTTACTTCTTGTCTTACGTTTATTTGTTTTTGTAAACAAATGGAATTTGACAGGGCTAACTTCTTAGGCCATGTCGTCAAATAAAACTTGTTTACTCTTGAAACAAAGTTGAAAACCGATATAATCATCCTAAAATCTCACTCTTAAATTAATTTAGTCCGTTTACAAAAATAAATTTCATCCCTCTGTATCGTTAAATTCTTCCTTCACTAAAATTATATTTCTTCACGGAGTGCTGCACTGAGAAGAGGTATCGATGTCGGTCGGTGAGGCCTGTCACGAAGTCCGTGTTCCAAAATATCCCAAAGGTGTTCTATAGGATTCAGGTCAGGACTCTATTCAGGCCAATCCATTACAGGGATGTTATTGTAACGTGAGCACTCCGCCACAGACCGTGCATTATGAACAGGTGCTCGATCGTGTTGGAAGATGCAGTCGCCATCCCCGAGTTGCTCTTCAACAGTGGGAAACAAGAAGGTGCTTAAAACATCGATGTAGGCCTGTGCTGTGATAGTGCCACGCAAAAAAACAAGGGGTGCAAGCCCCCTCCATGGAAAACACGACAACACCTTAACACCACCACCACCGCCGGTCGCGGTGGCCGAGCGGTTCTAGGCGCATCAGTCCGGAACCGCGCGACTGCTACGGTCGCAGGTTCGTATCCTGCCTCGGGCATGGATGTGTGTGATGTCCTTAAGTTAGTTTGGTTTAAGTAGTTCTAAGTTCTAGGGGACTGATGACCTCAGATGTTAAGACCCACAGTGCTCAGAGCCATTTGAACACCACCACCTCGGAATTTTACTGTTGGCACTACACACGCTGGCAGACGACGTTCACCGGGAATTATCCATACCGACAACCTGCCATCGGGTCGCCACATTGTGTACCGTGATTCGTCATTCCACACATCGTTTTCCCACTGTTCAGTCGCCCAGTGTTTACGCTCCTTATACCAAGCGAAGTGTCGTTTGGCATTTACCGGCGTCATGTGTGGCTTATGAGCAGCCGCTCGACCATGAAATCCAAGTTTCCTCACCTCCCGCCTAACTCTCATAGTACTTGGAGTGGGTCCTGATGCAGTTTGGAATTTCTGTGTGATGGTCTGGACAGATGTCTGCCTATTACACATGACGACCCTCTTCAACTATTGGCGGTCTCTGTCAGTCAACAGGCGATGTCGACCTGTACGCTTTTGTGCTATACATGTCCTTTCACGTTTCCACTTCACTATGACATCGGAAACAGTGGACCTAGGGATGTTTACGAATGTGGAAATCACGCGTACCTACGTATGATACGAGTGACACCCAATTACCTAACCACGGTCGAAGTTCGTGAGCTTCGCGGAGCGCTCCATTCTGCTCTCTCACGATGTCTAATGACTACTGAGGTCGCTGATATTGAGTACTTGGCAGTAGATGGCAGCAGAATGCACCTAATATGAAAAACGTATGCCTTTGAGGGTGTCCGGATACTTTTGATCACATAGTGTAGAACTAACAACAATAAACAACAGATCTGCATTCGACAAGTCAGTTGTGAGCAGGCAGTGTGAAGTAGTGGACTTGGGATCTAGTGTGTCAACGTTGTCATATCACAAATCGCAATGGAGCAACATCTCTAAGTCAACTATTCAAGACATTCCCCAGAATGTTATAAAGAAGAGAAAAGTGTATGCAAAGTCCGTCCCACACGCCTTGCCTCCAGAACAAAGGAAACGACGAGTGGACGCTTGCTGTTATTGACTGAAATGAAATATGCGGACAATTATTTTCTAGAGAAAAATCACCACGGGCGGCGATTTTTAACGTTATCAGTACGAGTATGAACCAACCACAAAACGACAAAATTGAGAAATTCGTATGAAGTGTCAACTCTTCTGCTGAGCAAGACCCCAAAGAAAGACTTTTCTGACATTTTCACATGGTCATATGAACGACCTGTGCGCTTCACTGAAGTGGGTGGAGACCATGTAGAACACCTCAAGCACTGAAACTACCATCTTAACATCCATCTATTTTTCTTAAACCTGTGTCGTAATTTTTGGACTGACGTTGTATAAGACACGTTCTCCTTCTACTACAACATACGAATCATAGAATGAGTAAAACAGTTTTTCAGGTTGCTTGACCAGGTTTTTAAAACTTTTTAGTGTGTAAAAAGGATTCTTGACATTTTCATCAAAGTCACTTTTAACCTCTTACTTCGTATCTGGTTATCAAAAATAACTAAATTGGAAAGAAAGCAAAGATCTTCAGTCAGTTTTCTAGTCGCAAGTTGGATAAGGTGATGCTTAAGTAGTTGTAAAATGTCTCGATATTGGTAGTTCTCGTTCAGTCACCTTTGGGCTTTATAGCCGTTTACATTTCTATTAATTAATTTTGGGGGTGCGGGTGCCTTTCCTGAGCGTTTATTTCAGATTTTATATTTAAAGTGCGTTTTCATGTGTTCATTTTATATTTAATTTTATTTTTAGGCTCCCGTAAATTTTCAGAGAAACTGTTCTGTTAATAGAGAATACTGCATCGTTGCGTTTTTTTTGTGGATGTTTGGGGTGGAGTATAGCGTCGTCGTGGGGATGTTTTTAGAAATGAAATTAGCTGCTGAATGTATTGCCATTTTCGGTGTGTCTCAATGCGCATTCTGCGGGGTGTTTGCAACGTTGTTGTCGTTCCAATCCAGCTTTCCCTGATGCTCCCAGATGAGCAGAATCAAGCTGCTAATTTGAAATTAGTTTTCGATATATCTTGGTGGGTTGAATTTGTGAATCGTGGACGTAAATGGTCCATTGCACCGCATATCGCACTCGTGCGTGTCTGACCGTCATAGACTATCAATAGCTTTTATCCATGAACGCTGAAGAACAATGGTACGTACATTCACAGGTAGAGATGTAAGATCTGCACTCCGTTACCTACATAAGGAGGCGGTTGTTTATAAACACTTTTTTGATGAGGTTACTAAAATATTCGTTAGTTTTGCAAAGCCCTGAGTATATATTTTATTTATGAGTTTATTTCGCCTGCCAAAATTTAGGGCCTTCATGCTGTCTCTTACATCCAACCAGCCATGCTTAGTGAGTCAACATTACAATTTGTATAGCAATATATAACAATAACAGTAACAATAATAATAATAATAATAATAATGAATGTATGGAATTTACTCGCCCGTATTTTTGGCACGGTGGCTCAACATGTTCGGTAAGAGGGGTAGCTGCCCTCTGTAATAAAAAAATAAAAGTAAAAAATAAACTGAGTGAACTGATCGACGATGAACTAGAATGCGCATCATGGGACGCCCGCCCTGAACAAATGCAACGAACGTTAACGAACAAAATGAGATTTAAGGCACCGCTTCTAGGAATGGGAGGTGCATCAGCCCCCAATCGAATCCCCCTGAGCCGGCCGATGTGGCCGTGCGGTTCTAGGCGCTTCAGTCTGGAGCCGCGTGACCGCTCCGGTCGCAGGTTCGAATCCTGCCTCGAGCATGGATGTGTGTGATGTCCTTAGGTTAGTTAGGTTTAAGTAGTTCTAAGTTCTAGGGGACTGAAGATCACAGATGTTAAGTCCCATAGTGCTCAGAGCCATTTCAACCATTTGAATCCCCTGGCGGGTTAACGAAAACGTTCGGTGTGCCGGCCACCCAGGGTGTGAATTTTAAATGACGTCCCATTTCCAAATAGATGAATACCGGTCTGGTACTCGAGTCCCACGTTGGTTACCCGATTCCCAAGCATTCACACTTTGGCATGAATACACTACATGCAGAAAGTTGGAATATACACATTACGCTCCGAGAGTGACTGGGTGGCGACAGGAAGGACGTCTCGCCACCCCTTAAACTAACCTTGCTAAATCCTTTAATAACCGTGCCAACTCTTCGCCGACTCAGGACAAAGGCACAAGAAGAAGAAGAATGAAGATACGAAATTTAAGGAATGTGAGAACTACTAACATAAATCTAGTTCTCATCGAATGTGAGTAATGACATCTGCTAGGACTATGTGGCAACAGTACAGAAAGAATACATTAGGAGAAAAGGTTTTCTGATCGGGAGAAGAAAGAGAAATAACAGGGTAAAATTTAGCAAATGAAACGGAAAGAAGGAAACAGGAATAAAAATGGATGAGGAAAATATAGATAGTTTGTAATGTCATAGAGGTACTGCCTCACTGTTGGAAGCTTATAAACTCACACGGGAGCTATTTTACTTTATTTTTTGAATATAATCTACGCTGGTGGAAAACGTTAAAATTTTTACGTGCATTACTTCAAGATCTAATAAAAGTCGGTAATTTTTTATACATAAGGCTGTGGATTTCTATGTTACAAAGGTTAACAGTATTTGTCATGTCCAGAAGACGATGGGCACCAGGTTGAAGAAGCTGAAACAAAGTTTGAGAGACAACAATCTTTCCGATGGTAAAACCATAAGAGGTAAGCTGTCAGATAAAATGATTGAAGAACTACAGCACTATTAGGGGTTGGCTATTAGAAATAAGACTGAGGATTTATTCAGAATGGAGCAGACAGAATGGGCTACCTTCTTCAACAGCCTGTCAACTGATGAAAAACCAGTACACCACCTTTGCCCCCCTGGGCCTGATTCATGGTGCAATTACCGCAATGCCCAGTACTCAAACAGTTCATACAGCCATAAACATTCCATCACAGTATCAGTCATGTAAATCATAAAACGTATTTACAGAGACCTGGCAAATCCTGAATTCCTGAAGAAGTGTCTGCATGGTCAGACTCAAAATCCCAATGAGTCGTTCAATAATCTTATATGGACTAGCTTACCAAAAAATGTTTTTGTTGGAATAAAGACCCTAAAGTGGGGGTCAGTGATGCTGTTATTGCTTTTAATGATGGCAACATTGGTAGGGAGATGGTGCTACAGCATATGGGAATTAATCCTGGTGCAAACTGCATCAGAGAACTTGAACTGATGGACAAGGTTCGCATTGATAAAGCAGAGTATGCCACTAAGGAGTCCCGAAAGAAGAAAAGAAGAAAAAGCTTGGAAAAAGATCAAGAGGGTGATATATAGTATGGTGCATGGTGTTTCTGAATGACTAAAAATAAAAGATTAAGCATATATTAAGTGAATTACAGTCTTTTGAAACTTTAGAAGCCGTTCCCGAAAATTTACATTTTCTGTAGCATTTTTCCCTAAATACCAGAAAACACTTCGAGTAGAGTATTCAGATTTTCAGGGAGTAATAACATACATATCCAGAGTCTACAGAACCAACAGAAGAACAATGTTGCGTGTAATTAAAATTATTTAGGATAACGTACAAAAAATTACACAAAATTTTAACCGTGTAATTAAAAAAATTGTATTTCCAAAGGCAGTGGCTGAAATTCAGTTATTGTAGTTCAGTAGACTCAGAACATAAGGTTTAATGTCCTGCAAAAGTTTCATGTCAATGGTTACATTGGTTCCTGAAATACAGGGAAGCCAAGTCACTAAATTTAACATTTTCGGCATAGGGCGTTCCTACTCTCCTTAAGCTCCTCCTGAATAAAGACTGATTATGGGTAAGGTATAGGTTACAGAATGATTTGTTCCAAAGTCGTATGGCTAAAGTGGAGCGGGAGATACAGAAATATTCGGTATTATGCAAATGTTCAGCCAAGGTGCTGGATGCATCCTATCTGGTATTGCAGTTACGGAATGATGGTAGGCAAATGATATGTGATGGGAGGTATTGAGGAAAACGTTGACAAATAATTCGATTTAGTAAAGAAAGCACGTAAAAATAAATTCGCCCGTCCAGTCGCACCCAACCCTGACCGAATACAGAAACGAGTCATGTGACGAAGCACCCGAATGTTGCACACATATCTTAACGCTAACATTCGTAGCTAGCTCGAGACGTCTGGAGTTTTCACTGTTTATGCTGTGTTGAGATACATCACAGTAGCATAAATTTGGCGGAGTAAAACCTGGACGAATTATTATGTAACTTAGAATAAACATATTTTTCTAAACATTGAACTGTTGCAGGGAGATTTCCTGCATCCTGCAACAGTTTTTTCATCCCAAAATAGACACTCATCCCACATTACACAAACGTCGTTTAGTCTTTTCTTGAAACGGTAATTGGATACCTTAAGGAAATACTGGGTGAACGGTTTCACAGAAATATTCGCTGATCCGCTTTCGGTGTGAGGGAAATGATACGTGATACGTGATGGGAAGTATTGAGGAAAACGTTGACAAATAATTCGATTTAGTAAAGAAAGCACGTAAAAATAAATTCGCCTGTCCAGTCGCACCCAACCCTGACCTTACAGCGAGAGAAGTAGTGGGCCAAGGAGTATGCTCTGGAGGACTCGAGAACGACTCGTTGGCGTCTGTTTTTGGGCAGCTGCCGAACCACAGTATTCTGCTATTCGAGAAATTCAGTTCTTTCAATTTCATAAGTAATATATCGAAAAGGACGGTATCAAAAGCCTTACTGAAATCAAACAGTGTGAAATGACCGCTTCACATCTGTCCGTGGCATGTTTGATATCGATATTCACTTTGATGAAGGGAGTTGCTATGCTTTGGTGTTTTCGGAAGCGTGACTGATACTTCTCGTAGATATCAACTGTTCGTGAAACTCTACTCCAAGGCTTTAGGTACGGTTGGTAATAATATGCCGACCAGCTCATGCTCCCCTCGTGATTTTGGGATACAGGTTGAAATAAGCTTTGTTTCCTGTCAGTCGGATATGTACCAGTAACAAGAGAGACAAAGAAGGTGTGTGAAAACTGGAATAAAAGAATCAACGACATTTTTAAATGTCGTATCAGTGTCCGGCACTTAGAAGAATAAGCCGTAGACAATGACAGTTCGCAACACATGCCTACATAAGTGATCTACATCTCATGGTGGAAACTCTTTTTTAGTGTAAGATCAGTGTCCAATGGGAAGCTCAGCCAGGCAAGTACTAAAGACGTTAAAAAAGTTCAAGATGCTCACAAAAGTAAATTGAAAAATAATGTTAGTATATTTCATCAAAATATTGGGGGATTGAAGAGTAAAATTGATGAGCTTCTGCTTTGTTTAGAAGATATAGAAGCTGAGAATGTAATAGATGTACTATGCCTGTCTGAGCATCACATTGTCGCTGATATGCAAAAGGTTAGCATCAATGGGTACAAAGTAGCTGCACATGTAAGTAAAGATAATATTATGAGAGGAAGAGTTGCCATATATGTCAAAAGCTTCCACAGTGTAAAAAACTTAGAAACTAAAAAAAATTGTGTAGAGCAACATATGGAAGCATGTGCCACTGAACTAAAACTAAATAATGACACTTTCATAATTGTAACAGTGTATAAGCCCCCCTCAGGGAATTTCCAGCTATTTCTAGAAAACTTGGATGCTTTGTTGTGCTAACTGTCAGACAGGGGGAAGCAAATTATCATTTGTGGGGATTTCAATGTTGATTCCCTGAAAGAGTGTAATAGGAAGAATGACCTTGTAGTATTACTCAATTCTTTCAATTTGAGCTCCGTCATTGATTTTCCTACTCGGATAACAAAGAACAGCAGGACTTTGATAGATAACTTTTTTATAGACCAAGATGAGTTTAAGGACATAAATGCTTATCCTGTTGAGAATGGTCTTTCAGATCGTGGTGCACAGCTAGTTACAGTACATGACATAGCTCCAGGCAGTATATCAAATCAGACTTTCAAAGTAATGCGTTCAATTAACAATGTAAATATTGCAAACTTTAGGGAAAGCCTACAGCAGCTAGACTGCGATGAAGTGTATAAGGAACCCGATGCAAACTTCAAATATAACTTACTTCACGATACATTTTTAAGGGTATTTGAAAATTGTTTTCCCAAGAAAATAGTTAAACATAATTCCAAGAAAACATATGAAAAACCTTGGCTAACTAAAGGAATAAGAATATCTTGCAACCGTAAAAGAGAACTTTATCTAACATCTAGAGGGAGTACTGACCCCGAAATTGTTCAATATTATAAAAACTATTGTGCGGTACTAAGAAAAGTTATTAAAAAGTCCACAAGCATGTGTATCATGTCTGAGATCACTAACTCTGATAATAAAATTAAAGCAATTTGGAGTATTATTGAAAGGGAAACAGGGCAACCAAGAGCACAGGAAGACTTGAGTGCCATTAAACTGAATGACAAGTGTACTAACAAACAATCAGAAATTGAAAATATTTTCAATAATCATTTTTTAAATGATGTGGAGAAAATAGGATCTAGATCTTCACTAGAAGAGGCAAGGCTACTAATAGAAGAGGCCATACCTGTGCAGTTTGAAACAACTGTATTTTCACCAACCTCTCCCTCTCAAATCAGTAAAACAATAAACTCACTTAAAAGTAAAAGCTCTTACGGAATTGACGGCACTTCCAGCAAGGTACTTAAAGCTTGTTGCCCACAGATAAATAGGATTCTCAGCCACATATGTAATAGCTCTTTGGAGCAGGGTGTTTTCCCCGATAGACTGAAATATGCCATTGTAAAGCCATTGCATAAAAAGGGGGATACGCCGGATGTCAACAACTATCGCCCAGTCTCTCTTCTGACAGCTCTATCAAAAATTTTTGAGAAAGTAATGTATTCAAGTGTAGCCTCCCATATTTTTAAAAATAAAGTACTAACAAAATGTCAGTTTGGTTTTCAGAAAGGCTTTTCAACAGAAAATGCTATATACGCTTTTACTGATCAAATATTAAATGCTCTGAATGACCGGACATCACCCATTGGTATTTTTTGTGATCTCTCGCCAAAGGCCTTTGATTGTGTAAACCATGGAATTCTTTTAGATAAGCTAAATCATTATGGTTTGAGGGGGGCAGTGCACAAATGGTTTAATTCATACTTAACTAGAAGAATGCAGAAAGTTGAAATAAGTGGTTCATGTAATGTTAAAGCAATAGCTGATTCCTCAAACTGGGGGGCTATCAAATACGGGGTCCCACACGGTTCAGTCATAGGTCCTTTACTGTTCTTGATATACATTAATGACTTACCATTCCACATTGATGAAGATGCAAAGTTAGTTCTTTTTGCTGATGATGCAAGTATAGTAATAACATTCAAAAACCAAGAACTAAGTGATGTAATTGTAAATGATGTTTTTCACAAAATTATTAAGTGGTTCTCAGCAAACGTACTCTCTTTAAATTTTGATAAAACACAACTCGAGTAATGAATATAGATTTTGAACAGAAGTCTGTAGCTAAGGTAGAATTTTCAAAATTTTTAGGTGTGTCCATTGATGAGAGGTTAAACTGGAAGCAACACATTGATGGTCTGCTGAAACGTCTGAGTTCAGCTACGTATGCTATTAAGGTTATTGCAAATTTTGGTGATAAGAATCTCAGTAAATTAGCTTACTATGCCTACTTTCATTCACTGCTTTCGTATGGCATCACATTCGGGGTAATTCATCGTTGAGTAGAAAAGTATTCATTGCTCAAAAATGTGTAATCTGAATAATTGCTGGAGCCCACCCACGGTCATCCTGCAGACATCTATTTAAGGATCTAGGGATCCTCACAGTAACCTCACAGTATATATATTCACTTATGAAATTTGTTGTTAATAATCCAACCCAGTTCAAAAGTAATAGCAGTGTGCATAGCTATAACACCAGGAAAAAGGATGATCTTCACTATGCAGGGTTAAATCTGACTTTGGCACAGAAAGGGGTAAATTATGCTGCCACAATAGTCTTTGGTCACCTACCAAACAGCATCAAAAGCCTGACAGATAGCCAACCAACATTTAAAAATAAATTAAAAGAATTTCTAGATGACAACTCCTTCTACTCATTGGCTGAATTTTTAGATATAAATTAAGAAAAAAAAAACCAACTTGAACATTAGTGGCATGCAATATTTTGTGTAATTTAATATCTTGTACAGACATCTTTTATTAACCTGACACGTTCCACATCATTACGAAGTGTCGTATTCATGATCTATGGAACAAGTATTAATCTAATCTAATCGTTACTTTGTTTATACGAGGGGCGTTTAATAAGTAATGCAACACTTTTTTTCTGAAAGCAGCTTGGTTTAATTTAGTATTCCAGTACGCCGTATTATTCCAGACTGTTTTTGCTACAAAATCATGTTTTTCGACATAATCTCCGCTCAATACGACGACCTTACGCCACCTTTCTGGGAGGACCCGTACGCCCACATAGTACCACTCAACTGGTCGACGTCGGAGCCAACGTCTTGCTGCATCAATAACGTCCCCATCTTCCACGTACTGTTTACCGGTAAGAGCATCCTTCATTGGGTCAGACAGATGAAAGTTGGAATGTGCGAGATCCGGGTTGTCAGGTGGATGAGTGAGAGCAGTCCAACGAAGTTTCGTGAGCTCCTCGAGAGTGTGCAGACATGTCTGAGGCCTTCCGTTGTCACGGAGAAAGAGAATTTAGTTTGAATTTTTTTGGCGACGAGCACGCAAAGGTGCTTCTTCAGTTTACTGAGGGTGGCACAATACACTTTCGAGTTGATCGTTTCACCACGAGGGAGGACATGTAACAGAATAACATCTTCAAAGTTCGAGAAGACTGTCGCAATGACTTTACGGACTGAGGGTGCGACTTTGAACTTTTACTTCAGAGGAGAGATGGTGTGGCACCACTCCATGGACTTCCGTTTTGCTCAAAATGGTTCAACTGGCTCTGAGCACTACGGGACTTAACATCTGAGGTCATCAGTTCTCTAGACTTAGAACTACTTAAACCTAACTAACCTAAGGACAACATACGCATTCATGCCCGAGGCAGGATTCGAACCTACGACCGTAGCAACAGCGCGGTTCCGGACTGAAGTGCCTAGAACCGCTCGGCCACAACGGCCGGCCTGCCATTTTGTTTCCGATTCGAAGTGATGAACTCATGTTTTATGGCCTGTGAAGAAGTTTGACAAAAAATTGTCACGATCAGACTCAGAACACTGAAGCAACTCCGTACAGATGGTATTTCGTTACTCTTTATGGTCTTCTGCTAAGGTGACAATGAATCCACTGGGCACACACTCTGATGTACGAGTGCGTCACCACTACCAACAGAGAAGTCCGGTTTTGCACCGAGGTAATTGATTGTAATCCCATGATTACCTCGAATGAGAGTGTCCGCACGTTCCAACGTTGCAGGAGCCACATCTGTGTGCGGCCGGCAGGCAAGTGAGAGATCGGACACGTTTGCGCGACTTCGTTGCGATGATGACAGACGTCTCGCCCAATTACTCACCGTGCTTTGGTCACTGCCAGGTCACCGCAGAAATTTTGAAAGTGCCTCTGAATATCTATGACGCTCTGGTTTTCCGCCAAAAGAAACTCAATGATAGCTCTCTGCTTGGAACGCACGCCCGTGACAGACGTCGTTTCGGAAGCTATGTAGAGCGCCACCACCCATAGGAACTTCATGAAACTTCGGGGGATGAAGCGTGAATATTGCACCATGTCTCACAAAAAATTAAGCAGTTTTAGGTAAAAAGGATTGGGGGAGAAATGTGTTGCATTACTCTCTGAACGCCCTTCGTATCTCCCGTTGAAATTGGAAAATTTACAGTGATGTTAAATCTGTTGACATTTCTTTCGCAATTATCGTCACTAATGAGCTTCACATGCACGGCATCTGCCACAAATAATATTAGAAATAGATCACTTCGTGACCTTTAAATTTTAATGGTTCAGATTACCAATCATCTACGCTCGTAGCCCTCCGGCCTTCCTCTCCGCCACTACGCAGCGTGTACTGTCGTATAGGCGTCTCCATGACAACAGGATTTCTTACTATTACTGTGTTGGCTTTGATTTTAACAGTAATCAGTCATCTGATATGCAGGGTGGGGAAAAACGACATGTTAATTAAGGTCGTAGCAGGATATCGTACGTCTAATCGAGCCAAATTTTGCGGATAATCATAGGTCGGTAATGCACCGATGTGGAACTGCGGCTATAAAACGATAGCCATCCACTGATGAGCGCGTGTAGATTTTTCGGGTGAACGAACCTATTTAAGTGAGGCTGGTACGTCGAATATCTTACTGCAACGCTGTTTATGCAGTTTAATTGCATTACAGTACTTTTAGCGGACGTGATTCAGTAGTCACGCTGTATGTAGAAAACGTCACAGAATGTTCGCATCCAACGTAACCAGCCATGGATAGGAAGTTAAAATTTACTGTTCGGCAGAAACCATTAATTTCATATATTTTAATTACTAACTGAGCAGTTCAGCATAACTGTTATTAACTGCGGCAAGTTAAGTTAAATACACACACTTCCATACGGCCGTTACTGACGGCCTATCGTTGTATTCAATGGTCGTAGCTCCGGAACGGTGGATTTCCGACCTATCAGTATCCGGAAATTTTACTCATTTCGACACCTGTACTCTGACTTTAGCATCGTCTTTTTTATCTGCTCTGTGTATGAAAAATACTCTCGTTCACTCACACAAACATAGCATTATATATTCAAATCGCAGATACCATTCAGCTCATAAATACACTGGTGCAAAATGTAATACCAAAGTAACTATCACATTATGTGTTAGTGCCACGTATGATAGCTTTATGAAACTTGGACCTTACATAGAAAGAACTGATACTCTCAGGTGCAGAAGGTAACCGAAAGAAATACTCAATGAGACAAACAGAAACGAAACTTTTATTCACAACAATAATTGCACTGAAGTCACCCCCTCTTAGCTCTTAGAGAAAGGAAAAGATATAGTCCATTCATATGTTTTTATCTCAAGACAATATAACATAGGTTTCTAATAGGCTCCGAAGGGTAACTTTTTATGGCTACTTTCAAGTAGCCCACCATCCAAAAAATTTAAAAGACTTTTTACGCCAAGGTCTTGCGAACAATCATCCGCCCACCCTCCCATCCCTCTAAACACTACTTAAACCTAACGAACCTAAGGACATCACCCATATCCATGCCCGAGGCAGGATTCGAATCTGCGGCCGTAGCAGCAGCGCGGTTCCGGACTGAAGCGCCTAGAACCGCTCGGCCACAGCAGCCGGCAAAACGAAATACAGTTGACCAATTTATCCTTTATGTATATGACAGTGTAAGTTTTCTTTATAATTTGTATGCATTGGAGGAACTGGAAAGCCCTACCACAAAAATCCCTTGCCAACCTTGAGGCCAGGATGGCAGCTCGTTGCAGAGCATGCATTGCTGTACTTGGAAATCACACACCCTATTAAGAACCATGTCCCGAGTACTTAAATCTCGAGGGACTTTAAGTTTTGTGCACCAGTTTATTAATGGGCAATGTCCTTTATATACGCGAATAATATTGGCTAGATGAAAGATATCTCGCAAAAAGCGGTAATACATACAAATTATAAAGAAAACGTAGAGTATCATATACATAAAGGATAAATTGGTTTTGCCGGCTGCTGTGGCCGAACGGTTCTAGGCGCTTCAGTCCGGAACCGCGCTGCTGCTACGGTCTCAGATTCGAATCCTGCCTCGGGCATGAATGTGGATGATGTCCTTAGGTTAGTTAGGTTTAAGTAGTTCTAACTTGTAAGTCTAGGAGACTGAAGACCTCAGACGTTAAGTCCCATAGTGCTTAGAGCCATTTCCACTATTTTTGTATTTCGTTTAAGGTGTCTTTCTGCTATGGAACAGCTAAGAGGTGTCAGAGTTCACTTCTATCCCAGCGATGTTATTCGACAATAATTTTAAAATGCTGATGCTTGGTGTTGCCAGAAGCATTATCACGCTGAATGAACAGCAGTACCCCACATCAAGGCCGCACATACGGTAGTTTTTAGCGGGGTGGGGAGGGTGGGCGGATGATTGGTCGCAAGACCTTGGCGTAAAAAGTATTTTAAATTTTTAGGAAGATGGGCTACTTGAAAGTAGCCATAAAAAGTTACCCTTCCGAGCCTATTAGAAACCTATGTTGTATTGACTTTTAAATCATTGTCTTGAGATAAAAACATCTGACTGGACTATATCTTTTCCTTTCTCTAAGAGCTAAGAGGGGGCAGGGTGTGCGGCCCGTCCTTGTTCCCGGGTATGGGGTGCCGTTGCTCAACACTCCTCAACTGCAGATGTGGGGCGTCCGTCGCTTGTTTCCATCGATGATCAGAAGTTGAAGTAATCACACAATGCCACCTGACAATCCCTTTCATACCATAAGGTTTAGAATCACGGTCCGATGGAACGAAAACTGCACCGGTCTTACGCAGTTAAAGGGAGACACTATGGCACAGGCGATACTTAATCTCTCATGGATTGCGAATACATGAGAAATTTTATTGTAACAGTTTCCCACCTTAGGCTTAATCACGGGAGATTTCGGCAGCATCTTTACCGCCTGAATGTGATCCCATGTTCTTCATGTCAATGCGGCAGTGAGGAACAGGTTAATCACATTTTATGCAGCTGCGACAGAAGATATGAAGAAATCAAGAGACTATTGTAGCCTCTGATGTCCTCCGACGAGGCATTACCAACTTATATTCAAACTCATTTAGCGACAGAAGACGTAAAAGTGTATAGACTCATAAGCCATTTTATGGCAGAAGAACACACAGGAATACACGTTTTCTTGACAATGTAATATATTAAATGAATAAGCATGCTTGGTGTTATTAAACCTCCTTATATATTTATGAATTTATATTAATAGTCTTCGATCATGTACTTAATTTCAGATAGAATATACAGGGTGAGTCACCTAACATTACCGCTGCATATATTTCGTAAACAAATCAAATACTGATGAATCGATTCCACAGACCGAACGTGAGGAGAGGGGCTAGTGTAATTGGTTAATACAAACCATAAAAAAATGCACTGAAGTATGTTTTTTAACACAAACCTACGTTTTTTTAATGGAACCCCGTTAGTTTTGTTACCACATCTGCACATATAAACAAATACGCAATCAGTGCCGTTTGTTGCATTGTAAAATGTTAATTACATCGGGAGATATTGTAACCTGAAGTTGACGCTTGAGTACCAGTCCTCCGCTGTTCGATCGTGTGTATCGGAGAGCACCGAATTACGTAGGGATCCAAAGGGAACGGTGATGGACCTTAGGTACAGAAGAGACTGGAACAGCACATTACGTCCACGTGCTAACACCTTTTTATTGGTCTTTTTCACTGACGCACATGTACATTACCATGAGGGGTGAGGTACACGTTCGACGGGCGTTTCATAGGACGTGGAGGACGCATAAATTGGCCAGCCCGTTCTCCTGACCTTACACCTCTGGACTTCTTTCTGTGGGGTACGTTAAAGGAGAATGTGTACCGTGATGTACCTACAACCCCAGAGGATATGAAACAACGTATTGTGGCAGCCTGCGGCGACATTACACCAGATGTACAGCGGCGTGTACGACATTCATTACGCCAGAGATTGCAATTGTGTGCAGCAAATGATGGCCACCACATTGAACATCTATTGGCCTGACATGTCGGGACACACTCTATTCCACTCCGTAATCTAAAACGGAAACCACGTGTGTACGTGTACTTCATCCCTCGTGGTAATGTACATGTGCGTCAGTGAAAAAGACCAATAAAAAGGTGTTAGCATGTGGACGTAATGTGCTGTTCCAGTCTCTTCTGTACCTAAGGTCCATCACCGTTCCCTTTGGATCCCTACGTAATTCGGTGCTCTCCGATACACACGATCGATCAGCGGAGGAGTGGTACTCAAGCGTCAACTTTAGGTTACAATATCTCCCGATGTAATTATCATTTTACAATGCAACAAACGGCACTGATTACGTATTTGTTTATATGCTCAGATGTGCTAACAAAACTAACTGGGTTCCATTTAAAAAAACGTAGGTTTGTGTTAAAAAACATATTTCCGTGCATTATTTTATGGTTTGTATTAACCAATTACACTAGCCCCTCTCCCCACGTTCGGTCTGTGGAATCTATTCGTCAGTATTTGATGTGGTTTACGAAACATATCCAGTGGTAACGTTAGGTGACTCACCCTATATATACTATTTACTTCCTGTTATTATGGTACTTGTATTACAAGTTTCTTTTCAACGGTTTTATGCTGTTAAACACTTAAATGCTGAAAGTCGCTCTGAGGCTCACTGTATGGGCGATGCCCAAGAAGCCATTAATAAAGGAAGAAAAGTACCCTACTCACAAAGAAATGCGCTGCGGCCCGGGACAGGCTGACAGAAGTAAACAACCTGTCTCGGCGAACCGCTACGTCCATTCCGGAGTGCACCACCAGCTTAGCAATTTTTTCTTTAGGCAGCATTCCTTCACACCAGCTTTCCCTCAACTGCCAATATCGCATTCTTCGGTGAGCCGTACACGACTGAACCTTCCAAGCATTTTTTGCTAAGGAGTCTTTTTCACTCTTATGAAGATGAGTCAACAAATAAGTAGCAAACTGCGACAGAAAGATAAGAGCCACGGTACCAGGCTGAATTTTCTTTTCTTTTTCAGTATACTCTCTTTGCAAACGTAAACACTTATCAAACTGTTCGACGCGGCTTTAAAACCCCAAAGCATAGAATTCTTGTGCCAGCGTTCACATCCAATGAGTGACCTCTCGGGATGTAACGAGTTTATTTGGTTCCCTGCATTGTTGCAACCCACAATACCGATACGTCGTGGGAGTAGCGCAATACCCCTAGACGGGGAGAGAATGTCCCATCACTAGATAATCAGCGCGGACCAGACCGTTTCTTTGTGACTTTTTCTTGTCCTTTGCCGAATTTCTGTATCCCACTGAACACAACTTTCCGATAAATAAACTTGTAACCATATACAGGACGAATTTCGATACGGACGCGCTCCTCGAACAGTCCCTCCGCTCGCAAAAATCGCTCTGTTCTCGTCGGTACACACTTACAGCACACGTGCTACTTTGGTCTGACTGCAGGTTATTAAGCATTGGCCGCAGAATACTGTGTATCGGCTACCTTCCACGCGACATATGCTATCACCATCCAGATATGCACGGGTGCGAAATTTGAAACGATATGGGGTATTATGGCGTTTGCGACTTATTTACTGACAGATCCTCGTATATTGTAGATCTTTCTCATACTTAAAAATCAAATGTAATTGAAATAATGAACTCTCCGCTATTTGAAATGAAAAGAATAAAGAAGCTGAATATATAAAAAGCTCTTCTTTCCCGGAATTGGATAACGGGTTATAACTTAAAATTTTCTCCGGATTATCTTCCAATATAATGTGTCAGTGATGTGAAGATTCGTCAAGAACGACGTTTGGTAAGGATTCCTCGTTGAAATGTTGCTAGCATCGGAACATGGAAGGAAATGAGTGAGCTGCCATTCAGTAATATGATGCTGACTCATGTTTCTAGTCATAATACTCCACTTATTTGAATATTGAACAGTGTTTCGGAACTACAAACATGCTATCAGTTCACGAAAACAAGAGTAATTCTCCAGTCCTGGTTCCTTTCCTGAACAGTCAGCTCAGAAGCTAAACGTGTTTAACTCCCACAAGCAAGAGAACTCGTAGTGTTCCAGTAGCAGTGACAAGTGCTGGGCGGAGGGAGAACACGACTTTTAAGTTAAGTTGTGTTGTATTGGACAGACTGTTGCAGATACAATGATTGACAAAGTTTTGGATGTCTTCCTGAGGGATATTGTGCCAAATTCTATCCAATTGGCGCATGAGACCATCAGTATCCCGGGATGGTGGGATGACCAGGCCCATAATGCACCAAGCGTTCTCAATTGAAGAGATAGCCGACGAGCTTGCTGGACAATATGGTATTTGGCAAACACGAAGATAAGCAGTAGAAACACTAGCCATGTTACGTTGTGAACTGTAAGCCCAGAATGGCCTTCTCTGCAGGGCTATAAACAGGGACGTAGACAATCTTCGACTTACCGCTGTACTATAAGGGAACCGCGGATTGCAACCACAGGGGCCTGCTATGAAATGAAATGGAACTTGAGACCATCAATCCAGATTTTTGTGTCGTGTGGCGAGCGAGTCAAGTTGGTGTTCCACCGCTAGCCGGCCGCTGTAGCCGAGCGGTTCTAGGCGCTTCAGTCTGGAACCGCGCTGCTGTTACGGTCGCAGGTTCGAATCCTGCCTCGGGCATGGATGTTTGTGATGTCCTTAGGTTAGTTAGGCTCAGGTAGTTCTAAGTTCTAGGGGACTGATGACCTCAGAAGTTAAGTCCCATAGTGCTCAGAGCCATTTGAACCATTTTGTTCCACCGCTGTCCGGAGCGTATCCAGACTTGTCTTCGGCCTGGAATCTCATAGAATAGAGTAGAATTATCTTCAGTGATGAATTCTTCTTCGAACTGAATCCCACTGACTGGCGATGACGTGTCTGGAGATGTTTTGGACAGTGGTGGGATACGAACGTGACTGTCGCCCATCATACGGCCCACAGCCAGGAGCAATGGTCTGGGGTCCAAATTTATTTCATAACTGAACCCACTTGCTTGCCATTCACGGCACCCTTACAGCAGAGCAGTACGTCGACGATATTGTACGTCCAACTTTGTTGCCCTTCATGGTAAGCCAATCTGGCATTACATTCCAGCAAGATAATGCCAGCCAGCAAACGGCCAGAGTTTTGACTGCTTGTCTTCGTGCTTACCAAACCCAGCTTTGGCCTGCAACGTTGCCAGATCTCCCCCCCCCCCCCCCCCCCAATTGAGAACGTTTGGAGGATTGTGGGCAGGCCCCTCCAACCTGCTCGGCATTTTGACGATTTAACGTGCCAATTGGGCAAACTTTATCACGATATCCCTTATGAGGACATCCAACAACTCTATCAATAAATGCCAAGCCGAATAACTAAGGGCAGAGGTGCATAAGAGGCTGGAGGAAGACCATGCGTTATTGACTCAGTTTGTGAAGTTATTTCTCTTGTATAAATCATCCAATTTTTCTGAAATTATAATCATTTGTTGGTCTGCATATGTACATCACATCTACTGATTTCTGTCCCATTATTATAACCCTTCATAGCGCGTCATTTTTGTCTTAGTGTATTTAAGTGTCGTGGAGTGTAATAAATGTAATGGTGCGAGTACGTTTTCAAACTAACTTTCGGCACTGCTGCCGATTTTATTTGTCTCGTGTATATAAATGGCGTAGCTTTCCAAAACTGAAAGTATGATATGCTAAAGCACTTCGTGAACCTACAGTGAACGAATTGTTACGGTCAGCATAAGATTACTATAGATGATATCAGTATGAGGCATTTTCAGAGTAACGTTTCGAAACATGCAGTCGTGTAGCGATTTTAAAACCAATCGGTGGCTTGAAGAATTGACACAGCGACAATCAGTTTCTTCCCTCCACAAACGGAAAATTACCGTTATATGCTCTCTGCAGCCTGTCTAGATTTTTAATAAGCCAGTTTTACCTTAGTGTGCCCCTTATCAGTTGTACGTTTCCTTCGAAATTTTAATTAATGAATTCCGACGGCTTAATTACGGAAATTGTGCCTAGCTAGCGCATGATGCCTACCGGTTGTGACAGTGTCCAATATTTCTTGTGTAAGGTAAGAATATCAAATTTATTTCATTAATTAGAGATTTGCTAAGCTCTCGAGTTTCTGCCATAAGATTTTTTCAGTGCATTCATCTTCCTCCACGTTTCATATGATACTAAGATAAACTGCGCACACGTGTCCATCTATTTTACGTTATAAAGTGTAGATGCCTTCAAGATTGCTAACTAATCTTCTCAGTAATGAAATGAAATGACCGTATGGTGTTATTAGGCGGGAGACCCCATATGATATTGTACGGCAGCCTGGTGTAACCCCTTTTATTTGACGCCACTTCGGTGACTTGCGCCTCGATGAAGATGAGGACAACACAACAGTCGGTCTCCGAGCTGATAAAATCTCAGAGAATCGAACCCGGCCACCCTGCTTGGCACTCAGCCATGCTGAGCACTTAGCTATAGTGGTGTACCTTTTAGCAGTGGCATGCAACAAAATGTTCGTATAAGTTGAATGTAGCCCGGGTATGTGTCATTAAGTTCGTTTCTTGGTGCATATTATGCAAACAACTGTTGACTGTCATTACAAATGTCCATCGCTCGTAAGAGGTATTCATATTCCATTATATTATACACTTCATTGAAATTCACTTATGTGATAGCAAGAAGCGATATAGCTGTACAAGATGGTGATACTGAAATGTGATATCAGTCATACTGCGTCAAATTTCCATAAAGTCATAAGCTTTTTATTAAATCATACTTTAGTCTGAAATTTATAGTGTGCGCAACTAGTCTGAAATTGATTTTAGTAAAGCAATAGTTTCCATGTTAACCGGACTGATGTTTTTCCTTTTTATTGTGTATTAAAACCGTTGCGGCTTCTATGAAGTTCGTTGCCACAGACACTCCTTAAATTAAGTTGTAAATGTAACTCAGTATACGGCAAAACGTGTGACAAAACTTCTGCGGCAAACTATAAGGCCGGGCCACTAGCCCGTGGATCTAACAAAGGGACAGCACCTCCTCGTCTTCGCCGAATTCGTTCAAGTTTATGGTGTATGCAGGGCTTCGCCGGAAATGAAAGAGACAGAAGTGGGAGCTCCTGACTGCCAAACATTTAGAAAAAGGACTGCCTTTTTGGCGCAGGTCGGATTTATGTTAGGAAAGTTTTCAGGCAACGGTTGGCGCTGTAGAATACAGAACGGTGATCCGAACGTCGTGAGATCGAGTCTCTATGCAAAAACATTTTATCCTTTTCTTATTTTTAATTTTTGCTTTACTTACGGTACCAATAATCCGAAATAATGCTCAGTACATTGTATTTATTAATATTTTCACAAAAGGCTTGAAAAGAGGGCAAAGAAAAATATGGGATTGGAAATAAATTTTCAGCGTGGATTACCAGGCGTACACGAGAAGTTCGCACACAATAGTAGATAATTTTGTTGTTTTACAGTAGATAATTTACAGGTGCTAGGGTGATATTTATCGTAAAAACGGTAGAACCAAAAATTTTCTCCTCAGCTCACACACTTTATAAACACAGCATTTTCTGCAGTTGCATGGTTGGTTTTATGTTACTGCAGAAAAGCAAATTTAGTTTCCTTACATAAGAGCTTCTCGCCCACCGCACCGTTTGGCAGCAAACCACGCGCAACGCATCACTTCGCCAAATATTGGTGAGGATAGCTGGTAATGTAAAACGGAACGTAATTTGATGTAGTCGTCTCGGGATGTGAATTCTTTTGTCTCTAGGTGAGGTAAGAGCAGTTTTGAAGCTTTTGATTTGAATTCGTTACGCGAGACGGTACGAACAGTGTGTTGCCCCAGCGGAGTGCATTTGGGGGAGGGCCTTGGGGGAGGGGGGCGGGGGAGGGGATTAACTTTAGTACTGCAAGACGGCATTTTGAAACTTCTATTTGTATGGTTGTGGATTTCTTCGTCCTCCCTCGAGTTAGTTAACAGAAGACATTTGTTCTCCTGTGCGCAGGGTTTCATGAATTCAAAGTTGTTGTATAAGACTGTTGTTAAGTTCTCCACATTTTAATCAGGTAATGACGACATTCCTATATTTCGCTGCGTACTCGTCCACTGTTTCCTGAATCATCGGTTCAGATAAGCCTCTACTCTCCTGTAGTGATATGTAGACGGTTGGCATTCATATTGCAGAAAGGTTTGAAGCACGCTGCACCGTATACGGACGGGTTACTTTGTTCATATTGTGTCGTTTCACTTGCATTTGTCCCATGGTTAGGGTTCTGTTATAGGTCAATTTGTAGTGATAACCTAGAGATAGAACATATGAATGTAAAAATTTTATTATACGTTTCGTTAAAAACAGTGTTCTAATTGACGTCAACGACTGAGAATTCTCGACATACCTGTTTGATCGGATACTTTATTTACAAAGTTGTCTTGCAAAGTTATTTACAGAGTCCTCGTGGACGCTTTATTAGAAATTTATTTGCAAATCATCAATTTTCCTTTGCCTTTCCTTTTCACGCCTGCTATGAAAAGATTAGCAAATAAAATGTAGTGAGAGCTATTTCGGTTCAGTTGCAATGTAAGTAATGTAAAAATAGAAAATTAAAAAAAACTTCCGGATAAGGATTCAACCTCACGACACTTGGGTAACCGTTGTGTACTCTTTCCTCTGTACCATGCGTCACCCGACCCGCACCAAATTTGCTAGTTGTTTCTAGACGCTTAACCATCAGAAGCTCCTACTTCTACCACTTTCATTTTTGGCCAAGCCCTGCATATAATATAAGTTCGGAAGAAATCTGTAACGACGAGTATGCGTTGGTTCCTTGTAAGTACGTCCTTTAGTTTTTAGATGGTAGAAGGATGATTTCCAGTTATCTGCCTTCTGAAATCATTTCGCCATTTCATTGCCCGCTCTCCGCTCTCATACTAGCAGCAATATTTCTGGAGACATGGTTAATGGTTCTATGGCTCTGAGCACTATGGGACTTAACATCTGAGGTCATCAGTCCCCTAGAACTTAGAACTACACTAACCTAACTAACCTAAGAACATCACACACATACACGCCCGAGGCAGGATTCGAACCTGCGACCGTAGCGGTCGCGCGGTTCCAGACTGAAGCGCCTAGAACCGCTCGGCCACATAGGCCGGCAAGACATAGCTCTGTATGGTTTGTCTTACGGTATAGGACTTTCTGCGTAATGCACTAAAGGCCCTCCTCTAACGACGTGTTTCTCTTAAATGTCTGCGCGCGAGCCATAGCTCCTGTGTGTGTGATGCCTCGGTGAGGATAGTTGCTGTTCCGCGGTGTGATTCTGAAACCTTTTGCATGTATTCTGGTTACTTCAATTATTTTTGCGTTATTATGACTTACTGCGTATAGTTTTGGTTTTTATCACTGTATAATTCGCGCAGGGCCGTGTAACAAAATTCCTTAGTGTAGACGCAAAATTACGTTCTCCCTTGCATGTGTCTTTTAACATTTAATAAAAGCTGCTTATTTGAAGCTAACAGTTTAATACGGCAGTTTTGTAATTTCTGCCTTCAATCCACCGCAACTCAGCTGCTACGCACCTTTGCTTCTACACACGGGTTGATGAACGTGTACCGGGGTTTTCAAATAAATCAGGTAGTCCATGAAAACAAATTTCTATGCCTTGTATATGGTGAATGAAAGTTTGCGGAACATATAATTCTGTCATTTCTACTTACTGCCACAGTAGTTTTTTAAAGATAAGGCTTTTTCGCACACGTTTTTGTGTCAAAGTATGAATTAGCCCTAATTATCTGTTCACAGCAAGAAGATACAAGTTTAAGATTAGACTGAACATCTCATCTGCTTGTTACGATACTCAGTTAACGTCTCACACTATGACAGTTGGGGCTCCTAAGTCCGATATTAAATGTGCCAAAACCAGGTTGAATTCACACCTACAGCATCTGCTTTGCATTACTTCCCGAAGGTGTATAAATGTTCATAACTTGGATTTACTTATAGCTGAAAGCTAGCCCTCTGTCGGTATCCATCAAGGATGTAGGTTCGAATTTTATTCCCTCTTTGCAGATAACGACTGTTTCTATTTGGATACCTACGTTTATAATGAAGTCATAACCTCCGATATGTAGTATCTTGGTCGTGACAGTTTTCAGGACCGTCACAATAACCTAATCCACAGCTCTTCAGTACTGTCTTGACGTTAACTGTATGATTTGTATTATCTGTGGTAAAAATTTGCTCTTTGGCGCTACCTGCTCAACCGATTTGTTGAGCTTTATTAACGTGCGCACCATCAGCCCCCGTGACATCCTCTCCCTGCCTTTCTGTGATTGTGATTTGTCTCTGTGAAGTTGTCTATTTGCCATTTAGTAACCAACTAAAAGTAACAAAAATGGTTCAAATGGCTCTGAGCACTATGGGACTTCACATGTGAGGTCATCAGTCCCCCAGAACTTAGAACTACTTAAACCTAACTAACCTAAGGACATCACACACATCCATGCCCGAGGCATGATCCGAACCTGCGACCGTAGCAGCAGCGCGGTTCCGGACTGAATCGCCTAGAACCGCTCGGCCACAACGGCCGGCAACTAAAAGTAACATCCGATTTGTTTTTGTTCTCGTGGATCTGTGGCTTGTTGTATCTTGCACTTTGGTGAAGACTGCCAGTCTCGCTAACGGGATGGAAGCAGAGCTCACCATCTGCAGCATCGTCGACAGGACTGACTGCGGACCTTTGGTACAGAGCCGAGTGGAGGGTCTGAATCAGAGGCTGAGACGGTTCTGCGACCGTGTGGGCTGCAGATTCCTCGACTTGCGCCATAGGGTGGTGGGGTTTCGGGTTCCGTTGGATAGGTCAGGAGTCCACTACACGCAACAAGCGGCTACACGGGTAGCAGGGGTTGTGTGGCGTGGGCTGGGCGGTTTTTTAGGTTAGATGGCCTTGGGCAAGTACAGAAAGGGCAACAGCCTCAACGGGTGCGGGGCAAAGTCAGGACATGCGGGGACCAAGCAGCAATCGGTATTGTAACTGTCAACTGTCGAAGCTGCGTTGGTAAAGTACCGGAACTTCAAGCGCTGATAGAAAGCACCGAAGCTGAAATCGTTATAGGTACAGAAAGCTGGCTTAAGCCAGAGATAAATTCTGCCGAAATTTTTACAAAGGTACAGACGGTGTTTAGAAAGGATAGATTGCATGCAACCGGTGGTGGAGTGTTCATCGCTGTTAGTAGTAGTTTATCCTGTAGTGAAGTAGAAGTGGATAGTTCCTGTGAATTATTATGGGTGGAGGTTACACTAAACAACCGAACTAAGTTAGTAATTGGCTCCTTTTACCGACCTCCCGACTCAGCAGCATTAGTGGCAGAACAACTGAGAGAAAATTTGGAATACATTTCACATAAATTTTCTCAGCATGTTATAGTCTTAGGTGGAGATTTCAATTTACCAGATATAGACTGGGACACTCAGATGTTTAGGACGGGTGGTAGGGACAGAGCATCGAGTGACATTATACTGAGTGCACTATCCGAAAATTACCTCGAGCAATTAAACAGAGAACCGACTCGTGGAGATAACATATTGGACCTACTGATAACAAACAGACCCGAACTTTTCGAATCTGTATGTACAGAACAGGGAATCAGTGATCATAAGGCCGTAGCAGCATCCCTGAATATGGAAGTTAATAGGAATATAAAAAAAGGGAGGAAGGTTTATCTGTTTAGCAAGATTAATACAAGGCAGATTTCAGACTACCTAACGGATCAAAACGAAAATTTCTGTTCCGACACTGACAATGTTGAGTGTTTATGGAAAAAGTTCAAGGCAATCGTAAAATGCGTTTTAGACAGGTACGTGCCGAGTAAAACTGTGAGGGACGGGAAAAACCCACCGTGGTACAACAACAAAGTTAGGAAACTACTGCGAAAGCAAAGAGAGCTTCACTCCAAGTTTAAACGCAGCCAAAACCTCTCAGACAAACAGAAGCTAAACAATGTCAAAGTTAGCGTAAGGAGGGCTATGCGTGAAGCGTTCATTGAATTCGAAAGTAAAATTCTATGTACCGACTTGACAGAAAATCCTAGGAAGTTCTGGTCTTACGTTAAATCAGTAAGTGGCTCGAAACAGCATATCCAGACACTACGGGATGATGATGGCATTGAAACAGAGGATGACACGCGTAAAGCTGAAATACTAAACACCTTTTTCCAAAGCTGTTTCACAGAGGAAGACCGCACTGCAGTTCCTTCTCTAAATCCTCGCACAAACGAAAAAATGGCTGACATCGAAATAAGTGTCCAAGGAATAGAAAAGCAACTGGAATCACTCAATAGAGGAAAGTCCACTGGACCTGACGGGATACCAATTCGATTCTACACAGAGTACGCGAAAGAACTTGCCCCCCTTCTAACAGCCGTGTACCGCAAGTCTCTAGAGGAACGGAGGGTTCCAAATGATTGGAAAAGAGCACAGATAGTCCCAGTCTTCAAGAAGGGTCGTCGAGCAGATGCGCAAAACTATAGACCTATATCTCTTACGTCGATCTCTTGTAGAATTTTAGAACATGTTTTTTGCTCTCGTATCATGTCATTTCTGGAAACCCAGAATCTACTATGTAGGAATCAACATGGATTCCGGAAACAGCGATCGTCTGAGACCCAACTCGCCTTATTTGTTCATGAGACCCAGAAAATATTAGATACAGGCTCCCAGGTAGATGCTATTTTTCTTGACTTCCGGAAGGCGTTCGATACAGTTCCGCACTGTCGCCTGATAAACAAAGTAAGAGCCTACGGAATATCAGACCAGCTGTGTGGCTGGATTGAAGAGTTTTTAGCAAACAGAACACAGCATGTTGTTATCAATGGAGAGACGTCTACAGACGTTAAAGTAACCTCTGGCGTGCCACAGGGGAGTGTTATGGGACCATTGCTTTTCACAATATATATAAATGACTTAGTAGACAGTGTCGGAAGTTCCATGCGGCTTTTCGCGGATGATGCTGTAGTATACAGAGAAGTTGCTGCATTAGAAAATTGTAGCGAAATACAGGAAGATCTGCAGCGGATAGGCACTTGGTGCAGGGAGTGGCAACTGACCCTTAACATAGACAAATGTAATGTATTGCGAATACATAGAAAGAAGGATCCTTTATTGTATGATTATATGATAGCGGAACAAACACTGGTAGCAGTTACTTCTGTAAAATATCTGGGAGTATGCGTACGGAACGATTTGAAGTGGAATGATCATATAAAACTAATTGTTGGTAAGGCGGGTACCAGGTTGAGATTCATTGGGAGAGTGCTTAGAAAATGTAGTCCATCAACAAAGGAGGTGACTTACAAAACACTCGTTCGACCTATACTTGAGTATTGCTCTTCAGTGTGGGATCCGTACCAGGTCGGGTTGACGGAGGAGATAGAGAAGATCCAAAGAAGAGCGGCGCGTTTCGTCACTGGGTTATTTGGTAACCGTGATAGCGTTACGGAGATGTTTAATAAACTCAAGTGGCAGACTCTGCAAGAGAGGCGCTCTGCATCGCGGTGTAGCTTGCTCGCCAGGTTTCGAGAGGGTGCGTTTCTGGATGAGGTATCGAATATATTGCTTCCCCCTACTTATACTTCCCGAGGAGATCACGAATGTAAAATTAGAGAGATTAGAGCGCGCACGGAGGCTTTCAGACAGTCGTTCTTCCCGCGAACCATACGCGACTGGAACAGGAAAGGGAGGTAATGACAGTGGCACGTAAAGTGCCCTCCGCCACACACCGTTGGGTGGCTTGCGGAGTATCAATGTAGATGTAGATGTAGATGTAGCACTGTCTTTCCATAGTGCCTGGCTCTTGTTTTGGACTGTGCGTTCGTCAGAAAGAAAGACGCAATGAGACGAACACAGATGACACATTCACTCAAAGAGAATACTTAAATTAAGTCATCGCTTTTCATGATGGTCCCATGAGCATTACAAAAGGTGGACATTGTTCTTAAGAGACTGTGTGATTATCATGGACGGCATTGCATGCTCTGCAACGTTGTCCCATGAAAATCCATGAAAGCTTTATCCACTAGGGTATTTCATTGACCTCGTCAGGTTACTTTATTTATGAGCAACGTAGAATGTTAAAAATTTTACACAGACGCTTGAAATCCACACAAATTTTAACACCAGATCCTGTAATATTTGACAGTGTGGCATGTACGTTTTTGGAAAAGGACAAACTCCTCACTCTTTTCGCTATGGAATACCGTAGTGAGTCAGTGCACACTAACTAAACACCATAAAAGATCACTGTTTCTGAGTGTGGCGCAGCACAGTTAGGCATTGCAACCGTGAAATATGTTGAAACTAGAACGATTACTCAAAAATATGCAAACGTTCAATGCAGGGATGGTCAGGAGGAAAAGGTACATGCTTTTAGGGACAATAGGGATGCTGAACAAAAAACTTCATATTCATATGTGGTTTGCGAGACAAAACACATTTAATGTACGTTGTTATTTATTTAATGTAATATTCAAACACTGTCATTGTTTACAACCTACCACAGTAGTCTAGAAGAAGCTTAGTTGAACAATTAGATACCGGACACTTGTGGTCTATCAATTCGGGAAACTATGTCAAATTTGCCTCAAAAACTAGCTAAGCTACAACACTTGCGCGTCGAACGATATTTTCATTATTCTCGCGCTCTGTTAACGCAGACTATTAATCCAAGAGAAAAAAATGAGCAGGACAATATTTTGTAGGAAATATACAGTAGTTTAGTATTGTACTCCGACACATTCAAGAAAAAACAATATAACAGAAGTTATATCAAATGCTTTCTGTCATGGAAACAATTCAGAATAGGGCATATGTCCAGAAGCAGTTTTTTTGTTCAGAATCACTACCAACCCTCAAAGCATGTACCTTTCCTCCAAACTCACCTATATATTTCGATCACACCTGCAGCAATCAGTTTTATTAAGCATAACGTGTCTTTTATTAAAGATATAAAGCTGTTCCATTCGAAATTTGGTTGTGTAACATTATTTAAATAGTATTTATGGGTAAATTTTATTCTGTGTATAGGCATTCGCCTAGACGACGGCTCAAATCCCCGTCCAGCCATTTCGATTTACTGGCTTTCATAATTCGCTTAAGGCGAGTGTTGGATGCATGCTTTGGAAAGGCAACAGCGCTTTTCCTTTCTCATCCTCCCTCTGTCCATCGTTGTGTTCAGTTTCTACTGACCTATTTGTTGACGTGAAGTTAAACACAAATTTTCTTACCTTCCTTTCTCTTTGCACAGGCAGTCTATAAACTATGCATATCGACAGTCTACGATGATCTTTAAATCGATATAGATAGTAACTATGCTCTTGGACAGGCGAAACTCCTAGCGCAATTCCGACTATTAAGTGTGGCTAAATTGCGTTTCATCCTGATAGCAACTTGTAGGCACTCGACCATCTTAAATGCTTAGTAAAACCTGTAATACGTTTAACGACCTCCAATCAGTTCACTCTCTTAATTCTGAGTAGGTAAATATAATGTCAGGGAGTTCATAATTAAACTTTTGCTACTTGATAGGACCCCCATCAAAAACGAGTGAGCGTAGGACAATGAAACTTTGTGAAACATTTGGAAAGACACGTGGAAGAGAAATAACAAATAGACATTTGAAGGGAACACACTTTAATTTCCACGTTTGTAAATAATTGTTATCTGCGTACCAAGTGTATGTTCCAGGTTAAAAACGTTGTTCAATGTGACGACCACCTGCATCCACAACAATCTGGAATCGCACTAGAAATACCATGTCACAATTACTTGCAGCACTTTTTGAACGGTAGACAATAGAATGTTCAGCTGTCATAACACATCTCGTGCACTGCTTGAAGATCGCACACTGCCTCCAGTATCGTCATCAGTGGCAACGGTAACTTCTTCAGCAATTTGTGGTGCAATTGGCCGTCTCTCAGAAGCTTCCCAAATCGTTAGTTGATTCAAACTTCTGAATAATGTTCTTCAATCCCAGAGGGGAAAGAGGACCTCTCCGCATTCCTTTAATGCGTCGATACTCGCGAAGAGCAACGGCACTGTTGCTTTTGTTTTGATAAAACAGCTTTATGACTTGTACAGACCCGTGTTCACTGTCTACAACAGTAATGCACACTGATGCTTGTGTTTAAACCCTCCGTCGCTTTACCAGTAATGGCGTCTGACGCACCATGACACTAATACTACTAACAATGCAAATCCTGCAGCCCTCACTCTGAGCATCATTCCCATGAAGCTGGGAACCAATACGGTAAATAGTATTCCGTTTGCACTGGATCAAGTACCGAAAGTTTAATTATAACCACTCTATACATTACTGCACTGCGTCGTAGATGTGCGGGTAGCAAAACCTGAATTCGTCATGTCTTGAAAGTACCAGTGGTGATACGTGAAGTAAGCGACACAGAGGAATATACTGTAAAGGAAGACAGGCGGAGCTTAATTCGTAATGGCGAGTGATATCAGTCATTGTACAAGAAGAAACCTTCGCTTTCAATTTGCATTTCGGTTTCCTTAAATCACTTGCAAATTCTCCTCTGGAACCGCATAATGGAAATTCTTCTTTACCTCTGAGTAACATAGCTCTCATGAAGCGAAGGTCGCGGCTACGAGCACTTTTGGCAGGTGACAACAACGTCTAATCTTAAGGATGGACACCACGATATTGATACGTACCAGAATTTCAGTTCAGCAGAGTCTTGAAACTTAGTGGCAGATTAAAAGTCTCTGTTGGACCGGGGATCGAAGCTGGGTCCTTTGCTTTTCAAGGACAAATGCCCTAGTTCAGACGGCAGAGCACTTCCGCTACAGACCGACAATCAATTCCGGAGGGAAAGTCTTGATAATATGTTCAGCGGAAAAAAAGCCGATTTCTTCCTATGCCATTCCTCAGATGGCAGTGGTGCTTTGACCTTTTTTACCAGATTCTATTAAATACATTTAGTTATTGTGGTAGCAGGCTGTCTTCATATCTCACATAAACTTCAGCAGGTGTTCAGTCACGAATAAAGTTATATATTTAACACAAACAAGAATACGAAATGCAGGGCAAAAGGGGGGGGGGGGGGGTGTTCAGGGATTTGGTGTTAAAAATGTAACAGTTGAAAAGAGAAAATGCTCAGGTATTTTAGTTTCTATTAATTAATCAGATCTTTAAACTTTGTTGCTGATTTATAGCTTCGAAAGCGTCAATAGTGCCTGTAAACTAACGGCGGTTAGTATAGCTCGTGAGAGGAACAGAATCTCGGAAGCTTCAAGTCAGTTAAAGAAGGGAAATGAAATACAATTTTCCGCTCATCGCTAAGTAGAGTGCAATCTGCACAAGGTCCAGAGCGCGAGTAGCTGGCGGGTATTTTGAGCGCGCTTTGCTGAGGCCGCGGCCAGATACAGCACGTGCAGCGCAGCCGCTATGTGGCCAACACGAACGTAGTCGTTTCTATTGTGCTCCACTGGTAACACGCCAGTAGCTCAGAAAACGGACGTGCCATTCTGGGAGGCATCGTACCGGTGTTCTCCAGAACTTATTCAGGGAAACTTTCGGAAGCTAAATCTTAAGGTTAGGGTGGGGATATGAGCCGTCTTTCTCGTGATGACGAATTAACAAATAACGGTCTCCACAATAGAAAATAAGTGGCTGGCAATGATGCCAGCAGCTTGCTATATTGTGTTTTCCGGTAGCGAGGAGAAATACGATACGGAATATGACATATGACATTTTCCAGACTCCGAAGAAAACAAATGAAAAAGGAAAATGGAAACCTTGAGCGTACCACACTTTAAAAAGGCACTTACATAGAATCGTCTAGCTTATAAGCTCTCAGAGTAGGATAGAATGCAATATCTGCATTTCCATCTATACCCCGCAAGCCAACGCCAGTTAAGAATGGTCCGTGGGATGAACTACGTTTGTTGGTGTGCCTCCTTGTGAGCTCTAATCTCTAATTTTATCTCCATCGTCTTCCCGCCAGATATTCGTAGGAGGAAGTAGTATGTAGGGTCGACTATTCTAGGAACGTACCCCATCAGTCCAAAAAGTTTGGAGATTGGATTAACAAAAAACAGAAAATGTTTCCCCCCACTAGATTACAAACAACAGAACAAACTCTCATGTTCAGAAAAAAAAAACAGAACACCTCGAACAACTAGAGACAGGACGGTCATATTCACAGGACATGTACATTAGTATGTTCTGCTGAAATGATTAGCATTTCAGTCACTTCGGTTCAGCAAGTGTCCTGTTGCTTAGTATGCACAGGGTCCGCCATGGACCCTGAGAAGTTGTTCCGTGCGTGATAGCATCGATGTGTATAAGGCGTGAATGGCGTCCTGTGATATAGCCATCCATGCTGCATTCACCCGGTTCTACAGTTCATCTGTGGTGATTGGCATTTGGTCACAGCGCTGCACCCGTCGTTTCACTGCATCTCGCACATTTTAGATTGGCGACAAGTCTTCTGATCTGGCGGGCCAGGACAAAAAGGCTGTCATCCTGTGACACCAAGAAGGCACGTGTTCGTGTAGCAACATGTGATCGTCCATTGTCTTGCTGAAAAATGGCTTCCGAAGTGTTGTGCAGAAAGGGTATGGCTACGAGTCGCAGGCTGTCATTGACGTAGGTCTCATTGTTCACAGTGCCCAGCATACGCACCAGTTGTGGTTTGCGGTTGTAACAAATTGCACCATACACCATAAGACATTGAGTGCGCGGTTTATGTCTTGTGCAAATGCAGCCACTGTGATTCTGTTCCCTCGTCTGCGGCGATCCAAAATGCGGCCTTCATTCTCAATCAAACAGAACCTGGATTCGCCGAAAACACTATCTGATGCCATTCCTGTCCCTAGTGACGTCGCTCCATACACCATTGCCGTCTAGTATGTTTCTGCACAGTCATCAAAGGTAGGTGGTGAGATGAACGACGCGCACGTAGCCCAAGCCGTAATACACGGCGACGGACTGTCACCCCTGATAGTGTACGATGTGTTACGCAGTTCCATTGTTTCGCCACAGCCGAGGAGGACGCAGATCTGTACTGCAGTGCTATTCGGATGGATGTCAATCTTCTCGGGGAATGGTCTGGGTGGTGCGACCTGAACCATTTAGTCGTGTTCTACGGCCTTCCGTGAACCATTCTGGATCCACCCGATTCACTGTCGAAACACTTCGTCCCACATTAGCAGCAATTTCCCGAATGGAAGCATCACTATCTCACATACCGATAATTAGCCCTCTTTCAAACTAACTGATGTGACGGTACGGCTCGTGCATAAGTCTGGGATGATTCCTGAAGTCTGCTCAAGTCACACTGATCCTTGCCTTCAGGTTATAGCGACAATAAATGTCGCAGGAACATTTTACCGGTAGGTGTGGTGTTGTGCCGCGATATCGATGTTGACTTTGAACCTGCAGACCGACATGGTTCAAATGCTAGTAATTTCTGCAGAAATATACTAACGTACCTGTCCTGTGAATATGAACGCCCTACCTATAGTCATTCAGGGTGTTCTGTTATTTCTATACATGAGTGTACTTGTTAAAAAGGCACACGCCCGAGAATACCATCGACTAACCACCACATTAGTTCAAGCTGCAACCGTAGTTACATCGCTGACTAATTAGCACTGTATGCTCATAATCGATGGTCGAATGCACAGCTGTTATTTGCAGATGTTAGTTCAAGCTGTCATCGTAGTTACTTAGCTTAAGTTGCTCATATGCCAGGAATAAAACCAGCCTCGGAACTTAGTGGACTTATAGTGTACGCTCCCGGAATCTGAGAAGTAAACCACCCCCTGATCCACAAGCCTTCTCTTGTAGCGTCTGCCACTGCAGTCGGCTGAGCATATCTGTGACGTCTTTGCGCTTACTAAACGAACTTGTGACGAAACAAACTGGTCTTCTTTCCACCTTCTCTATTTGGTCTATCAGTTCAACATGGTACGGATCCCAGACTAGCGAGAAATACTCACGAATTGCTCGAACGAGGATTTTGTGAGCTACATCCTTCGAGAGTGGAATAAACTTCCTGAGGATTCTTCCAATGAATCTGTATGACATCCGCCTTTACTACAATTGGAGGAGGCAGTCAAATGAAAAAAGGACAAATGGCCTAAAGTGGGTAAACCCTTTATTATTTGAAATGTAATTGCCATATCTATTAATACATTTTATCTCACTGTCATGCAAGACGGTCAATGGCTTTTGGGAAAAATGTTGATGGTGCATGGCAAAGGGTATCCTATACTGCTACCAATCACTTCCTTTCCTGTACCACCCGAAACAGAGCAAGGGAAAGGCAACTGTCAAAAAGCCTGCGTACGTTACGTGACCTAATTTCTTGCATCGTATCTTCATGGCCCTTACGCGAAATGTGCATTGGCGGCATTCTCCAATCAGTTTATTATGCCTGTTCTCTAAATTTTCTCAATACTGCTCCTCGGAAATAACATTTCCTTCCCTCCAGGGATTCCGATTTGAGTTCCGGCAGCATTTCCGTGAGACTTGTGTGTCGTTATAACCTATCCGGCAACAAATCTAGATGCCAGCCTCTGAATTGCTTCGATATCTTCTTTAAACACTATGTGGTGCGGATCCCAAACACTCAAGAAGTACTCAAGAATGGATCGCACTGGTGCCCTATATACGGTCTCCTTTACAGATGAACAATACTTTTCTAAAATTCTCCCAATAAACCGGAGTCGATCATTTGCCTTCCCCACTGCAATCCTTACATGCTCGCTCCATTTAACGTTATTTTGCAACGCTACGCCCAGATATTTAACCGACGTGACTGCGTCAAACAACACACTACCGATACTGTATTCGGACGTTACGGGTTTGTTTTTCCCAACTCATCATTTGTTTACATTTAGAGTTAGCTGCCATTCATCATACCAACAAGAAATTTTGTCTAAATCATCTTGTATCCCCATACAGCCACACAACGACGGCACCGTTCGGTGCACCGCAGAATCACCACCACACAGCCACGGATTTCTGCTCACCCTGTTCGCCGTCCGCCCCCGGTAGCTGAGTGGTCAGTGCCACAGAATGCCAGTCCTAAGGGCCCGGGTTCGATTCCCGGCTGGGTCGGAGATTTCTTCGCTCAGGGACTGGGTGTTGTGTTGTCCTAATCATCATCATTTCATCCCCATCGACGCGCAAGTCGCCGAAGTGGCGTCAAATCGAAAGATTTGCAGCCGGCGAACGGTCTACCCGACGGGAGACCCTAGTCACACGACCCTGTTCGCCAAAGCATTTATGTAGTCAGAAAATAAGAGCTGTCCTATCATATTTCTCTGTGACATTCCTGACGATATCCTTTGTCTCTGATGAACATTTGCCGTCGAGTAAAGCACCTGTTCCGTGTACTCGTACCTTCGTTAACAGGCTGGAGAGCGCCACCGTGTCAAATGCTTTTAGGAAATATAGAAATATGGTATCTGCCTGTTGGCATCCATCCATTATTCACAGTATACCATGTGAGGAAAGGGCAAGCTGAGTTTCACTCGAGCGATGATTTCTAAAGCCGTACTTCAAAAAAATTGTTCTGTGCATTATGGGACTTAACTTCTGAGGTCATCAGTCCCCTAGAACTTAGAACTACTTAAACCTAACTATCCTAAGGACATCACACACATCCATGCCCGAGGCACAGGATTTGAACCTACGACCGTAGCGGTCACGCGGTTCCAGACCGTAGCGCCTAGGACCGCTCGGCCATCCCGGCCGGCTAAAGCCGTACTGATTCGTGGGCAGAAGCTTTCCCGTCTCAAAAAGATTTATGATATTCGATCTGAGAATGTGTTGAAGAATTCTGTAGCAAACCGATGTTAAGGTTTCGATGTGTTGTAGCAGCACCTCAGTCCAATTGCAGGCCTGGTCTGATATTCCGAACATTCTTATATTATTCGTAAGAAGATAGTGCGGAACTGTGCAAAAATATCTAGAAATTACTACCGGAGTCACTCTGAGAGGTGATCATTACAGAATCACAAATTTTTCAGCGATATTCTGATATCATCTTTCAGAGCTCCAGAAATATGGAAGCCGCATGGGGAGAGATCGGGACTATGTAGACGACGTGTAACGGCTTCCCAGTGAAACTTCTGCAGCGTAGTCGAAACAACCTTGGCAACATGTGCGCGAGCATAGAACAGAATCATGGTGCCCGCCAACTTTCCGAGGTGTCTGGACTTGATGGTACGCTTCAGTTTTTGGAACGTATCCAATTAACCCTGTGCCTCAATTGTGGCGCCGTTTCCCAGCAAATCATGAACAGCGGTCCCACGTAGTCAAAGACAAATGAGCCACGATGAATTTCCCAGAACTGGCGTGAATGTTGTTTCGACTACTCTGCAGATGTTTCGCTGGGAAGCCCATATTCATCCTCCATAGAATTTCGGCCTCCCTGCATGAAATTTCCATATTTTTGGATCTCCAAAGAGAGACGTTCGTGGTCGTTGATTTGCTTCGGACAGAGTGGGGCGCGCCTAGGAACAATCTTGGTTCCGTAGGCAACCGCAAAGATTTTTCCATGAAGGCACTGGTTGTTTTGTGTCACGGTAGGAAGAATGTATGAAGGGTTATGGCTATTATTTTAAAATAATAAATAGTTTACTTACTTTTTTCCATCTGTTTGTTTTTCATTTGACTGCCCTTACAAACACATCAAAAACAGTTTTGCATCATCCCGGTCCCCAGACTTCCTGAAGACAGACGTTGACTGTGGATATTGTATCACAGACATAGGCCCTTTGACTGTTCAGTGACATCATTAAACGCGCCCAAAGATGTAAACAATCATGCATGAGCACCGCCTAGTAGACGGAAGGGCTCCGTCAGCTTATCAGTTCCAGTCACTCCACCAGGAAGGAGGTACACGGCTTGTGTTGTCTGTCGTTCAACCATCCCTAGACAGTCAAAACCGCGGTTCGATCGCGTCCGTATTATTACTTTGTGCCAGGAAGGGCTCTCAACAAGGGAAGTGTCCAGGCGCCTCGGAGTGAACCAAAGCGATGTTGTTCAGACATGCAGGAGATACAGAGAGCAAGGAAATGTCGATGACATGGCTCGCTCAAGCCGCCGAAGGGCTACTACTGCAGTCGATGACCGCTATCTGCGGATAATGGCTCGGAGGAACCATGACGGCAACGCCACCCTGTTGAATAATGCTTCTCGTGCAGCCACAGGACGTCGTGTTCGAATCAAGCTGTGCGCAGTAGGCTGCATGATGCGCAAACTCACTCCCGACGTCCACGGCGAGGTTCATCCTTCCAACCACGATACCATGTAGTGCGGTACTGATGGGCCCAACAACATCCCGAATGTTTCAATGGCTCTGAGCACTATTCGACTTAACTTCTGAGGTCATCAGTCACCTAGAACTTAGAACTACTTAAACCTAATTAACCTATGGACATCACACACACCCATGCCCGAGGCAGGATTCGAACCTGCGACCGTAGCGGTCGCGCGGTTCCAGACTGTAGCGCCTAGAAGCGCTCGGACGCTGCGGCTGGCATGCCGAATGGACCTCTCAGGTTTGGCATCTCGTTCTCTTCACTGATGAGCGTCGCATATGTCTTCAACCAGACAATCGTCAGAGACGTAATTGGAGGCATCCCCGTCAGGCTGAGCGCCTTGGACACACTGTCTAGCGAGTGCACCAAGTTATAGGTTCCTTGCGGTTTTGGGGTGGCATTAAGTGGGGCCGACGTACGCCGCTATTGGTCATGGAAGGCGCAGTAACAGCTGTACGATACGTGAGTGCCATCCTCCGATCGATAGTGCAATCACATCGGCAGCATATTGGCGAGGTATTGGTCTTCATGAACGACAATTCGGTCCCTCATCGTCCACATCTTGTGAATGACTTCCTTAAGGTTAACGACATCTCTCGAGTAGAGATGCCATCATGTTCTCCAGACATGAACCCCATCTAACATGCCTGGGATAGATTGTAAAGGGCTGTTTATGGACGACGTGACCCACCAACCACTTTGAGGGATCTACTCCGAATCGCCGTTGAGGAGTGGGACAATCTGGACCAACAGTGCCTTGATGAACTTGTGGACAGTATGCCACGACGAATACAGGCATGCGTCAATGCAAGAGGACGTGCTACTGGGTATTAGAGCTACCTGTGTGTTCAATCCGGACCACCACCTCTGAAGGTCTAGCTGTATGTTGGTACAATATGCAATATGTAGATTTCATGAGTAATGAAAAGGGCGGAAATGATGTTTATGTTGATCTCTATTCCAGTTTTCTGTACAGGTTCCGGAACTCTCGGAACCGAGGTAACGCAAAACTTTTTTTGATGTGTGTAGTTTTACGTGCTCATTCCACTTTAAACCGCCCTGTTCGCTTACTATGGTTTAATGGTTAAGTGATTGTTCTACAAACCGATTTTTCATTCTATTTAGGCGCAATATGTTCCATTTGTTTACAACGATATTCAGTTGCCAGGATCTGTACCAAGCATCGACCCTCTGCAGTTTTACCGGCATTTAACTGCAGTTTTATAGCGTATCCACATCTCTATATAGAAGAGCATCAACAGTGAACAGTCACATGTTGCTTCCGACGTTATGCACTATGTTGTTCAAATATACCATGAAAAGTGATAGCCCTATGTCAATCCTCTTGGGGACGTTAAGAGTAACTTTTTCTGTTCTATTTTCTAGGAGCACTACTTGGTCTGATATCCCGAATGTTCGTATTTTATCCGTCAGGTGATAGTGCAGAACTGTGTGAAAAATATCCAGAAATTACTGTCAAAACCAGATTGAAAGACGATCAGCACACAATCACAAATTATTTAGAGACTGTAGTTGTCATTTTCACTGTCGTTGTCATCACTACCAGACGCTACTGACCTCCAATTATACACACATCGTGGCCAGGTTAGGTAACAGTCGTTCTATCGCGTTCTTCAAAGCTGCAAGTACCTGTGCTACCACCGACAAGTTAGATATTCGCTGCTTGGATCACCTTGCTGGTGTACCTGCTTTCACCACCGTGAATAAGAATATCCCTTTTGTCCTGTCTTGTCTAACATTCCGTACCCCACGTCAGCATCACACCCCATTGCTCCATCATCAGTATATTCTCTAGCACTATTCATGAAATCATAAGCTACATCTGCAACTACGCCTAAAGTACCAGTTACTTAAGTTATTATCACGGACATGTGACCATCGACTTCGATCCTGTGAATACACAGTCTTACAGCCATCATCTAACAATCGAGAGTAGTCAAGATTCATTTCATCCCACGGAGAGATATAGCAGATGTATCAATATAGATCAAACCTCAGAAAGGATGCCAGAAAAAAACGCAATAATTGCATTAACACTATATTTTTCATCAGTTCCCTGAAATCTACAAATTTTACCAAGTAGAAACAACTTCCTAGTACCCACAGAAACAATACATCCCTCGCTTGTGAAAGGTCCAAAGAAGAAAAAAAAAAAACAATTTTATACCTTGACTTAGTCTCTCCCAAATCATCGACTGGAAAGTCTTTGATTATTTTAAATCCATGGATCTGAACTTCTACATCCATCTACTCCATCACCCCCCAGACTATGGTACGTGTACATTATTCACCTCCTTTACTCTCACCTCCTCTTCTGAACCAACCCCCTATCCCCACCCTCTTCCCGGTGGTGGTGTGTGAAATTACAAATTAAACTATCTGGAATAGTAATAGTATGTAACTATTATCAATGAATCCGCAGCTACCATGAACTATCATGTCAAAATACCTCCAGGTTATACAAAAGCAATAACTTCCAAATGGGCAAATAAAAGCAATCCCCTTACTCTGCCACCTCCAGTTGAATGATCAGCAGAAGAAAGAATGAAAACCTATCTCACCCCGCCTGTCACCACAGAAAATTACGTCTTCAGAAAGCCTATCCCAAAATCGAGCTTGCTCCTACCTGTAAAGCCCAAGAACCATACTCGTGCTCTACATAAAGGGTGACAACGACTGAACTATAAGAAATAAAATTGTCATAACTTCTGAACAGTTAGCCTTAGGACGTTCAAATTGCACGGTTGACCGCGCGGCATGATGGGAATTAGAATGCGCATGCGCACCCGCCTTATTGCAGTCGGCTATTTGCACGTGAAAACGTCAAGGTACGGCGTGCCTGAGCGTATATCGCTTGTGAAGGCCTACTATGCGAGCAGTAAGAGCCCAGTTGCGGCACAAAGGAAGTTTTTGACCGAGTTCAAGCTGAAGACAACCGGCAAAAGTGTGCTAACAATCAAGAATTTGATTCGAAAGATTGAGAGAACGGGTAGTGTTCGTGATGACAATGTTGGCAATGTTGGTCGGCCGAAAAGGGCGAAAACGCCTGAAAACCACAAGAAGACGCGTACTGTGTTTCAAACCAACCCCAAGAAATCGATCAGACGTGCTGCACAATGGGTGAGAATCAACCGGGAGACTCAGCGACAAATTGTTGTTGAAGACGTGCCTCTCTTCCCATACAAAATTCAAACCCATCAGACATTAAGCCCCAGGGCCATGGAACAGCGGTTGTGTTTCGCCAGCACTATTTTCCACAGAATTAACGAACAGAACTTTGATGTGAATATGATTTAGTTTAGCGACGAAGCCCACTTTAATTTGGATAGGTTCGTCAGTAAGCAAAACTATCGCATTTCGGGGACTGAGAATCCACATTTCGCGATCGAGATGTCTCTTCACCCTCAATGGTTGACTGTGTGGTGTGCAGTGTCGAGTCACGGAATAATCGTTTAGAAGATGATTTCATCCGATCATCCAAAGTGACCCTGATTTCGACAAGAGGTGGTTCATGTAAGACGGAGCTCTTCCCCATCGAAACAGGAGAGCATTTGATGTCCTGGAGGAGCACTTTGGGGATCGCTTTCTGGTTCTCGGGTACCCAGAGACCACAGGCATGGTCCTCGATTGGCCTCCATATTCTCCGGTTCTGAACACATGTGACTCCATTTTTTGGGGCTATATTAAAGACAAGGTGTACAGAAATAACCCCAAAACCGTTGCTGAGCTGAAAACAGCCATTCAGGAGGCCATCGACAGTATTGATGTTGCACTTCAGCGGATCATGCAGAATTTTTCTATTCGTCTGTGCCACATCATCGCCAATAATGGCAGGCATATCGAACATATCATAACCTAACCTCCCGAATATCTGGAGTTGAATAATGTGTGTGCACGCCGTAGTCTTTAACTAATTGACATTTTTTTCATATAATTTAATAATTGTGACTCCGTACTTATAAAGGACACTCATTCATAATAATAATTAAGATTTCCTTACAGATTAACTCCACAAGGCACGCCAGCAACCTTTGGCGTTCTGCACAAGCATCTGAATCTCCACAATGAATCTATCGCTTTGCAACGGTGTGTGTACTGTATAGAGCCTTTTTGGCAGATTAAAACCGTGTGCCGAAATGGAAATCAAACCCAGAAACTTTTGTTTTGAGTGAAATGAAGTTTGGAAAACAGGACAGAGGTAGTGACCGAACTGAGGCTTTGAAGATAGGTCAATAAGCGGGTCCGGATAATGCAGTCCATAAAAGCAGTGCCCGCGAAAGGCAAAGTTTCGGGTTCGAGTTCTGGTTCGACGCAAAGTTTAAATCTGTCACAGAAATTTCAAAACGCCTAAGGATCTATTGCTTTCATTGCATCAAACCTTCATAACATAGACGCCAGCGAATAGCTCCACACATTAATTAAAAGTAACAATAACCTCCATTGTAAACTACTACTTCTTAACCTCGTATGCATACTACTTCAGTACGTTCGTGCTTTCCTCTTACTTCCTCAACTGCAAAATGGTGAAACAGGTTTGAAAAATTATTACATTCGCTACATAATGAATAAAACGTTTCTCAGTGAAAACGACGCCCAGCAAAGCATACATGCCTTTGTCCTACACATTCTTACAATCCAATCGCACTATCTGGGGTCCTTCACCATCCATCCCGCCCCCATCCCTCACAATTTTCAATTCTCCTACAACGCCCTTCTGATGCTCTCAGTAAGAGACGACATTTGAAGCTTAAAAAGCGTCCCTGATGGGCAGCAACTACTTTTCAGTTATTCTGCTGAATATCTCATTTGTGTCATATGATTACATACCTTAACGTCCATCTGTGCATCAGGCCCCATCTGATGTCATGCTACCACGCATCAAATTTCTTGAACACAAAAACGTAGAGGTTCTCTATATTAATACAAGTGTTCAAAATCCAGTAAAAATTAACAGACCTAACTATTTTCCCTTCCAAGAAACTGAAACCAGCGACATTCCTCCAAAATTGATCCAACATCTTAACCACGCAGTCAGAGAGCAAGTATATATCTACACCCAAGCAAGAAACCTCCTTGTCACTATGCAGCTTCGAAGATTCCATCGATGCTGTTTCCTTTCTAATACAAGATAGGACTCAAATGGAACTAAATCCTCCCACAATATCCGGGCGAGCTCGACTATACCTTCATTCGTAGCCAGTAGTAAGACCCCACCGCCAGGTAAACTCAGATTCTGTATCTGATGTGGGTCAGTGCAACCCAATCCTCCCGAATTTTTCTTCACTACTTTGTGTCAGTCAAGAAAAACATAAAACACATCAGTTATGGAAGGAATTGAATTGTAATTCCTTAGCTGAACAAAATGATAAAGTACAACGAAATTTCTGTGTGTCCCATTTCCTGTTTGGACTCTTGCTTGACGGAAGTGTTTGCGAATTTCGTAGCGCTTACGTTTTATAGAAGTACAGTTGCTCTTCAGCTAGAAATCAGTAGCAGCTTGCCAAAAACAACACAATTATTATAGTTATTTCTTCTGGGACTGATTAGCATGCAACGCAACTCTTGTTTTGACTTTGCTGAATTAAAGCTTATTACAATGGCTAATTCGTTTTATACAGTGCTGGCCAGTCCAACTGCTAATGGTATCAAATAAAGAAATTTTACGTATTTTGTGTATAAAGTATAGTAGGAGGAATATCTGATTAAATTTGTAGGTGACTTGGGGGCTTACAAGGTGTGAAATTGTGTACATAAAGTTTCCACCACTGGCAGCAACAGCGGCTGAAATCCAGCTGAGCATTAACTCGAACTTGGACAGCCGATATTGGAACGTCATTCCATGTTGCTCTCACTGTGTACCGGAGTTCATCAATCAAAGTGCCTGTGAATAATGGCGTTCCAGTTATACGGCAATCCATGACCACATGTTTTCAATGGGGTTTCTGACAGAGAAACCTGCTGCAGAATCTTTTCCTTCATGTACAGTTTAGACAGCACGGCGTTACTTCTACCTACATTGCGCCGTTGCAATGAAATGTTAGTCATTTGCATTGCTATGCATGTACAACACGTCAGGCGTGTTTGACGTTTGTTGTATGCCGATTTCACGGAGCTGAAAACTAAATTGCCATCAGCGTATTATGCTAAATAAATGGATACCGGTAAGAACAGAGACATGAACAAGTAATAATTAGTTCTTTGATTATAATGAAGTATGGGCTTACCTCAGGAAGACATATGATAACTAAACAACGCTGCAATCGCTAAGCCGGCCGCGGTGGCCGTGCGGTTCTAGGCGCTGCAGTCGGCAACCGTGGGACTGCTGCGGTCGCAGGTTCGAATCCTGCCTCGGGCATGGATGTGTGTGATGTCCTTAGGTTAGTTAGGTTCAAGTAGTTCTAAGTTCTAGGGGACTGATGACCTAAGATGTTAAGTCCCATAGTACTCAGAGCCATTAGAACCATTTTTTGCAATCGCTAAGAGCAATCCTAATTTTGTTAGAAAATAAATCACGTCTACCACGTGCAGAGCTGCGGATTATTATCGCTTCACATTTCGAGGGAAATCAGTATTACTGTAGTTCTTACTACTATTTCATCAGATATTTGACTCTGAGACATAATTTCCTTGACCATGCGACAGGACCTGATCACTGGAAGAACGAAAACGTGCATACCTCACTGGTGGTAGGTTCTCAACTAGCTCTGGAAAATTTAAAAGGAAAATCTTAACTCTAAAGAAATCAGATGGTTCAAATAGCTCTGAGCACTATGGGACTTAACTTCTGAGGTCACCAGTCCCCTAGAACTTAGAACTACTTGAACCTAACTAACCTAAGGACATCACACACATCCATGCCCGAGGCAGGATTCGAACCTGAGACCGCAGCGGTCGCGCGGTTCAAGACTGTAGCGCCTAGAACCGCTCGGCCACCCCAGCCGGCGGAAGTTTATGCCACTCACGAAGGAAACATGCCGTGCCGGGTTAAGAAGCAATGTTATGCTTGTGTGTCCACCTTTACGAAGTTTCAAAAACGTTTCGTAGCCACGAAGAAGTTACATCGCTCAAACGTCTTTCAGTCGGCATATAATTAAATAACTAATTTTTTTTTATCTTGGGTGAATCTCCCTAGTAGGAAGATACATGAGTCCGAATGCTGGCCTTGGTACAAATTTTCATTCGTCGCATCAGTTTGTGTATGTACATCTTAGTTACTTGAGACTTGAAAAGATCTCTGGAACCGTATAGCTCCATTTATTACAAGCACCTACGCCGAGGTTCAAATGGTTCAAATGGCTCTGAGCACTATGGGACTTAACATCTGTGGTCATCAGTCCCCTAGAACTTAGAACTACTTAAACCTAACTAACCTAAGGACATCACACACATCCATGCTCGAGGCAGGATTCGAACCTGCGACCGTAGCAGTCCCGCGGTTCCGGACTATGCCCAGGTTTCAGGTGGGGTGACCCATTTCTTTGTATGTTGAGATGCTATTCCAGACAGTAGGTGAGCCTCTGCAATGCTGTTCGAATTTAGGGAGAATACCAAGTGGGCTGAAGCGTGAATGGGAATTTGGATTGGGGAGCGAGGCGTGCAAGGGTAGTCCGTGCAGTTGTTTAAAGCACTGTGCCAGGGTGGCGCATCGGTTAGCGCACCTGTCTAGTGAGCAGGTTCGAATACCAGCCTTCGTACAATTTTCATTTGTCACTTCAGTCTGCATGCATGAGACTTGAAAAAGTCTCTGGAACCATAGAGTTGATTTGAATAAACAATTAAGCAACAACAAATTTATGCAGTGCGAGCAGAGCATCGAATACAGAAACACGTGTCAGGGAAGTTCAGTTAACTACACTTTAATTCACTGAAATCAACAGCAAACATTGGACGACTGCAACTGGAATTTCCCACGATCACTATCAACATACACTCCTGGAAATGGAAAAAAGAACACATTGACACCGGTGTGTCACACCCACCATACTTGCTCCGGACACTGCGAGAGGGCTGTACAAGCAATGATCACACGCACGGCACAGCGGACACACCAGGAACCGCGGTGTTGGCCGTCGAATGGCGCTAGCTGCGCAGCATTTGTGCACCGCCGCCGTCAGTGTCAGCCAGTTTGCCGTGGCATACGGAGCTCCATCGCAGTCTTTAACACTGGTAGCATGCCGCGACAGCATGGACGTGAACCGTATGTGCAGTTGACGGACTTTGAGCGAGGGCGTATAGTGGGCATGCGGGAGGCCGGGTGGACGTACCGCCGAATTGCTCAACACGTGGAGCGTGAGGTCTCCACAGTACATCGATGTTGTCGCCAGTGGTCGGCGGAAGGTGCACGTGCCCGTCGACCTGGGACCGGACCGCAGCGACGCACGGATGCACGACAAGACTGTAGGATCCTACGCAGTGCCATAGGGGACTTCACCGCCACTTCCCAGCAAATTAGGGACACTGTTGCTCCTGGGGTATCGGCGAGGACCATTCGCAACCGTCTCCATGAAGCTGGGCTACAGTCCCGCACACCGTTAGGCCGTCTTCCGCTCACGCCCCAACATCGTGCAGCCCGCCTCCAGTGGTGTCGCGACAGGCGTGAATGGAGGGACGAATGGAGACGTGTCGTCTTCAGCGATGAGAGTCGCTTCTGCCTTGGTGCCAATGATGGTCGTATGCGTGTTTGGCGCCGTGCAGGTGAGCGCCACAATCAGGACTGCATACGACCGAGGCACACAGGGACAACACCCGGAATCATGGTGTGGGGAGCGATCTCCTACACTGGCCGTACACCACTGGTGATCGTCGAGGGGACACTGAATAGTGCACGGTACATCCAAACCGTCATCGAACCCATCCTTCTACCATTCCTAGACCGGCAAGGGAACTTGCTGTTCCAACAGGACAATGCACGTCCGCATGTATCCCGTGCCACCCAACGTGCTCTAGAAGGTGTAAGTCAACTACCCTGGCCAGCAAGATCTCCGGATCTGTCCCCCATTGAGCATGTTTGGGACTGGATGAAGCGTCGTCTCACGCGGTCTGCACGTCCAGCACGAACGCTGGTCCAACTGAGGCGCCAGGTGGAAATGGCATGGCAAGCCGTTCCACAGGACTACATCCAGCATCTCTACGATCGTCTCCATGGGAGAATAGCAGCCTGCATTGCTGCGAAAGGTGGATATACACTGTACTAGTGCCGACATTGTGCATGCTCTGTTGCCTGTGTCTATGTGCCTGTGGTTCTGTCAGTGTGATCATGTGATGTATCTGACCCCAGGAATGTGTCAATAAAGTTTCCCCTTCCTGGGACAATGAATTCACGGTGTTCTTATTTCAATTTCCAGGAGTGTATATTAAAGCTCGTTATCCTGAGTTATCACAGCGAAAACCATTCGACAACTCCATCACACACGAATATAAATATCTACTGCAGAAAATAATTACAGTGTACATGCCTGAAGCCGCCCGGAGTGGCCGTGCTGTTCTAGGCACTGCAGTCTGGAGCGGAGTGACCGCTATGGTCGCAGGTTCGAATCCTGCCTCGGGCATGTATGTGTGTGAAGTCCTTAGGTTAGTTAGGTTTAATTAGTTCTAAGTTCTAGGCGACTGATGACCTCAGAAGTTAAGTCGCATAGTGCTCAGAGCCATTTGAACCATGCCTCAAATCCCGTAAACAAAGGGTTCTTAAAGTCATACAAAATCAGTTATAAATATCAGACACATAACATAAGTCCAGTGGAAAGTTAAAGTACGTAACTTGTATTCACAGAATTATTCCAATTCCAAAGAGAAGTTGTAGTATTTAAGTCACGCAGCTGCCCGGCCACAAAGTGGAGACTCACTAACAACGACCGACCAACACATAAAGACACCGACAAAAGACCATCAACAAAAGATGATGTGTGCTCTACCGCTCGCCCTTAAATACTTTCTGCGATGACGCAGATACTGAATCCAATTTAAACACTTAAATAATGGCCACCATTCAAATTTAAAGCTAAGTATACATACATATAACAGAGAATATAATTGCGGTCATTTTGCGATCTCTTATTAAAATAACAACACAGTATGGTTTTACATGACAAACCTTCCCGAAAATTATAAATCCATATAGAATAGTAAATTATGACTACTCATCAACTCAAAAAATTAGGTAAGGATTTGGGAAACTCATGCTACCTTCGTGCTAAGCTTAGGTATGTATTATTTGCAGATATAGCACATTTGCATACAATATTCATCCTTCATTACGTCCATCTTATGTGCCATTGTGTCGCCTTCACCCTGCAGCCAAGCGTACACGCTTCATCTTTCATTTCTTCCATCTGAGCTGCCACAGTGTCGTATTCATGCCTCAGCACATGCTACGACCTCGGGAAAAACCTTCATCCGGTACTTAGCCACCTGCATTCTGCGTGTGATTCGCTCTGCCGGCTTGCCTCCACAACATGGTTCGCAGGATGAGAAAACTGAGCTTTCTTTTGAACGGACGACGATTCATAAATCCATGTTGATTTTGGATAGAAATTTTTCTCGCTCTAGGAAACTCAGTTCATTGGAGTTGAGAATATGCTCAAGTATCATGGATTATATGACGTCAAGGATTTAATTTTAGCATCCATTGTTTTCCCCTTGTAATGCACTGATATAACCTGCGCTGTTTTGCAGTCAGTTGTTACTTAACTATTCGCTGCGCGAAATATTCGCAATAAATCTCAGCTAAGTAAGGAACCAATACCGCAGAGTACTCTCTGCAAAACCAAAATGGAATCCATTATCTCTTTGCACCTTATTCGTTTTTCATGGTTTCAGATGCTTTTCATCTCCAGAATTACTTATTTCTGATTCAGTCTCTTTGGTGATCAAACGATGTTCGAACGATGATGAGTTTTCTGTGCAAAAGTAAGCTGGAAATGTGAGATTTAAGACCTCAGATTTCCTTTTACTGTCTTCTGTTTCCGTACTAGATTGATCTGTGAGTGACTAAAACAAATAGCATTCGATACACTTAGCGTTTTTACGTAGGATCAGAATTTTCTAAGATCACAGTAATATTTCTCATTAACATATGAAGGTGGAAACTGTTATATGCGTCACTCATAGCTCTCCTTATTGATGCATGGATTTCTGTTCACTTCTGTGTACAGATTGTGAGTAGGAGTAAATTTGCTTTGTATCTAACTGCTGCAAACAACTTATTTTGTAAACCTGTCAGAACGATTTCTTTAAAAAATAACTTTAGATTATTATTTGTTAAAACAGAAGAATCATAATCGATACTGCGAACACTATCTCCGAATCATAAGGATTAATGTATGCACTGGCCTGACGCTGCACTTCCCAAACCTGAGCGACCGTCGTCTGACTTTCAGAAAATGTTCAAATGTGTGTGAATTCCAAAGCGACCAAACTGCTTAGGTCATTGGTCTCTAGACTTACACACTGCTTAAACTAACGTATGCTAAGAACAAAACACACACCCATGCCGGAGGGAGCACTCGAGCCTCCGGCGATCTCGCCTCTAGCCGCGTGGCCGCCAAGCGCGTCGTCTGACTTGGTTTCTAACGATGTAAATGTGCCGCAACAACAGTTGCACCTTCTATTTTTAACAGATATTTGCTGTCAGATACGTCAGTTTCACATAGATAACTTCACCAACACAGCGGTACCGAACACCTCCCTCAGTTTATGAAGTCCTTTAAAATGACGTTTCAAAAAATGTATTGTTAGAGATCACATATAGAAAAAATTTCACTACCTTTTTTTTTTTTTTTTCCTCCTCCCATGAACCATGGACCTTGCCGTTGGTGGGGAGGCTTGCGTGCCTCAGCGATACAGATGGCCGTACCGTAGGTGCAACCACAACGGAGGGGTATCTGTTGAGGGGCCAGGCAAACGTGTGGTTCCTGAAGAGGGGCAGCAGCCTTTTCTGTAGTTGCAGTGGCAACAGTCTGAATGATTGACTGATCTGACCTTGTAACACTAACCAAAACGGCCTTGCTGTGCTGGTACTGCGAACGGCTGAAAGCAAGGGGAAACTACAGCCGTAATTTTTCCCGAGGGCATGTAGCTTTACTGTATGGTTGAATGATGATGGCGTCCTCTTGGGTAAAATATTCAGGAGGTAAAATAGTCCCCCATTCGGATCTCCGGGCGGGGCTACTCAGGAGAACATCGTTTATCAGGAGAAAGAAAACTGGCGGTCTAGGGATCGGAGCATGGAATGTCAAATCTCTTAATCGGGCAGGTAGGCTAGAAAATTTAAAAAGGGAAATAGATAGGTTAAAGTTAGATATAGTGGGAATTAGTGAAGTTGGGTGGCAGGAGGAACAAGACTTTTGGTCAGGTGAATACAGGGTCATAAATACAAAATCAAATAGGGGTAATGCAGGAGTAGGTTTAATAACGAATAAAAAAATAGGAGTGGGTGTAAACTACTACAAATAGCATAGTGAACGCATTATTGTGGCCAAGACAGACACGAAGCCCATGCCTACTACAGTAGTACAAGTTTATATGCCAACTAGCTCTGCAGATGATGAAGAAATTGATGAAATGTATGATGAGATAAAAGAAATTATTCTGGTAGTGAAGGGAGACGAAAATTTAATAGTCCTGGGTGACTGGAATTCGAGAGTAGGAAAATGGAGAGAAGGAAACATAGTAGGTGAATATGGATTGGGGGTAAGAAATGAAAGAGGAAGCCGTCTGGTAGAATTTTGCACAGAGCATAACTAAATGACAGCTAAAACTTGGTTCAAGAATCATAAAAGAACGTTGTATACATGGAAGAATCCTGGATATACTAGAAGGTATCAGATAGATTACATAATGGTAAGACAGAGATTTAGGAACCAGGTTTTAAATTGTAAGACATTTCCAGTGGCAGATGTGGACTCTGACGACAATCTATTAGTTAAGAACTGCAGATTAAAACTGAAGAAACCGCAAAAAGGTGGGAATTTAAGGAGATTGGACCTAGATAAACTGACTAAACCGTAGAGAGTTTCAGGGAGAGCATAAGGGAAAAATTGACAGGAATGGGGGAAAGAAATACAGCAGAAGAAGAATGGGTAGCCCTGAGGGACGAAGTAGTGAAGGCAGCAGAGGATCAAGTAGGCAAAAAGACGAGGGCTAGCAGAAATCCTTGGGTAACAGAAGAAATACTAAATTTAATTGATGAAATGAGAAAATATAAAAATGCAGTAAATGAAGCAGGCAAAAAGAAATACAAACGTCTCAAAAATGAGATCGACAGCAAGTGCAAAATGGCTAAGCAGGGATGGCTAGAGGACAAATGTAAGGATGTAGAGGCTTATCTCACTAGGGGTAAGATAGATACTGCGTACAGGAAAATTAAAGAGACCTTTGGAGAAAAGAGAGCCGCTTGTATGAATATCGAGAGCTCAAATGGAAACCCATTTCTAAGCACAGAAGGGAAAGCAGGAAGGTGGAAGGAGTATATAGAGGGTCTATACAAGGGCAATGTACTTGAGGACAAGATTATGGAAATGGAAGAGGATATAGGTGAAGAGCCGGCCGAAGTGGCCGTGCGGTTAAAGGCGCTGCAGTCTGGAACCGCAAGACCGCTACGGTCGCAGGTTCGAATCCCGCCTCGGGCATGGATGTTTGTGATGTCCTTAGGTTAGTTAGGTTTAACTAGTTCTAAGTTCTAGGGGACTAATGACCTCAGCAGTTGAGTCCCATAGTGCTCAGAGCCATATAGGTGAAGATGAAATGGGAGATATGATACTGCGTGAAGAGTTTGACGGAGCACTGATAGACCTGAGTCGAATCAAGGCCCCGGGAGTAGACAACATTCCATTAGAACTACTGACGGCCTTGGGAGAGCCAGTCCTGACAAAACTCTACCATCTGGTGAGCAAGATATATGAGACAGGCGAAATTCCCTCAGACTTCAAGAAGAACATAATAATTCCAAACCCAAAGAAAGCAGGTGTTGACAGATGTGAAAATTACCGGACTATCAGTTTAATAAGTCACAGCTGCAAAATACTGACGTGAATTCTTTACAGACGAATGGAAAAACTGGTAGAAGCCGACCTCGGGGAAGATCAGTGTGGGTTCCGTAGAAATGTTGGAACACGTGAGGCAACACTGACCTTACGACTTATCTTAGAAGAAAGATTAAGGAAAGGCAAACCAACGTTTCTAGCATTTGTAGACTTAGAGAAAGCTTTTGACAATGTTGACTGGAATACTCTCTTAGAAATTCTAAAGGTAGCAAGGTTAAAATACAGGGATGGAAAGGCTATTTACAATTTGCACAGAAACCAGATGGCAGTTATTAGAGTCGAGGGGCATGAAAGGGAAGCAGTGGTTGGAAAGGGAGTGAGACGGGGTTGTAGCCTCTCAATCTGTATATTGAGCAAGCAGTAAAGGAAACAAACGAAAAATTCGGAGTAGGTATTAAAATCCATGGAGAAGCAATACAAATTTTGAGGTTCGCCGATGACATTGTAATTCTATCAGAGACATCAAAGGACTTGGAAGAGCAGTTGAACGGAATGGACAGTGTCTTGAAAGGAGGATATAAGATGAACATCAACAAAAGTAAAACGTGGATAGTGGAATGTAGTCGAATTAAGTCGGGTGATGCTGAGGGAATTAGATTAGGAAATGAGACGCTTAAAGTAGTAAAGGAGTTTTGCTATTTAGGGAGCCAAATAACTGATGATGGTCGAAGTAGAGAGGATATAAAATGTAGACTGGCAATGGCAAGGAAAGCGTTTCTGAAGAAGAGAAATTTGTTAACATTGAGTATAGATTTAAGTGTCAGGAAGTCGTTTCTGAAAGTATTTGTAAGGAGTGTAAGCATGCGTGGAAGTGAAACATCGACGATAGATAGTTTGGACAAGAAGAGAATAGAAGCTTTCGAAATGTGGTGCTACAGAAGAATGCTGAAGATTAGATGGGTAGATCACATAACTAATGAGGAGGTATTGAATAGAATTAAGGGAGAAGAGGAGTTTGTGGCACAACTAGACAAGAAGAAGGGACCGGTTGGTAGGACATGTTCTGAGGCATCAAGGGATCACCAATTTATTACTGGAGGGCAGCGTGGAGGGTAGAAATCGTAGAGGGAGACCAAGAGATGAATACACTAAGCAGATTCAGAAGGATGTAGGTTGCAGTAAGTACTGGGAGATGAAGAGGCTTGCACAGGATAGAGTAGCATAGAAAGCTGCATCAAACCAGTCTCAGAACTGAAGACCACAACAACAACAACATATTGTTTTACAAAGATCAAGGACTCGACTACAGATTCTGCGCTCTTTTCACAGGTGGCTCCGTTGCTGGTTATCAGACTAGAACTCCTCTCCGACTATTGGTCTGGGAGCCTTTGAACACTTTCGATGATCTGCTTAGACGATGAGGAGCCCTTCCGATTCATCGGTAGAACACTTGTCATCAACGGGCTGTTCAGACAGTGAATACCTTTCACCTTAGTTTTCATCAATCTAACCAGCTTTGTTCACTGAGAGACGCCCAGGTTAAGAAGAATCGAAAGAGGTTTGTTCGAATTACCAGCTCTATAATCTTCTGTGCCCCTAAAATTATTTGTTTGTGTGGTCGCAGAAACGACGAGGATATGTACCAACCCAGTAAAAACGCACGTACGCTGCTTTTGATCATGAAACGTATAGCCTTGTGAATAGTTATGACGGACATTTAAGAGCTGTTTTTTTCGGTACAGAAATGGTTCGAGTGATTCAGACCTACGTAGTCATTTGTAAACCACTTCTTCCAGTACCAGTCGGTACAAAATGAACTTACTCATATATGCAAAGAAGAAATTCAAGACAAGACTTTAGTCAGACGTCGAGAACCTAAATTCATGTCCCTTTTGTTTAACTTTTCATATTTTTCCTCTGTAAATAGCTCGTTTTATCTTTCTGTTACTTACACAAAGGATATTATTAATTTCTGTACTTCTTATGAGAATATTCGTCTCGATATGGCGTACGAAGATCGTCGTCTTACAGGAGTCGCCCTAGCCTCTGTCGGCACGAAAGTTAACATCGATCTGAAGGTGTGTGTTGAAACTGGCAATGAAACGTGTTCGGTTAAGGTTTCTGAGTGCAATTCGTGATCTTATCAAGACAGCATTTCACCCAGGACATTGCCCTTTTAGCAAGTATTTATCAGTCTATACTCTAACAAATGCTTCCACGGTTATCGTTTGTCGTGCCACTACGACAGCAAAGAAGCATATCTTAGCATTGCCGAATGCCTTCGCAAAAAGTTGTAGCGCGTGTACAGAAGAATTTTGTGGTTAAACAATGCGAGGAGTCTAAAAGATGCGTTGTATGGAGAGGCATGACGTGCATATGCGGTTTAGCCCATTGAATACAAGTGGTTTCCATTATTAATATTTTTAATTACCAGTGCCCTTCTCATTAAAACACAACTGGTATAGGACGACATCGTGGTACAACGAGGTACTTCTACGCATTTAGCGCATTGTAGGAGTCGCTTAAAATTATAAAAGTAATAGTCGGGGCGGAGAGTGATCTACGTGATTGTTGGAGACTGTGGCATTGTGTTTTTAAAATAATCGTATTGAGGAGATCATTGACAGTGAAAGTAACTATATCTAAAGTTATCATAACATAAATTTGAGTTTGTACTACTGTTTTTATGAGTGGTTTCGAAATGAACCCACTGAGATAGTATTAAATTATGATATAAATTTATTAAATTTTATGCCCATTTTTGTTTGTTGTTTAGGACAATTATTCGTTTCAGCCCCCACCATCTACCCTACTTTACATAGCAAATAAGCCTCCGAACCCCACGTTCTATGAAGAGTCATGGACGTCGAACCATTTAGCTCCTAGTGGTAGTTTCACTGTCCGTCTTTCCGTACATGCTCACGACAGTAGCACGTGAACATTCGACCAGCTTCGCCAGTTTCGAGATAATCGTTCACAGGGTCTACGTGATGATAATCTGCCACTTGTCAGAGTCGTTTATCTCAATGGATTTCCTCATTAGCAGCTACCGAGTGAGGTGGCGCAGTGGTTAGCACACTGGACTCGCATTCGGGAGGACGACGGTTCAAACTCGCGTCCAGCCATCCTGATTTATGTTTTCCGTGATTTCGCTAAATCGCTCCAGGCACATGCCTGGATGGTCCCCTCGAAAGGGCACGGCCGATTTCCTTCCCTATACCTCCCTAATCCGAGATTGTGCTCCGTTTCTAATGACCTCGTAGTCGTCGGAAACACTAATCTCCTCCTCCTGCTCCTCCTCCACCTCCATTTGCTGCCTGTATCTTCGCTAGGGCGATACCCCGTCCGTATCTGCTCCGCTTGCGTACATTGTAAACGCGACCCGTGCCCTCATCCCCATCAGGCGGCATCCAACTTCCCTTTGGGCAGTGGTCATTGTGTTTTGGCTTGCCAGCATATATTCAGTGTCATGAATTGATAAAACCTTCGAGTGTCTAATGTAAACGAGGTATTTCCCTATTATAGATGTTTAGACTGCCTACTGCAGATCGAAGTTGAGCAGACTGAAGGAGAAACGTTTGCTTTAATAATATCCTATAGCCTCTGTGAGATTGAAGTACACCGTTTCGTCCAATGGATAACATGATTATAATTCTTAATTAGACGACATGTCTTTGTTATCTGAATGAACTTTTTGTTTCTTAGGCGCATTTGAAGAGTGTCTAACAACTGTGCTGATATATCTTGAGGCTCCCAAGTAAAAGGAACGGAGTTCGTCCCGATTAACCTGAAGAAAATAATTTGTCTCCTAATAACGTAAGAAAAAGGACTGATATAAACAGTACAGTTGACAACTTATGCAATGCATCAGCCAAGCGGACGGCCGAGAGAACTAATTCAGGACCGTGTTCAGCCTGTCGAAGGCCGTGAGGTTTGTGTACCGTTCGACTGTCATGTCACAATGAAATTTTATAGAGGACTTCGCCAATTTTCAACCAATTTTAACCTTTAACCATTTGAGTCCCAGTTATACAAAAAATATAATTTCAAAGAATGTCACAAAATTTGCCTTTTTTATCATAGTAAGGAACGAATACAAGAAGAATTTGGCAAAAACCAAACAGTCAATTGTTTTCATGAGGTGGTTTAAAAAAAATGGCTCGGAGCACTATGGGACTTAACATGTGAGTTCATTAGTCCCCTAGAACTCAGAACTACTTAAACCTATCCAACTAAGGATATCACACACATACATGACCGAGGCAGGATTCGAACCTGCGACCGTAGCGGTCGCCCGTTCCAGACTGAAACGCCTAGAACCGCTCTGTCACTCCGGCCGGCAGGTAGTTTCAGTTTGAAGCACTGGGACATGCAGTTTTCAACCATTCATATCTTCATGAGTTATATTTGAAAGCAATTTCGCATTTTTCCAAGGCCAACAGGTAAAGTGACCATTGCCGAGCGGGATTTGCCGAGCAGTCTAAGGCTCTGCAGTCATGGACTGTGCGGCTGGTCCCGGCGGAGGTTCAAGTCCTCCCTCGGGTATGGGTGTGTGTGTTTGTCCTTAGGATAATTTAGGTTAGGTAGTGTGTAAGCTTAGGGACTGATGACCTCTTAGGGACTGATGACCTTAGCGGTTAAGTCCCATATGATTTCACACACATTTGAACTTTTGAAAATGACCATTCCTTGATGTTAATAGCGTTAAACACTGAACATTACTGCGGACAGTTAAAACAGATACAATCTATCGAAACAGTTTCTCAAGCAAGTGAATGGCTCGAATACTTTTTGAGCAATGCATGGTCCAGTGACACTGATGTGATCACCTGACGTCCAAAAGGTAGCATCACTGGCTTTCGGGCCAATGATGGGGGCATTTCCGAAGCAGCTAAGTTTGTAGCCACCGTGGTTAAGGTGAGCCGTGCATTGCAAAATAGCGCTTTACAAAAACAGCACCGACGTAACTGTGATGCACCAAAGGCCATTGATGACAGCAGTGAATGACAACTGTGGAGTTGTGTACGAGGGAACAAATGTTCAACAGTTGAGCAACTGACTGCTCAGATGAACGAAAGGGGCTAACATCAGTGTCTCCTCAAAGAGTGTTCAGCGAAGGTTGCTGCGTATGGGCCTCCGCAGCAGGCGTCTGGTTCACACACCTGTGCAGACTGCTGTCCGTCAGCGACGAAAGCTGGAATTTGCACACCAATACCACAACTGGACGTTCAAAAAAAAAAAAAAAAAGGGTTCAAATGGCTCTGAGCACTGAGGGACTTAACATCTGTGGTCATCAGTCCCCTAGAACTTAGAACTACTTAAACCTAACTAACCTAAGGACATCACACACATCCATGCCCGAGGCAGGATTCGAACCTGCGACCGTAGCAGTCCCGCGGTTCCGGACTGAGCGCCTAGAACCGCGAGACCACCGCGGCCGGCCAACTGTACGTCCTTTGAGTGGCGACAGGTGGCCTTTTCAGATGAATCAAATTCTGTGGTCCTTCGGACAGATGATCAATGGCGAGTACGGCGTGAATCTTCTGGAAGCAAACACCCTGTAACAACTGTCAGAGGAGTTCAGGCCAGAGGGCACTCCCTATGAGATCTCATCATTCTAGAAGGCTTAATACATCAACACAACCATGCATGTATCCCTGGGGACCATGTCCACCTATACGTGCAGTCTGTATCTCTTCAGCACGATGGCATCTGCCAGCAGCACAATACAACGTGTCACACAGTTCCCAGTGTACGAGCTTGGTTTGAAGAGAACCAGGAAGAGCTTACTCGTACTCTCCTGGCCAGAAACCACCCAGATCTAAACCTAGCCGGCCGCTGTGGCCGAGCTGTTCTAGGCGCTTCAGTGCAGAACCGCGCTGCTGCTACGGTCGCAGGTTCGAATTCTGCCAGGGGTATGGATGTGTGTAATGTCCTTAGGTTAGTTAGGTTTATGTAGTTCTAAGTCTAGGGGACTGATGACCTCAGATGTGAAGTCCAATAGTTCTTAGAGCCATTTGAACCATCTAAACCTAGTTGAGAATCTGCCGGACCACCTTTATCGGGCTGTTCGTGCCTTGGATCTTCAATCGAGAAATCTGGTGCAGCTGGCTACCGCACTGGAGTCAGCATGGCTCCATAACCCTGTCGGTACCTCCCAAACCTCACTGACACTCTTCCTGCAGAACTCGCAGTAGTCCGCGCTGCAAAAGGTGATTATGCAAGCTTTTGACATGTTCACATTAATGTGGCTGAATGGTGTAGATTCCAATACGTCATCACAGACAAAAGTGACATCTCAAGTGTCATACGGAAGCATGATAGAACTGCTCCTATCCTCTATCTATATAAATCATATGTCGCATAAAATGGACAGCAATCTGAGATTGTTTACTGGTTTAGAGGGGAATCTCTGCAAAAGTTCATCTTACGAACATAATGTAGGATGTGGTTGAGCTATAGCGGTATGGCCACAAAATAAACTCAAGGACTTGCTCGCAAATAGCGCATCTCTTAACGGGAACGTGTTTAACCAGGAGTTCATTGCATCCCACAATATTCCTGAACTTAAACAACATATAATACCTAGAAATAAGAATGGAAAGAATCACGGGGGATGAGAAACAGTACTATAGCCAGTAACCCATCGCCCCGTAAGATGGAGGTTTACAATCTGATCAAGCGGGAGGCGGTTTACGTTCACGTTCACAAGGCATCGCTTCATTCACTGCAACTTCTCGAGTAACCAGTACAGAATAAACCATACAGGAAAAGCGTTAGCTACTCTCCAATTTACCACGAATGGCCTATTCATTTCCTCAGAGTGGTATCGTGACCAGGAAGGGACGAAATAAATCAAACACCAATTTTTCTCTGAGATCACACTATATTCGCATCAGAAAATAAAACAGCCCACAGAATTATCACTGACTCTTTGACACAGTGTATCGTGCACATATAACTTAGTGCCTATTCCCATGGACCTGCAGTAGAATTTCTTGGCCCGTTACACGGCACTGATATATTTACACTTATGAGCCAAAACACTATGACCATATGCTTAACACCGTATACGACCATCTTTGGAATACAATACAGTAATTATTCTCTTTGACGTGAATGCGGTACGTCTACAACAGGTTTCCAGAGGTATGTGGTACCAGGTATTTAGACACACTAGGCGCAATTTCCGTAAATTCTGGGATGGTGGTTAGTAGACACGTGCTGGGGATAGACAGTGTATCAAAAGATTTCCAACGGATTCAGATCATGAGAATTTGGTGCCCACGACTTCAACTTGAGATCACCATAAGATCTTAAAAGCACTGTAGGATTATTTTGGACTTCGTGACACGAAGAGTTATCGTGCTGGAAGATGCCATCGCCGTTGGAGAACACAGATGGTCCTTAATAAAGTTTACGTAGTCCACAACCGTCATAGTGCTTCCATTACTGTCACTCCTACGTAAGTATTCCCTGTGGCATAGTAATGTCTCCACAGGCTTGCTCCCGTAGCGCTTTGCATATTTCTAGCAGCTGTTCGGCTGGATAGCGTCGTATGCTGACACGACCATCTACCTGCTGTAACAAGAAACGCGGCATGTTTCCACTGATCCACGGTCGAATCTCGATGACTCCGTGCCCACTGCAATCATAATTGACGATGACGTTGGGCCAGCATGGGAGCAGGTAGAGGTTGTCTTCTGCAGAGCCGATCCCCACGTTTAGCACAATCAACAGTGTGATCCGAAGTACTTGTTCCTGCACCCGCATTGTACTCTACGTCAGATCTGCATAGGACACCGCGTATCCTACATAACAGAGAGTGCAAACCTCCGACCTGCACGTTATGTGAAGAGGCAAGGACGTTCAACATGTTGTCGCGTGCTCGTAGTTTCACATTCCTTCGTCTGTATTCCACAGATGCTCACAACGTTAACAACCTCTTAGTTTCCGAGATGCTCCTTTCCAGGCGCCGGGCTGCTCTCTGTCAAAGTAATTTACATCATTGGACATTACCATTTGCGTCACGTATCGCCGTTAGAATGATTCCCTAATCGTCTCTGCTCCACTTAGACAGTTTGCCCCAGGAGGAATGGTGAGTATTCATGGATACTGTAATAAACATGGGCTCTAAAACGCATATCTTAAGAACTATGAGCACTTGCTCACCTTCGCTATTGTGAAACACCTCTATTCCATTGAACAACTGCTCACAACTCTTACGACATGCATTTTAGAAACCATGAATACTTGACACTTCTACTTCGAATAGTCGTTCCTCTCATGTCCCTGAATATTGACCATTCCTCCTGGGACATCCTGAATACCTTCTTTATCGCGTATGTATCCGCAGCTCCAACAGGCGGCGTTCGATCCCGTGGTGGGTAGTGTTTATAATGTTTTAGCTCATCAGTATATCGCTTTATCTTATCTTCTGGAAGCTGCTGTGAAACCATAATTTCACTTCAAATCCAATTATTGTATTTCTTCTATTATTTACCTTTTCCCCCCCTCAATAATCTGATAGAGCTATTTTTGTTGATAAATGCCACAACGCGTTATTATAATCTGTTATGTGCTGTTTATGCACTTCCATTACTTCATTTTTCAGTTATATGATGAACCACTTACGTAAAACAGCGCTGATTGCTCCTATGCATACCAAACACAACAAATCCTTGTATGGTCTGGATAGTGTTATGTTGTTAGCTTCAGTGAAAGCTCTAGAGTTGGACCCATGCCTTTCACTCGATTGTCGTAAAAACTTATCCCTTGCGTGCGAGAGTCACGACCGAAGATACTATTAATTGCATAAAAACAGAAATGACTTTCTAAGAACATAAACCGTGTAAATGCGGACACAGTACAGATATACAAAGGAGAAAAGTGTTCGCAATAATTAAAGGAATGGAAGGTAACGTGATGGGCCATTTTGTGAAACGCCAGGTCAAAAGCTGTGCATAAAGGATGAGAATTAAAGGAACAGTTCTGCCACTGAGAGAGATTTACTGGCTCCCGGTGAGGGCCGGCTTGGAATAAGTTACAAGCACAAAGAGAATTTACTCCGGGCGAGATAAGAAAAGCGGCAGCCTCTCGTTGTCTGTTCTGCAACAAATGTATGAATTCAAACTCTCTTTCCGTCTCTTTATTTCGTAATGAGTCAGAAGCTTCTCACTTTAAAAAATAGTTTTGGGGAAGATTTTAGAGGCTGCCATTCTCAACTAAATACACGATGGAATCAGTAGAACCGATTTCTGGGTGAGGGTGTAGTCACCGGGAGATAGGCTCTGTAGATCCTCGAATAAAATCATTTATGGTCTCCTTGGCGAAGATAATTAGAGGGACTTTTGTAGAACGTAATAAAGCTGCAGAAAAGGCAAGGTAATCTAGTTCGGTAATTTTGACAAACTAATTAACCCACAAAAACATAGTTCCTTAGTAATGAAATTCCTTCAGAATAGTGATAGAACGAAGTCTTTCACGGCCGGATGACATTGCTGCAAGTAAACCTTTCGGGGTATAAGATGGTGTTAAACATAGTTCTACGACCATATAACGAAAGGCAGAAGGATAAGCATGAAAAACAAAGGTAGAAGAATACAGTTTCTCTCCCTTTTTTTTTAAAAAAAAGAAAGAAAATGTGACAAATCAGCTGGGAAAGATTTTACACAAACAGATGTTGGACTGATTTTTAAACCAACAAAGAAAATAGTTCAAACACTCCGACCTGTGAAGGATAAACGCCCTCCTCTGTCAGCATATGGCGTATATAAAATTCAGCTTACGTGTGGGAAAGTTTATATTGGAAAAACGAAGAGAAGCATGAATACATGCCTAAAGGAATACAAAAGTCTTTGCCGACTAGGGAAAACAGACAAATCGGGTGTAGCAGGGCATGATCTTCAGCCAGTAAATCACGAAGTGAAGTTTTCTAAACACACATTTTATCTACGACGACGAGCTATTATCCACGGCTATGTAGAGAAGCCATTGAAATATATAAACATAGGGATAATTTTAACACGAAAGAAGAGACCATGAAACATAGCGACATATGGACAATAGTTCTGCAGAATTGATAAAGAGTTTTTATCTCAGACAAGACGACAATCGATAGTTTCATTTTATCTTTGACAAAGATAACTTCTGCTTATAACGTGTAACTCCAGCCAAGCCCCTTTTTGTACAGAACGTATGTCACTCTCAGACATCCGACCCGTCAGTCGCCAAGACTCAACGGAGGAGTAACGCGTCTGAAGAAGTCCGGCGCATTTCTGGACGAAACTTTAGGAACAGAAGAGTTTCGTGGAACACCACCTTATACCTCGAAAGGTCTTTCAGAATAAACAGTTCGTCATGTTCTCTAGTAATGATTGTGAACTTTTGTTAAATATGCTATTGATAATGTTTGCACGGTTAGATACTGGAATTTGTCTGGACTCAAATGAAATTTATAGCTATGCGGAATAAGTTGAAACTGTCGGTAGCTGCTTCTTTACGTAAAACATAGTTGATTTCTGCACAACGTCCGGTTATGACAAAAAGTATGCCGGCCGCGATGGTCTCGCGTTTGTAGGCGCGCAGTCCGGAACCGCGCGACTGCTACGGTCGCAGGTTCGAATCCTGCCTCGGGCATGGATGTGTGTGATGTCCTTAGGTTAGTTAGGTTTAAGTAGTTCTAAGTTTTAGGGGACTGATGACCACAGCTGTTAAGTCCCATAGTGCTCAGAGCCATTTGAACCATTATTTGAACAAAAAGTATCTTTTGCCGACAATGGTCTGGAACCTCATACGTAGGCAGCTCTTTTCGCTACTCAGCAATGTATATAAAGACGGAGAAATGAATAACAAGGAGGAGTTCTTTCCGAATCATGCGTTGAATGCCTGAGATATCAAAGGCCAGCATTGTCGGAAGTGGGAATAAATTCGCAGAAGGAACTGTCGCCTCAAAGGTCACCACGAAAATATCTATAAGTGGATATCGCGGGACAGTAGAGAAAAACATATGTATTCAGCGAAAGGTGAAATTTTTCTTCACTAATTCGATTCAGTAGCTCTTCGTTAGTGGTTCGACCTAAACCTGTAATTTCAGCATTATTCTATAGCTACATATTTAATAAGCCCCTATTCCCCTTTTGTTTGAAACGTTTATTGTCCTTATTTCAATTCGCAATGAGGCTAAAGCTCAGAAAAAATACTTCAGAAAAGACTTCTTAACACTTAAATTTACGATATGAGCTAGCAAATTTCTCTTTTTTACAGATGTTTTCTTGTTGTTGACAATTTGCGTTTTAAATCCCCTCCACTTCGGCCATCATCAGTCTTTCCGACACTCTAAACTTTTACTATCTCATTTTCTAATCCAATTCCCTGATAGTCGCCTAATTTAATTTAACTACAATCCATTATCCGTCTCTCACTCTTATTGGTATTCAAATTACAACAGCTCTTCAACACAGTATCCAGTCAGTTCAACATATCTTTGAAGTGTTTTGCTGTCTTTGACAGAATAAGAAAATAATCGGCCATCTTAAGGATTTTAATTCTTCACCTTGAACATTAATTCCATACACAAATTTCTCATCCGTATCCTTTACGCTTGCTCAATCAACATATTGAAAAACATCTGTGCTAGGCAACAGCGGTGTCTCATTCTCTGATCAACTGTTGTTCAAATGGTTCAAATGGCTCTGAGCATTGTGGGACTCAACTGCCGAGGTCATCAGTCCCCTAGAACTTATAACTACTTAAACCTAACTAACCTAAGGACATCACACACATCCATGCCCGAGGCAGGATTCGAACCTGCAACCGTAGCGGTCGCGCGGTTCCAGACTGAAGCGCCCGGATCCACTCGGCCTCTTCGGCCGGCCAACTATTGTTCCCTTTAATGTATTTCGACTCTTATAATTGCAGTCTGGTTTCTGTACACTGGCGAATAACGTTTCGCCCATTATACACGATAGTGCTGATAAGCTATGCCTTTAATGTATTTCGACTCTTATAATTGCAGTCTGGTTTCTGTACACTGGCGAATAACGTCTCGCCCCTTATACACGATAGTGCTGATAAGCTATGCCTCCGAATGTTTTGTAGCAGCTCTCTAGCGCTAGAGGGCTTCTGACTGTAGAGTGTAACATGACGATGTGTAACGTTACTATGTTGGTGCGCGAGAAAGAGCGTCCTGTAAACCAGATTGGAATTCGAAGAGTTAGTTCTCACATGGAACAGTCTCACCTTCAGCATGACAATGCCAGAACACACACGAGCGCTACGACATCTGCAACAGTCCGACGCCTTGGATTCACTGTCATCGATCACCCTTCATACAATCCCGACTCGGCCCCATACAATTTTCATCTGTTTCAAGAATTTAAGGTACACCTTAGAGGACTTCACTTTGTTAGTGATAAAGCGATGCAAGCAGAGGTGAGGTTGTGGCCCCATAAACGATTTCACACATTCTACAGTGACGGCATCAACAAACTTGTCTCTCGTTGGGAGAAATGTATTCATCGCCAGGGTGACTACGTTGAGAATAAAATATGTAGCCATGAAGAAAAAAGGTCTAAAATGTTAAAAACGTTTGTTTTATTTAAAAGGCGTTATGAGTTTTACATAAAAATTCTTGGGCGTCACCTTTCAGTACGGTGTCGTATTTTAAACCTGAGAACGAAAGGTTATTGACAACTTTTACAGGAACTAAACTGCAGTTATGAGAGTCGAAGGGCATGAAAGAGAAGCAATAGTACTTACCAGCTGGCAAAATTACCGCTACCTTGGTGGTATGGTCAAATGAAAACGTTTTCTATTCGTACTGTCCTTACAGAGACTCAGTAACACTATGTACTCTCCAAAATACATAGTGGCCCCAGCTAAAAAGGGAAGGGTGTGTAGGACTGATGACTTGGACAATTATTTGATGCTTAATCTAAGGTAGACCCAGAAAAATTAGCTCACTCAAAAGGGACTCACCATGTTTGTAGATCCATCATCACCTCCATGTCTCGAAGACTCAAGGCAGTACAGGGCTATTACAAATGATTGAAGCGATTTCATAAATTCACTGTAGCTCCATTCATTGACATAATGTCACGACACACTACAGATACGTAGAAAAACTCATAAAGTTTTGTTCGGCTGAAGCCGCACTTCAGGTTTCTGCCGCCAGAGCACTCGAGAGCGCAGTGAGACAAAATGGCGACAGGAGCCGAGAAAGCGTATGTCGTGCTTGAAATGCACTCACATCAGTCAGTCATAACAGTGCAATGACACTTTAGGACGAAGTTCAACAAAGATCCACCAACTGCTAACTCCACTCGGCGATGGTATGCGCAGTTTAAAGCTTCTGGATGCCTCTGTAAGGGGAAATCAACGGGTCGGCCTGCAGTGAGCGAAGAAACGGTTGAACGCGTGCGGGCAAGTTTCACGCGTAGCCCGCGGAAGTCGACGAATAAATTGGCTGATGCCACAACTGGAGACCGACAGCGCCGACTTCATCTTTCAACAGGATGGTGCTCCACCGCACTTCCATCATGATGTTCGGCATTTCTTAAACAGGAGAATGGAAAACCGATGGATCGGTCGTGGGGGAGATCATGATCAGCAATTCATGTCATGGCCTCCACGCTCTCCCGACTTAACCCCAGGCGATTTCTTTCTGTGGGGTTATGTGAAAGATTCAGTGTTTAAACCTCCTCTACCAAGAAACGTGCCAGAACTGCGAGCTCGCATCAACGATGCTTTCGAACTCATTGATGGGGACATGCTGCGCCGAGTGTGGGAGGAACTTGATTGTCGGCTTGATGTCTGCCGAATCACTAAAGGGGCACATATCGAACATTCGTGATTGCCTAAAAAAACTTTTTGAGTTTTTGTATGTGTGTGCAAAGCATTGTGAAAGTATCTCAAATAATAAAGTTATTGTAGAGCTGTGAAACTGCTTCAATCATTTGTAATAACCCTGTATATCGACCCAGGTGTGTGTAGGTGCAGTCAGGATAGACAGTCGGCCTCGGCTGATGGTTCCATTTCCACTGAACCTAAATTGTCCATACTAACATGCACTGCCCAGCTTCTGACAACTATGGCGAGTAAAAGGCCCTGCGTTATCCAGTGTTCCATCAAGAACTCAACTACATATAAAGTATTAGCTGGCATGTCGAATCCTATATCCACCCAGACTATATTTTCTATACCGATCGGGGTTATGCCCCGCGAGTAGAGTCTAAGAGACCTAAACCCAGCTTATCTGCCTTTCCCAGAAGCAACTGTTCGGTTTTTCTAGCAGCGAGAGCGAGATGGAACGACGCCCCTTCCTGCATCACTGCGCACTGTTTTAGATCGACTTTGGAGTCTCATTTATGACTTCGTAGCTTAAACCTAATCTTGAGAGAACCTCCACACGGCCAGAATACCTTCCCTGCACTCAGAAACCCAACGCTACTGAACGGAACGAATGGATACTACCCCCACTTTCACCACATAGCCTACAACGAGAGGGGCTGAAATTCCTTATATTTAAGTATGACTTGGCTAGCTACGGATATCTGCAACTACATGTCTATAAATTATTAGCATTCTCTTCCTCCTACATAGCTGGTTAAACAACCGACTGTCAATGATGCCGTGTATGGGGGTGTCTCATGCATTCATTGAGAACGCCACGCAGTGGCTTCAGCGTTCCCTCTTTTTTTTATGTTGAAATATGAGATCCACACGGCGGTCCCCACCTTCCCCACTTCCGTGTTTGCAGATCCTATCGCCTGTAATCTCTTTCGGAGTGTCTAGTCCTTTTACACTTCCTGCATTGCGGCTTTCTACTAAATCGCCGATTGTGGCACAGCTGAACAAGTCTGTAGCATGTGATTTGAGACTTTCTCGGCGTATTCCATTCGTGAAATCTTCTCGGGTGATCAGCCGAGTAAAGGCGTCGTCTTCTCGCAACGTTTCGAAGGGTTTCGTACCCATCATCTTCAAGCGAAGATGATGGGTACGAAACCCTTCGAAACGTTGCGAGAAGACGACGCCTTTACTCAGCTGATCACCCGAGAAGATTTCACGAAAGTCTGTAGCATATGGTCTCAATATTACAAACTTCTGCATCAGTCTTGGCCAAAGCTTTTACAGCCTTGTTTGAAGCTTTTAGAAACACCATGCACATTTGAGGCAACACCTCGTCAGGAAAAACCTGCGAAAATAAATCCAGAGCCCTTTCTTCTGCCTCATGAAAAACGGCCCTGTTGACGCTGTCGTCATCTGTCAGTTCATATGCATTAAAGTTTGTCTCTCCTATGAGAGCCACAAATATTTCCGCGGACTCTCGCTGTCTCTGAATTATCCCATTAAGCTTGTCCCGATAGTATCTATGTTTTTCTTACAGAATGCCTACTATATAGTTCTTGTGTCCATTCCAGGTTAAAGCCAGCACTTTGCGTTGCAATGGTTCCAGGAGAGAGCGCAGTGTATGGATTCGAAGAGCCACAACGTCAAACGGGCAATGGATGTGCACCAAACTGCAAGGCCCGTTACGACACTACAGTCAGTCACGTTATGTAGACCACCACGCTGTGGTCCTCTGAATCCATCCACTGGGAACTTCATTGGAACCATGGCATTGCATAACGCTGGATTTAGCCTCCAATGGGCACATGATCTTGATAGTAGGCATTCTCTTGGACGATTCCCTGTTATATCCGCTGTTTCAGCACACACAATACATCCCCCGTACCAACTCAAGTGCTAAAGTACGAGGAACACCTTTTCCAGTAATCTGGTTATTCTACTCTGTTATAATTTATTCAGATACCAGCACTGCGATTTTGGCGGGAATGAGGCGTAGTGATTCTTGCTCTGACATTTACGTTCAGTTAAACGCCTCTACACTGACTAAACGTGGTGTAACATTTACTTGACCAGGGACAAGTTTTAATTATCACCTCGAAAAATGAAGCTACGTAAATATTTGTTTGTTAGTTAGCAGGTAAATATCTGCAGTCTTGGTTCTCATTTCAGTGTAATGTCTCAGCACTGTGGCACGTCACTAGGAGCCCAAACAACATATCGCACTCTACTGATAAATTGGAGTATCGTGCGGTAATACATTTTCGCATTTGAAGGGGAACGACACTGCAATAACATAAGTTGAGTCGTCTCGTGATAACAATGCATCATCGCATGATATTGTGTTAAGGTGGAGCAGACGATGTCAGTGTGGCCAAAAAAGGCTGAATGGTTAAGAAAGAAGTAGCATCATCATGATCAATCTGTGGAGGAGCGGGAAACGTAGGAGAAATGGATGCCCTGATTCTCTAACACAGGCGTATCGCCATCGAGGCCGTAGTGGAAACAATGAAAATCAGTCATGGGTCAGTCTGCAACATCTTGCATGACATTCTGAACATGACAAATGTCTCTGTTGGCTGGGTTCAGAGATTTCTCATACAATTCAAAAAGCGCACCAAGCTGAGGCAGCGTCGGAAATGTTGAAGCTGTTTCAGCCCTATCCAGCCGCAGCCAGTGCTGGCTGTATCTCCATGACAACAAGGAAAAGGAAAATAGAATGTAATGGAACACATAGATTCACTGCCGTCGAAAACGTCGACGACACGAGCATAATCGGGCAAGGTAATGTTGTATGATTATTGGTATTGCCATAGTCTGATGCTAAAAGACTATCCTCGTAAGAGCCAAACCGTCATAGGAGCATGCTACCGATGGGTCTTGATAAAGTTACAGGGCTCTGCCCTGAAACAGTGACAAAGGGGGTGTTTTTACTTAATGAAAACGCTCCAATACGTTCTGTACAGGACATTATATCATGATGACTCATTGTGCTGTCAAATTCTGCATTATTTTCGTATTCTCGTTACATGGCAAGCAGTGGCTTCTTCCTATTTCTTCGGACGAGGAACTTATGTATCTCGCCGTAACGACCCAGGTTCCAAGTCAACGATATCTCACCACGGCCCACACTAGGAGGCACTCCCGAAACGTCCAGTGGTGTCCTCAGCCACCAAGCGTTCACCGTGTACACATATGAGCCAAAACATGATGACCATGTGCTCAATACCATGTTGGTTAACATTAGGATCGCAATGCAGCAGAGATTCTGCTTGGTATGGATTCTAAATGTACTTGGTGGTTTGCTAGACGTGTGTGACACCAGACATCTCTGCACAGATCACACAATTCCAGTACATTACAGGCCGGTGGTCTGTGGGCGCGGAGGTGGCACCTGATGGCATGCCAGATGTCTTCTGGTGGCCTTAGATCAGGCGAATTTGATCTCTAACGTATCAACGACAGTTCATTAGTGTACTCATCAAACGACTGTATCAAGTTTTCAGTCTTGGGAAACGCAGGGGTCATCCGCTGTGGGACCCCATGTTCAACAATGTGTGCTGAACGGTGTGCTCCAAAACGTTTCTGAAGGCTCAAGCGTTGTATTCTGTCCTGAGATCTGCCAGAAATCGCTGTCTATCCTGCTTGAAATAATGGGGAAGCCTCTGAAATCCATGTTCTATGGTGAGATGTGAACATCCAATACCGTGTCGTCTACTTAGCGCTCCATCGTCCTTCAGCCACATTCCATAGACGCTCACGACAGTAAACGATTAACAGCCGAACAGCTTCCCCGTTTCCGATGCTCGTTCCAAGGCATAGAGCCATAACACTTAGCCTCTTTGTCAAAATCCTTTATGTCATTGTATTTCCCCGTCTGCGATCCGTATAGTAGCTAGAATGAATTTCCATTCGACACAGCACAGCATATATATTTTTCCTTAACATGTCACGTGCCTACAACGCCACCAGGAGCCATTCAGTCTCGTGGTGGCAGTGGTCATTTTGTTTTGGCTCATCAATGTATGGGGCCCCCTACAGCCACTCAACGTCTCTTCGTGTGTTCAAGCAGCTTGTGACCTAGCCTGAATCGGTCATGGAGGTCGATACATATCGGGTTACTACGCTGGAGGACTTTGCTGTTGCATATGGCGACTTGGCTTTGGGTCCCTGAACATTCTTGTTAAAATATCCTGTTTTTTGGGGGGGCTTCAGTTGACGCTGACTCTTCATGGAACGGTTAGGAACTGGCTCATTTGATCTATTGTGACTTATTTCTCTGTGTGAATAAATCAGAGGTTCAGTATCGAATACATCAGAAAACTGAGGGTATTAGTTAGTGGTGGACTGGACTCAAAGCTTGCACTCTGCCTGGAACACTTAGTGCTAATATGAACACAGAATTCCGTAAATCGTGTCAGCATCAGCTACAGAAACAGGCTGAGGGACATGAACACCCATCAGCCACACAATAATGAATCTTGGAGGAACAAGCTGAACTCTACGCACAGCAGTAGTTACAGAATGAGCAATCTTGGAGCAACTAGAACAGCAAGTTACCCCTCCAATGATGCACCCGCCTACCATTCCAGCCTCTAAACCCGAGGAAGAAGAGGAACACCTTGCATCGTGGACTTCTCTTGCAGGTTCAGGTACATAATATCACAGGCGATGTCATTGAAAGCAGCTGCTTTTACCCACCCTCTACCCATCGTAAATTGCGCCCTCTCGTAGAGAGTGACACGTTAGCTTTTCCAGACGTTAATAACATGTTGTGCTAGGACGAACGTGTCACGCTGTCGCTGCTCGGCTCGGATTTTTTGTGTGTCTCAAGCAGTCTTCATAAACTTAGGAAGCTTGGACGGAAAACGTAGAATGTCTCTTTGCTTTGCTTGTGAAAACCTGCACTTTTTAAGTCGCATACATACTATTTGGCGTATGACGTCATAATTTGTTACACTGCTGTACAGGAAGTATTACTGGAAAATAAGGTCTCGGTTTACTTGCAGCGTCAAATTCGAATAATTCCCGAGCTTTCGATAATTGCCTCCAGCATCGTCCGCTGCGGCTAAATCTGACTGTCGTGAAATTGGCGAGGCTCCCACTTTTATGGCCAGAGTACGGCATCTGACTAGCAGGATTACGCTATGACAACATCACTGTAACAGCGCTAATTGAGATGGCGGCATGTATGTCCATACAATATGTTTGCGCTTTCTATCGAGTGTCGCTTGCAGCGTCATCACTCGCATCGGGCCGTATCTACGAGAAGTCTTCCTCTGTGCTCCCTCTTTACCAAGTACA